>NC_045430.1:79551935-80771935 GCF_902635505.1 Sarcophilus harrisii | reverse complement strand
CTATATCATTTACAAGGAATTCTTGTTCTAAATGTTCTAAAGGAGTGTTAGAAATTTTCTAATCCAACCCACTCAGTTTGTAGATAAGGAAAATAGCTTTAACCATTAAAGACCAAGATTATAATGTTGATGATTAAATTGAAATAAAAACCCACAGCCAGTTCCTTTTATTCCAAATCCTGCTTTTAGTATTGTGATATCCCATCTTGTTCCTTTTGCACATATACAGCCCAAGCAAATGTAAAGAACAATCTTCTTCCAACTTCACTGAATTCGTTTTCTATCTATCTAGGGTATTTAAGCCTCTACTGGCATTAAACCCACTGCCTTCTCTGTTTTTTAAAACTCTTTTTTCTTTGAATCCTTATTTAATTCATATTCTGTATTAATTAATTTATCTGCAGTCACTTAGAAGCATGTTTTACTTGGCCCAAATTTATGATTTTAATAGTATAAGGAACTCCTAGGTGAGGAAATTCCTCTTACAATTCAGATAATTCTTTTAATAGTAATTGTCTTAGAGAGTTTCCTAAATCATTTGCCTAAATCAATATTTGTCAGATACTACATTTGAATCCAGGTCTATTTGGGTGGGAGGCAAGGTGATAGAGTAGAGCATATTTTAAACTCTACATTTTCTTCATATAACTTTATCTATAGAAGAACAGCATTATCACTTCACACACACACACACACACACACACAATTGAAAGTGTAATAATTATCTCCCCCCAGGATCCTGATGAACAAAAAGAGGAAGGGGAAAATGGATGAAATGGAAGATTTCCTGGTCAATGGCAACTGTTTTTGGGGACTTTCACATTTCTAAAATCAGTTACTAAATAAACAAAAATGCCTAGATCTCTAGATTCAGAGACTACATTTAAAGATCTATCTATCTTATCTATCTAAGATATGATGATCTTCAGGAAACAACAGTAGGAAATAAGCATTGAGGAATCAGAGCATTAACAGCCAACTTGACAAACTAATATGAAAGATATGCCTTTCTTTTGCTCATCCTAATGTGGTGTAGGTATATTTGGATTTTGTCCCTCATGAGGGCATCACTTAGAGATTTGGAACATTACTAAGGAGGCAGGGGTATTTAGCCAGGTCATCTAAATTGAATTCCTGACTCTGATGTCATACTCAAGAAAGTGACATTTAGCAAGACTTCATGGGGCATAGGAGTTTCCAAAAAATGGAGTGGGTGGTATCAGGAAGCAAGAGGAATTATATCTAGAATAGTAAGATCCTATTGCAAGAATATCTTGGCATAAACAAATTAAACAAAACAAAAATTTTAAAAAGAAGCTTTTGAGGAGACATTTTCAACATTCAAATATTGTTGAAACATTATGGCAATTTATTTATAAACCAAATGAGTAGAGTTTTTGCCTTTGTATTTCTAATTGACCACAAAATAGAACTGCATACATTAAAATAGACTGCCTGGGCAGTGTTTTAATAAAGTTCAGTTCTAGGTAGCCCTCTTTTTCTTTTTCCTTTTTGAAGAAACAGTTGTCATCTGACATTTTGAACAGGAGGAACAATATCATTTTTTATCAACATCTACCCTTTGAGATACTGAGTGCTCTTGGTCAGAAAGTAGATTTTCCATCAAAAAATATGTCTCCAAAATGGACCCACAATGGAAACTCATCAACAGAACAATCTGCTATTTCAATAAGAAGCCAATGGACACTTCCTGAAAAGGGAGCTACTTCACATAGTACCTGTCATTTCTGCTAAAAATGAAAGGAATTGTCTCATATTGAATAAAATGACTTTCTCATATTGTGTAAATTTGCCCTGTAGCCTATCTTACTTTGTAAATATCTATGGTTGTTTTTGTTCAGAAAATGTGTCAGAAAAACTGTGAAATCCACAGCTATCAAACATCAATTTTTTCATTTATTCCAAAAGAAAATGCTAGGAACAGTAGACTGGTTTGTAAATAGTAAAATACTTATATATCTCAGTTACCACTCTACACTAAACTATACATTTAACCCTTTGAAGGCCAGAATCAGTACAAGGTATATGGTTTTTTTCTTGTATATTGAAAAGTATTTCTAATTGAATGAATGGAAAAATGATTTATTAAACACATAATATATACAGAGTACTATGCAAAGTAAATGCAGGTAATGTAAACAGAAGCTTCCACAGTGAGACAATATATATGTATGTTTTCACTTACTGAGTAGATGGAAATGTCTGGTAGTTTTTGTAGTCTAGTAGCAAAATAGATGGTACTACATCTACTTTAATGTGATTTCCAGCAATATGATGATGATAGTTAACATTGATATAGTACTTCTATGTGCCAGACACTTTGCTAAACACTTATAATTTTTAAGTCATTTAAATCTCACAACAATTCCTGAGAGGTACATTCTATTAATATCCTATTTCACAAATTAAGAATTTGAGGGAAGCAAAAGTTAAATTACTTTCTCTAGATCTGGTAAGTATCTGTAGCTGGACTAATTTTTTTTTTTAATAGTTGACATTTGGTACTAGAAATAGTACCAAAGTGGGAGGATAATGTATTTAAAGGTTAGGAGCCTAATAAAGACTCCTCTAAGGTGCTCATAGAAGTCTATTGAAGACAAGGATTGTTTTTACTTTAGTCTTTGTATCCATAGCACCTAGCACAACATGTGGCATGCAGTAAGGAATTAATAATTTGTTGAATTGAATTGAAAGGCAAAGCAGGGACCTGAAACCACAGCTTCTAATTCCAAATCTAATAACTTTCAACTACACCACACTTACCTCTAGCAGTTGTTTTGAAGATTGAATAAACTAGTCTGTGAAACATGCTTTGTAAACAATTATATACTACATAAAAGTAAATACTATTGTTGGCATATATAGAATCATAGGAGGTCATCCTCTGAGGTCATCTTGCACCTCAGTCAGACTTACTTTTTACCTGTGCCAGAGAAATGATGATTATCTTATCTACCGCTTTGGTCTTCAAACAAAATTATAAAAATGAAAAGCTTTAACCAAACAACTCTTTGTCAGAGGAATTCTGTATGAAAACACTGGACAGACAAGAAATTTTAGAACTAAAAATAGTTCAGTTTCAGACTAATTCCATGATAATCAATTTGACTTGAAGCATGGGAAATCCACAAGGATTCAATGGAAGATGAAATTGAATATATGTTGAATGTATTTAAAATGTGTTTGAATATTTCAGGCTCACAGGCATTTCTAAACATAAACTTTATATTTTGGTTTCTGTTTCCTTCAGTTGTTCTGAAGTGGACACTGTTATTGGGATAGGTATAATAAAACTATGAAGAGCAAAATCACGTAATATACACCATTTATGCACATATGGCCTAAACAAACTATATTTCTGACACTTTCTAGCTGTATTGTCCCATGCAAGTATCTTGATTTCTCTAAACTTCAGTTACTCCACAAAATGGGTAAAATTATAATAATATTATTGTAAGTTATAAATTACTTACAAACTTTAAATCTCTATCTAAATATCAATTGTTGAGGGGATTATACATTGAACTCTCCATTGTATATTTTTGGGATTCTCCACAGTTAATTTGTTGTTGTTTTTTCCTTGCCACTGTCCTCTGAACTTCCATATGGCTTTTCCCTCAATTTGACGTTTAGAGAAATAAAATGAAGTCAATATTAGAAATAAGCGAAATGAGACATATAGGTAATTATGTGATGCAATGGATAGGATATACATCCTATCTGCATCTCTCCAGATGAGAATGACTCATCTTTCTGACTTCTAATCTAACCATAGAAAATTGCTAGCTGTGTGACCCTGAGTAAATCACTTAATCATTTTTGCCTAAGTTTCCTTATTTGTAAAATTAGTCAACAAGGAAGTGCCAAACCTTTTTAGTGTTTTAACCAAGAAAATCTGAAATGGGATCATAAAGAGTCAAATACAATACAATGCAGCAAATCACCAAAAATATCCCATATTTACCTCCAAACAGCCATAAAATTATAACTCAAAAAAAATTCTGGAACAGCAGAAGCATATAACAACAAAAATGGGGTGAACAACTAGACAATAAAAATAAGACACAACTATGAAGGTAAATTTGTTGCCATAAGAATTAATTAAGACCTCACACACACTTTTGTGTATGTATACACTGTTATTTTTTGCAGGCACAAACATGTATGTAGGTATAACTATATAGATATTTATCTATACATCTCTATCGTCATATATATTTATATATGCATTGATTTATAGCATTGCACTAATCTATTATTATGAATAGTTGAATTATTCAACTTGGCAATTACAAATTCCTTAGCTGATATTCAAGACTCTGCACAATCTGTATCAAACCCACTTTATTTATTTCATACTTTAAATTCCACCAAAATAGATTATTTATCACTCCTTCTTCTTGTTCTGCCCTTTCTTATCTCTATGTTTCTGTTCATGTTGTTCTACATTTTTGAAATGAAACTTTGTACTTCCACCTCTGACTTTTGAAAGTTTACCCTTCTTTCAAAGCACAGGAAAATTGCCAGTTCTTCCATGAAATTTCCTTATTCTCTTCATTTGAAAATGATCATTCTTTTCTCTAATTCCTTAGGGAAAAAATTTGGTGAACTTTACTGCTCTATTATAAACTATTTATTAAATACGAGAAAGAATGTTAGAAAATATCAATTAATAGTTCTGAGAGTCTAGATTGTGGAGTAAGCAGCAAATCACCAAAAATATCCCATATGCACCTCCAAACAACCACAAATAAAATACTTACAAAGTGATAACAGTAATTTATCACTAAGAGAATGCATTGTGATCAGATGAAATTTATATCAGGAATGCAGATGTGGCTCAGTATTAGGAAACCTATTTTCATAATTGACTTTATCAACTACAAAAACAATCATATGATTATCTCAATAAATGCAGAAAAACTTTTGATCAATACAGTACCCATTCCTGTTAAAAACAAAACAAAAAAAAACCCCAAAAAACAACAACACTAGAGAATATAGGAATTAATGAAGCTTTCCTTAAAAATGGTAAGTAGTCTCTATCTAAAACTATCAGCAAGCATTATATATAATGCTTCCCAATAAGATATTTTCCCAATAAGACCATAGGTGAAGCAAGGATACTCATCATCACCACTATTATTCAGTATTGTACTAGAAATGTTAGCTTTAGCAATAAGAGAAGAAAAACTAATTAGAATTAGAATAGACAATGAGGAAACAAAGGTATTACTCATTGCTGACGATAAAGTGGTATATCTAGAATCCTAGAATATCAACTTAAAAAATTACTTGAAATAATTAACAACTTCCTCCAAGTTGCAGTATGTAAAAAAGTTGCAGCACTCATAAAATTATCAGCATTTCTATATATTACTAGCAAAGACCAATAGCAAGAGATAAAAAAAAAATTTAAATTAAAAATAACTGGAGACAATATAAAATATTCAGTAGTCTACTTGCCAAGACAAATTCAGGAACTCTATGAACACAATTACCAAAAAAAAAAAAAAAAAAAAAAAAAAAAAAAAAAAAAAAAAAAAAAAAAACAAAAAAAAAAAAAAAAAAAAAAAAAAAAAAAAAAAAAAAAAAAAAAAAAAAAAAAAAAAAAAAACAACTTTTCACAAAAACAGTCAGATCTAAACAACTGGAAAAAATATCAATTGCTCAGTGATAGGTTTACTTCATATAATAAAAATAACAGTTCTAGCTATATTAATTTACTTATTCAGTGTCATACACTCATTCAATTCTTCCTAATTAATTACACCTCAAATACTCTTTATGCTCTGCTATATAGTTGCTATTTATTTTGTTGTTTGTTATTTTGAAAATATTATTTGACTTTTCCCCCAGTTACATGCAAAATCATTCTCAGCATTTATTTTTATGACATTTTGAGTTTCAAATACTTTTTTCTCCTTTTCTTCCTTCCATTCCTCCTTCCAAGACAGGAAGTCATCTGTATAAGTTATACATGTGCAAATGTGTAAACATATTTCCACATTGGTCATGTTGTGAAAGAAGAAACAGAACAAAAGGGAAAAGCCACCAAAAAATGGGGAGGGGGGACAGGATAATATGCTTTGATCTTTCAGATTTCATTGTTCTTTCTCTGTATGTGGATAGCATTTTCCATTATGAATCTGTTGGAATTAGACTATTCTTTTGTTGAGAAGAACTAAGTCTTTCGTAGTTAGATACAGCGTCCCTGTTAGTGTGGTATACGAATGAAATGGAGTACTATTGTGCTATAAGAAACGATGAGTAGTCTGATTTCAGATAAATCTGGAAAGATTTCTGTGAACTTAACCTGAGTGAAGTGAGCAGAATCAGGAGAGCATCATACACACATTAGGAAGAATTGAATTTAAATTTAATGTCAGGCATTTATAAGTTTTGTAACTGTGGCCAAGTCACTTAAACTTTCTAAACCTCGATTTTATATATATATAGGAAATAAATATTGTATTTATCACCCATGTTTTTTTGTAAGCATAAATTATAAGCTTCTTTTTCCTCTTCTTCCTCTTGCTCCTCCTCCTCCTCCTTTTCCTCCTATCTCCTCTCTCCTTTCATCATCATTACCATTACACTCTTTTTATCCTCATCTTCCTCACCCTTATAATCATTATATTTTTATTATTTTTTTTCTTTTTCTATTAAAACTTTTTTATTTTTCAAAACCTATGCATGGACAACTCTTCAACATTAGCCCTTGCAAAACCTTTTGTTCCAATTTCCTCCCATTTCCTCCACATGATTTGCTAGGTGGCAAGTAGTCCAGTATATGTGAAACATGGTAGAAATATAGGTCAAATCCAATATATACATACATATTTATACAATTATCATGCTGCACAAGAAAAAATCAAATCAAACCAGTAAAAAAGAAAAAAGAAAAAGAGAAACAAAATAAAATGCAGGCAAGCAACAACAAAAAGAGTGAGAATGTTGTGAACCATATTCAATTCCCAATGTCCTCTTTCTGGGTGTAGATGGATCTCTTAAGTTTGAATCATCTCATTGTTAAAAAGAGCCATGTCCATCAGAATTGCTTATTGTATTGCTGTGTTGAATAATCTCCTGGTTCTGCTCATTTCACTTAGCATCAGTTCATGTAAGTCTCTCCAGGCTTCTCTGAAAACATCCTGCTGATTGTTTCTTATAGAACAATGAATAATATTCCATAGCATTCATATACCACAATTTATTCAGCCATTCTCCAACTGAGGATCATCCACTCAGTTTCCAGTGTCTTGACACTACAAAGAGGATGGCCACAAACATTTTTGCACATGTGGGTCCCTTTCCCTCCTTTAAGACTTCTTTGAGATATAAGTCCAATAGAAATACTGCTGGATCAAAGGGTATACACAGTTTGATAACTTTTGGAACATAGTTCCAAATTGCTCTCCAGAATGGTTAGATCCATTCACAGTTCCACCAACAATGTATTAACATCCCAGGTTTCCCACATCCCCTCCAACATTCATAGTTATCTTTTCCTGTCATCTTAGCCAATTTGAGAGGTGTTTAGACATATCTCAGAGTTGCCTTAATTTACATTTCTCTGATTAATAGTGATTTGGAGCACTTTTTCATATGACTAGAAATAATTTCAATTTCTTCATTTGAAAATTATCTGTTCATATCCTTTGACCATTTATCAACTAGAGAATGGCTTGAATTCTTATAAATTTGAGTCAGTTCTTTATATATTTTAGAAATGAAGCCTTTATCACAACTTTTGAATGTAAAAAAGTTTTCTCAATTTATTGCTTCCCTTCTAATCTTGTCTGCATTAGTTTTGCAGACAAAACTTTTTTTACTTAATATAAGCAAAATTATCTATTTTGTGATCAATAATGATCTCTAGTTCTTCTTTGGTCAAGAATTCCTTTCTCCTCCACAGATCTGAGAGGTAAAGTATCCTATGTTCTTCTAATTTGTTTATAATATCATTCTTTATGCCTAGGTCATGAAGCCATTTTGGCTTTATCTTGGTATACAGTGTTAAGTGTGGGTCAATGCCTAGTTTCTGCCATACTAGTTTCCAATTTTCCTAGAAGCTTTTGTCAAATAGTGAATTCTTATACCAAAATCTGAGATCTTTGGGTTTGTCAATCACTAGACTACTATAGTCATTGACTATTTTGTCCTGTGAAGCTAACCTATTCCACTGATCAATTACTCTATTTCTTAGCTAGTACCAAGTGGCTTTGATGACCACTGCTTTATAATATAGTTTTTTTTATCTGGTACAGCTAAGCTACCTTCATTTGCTTTTTTCCCCCATTAATTTCCTTGAAATTCTTGACCACTTGTTATTCCAGATGAATTTTTTGTTATTTTTTTCTAGGTCAGTAAAAGAGATTTGGGGGGTTTGATTGGCATAGCACTAAATAAATAGATTAGTTTAGGTACTGTTGTCATCTTTATTATATTCACTCAACCTATCCAAAAGCACTTTTTTATTTTTCCAGTTGTTTAGATCTGACTTTATTTGTGTTTTGTAGTTTTGCTTCTATAGTTCCTGACTTTCCTTTGGCAGATAGATTCCCAAAGATGTTATAATATTGACAGTTATTTTAAATGGAATTTCTCTTTGTATCTTTTACTGTTGGATTTTGTTATTGATGTAGAAAAATGCTGATGATTTATGTGGATTCATTTTGTATCCTGCAACTTTGCTAAAGTTGTGGATTATTTTTAATAGTTTTTTTAGTTGATTCTCTAGTGTACTCAAATATATGATCATATCATCTGCAAAGAGTGATAATTTGGTTTCCTCATTACCTTCTCTAATTCCTTTCTCCTTTTCTTCTCTTATCGCCAAAACTAACATTTATAATACAATATTGAATGATAATAGTGGGCAACCTTGTTTCACCCCTGATCTTATTGGGAATGGCTCCAGTTTATCCCCATTATATATAATGTTTGCTGATGGCTTTCAATAGATGCTACCACCTATTTTAAGGAAAAGTCCATTTATTCCTGTTATCTCTAGTGTTTTTAATAAGAATGAATGTTGGATTTTATCAAATGCTTTTTCTGCATCTATTGAGATAATCATATGGTTTTTGTTAGTTTGGTTTTTGATATAGTCAATTATGCTAATAGTTTTCTTAATATTGAATCAGCCCTGCATTCCTGGTATAAATTCTACTTGGTCATGGTGTATTATCCTGGGGATAATTTTCTGTAATTTCTTTGCTGATATTTTATCTAAGACTTGTACATCAGTATTCATTAGGGAAATTGATCTATAATTTTCTTTCTTTGTTTTCATCCTATCTGGTATAGGTATCAGTATCATGTCTCTGTTATAAAAGAAATTTTGTAGGAGTCCTTTCTCTATTTTTTCAAATAGTTTATTTAATATTAGAGTTAATTGTTCTTTAAATGTTTGGTAGAATTCACATGTAAATCCATCTGACTCTGGAGATTTTTTTCTTAGGGAGCTGACTAATAGTGTGTTCTATTTCTTTTTCTAAAATGGGATTATTTAAGTAATTGATTTCCTCTTCTGTTAATCTGGGCAATCTATATTTTTGTAAATATTCTATTTCACTTAGGTTATCAAATTTATTGGCATGAAGTTGAGCAAAGTAACTCCTAAATATTACTCTAATTTCCTCTTCATTGCTAGAAAGTATTCTGTATTTCTTGACTTTTTAGCCCCAAATTATACTTTTCTCTTTCCTTTTCCCCTTTCCTTCCTCCCCAGTATTTTACTTATGAGCACCCCTTGCCTCAAGCATCCCTCCCCCTTTCTTGGTCCTTTCCCTTTTATTTCTGTTTTCCTGTATATTGGCCTACCCTTTCCCTTTTCCTCTTTCCCCTCCCACTTTCCTATAAAGTGAGAGAAGTTTCTTGGTGAAACAAAATAACTAATGTTCTCTCTTTGAGCCAAATCTGATGAGAGTAAGATTCACGCAATGTTCATCCCTCAAGCATCATAGGTTTTCTTTGCCTCTTCATGAGATGTAATTTCCCTTATTTTACCTTTTTCTGGTACAATCCCCTTTCCACCTCTAGTTTATTTTTTATAACAGTAAAATCAAATTATACATGCACTCTCTATGTAATACCCATAAATATAGTCCTCAAGAGTTCTTTTCTTTTTAGCGGTCAATTTTTTTTGTTGTTGTTGTTTAGTTTGGGTCTTTTTTATTTCATCAGAAATAAATGGAATTCACCTGTTTCACTGAATGTTCATCTTCTTCCCTGAAATAAAATGCTCAGTTAAGCGGGGTAATTTATTCTTGTCTCTATTCCACGTTCCTTTGCCTTTCAGAATATTAGATTCCAGGCCCTTTGATCCTTTAAGGTGGAAGAAAACTGCTTGGTCTTGGATAATCATTATGAGCTCCATGATATTTGAATTGTTTCTTTCTGGCTGCTTTTAATCTTTTTTCCTTGATCTGATAGTTCTGAAATTTAGTCATGATATTCCTTGACATTTTAATTTTGGGGTCTCTTTCAGGAGTGTTCAGTGAATTCTTTCAATGATTATTTTACCTTCTGATTCTAGGATATCAGGGCAGTTCTCTTTGATGATTTCCTGAGAAAATAATGTCTAGTCTTTTTTTTTTTATCATTATTTTCAGGAAGTTCAATAATCCTCAGATTATCTCTCTTGGATCTGTTTTCCAGGTCAGTTGTTTTCCCAAGTAGGTATTTTACATTTTCTTCTATTTTTTCCATTTCACAAATTCTGCTTTGTAGGAGTTATTTTCTTTTTTTATTTACCAAATTCTGTTTTTCAGGGAGTTGTTTTCTTTTTCTATTTTGGCAAATCTATTTTTTTAAGGAGTTATATGCTTTTTCCATTTCAGTAATTCTATTTTGTAGTAAATTTTCTTCAGATAACTTCTGTGTTTCCTTTTCTAAACCCTCTTGCAAAGTTTTCATTTTCTTTCCCCATTTTTCTTCTAGCTCTCTTTTAAGATCTTTTAAAATATCTTCTAGGAGAACCTTGTGTGATGGGGGCCACTTTGTATCATTCTTTGGTGCTTCATCTGGAGAGGATCTGCTTTTAGTCTCCTCAGGATTTGAAATCTATTTTTTTTTTCACCATAAAAGCTATCTATGGTCAGAGTTCTTTTTGCTATTTTACTCATTTTTTTA
Source organism: Sarcophilus harrisii (assembly GCF_902635505.1). Taxonomy (NCBI): domain Eukaryota; kingdom Metazoa; phylum Chordata; class Mammalia; order Dasyuromorphia; family Dasyuridae; genus Sarcophilus; species Sarcophilus harrisii. The sequence continues at coordinate 80,760,775 of NC_045430.1, read as the reverse complement.
AAGTTGCAATCTGCTTTTAGGGCAATAGAGATTGTCAAGCCTTCTCTACAAGCAGCAGTGGTTGTGCTGAGTCCAAGCTAACTCACTTCTGATATTGAGTGGGCATGGCCAGATCCCATGAAATTCTGGTATTTCTGGATTCACTATTTACCTTTTGTATTTGTATTGGATGTTTTATAATTTCTCTGCTGATGTACTGGCTAACAACCAGGGCAGAGTAGCCAGCACTGTTGTAGATTCTTCCCTGTAGATTCTCTGGCTCATGGAGCCCACACCACCCTGGGACTCTGTGCTGCCTGCACTCCCCAGCATCTGTGCTCAGTCTGCTTGCACTTGGCCTGCCTCCCTCCACTCTTGATTGAAACAGACCCTTTCTGATGATCTTCAAAATAATCTTCTGCTGGTAATTTGTTACACTTCCAATATTTGTGGTTTCTGCCAGTCCAGAACTAATTAATTTGGTAATTAGTCTGAGAGTTGTGGGAAAGAGATCAGAAAGAAACATGTGTCCTCTCCACCATCTTGGCTCCACCCTCCTCCATGATATTTTTAAAGGTGGGACAATGTCTTATTTCTTCTATATATCCCTTCCATTGAGTACAGTATCTTCCATAAAGTAAATGCATAATTAATGTTTATTAAATTGAATTAAATTGAGTTGAAAATCATCATAGTGAAAGTAAAATTGTGCTAATTAAGCATATATAAAAGATTACATTTTTTCATTAAGCAAAAGGGTGTCTGGGACCGAATAGATTTGTTGTAGCAAATTGTGGGTGTACATGGTAGCATTATGTTCTGAAGTGGAAGGATATCCCTCTGGACCATGAGAAAAATAATCTTGAATCTCTGTAGTTAGAAGTTTGTTACTAGCTCTTTATGCCCTAATGCATATGGTATTTTTACACCCCAGAAATGCTGCCCTAAAAAGCTAAGACCTTGACAACTTGAAAAACAAAGAAATATTGTCTTATTGCCTGTCTGGGAATGGCACCCTTAGTGTGATAACCTTTGTCTCCTGGCTAGGTTGAAATTCCTTTAGTATAACAAATGTATTAGGGAACTTTTATGTCTCTTTTTATAAATATGTTTCTCTGAAATCACTTGATACTGACTCCTCTGTTCTGGTGGGGTTCAGTCACTAGCTAGCAATAAACACTCTAAAATTTTCATTATTTTGGCTGTTCTATATTTTCTCTCATGTGGGCACTTCAATCCTAATAATGCAGTATTTTCTTGAATATAGAAATTCTGTGAATTAAACCATCATTTCATTCATCCTTATTTGACACCTTTTTAGTGGCATCTTTCTGACTCTATTGGATGCTTTTCTGCTGTGAACTGCTTGCCATCTGCTGGGTCCTTAGAATTTGACTAAATCAAGAAACTAATTTGATAGATAATTATTCTATTGATTCTCTTTGATTATAAAGGATTGTATTGTTCTTCTTTAGAACTGATCTTTTCCTTGAACACTGTTATTTGCCCCCTCATCACTGAAAGTCATCAGCCTAATTCTAAGAATTCAACAAAAAGGGTCTTCTTAAAACATAGGCCTGATTATTTATATAAACACAGAAATAGTTAATGATATCAAATGGTATTAGGAAGCAGAAATTAAGATAGCATTTTGGCATGGGGGATGATCAGTAGAACTGCCCAGAATTGGAAAACATAATATAATGTCTTATGAGTTGATCACTTTTTGCTTCATACTTCTTAACTCTAACTTGGAAGTCTTAACCAATGCACTTAGAATTGTTGTTCATTCTTTGATTTTGAAGAATTCCAATGATATCATACAGTGATATTAGTGATTCACTAATAAGTGAATTGAACTTAAGTAAGGCAGAGTTGTACAAAGTTATCAGCTTCACTCTCTCTTCCAGCCAATTAGTTTAAAGTAAAGACATTTACTAAGATAATATTTAAATAATAATAGTTATAAGACATATTCTTGTTACTGAGCAAAACATTAATGGGAAAACTAGGTATATACATAGAGTATATAAAAAGAAACATACCAATATAATGGATTAAAGGTATCATTGTAGCAAGCCCTTTTCACAAGTCCCTCTAAGGAACTTTAAAATATATTAAATCAAATTCTAAAGAGTCAAAGCCAATAAAAGATTGGAATGAGATAGTTTTCTATCCTAGTGCAACTTGGAAGGTCAGAAGTAAAAGTCTAAGTGGATAATGGCCAAGAATGTAATGTGGAAGTGACACTATATATGGGGTAGATTCAGAAGTGGCAATAATAGCTCCAGTACTAAGAACATTCACAGCCCATAGACAGTATGGAGATTGAATGTCAGGGTAGAAAAAGTTTAAAGAGGAACCCTGTTCTTAGGTATTACTTGGCAACTACATTGCCCAGTATTTAGTTCTGGGTTACAGTTTCAGGGCAGACACGAACATTTGTCATTACAAAGAGACAAAGATCATAATTGGGTACTGGTCACAATTCCAGGAAGAAGAAGAGTTGTGGTCACCAGAGATCAAGGATTTTATATGGGTAAATACCAGAGCACTGATTAGAAAAGCAGTTATCATACCTCTACCAAGATAACACCAAGTTGGAAACACCAAGAAATTGCAAACTCCCACAACTGACCATAAAAACCCTTTCAAGAAATGTCTAGAAAATGAGCAAACCATGAAAATAACAACTACAAAAGTTACTATGGTGACAGGAAAGTTCAAAATGCTAAGAAGAAAACAATGTGAAAACATTTACAAGCCAAGAGTCAAAGAAAAATAATACAAATTGAACACAAGTCCAATAAAACTTACTAGATGAGCTTTAAAAAGAGTAAAGAGGGAAAAACAAAAATAATTCAATAAAAAAGTAAAGGGAAATATGAAAAGAAATGGGAGTGATGCAAAAAAAATATGAAAAGAAATACTTTAGTCAGAGGCACAAAAATATCAAAGAAAATTGCTCTTTAAAAAACAGAATTGACTAAGAAGCAATAAAACAAAGCCAAAAAAAATTTAGAAGAAGAAGAAAATGTGAAATTTTGCATTAAAAACTGATCTTGAAAATAAAGAAGTGGGAGACTTAGAATGTGCTATTCCAGACGGCAAAAGAAGTAGGATTTTAGCCAAAAATAAAGTACCCAGCAAAAGTGAGTATAATCTTACAGGGGAAATATGAACCCAATGAAATAATGACTTCCCTGCATTTCTGATGAAATACCAGACCTGCACTGGAGGTCTTTGCAAAGACATCCAAACACAAAAATTTGAGAAAGATATTGAGAAAGAAAAAACCTTGAGAAAGAAAGGTAAACATGAGTGAAAAATCAATAAAAAAATTAAAAGGTGAAACTTTCTATTCCCAAATGGGAAAATGATGCATATAACTCCCAAGAATTTCATTATCAATAGGGAATGTAGAGTCTACTAAAAGGACAAGCAGGTGAGTCTATTATATTGCAATGATTTCAAAAGAAAAAGTGAAGGCTAAGAAGGGGGGGGGGGAGGAAAGAAGAGAGAAAAATAGGGGAAATTACATCTCATAAAAAGGCACACAAGAATGAGTTTTTACAATGGAGGGGAAGGAGCAACAGACAACAAGTTTATTCAGCTGAATTTGCTCAAAGAGGGAAGAATATATATAGAGAGTTAAATCTCAACTTTTGTACGAATAATGTTACTAGAAAATGGCACAAAAGCAAAAAACACAAGTGTTAATATGCTCAATCTATGGCAAATAGGGGATTAGTCTCTGCAACCACCACAAACTATAATCTTTCAGTAAACATTGTGTGAAAGTTTACATAAGAAAATATTAACTCATGACATGCACTTTTCCTAACACAGGAACTATGAAATAACTAATAAAAAACAATATGCAAAAAAAGAAAATTGGTAACACGTAAAACAGTTTTTCTCACTAGTTATTTTCTGGAATTCTATAATCTTTTCTGTTAACATCTCAATAAAAAAGAACTTCAGGCAATATTCAATTTTTATAATACATTAAATCTCAATCACCAAAAATACTGGATTTAAAACTACTACAGTTTTTAATCTGAATCTTATCTTCTACTATGTTTGATGTCAGATGGTGATGTGAGAGTATTGTCCTACACGGTTTGCTGCTGTAAATTTCTCTAACTAGTCCACCCTCTGAAAATCAGGGGAGATGTTGCTGGGACTTTATTTACTTTTAGCCATTGTATATGTTTATAAAGTCGTGAATAAATATTTTCTCTTTTTATCCTCAAAACAACTCTCTAATGTAAATACTATTACCTTCATTTCACACAGAATGCAACTGATACAAACAGATTAAGTAATTTTCCAGGGTCGCAATTCTTTTTTTTTTAAGTAATATTTTATTTTTTTCCAATTACATGTGAATACAACATTTGGTGTTCATTTTAAAAATTTTTGAGTAATTTTTTTTCTCTCCCTTACTTTCCCCTCTCCCTATTATAGTAAATAATTTCATATTAGTTACATGTTTGCAATTATCCAAAGCATATTTCTATATTAACTTTGTTGTGAAAAAAGACAAAGATTAAAGAACAAAATTAAAAACATAAAGGAAGTGAAGAATAGTACATTTTTATATTCACATTCCATCAGTTTTTTCTCTGGATTTGACAGCATTTTTTATCACAAATTCTTCGGAAACTCTTGTATCATTGCTGAGAATAGTTAAATGATTTACAGTTGATCATCATACAATATTGCAATTACTGTGTACAAGATTGTGTTGGTCCTTTTCCCTTCACTTTATGATACAGTTTGTGTAAGTCTTTTGGGATTTTCCTAAAATCAATCTGTTCCTCATTGCTTATAGCATAATAATTTCCCATCCCATTTGATGGTCATCCCCTCTATTTTCAATTTTTTGTTATCATAAAAAGAATTGCTAATCTACTGCTATACAAATAAGTCCTTCTTTAAAAATTTCTTTAGAATATACATCTAGTGATCTAGCATCACTGAATCAATAGGTATATACAGTTTTATAACCTTTTGAGCATAGTTTCAATTGCTCTCCAGAATGGCTGTATCTGTTCACAACTCTTCCAACAGTGTATTAGTGTCCCAGTTTTTCTACATCTTCTCCAATATTTGTTTTTCTTTCCCTACCATCTTAGTCAATTTGATAGCAACTTTGTTTTACTTTGAGTTGTTTTAATTTGCATTTTTCTAATCAATAGTGATTTTGAGCATTTTTATATGATTATAGATAGTTTTGATTTCTCTGTCTGAAAACTGATTATTCTCATCTTTTGATCATTTATCAGTTTGTGAATGACTTATATTTTTATGAATTCGATTTTGTTTTCTACATATTTGAGGCCTTTAAGAAAGACAATTGTACTTTTTTGCCAGCTTTCTGCTACCCTTTTAATTTTGGTTGCGTTGTTTTGTTTGTGCAAAAACTTTTAAATTTAATATAATCAAAATTATTCATTTTTCATCTAATTGTGCTCTACATCTTTTTTTTGGTAATTTTTTTCCCTTTTGCAAATACTGACAGGTAAACTATTCTTTGATATCTAATGGTATGCCTTTTTTGATCTAACATAACCTTATCTTGGTATATGATGTAAGATATTATACTATACTTCCCTGGGATTTTAGTCACTGCTGTCAGAATAACATTACAGTCTAAAGGACTTGCATATTTAGGATATTTACTTTGGGAGCATATTTGCAATACAAAACAAGTTTAAAAGTCAAATTATGAAAATATGCAATGAAGGGGAACTCTTTATTGTATAATGGTAGGGTGAATAAGACAAATGAAAAACCTAGTGGAATACCAGGTACAGGATCACTCAGCTAGTATCTAAGACAGATTTAAACTCAAGTTTTCCTGATTTCAAATCTAATGCTCTATTGTTTGTCTCTCTTTTTTCTCTGCTACATATAGTCACAAAATGTATAGCTGCTGAAGTGAAAGTGAAAATAAATTTACCAATAAAATCATGAAAATTCTTGAAGTTAAGAAAGTTAAATATTTGAATGTTGGGAATGGACTATAAATACACATATTTATTTGGATACAGGTATCTATCTTAATAAATATGGAAGTAGAAGAAGGGACTAAGAGAAGGTAAGGGTATGTATGTAATAAGAGAAGGACAGATTGAAGGAATAGCAGGCAGCAGCAAAACAGACTTTTGAGGAGGGATAAGGTAAAACTAAAAAGGTATATAGGGAAAGAACATATGTGTCCAAGTCAATTCAGTCTCTGAAAGCACAGAAACCCAAAGTCTTTTCTCTTCTTGTGGACTCCCTTGACTTGTTTATCTTGTTAGAAACAACTTGGTGCCTAGGTGAGTAGAGCATTAGATTTTAAATCAGGAAAATGTGAGTTTAAATTGGCCTTCAGACACTGGCTGAGTGACCTTGCACCAGTCCCTTAACTTTTATGTGTCCCCATTTCCTTTTTACCATTAAGAAATAATAAAACCTACTTTCCAGAATTATCCTAAGGAACAATTATCATAATATTTATAAAGTGTTAAACATAGGGCCTGGTATGGTGCTACTATAGAAATGCTTATCTTCTTCCTTTTCCTCTACTTCATAAAAGTGCTAATGCCTTTTCAGCTTCTCACAGAGCATTTCAGTCTTCATATGAGGTGTTAACTTCAGCGTTATCTGTTCATCTGGCCTCCATCCTCTGACAGTTAAATAAGGATAGTATCTTGGTTAGAAAACAGCCCTTTGCCTGAAAGTTATTAGTCTGCTCAATAAATTTCATCAGTCAATGACAATGAATCTCTTCCCTTCAAGCAGGTTGCTCATAGATGAACAGGTATCCAGGATTTTTAATTACTCTATCCCGTTTTATCTCTCTTGATTTATGATTAGGTGTATATTTTAGTTTTTGGTTCATATCATATTCTTTGACTTTAGCAGATGTTTCTATGGCTCTTTTAAAATACTTCATCTATCCCTCTAATGAAAAGAAATGACAGTGCTACTCTGATTATAAAAGGCTTAAAAGGTTGTCAACCTTTGTACAATTTCCCTCAAAAAGAAACAAAGAAAATCACCCTGTGCTCTCTTCAAAAATAATATTACATATGCCAATACTGATAATAGTAATCAGAACCCCATATTTCATGTAGATGCCTTGTTTGGCTTCCTGAAATAAGAATACTAAACTATCTTAGAAATCTTCAAAACAATTAGGATCTCAAAATTAAGAAAACTTTACAATAAAATAAATCCATTGTTGCAGAAGAACTTAGAAGTAATAAAAAAGAAATATTATCCCTATTTTCACACTACCTCCTCTTCTGAGAAGGTGTGTAGATGGTGACAATTATGAAAACAAAAGAAACAGTGAAAAACATTGCTTGCTTCTGCATGTGAGAGCATCTGTTTGCCTGTAAATAATGGGGACTTATTGTCTTCGAAGACCACACTGTTTAGAATATCATTGTTCCATAAATGCCAGCATTTTTTCAAATAGTTGATGTTTCTATACACTTATTGGTCATAGAAAGGAAAAAGAACCACTTATTTTGAGACCAAGTATTCTATGAGCAGAGTTAATGCCATATGGAGGTAATTTAATATGAATTTAGTAATCCTTGAATAAGCATCATCCCCAGATCTTCTAAGTGGAGTTACTGATTTTCTTTTCTCCTAGACTGATAATTTACTTGCGCAATGGTGCTGTCACCAGATAAGATTAATCACAAAAATGGTGTATCCTTTTGCTAAGAACATTTTCATAAATCATTTGAATATGGCCCAAGAGAAAAAATTTCTAGTTGAGCTCACTAAATCTTATGTGTTTTTAATAATTAGAAAATGTAATATATTAATATTGGGGTGCATTTTTATTTCATTAGATTTTTTGGGAAAGTATATAGAAAAATGATTTTGCCAGCAGAAAGCATATTAAAGGTGAAGATCTATGGTGGTTCATGAAAAGCCCAAATTTTTCCACTTGAACTGCTTTATGGACATAGCTGACATTGGTCAGAAGAAAGAAAAGACATTGATATTTTAGGTTAACTATTTAATATAGGTCTTATTTAAAGATATGTGACTTTCTACTTTGTCTGCAGCTGTGGGTAATATACTTACATCACTGAGAACGTATCTATTAAAGTAGCAATATTTAGACTTCAAAGGAGCTCCATTAAAAATGGGTCACTGGCTGGACATTAAATTATATAATTATGATCCATGTTTCTGGGAGAGGTTGAGGACAGCAGATCACTTGTGTTCAAAAATTCTGAGCTGCAGTATGGCTAAACATGATCTGGTGTCCATTCTAAGTCTATCACAAATATAGTGAGCTGGGGGCAACTAGGTGGTACAATGGATAAAGCACCAGCCCTGAAGTCAGGAGGATCTGAGTTCAAATCTGATTTCAGACACTTAACCCTTCCTTGCTGTGTGACCTAGATCAAGTTACTTAACCCCATTTGCCTCAGCAAAAACAAACAAGCAAATAAAACAACAATAAAATATAATGAGCCCTTGGGAGTGGAGGACTACTGAACTAGACTATAAGGGTGAATTAGTCCAAATTGGAAAAAAAAAGAATATCAATTAAATAAATGGACAAATGAGTACATACATAAATAAATAAGTGAATAAATGAATAAACAATAAACTGAATGAATAAATGAGAAATATATGAACATGTATGTATTATATAGGTACATATATACATATAAAAAACATATGTAAAGGTATTCATAACACATGCAAAAGTATGCATATTACATACAATAAATTTTTACATGATGATTCTAGCTCTACTATGTATTAGCAATTTAACCATGGGCAGATTATTTAATTTCTGTAACTCAATTTTTTCATCTATAAAATGGAGATGATAATATTTATATTATATAATTATTGATAACAATTTACTTTGTAAATGTTTATGTGCCAAAAATGTATATGTTGATATTATTAGTTCAACTTTTTTGCATAAAGCAATTCTGCTTCAATAATGTATGGTGAATTCATTTTGTTGGTCAACTTATATATCTACTATTCCCCAGAGAAACTTTTGTAGAGTTATGAATATCTGTATTTCTTTACGTAGACTTCAATTTTCTAATCAGTGAAAGGATCAATCGTTAGGGGACTACAAGAGTTTAAGTATCCTTCCTGTTCTAGATTCCATGATTTGAGAGATAACAAAAACATCATTTGGCTCTTTCCTACCTAGTGAAATGCTGTCCCTAAAATCAAATTAATGGCAGGATAAGGAATAAAATCTGAGTCTTCCAATTATTTTTTCTTTCCCAGAATGATATTCTTTGTTTTAGAACACTGACTTATAGTAATATCTAATGCTACCAGTGAATCTTAATAGAATTTACACAGTACATCTATTTCGGCAGAGTATCTTAGTTGAGGTTGAAATCTGAAAATATAACTCTTGCCCTGGATTTTGGATATTGTCATATTGTTTTAAAGAATCACTCATTTAAAAACATTGTATATGAAATAAGTGATTAAAATAAAAATCAAATTGTGGCCTCCTATAATTACTCACTGCCTATCACCTCTTCACTGTGATGTTATAGAAATTAATAATGATGGCAAAGCATTTTGTAAATATAAAATTCTATTGAATTGCACAATAATCAAAATAATTTGAAACATTCGAGTGGTTTGAAGTTGCTATTATTTTGCAAAAATCTTCAGTTGATTTAAAAAGGAATATTGCTTTGGTTATGATGCATTAAGTAACTTTCATTGAAGATTCAATAATTCATTAAAGATTTATTAAGCAACTTTTATCTTCAAAACACCATAGAGAATGCTAAAATGTTCATATAAAACAGTCTCTCTCTGGCTTCATGTGACTTAAGATCCAGACTTATTTTTGGACAGGTTGAGGTCATATACATTCAATATAGGAAATATTTGGTTAAAATATTTGACTGTATTGGAAAGACACAAATTTATAAGTTTAACATTAAAAAAGATTCTTATTTTATTTGTAAAATAATATTATATACCTCCCCTTCCACTAAACCACAAAGGCAGGTTTTTGTCCTACTCTGAATAAAACTTTAAAAATAATATGAGCATAGTTATATTTTCCAAATCAACTTGTTATTTCAGAAATAATGAGAGTCTGGGGCATATGAAATGAGGAATTTGTTGTTCTATGTGGTTGTGTATATCTGTGTTTGAATATATGTTTACACATATATTTACATATGTATAAACATTTATGCACACCTATAAATTTCTATACACTATTAACAAAATGCATCAACAAGAAACAGAAAGAGAAATTCTATTTCAAATAAGGGTAGAAAATATAAAATCCTTGAGAGTCTATCTCCCAAAACAAACCCAAGAACTACATGAATACAATTACAAAATATTTTTCACACAAATAAAATCAAGTCACCATGATTGTAGAATTATTAATTGCTCATGGGATGGCTGAATCAATATAATAAAATGACAATAATACCTTGAGTATTTTACTTGTGCAATGCCATACCAACCAATCTACCAAAAATATTTTAAAGGCTAAAAAAATTATAACAAAATTCATCTATAGGAACAAAAAGTCATAAATATCAGGGGAATAGATGTTTAAAAATGTTGAGGAAAATGGACTAGCAAAACTATAACTCAACTCTATTTAAAAGCAGTAATCATCAAAACACTTTGGTATTGACTAAGAAATAGTAGTGTCTTGACCCAGCAGTGTTACTACTGGGCTTATATCCCAAAGAGATTAAAATCTCTTCTTTAAAATTCTTTTAAAAGAAGGGAAAGGGACCTGTATGTGCCAAATTTTTTGTGGCAGCCCTCTTTGTAGTGGCCAGAAACTGGAAACTAAGTGGACCCATCAATTGGATATTGGCTGAATAAACTGGGGTATATGAATATTATGGAATATTATTGTTCTGTAAGAAATGACCAGCAGGATGATTTCAGAAAGGCCTGGAGAGACTTACATGAACTAATGCTGAGTGAAATGATCAGGACCAGGATATTATTACATACTTCAACAACATGATGATCAATTCGGATGGACATGGCTCTCTTCAACAATAAGATGATCCAAATCGGTTCCAATAGAACAGTAATTAAATGAACCAGCTACACCCAGGGAAAGAACTCTGGGAGATGACTATGAACCACTACATAGAATTCCCAATCCTTCTATTTTTGTCCACCTGTATTTTTGATTTCCTTCACAGGCTAATGGTACGCTATTTCAAAGTTTGACTCTTTTTGTACAGCAAAATAACTGTTTGGGCATGTATACATATGTTGTATTTAACTTATACTTTAACATATTTAACATGTATTGATCAACCTGCCATCTGGGGGAAGGGGTGGCGGGAAGAAGGGAAAAAGTTGGAACAAAAGGATTTGCAACTGTCAATGCTGAAAAATTACCTATGCATTTATCTTGTAAATAAAAAGGTATAATAAAAAAAGTAAAGTTAACAATGATGTAAAAAAAAAAAAAAGAAATAGTAGTGTCTCAATGGAATGGACTAAGAATGCATAGTAAAAAATGATTATAGTAATCTAATAATTGATAAATCCAAAGATCTAAGCCTTTGGGACAAGAACTCAATATTCGACAAAAAATGCTAGGAAAACTGGAAAGCAGTTTAGTAGAAAGTAGGTATAGGCAAACATTATATGCCATATGCTGAGAAAAAGTCAAAAGGAATACATGACAAAGGATAACTTAAGCAAATCAAGGAAGCATGGAAAATTTTACCTATATAATTTATGAAGAAGGGAATGATATATGACCAAACTAGAGACAGAGGTTTGGGGAAAGTAAAATAGCCAATTTTGACTGTGTTAAATTTAAAGGGGTTTACATATATAAAAACATTGGAGTGAAAATGAGAAGAAAAATAGGAAACTGGCAAAAATTTTTATAGCAAGCTTATTTGATAAATGTCTGGTTTCACAAATGTGTAGAGTTCTGTGTTAAATTTGTAAGAATAGAAGTCATTCTCTAATTGATAAATGTTCAAAGCATATTAACAGGCAATTTTCAAAATAAGAAATCAAAACTATCTATACTCATATAGAAAAATGTTATTTAGAGAAATGCAAATTAAAACAACTCTGAAGTACTACTTCACACTTATCAGATTAACTAACATGAAGAAACAAAATGCAAAACACTGGAGGGGATATGAAAAAATCAGTGCAATTGTGAACCAATCTAATCATTTTATAGAGTACTTTGGAACCATATCAAAGAATGATAAAATTGTGCATTTTTATAATCAGCAATACCACTACTAGGTAAGACAATGAAAAGGATAAATACAAAAATATTTATAGCAGTTCATTTTAAGGTAGCAAAGAATTAAAAATTGAATGAATGGTCATCAGTTGAGAAATGGCTGCACAAGTTGTGGCATATTATTGTGATGGAATATTGTTATGTTTTTGTCCTTCATTTTCAAAAATGATCAGTGGCATATTATAAAGCAGTGGTCATCAGAACCATTTGGAACTGGCTAAGAAACAGAGTACTACTAGATCATTGAAATAGGTTAAGTGTACAAGACATATTAGTCTAAAACTATAGAATGTATTGTTTTATAAACCTAAAGACTTCAGCTTCAGTCACTCACTATGTGACAAAAATTGTTGGGAAAATTGGAAAACAGTATGGAAGAAGCTCAAAACTGGCTGAAATCATTATCCAAGATGAGATTGAAATGGATTCATGATTTAGATATAAAGGATGATAGCATAAACAAATTAGGAAAACAACCATCAGATCTTTGGAAAGGAGAGGAATTTATGGTCAAAGAAGAACTAGAGAATATTATGAATGCAAAATGCATAATTTTAATTACACTAAATTAAAAACAATTTTGCACAAACAAAACCAATGCAGCAAGATTAAAAGAGAAGTAGAAAGCTGGGAAACAATTTTTATAGCCAGTGTTTATGATAAAGGCCTCATTTATAAAATATATAGAAAACTGACACATTGATAAGAATATATCATTCTTCAGTTGATAAATGATCAAAGGATATGAACAGACAATTTTCAGATAAATAAATTAAAGCTATCTATACTCATGAAATACCTATTAACTAGAGAAATACCTATTAACTAGAGAAATGAAAATTAAAACAACTCTAATCTCATACTTGTTAGATTAGCTAAGATGACAGGAAAAAAATAATAATAAATATTGGAAACATGTGGGAAAACTGGAATGCTAATGCATTGTTGGTGAAGCCATGAAATAATCTAACCATTTTGAAGAGTGATTTGAGACTATGCTCAAAGGGCTATTTAATCACTGCATACCCTTTGATCCAGCAGTGATACTAGTGGGTCTACATCCCACAGAAACTATAAAAAATGGAAAAGAACCCACATTTGCGAAAATGTTTGTAGCAGTTCTTTTTGAGTGGTGAGGAACTGGAAATTGAGTGGATGCCCATCAATTGAAGAATTACTAAATCACTTATGGTATATGAAAGTAATATTCCATTACCTTCAAATACCCTATCTTCTCAACAATTTAGTGATTCAAGACAATTCTAATAAATGATATGGAAAATGCCAATCTCATCCAGAGAAAGTACAATGGAGACTGAATGAGGAAACAAAAATTTGATCTTCTAGCATATTAATTTATTAAGTAACACATGTCAATTGTATAACAAATTGGGACTAGGCCTCCTCATTTGGATCAGGTCCCTGCATAAAAGAGAAAATAGATTTTTATTTATTAAAAGAAAGCAATAAATAGGATATAAGCCAAGGTATAGGAATAGGTAATTTTATTTCTATTTGGAGAAAAGATTAGAGAATTTCTGAGTTGAGAAGAGTGTGGGTAAACTTTGAAAGTTGGGAGGAAGTAGAATAAGCAGTTAGATGTCTTCAAGTGTACAATAGAATATTATTCAATTCTTATGATTAACAAGCAGGAGAAATTTATGGTGTAATGAAACTTAGGTCTCAAAATGGAGTCAATTTTATCAAATGAAGTTGGTTTGGTTCATTTAATTTCAATAATTCTTTCAGAAAACTTATATGAACTGATGCAAAAGAAGTTGGCAGAATTAGGAAAAATGTATACAGTAACAATAATATTGTATAATGATCAATTGTGAATGACTTAGCTATGCTCAACAATACAATGATCTAAGAGATTTCCAGAGGAAGTAAAATGAAAAATCCAGTCCATCTCCAGAGAAAGAATTTATGGAGTCTGGATGCAGATAGCAGCATGACTATTTTACTTATTTTTTGTTTGTTTGTTTTTGTCTATGTTTTCTTTTGCAAGATGGCTAAAATGGAAAAATATTTTGCACAACTACACATGTATTCAAATTGCTTACTTTGTCCATAAGAAGAGAGAGAAGAAGAGAATTTGAAACTCAAAACTTAAAAAAAAAGAATATTAAATTTTTCCATGTAATAAAATTTACATGTGATATTCTATACAGAGTTAAAATAAAATAACATAAGATAAAAAGTTGAAGATAATTAATTTTTATTTAAAAATTTAGCTTCAGGGATGGAGCCAATCTGGCAGAGAAGAAAGGACTTTGCCTGAGATCTTTCTGGCTTCCCTCAGAAACATCACTAAATCAAGCCTCTGAACAGATTTGGAATGATAGAATCTACAAATATTTGGAGTGTAACAAATTTCCAGCAGAATATATCTTGGAAGGACTTCAGGAAAGCTTTTTCTCAATTGGGCAAAAGATATCGGCCCCACTCAGGCATGAGGCAGGGAGGCCCAGAGCACGGAGGTCCTGCTGGGGAAGATAGTAGGAGGCCCTTAATCAAAATACAGCCGTATTGGCTACTACTGTTTTGTTCAGTTACAATATGTCATGGAAAGAAAAAGTTTTCTAATGATTATAACCATCCCAAAGAGGTAAGCACTTATTCAGGAATGAATGGTTCTACACCATTGGCCATCTTCAAGCTTACCTATAAATATATAATTTCAAGTAATGATTTCTTTTATTCTTAGGGGATTCTTGTTCAGATAGAGATTGGGCTAGAGTTAGTTTGAACTCCCTTTTAAATCTAAATTTGAATGAATTCCTCTGATTTTGTGACTCAGTGGAATAATTTTATTTCCTAGCTAAGTTCTGTTCATTTAAAGTTTAAATATCAACTTTATTAAACTTTGGGGTGACTTTACAATATCAGTCAAGCTGTTACAGTGCCTGGAGTTACTTGGCTCAGAATAGGTAACATATTAGCCAAGAGTAGCTTCTGTGTGTCCACCACAGTCTCCTAAACAAATGCATGTTTTAAATTTTAGAAATGACACCCCAAATCCACTTAAAAATGCATCAATTTTATGAATTTTTTTTAGACCAACTGCCAATTGGTGTTTGTGTTTTCTCTCTTAAGCCTAGTATTTGTAGACTCCTGACATATTGTATATGCAAAATCAGTAGCAGTGGAATTTATTCATACTTAAGTGGAAATTCACTGATGAAAGATTCTATTCTATTTTGAGTTACAAGAACTTTTGTGATTCAGAAGCTGTAATGTATGTTCCTTCATTAATTTTCTTGAATCTTGTCCATTGTTAACATCTATTTGTTAGAGGCTTTGTTTTTTTTTTTTTTAATATACTGAGTTATTAATCTTTTGCACAATGATCCACTTTTGATGCAAGCATTGATAGTAACTAATGAAATGAAATTAAATAGTTTATCTTTAATGGAAAATATTCAAAGATAAAGATCTAGAAAATTTAATTGAGTTTTAGAGTTACATTTCTCCATTAACCAGATTTGAAGCCCAATGTAATTCACATTCCTTTCTTCTTTCTTCTCTCCCTCCATCTTTCCTTTCTTCCTTCTTTCCTCCCACCTTTTTTCCTCTTTTTCTCTCTTTGTCTTTCTCTGTGAGTCTGTCTTTCTTTTTCTTCCTTTTGTTCTTCCTTTCTTTCTTCAATCTCTGTTGAAGCAAAGTAAGGCACAGAGTAAATAAGTTACTTATCCAGTTTTATATATGGCAAAGATGGTATTCAAATCAAGACCATCTAACCCCAAATTCAGTACCTTTTCCACTATTCTTTTTTCAGCTGTAGGAATTTCCATAGAAAATAAATTGTAGGGGCAGCTAGGTGGTGCAGTGGACAAAGCACTAATCCTGAAGTCAGGAGGACCTGAGTTCAAATCGGACCTCAGGCACTTAACGCTTTTTAGTTGTGTGACTCTGGACAAGTCACTTAACTCCAATTATCCTAGAAAAAGAAAAAGGCAAAATAAAAGAAATTGTAATTTATTTATACTGGTATTGAGGAAAAATTCCATGGAAAAATTTAGGCAGAATTGAAAATTTGTTGAAACAGTGAAAATCTGATTGATTATTCTTTCAAACATCTCTATATATCTTATGTGCAATATTGCTATCTCATGGCTGATGAGGGTGAGGGATTTATTTCCAATACTACTTATAAGAGAAAAAACAAACAAACAAATAATTCTAAGTAGAACAATTCTCTACTCATATTTGTTTCTCAAATAATAGTAGCTACTCAAAATATTATTGTAGCATAATAAGTGTATTTTTTTGACAATCAAGCAATCAATCAATACACATTTTTCAGTGTCAACCATTATGTAAGCTCTGGAGACATAAGGAAATAGTGAGAATTCCCTAACCCTAAAGGAACTTGACTTCAAATGAAAGAGAGAACATACACTTATATAGAGACCCACAAAATACATATAAATGAAATAAATTCATACTGTAACTAATACTGGGTTAAAGGGATGCAATACGACTTTATCTTCCTCTTTCCTATGGGATACCTTTCTCAGATACCACATATATCCTCAGACTAGGCTAGTTCTTGGGGATTCTTGTTCTTGGTGAGAAAGATTTGTTCCTTTATTTCATACTTTTTTAGCTTATTAAACTTCTACCCCAGCACACTGGTGAAGATTAACTTAAAGGTTACATTTTGGCTCAAGTTTCCCAAAAAAGGTATAGGAGAAAGATACTTAATGCAAAATATGAATCAGATATGAGACCCCTATTTATTCTCTATAGTCAAAAGAAATAATAATAAAAAATCCCCACAGATTTATGTTGAAAGGACTTCAAACTAGAAAGAGCAGGATTCTAATTCTACCTCTGATCTATTTTGGCTTTCTGATTCTGGGCAAGTTACTTAAACTCTCAGTGCTCTAGAAAACTCTTTAATACTGTAAGTTGGAAGAGGAGGTAACTACCTGCATTGGTAAAACTTAATTTTCTCATGTAGGATATCTTTACGACAATAAGTTTCAGGTTCAATCCTATCCTTATCTCTACTGTAGGTAGTAAGCTGATATATTCCTCTTCAGTTTAGAATTTTTACTTACTTATCTCATCATTCTTTTACTTGCTTATTGCTTATGTCTGAAATTCTATAACTTCAAAAAATAAATATAAGAATCCGAACATCTACTGTAACATTATATACTTTCATCTATCTCAATACCTGGATTGTAGTGTGTGTGTGTGTGTGTGTGTGTGTGTGTGTGTGTGTGTGTATTTGGTCTAGAAATTATGTCTCTTGCTTGAAAATGAAACAATTAATTTACTAACCAATAGATGGCACTGGAGGCTTTCAATACATTTTCTTTATTCCTTTAGGAATAATAGTTTTTTAAGAAGTAAATAATTTATACCCCTAAATTAAAAACAAAAAGCACATGCAAAATGTCCATATTTAAGGAACTTGCATATTGAAATGTTGGCTAAACTACTGGGGAAAATGTGAGCCTTTGATAAAGTGAATCTTCCTCAGTAGAAGCTAACTGATTATGGTGATATTCAAAGGCATTCATTACTAGATCATAGAATTTCTGAGAAACTGGGTAAAACGCTCCTGAGATATGTGATTTCTATGAAAATCTCACTTTATTCCATCTTTTACCTGTTTGATTTTGGCCCCCAGAACTGCCAGAAAATGTAATTAAGTCTTCTCATTACAGGTGCTTGCATAGATTTTGCTAAAGCTAACTTAACAGGTAACCTTTTTATTCTCTGTAATAAACAAGCCTATAAAATGTTCAATAAATTACACAGGATAAAAAAAAAAAAAAAAAAGAAAATGCTCACTAGCACTTCAGCAGTGTACAGAGTAATCCACTAGTAGAATTGGACAATTTTCCTTCAGAATTTAGTAAGAGGTTTACTTGAATAAAATAGTGAAAGAGAAGATCAATGAATTGGACTTGCAACTTAAAAAGCTAGAAAAAGACCAAATTTAAAACCCCCAATCAAATACTAAACTTGAAATTCTAAAATTAAAAGGAGAAATTAATAATATTGAAAGTAAAAAAAAACTATTGAATTAATAAATAAAACTAAGAGTTGTTTTTATGAAAAAAAAACAATAAAATAGATAAACCTCTGGTAAATTTGATTAGGAAAAGGAAAGAGGAAAATCAAATTGTTAATTTTAAAAATAAATAAGGGGAACTTTCCACCAACAAAGAGGAAATTAGAGCAATAATAAGCAGGATTTGGTAAGAATGGGCTTGATTATCTAGACTTTGTGCCTAAAGATCTTGTGCAGAATTCACAGGGAATCATACCTACATATAAAACCAGCCTACATTTAAATTTATTCTGTTAAGTAATATGCAGAGTCTACAATGTTCTTTGTGGCTTTTCATTGACAGTTCTACCAAATGTCTCATGAAGCCAAGTGATATATTCTGAAAAATATTTATCAGCATGTATAGCTTCAAGCATTGCACCTTCAACTTCAAATTGTGCTTCACAACTTTATTTCTCTCAGCACATATGTTTTAAAAGTCCTAAAAAATCCAGAAATTCTATCTGGGACAAAATTAAATTGTGATGTTTTGTTTTACTTTTGTTTCATAAAAAATTCACTACCCTTATAATTTATATACAGCCAGAAGAAACTTATGTTTAAATCTAAGTGTGCATGAGAAACAAGAGAGAATGGGGTGCTATAAATTTTACAGTGGTTCATTAGTGCTGTTCCAGTCACATGGGACATCAACATAACTAATATTTTTATTTTCTTTTAAAATATATTTTATTGATATATTTTGTTTTATATGATTTAGATCCTTACCTACATCCCTCCCCCAGCCTCTCCAGAGAGCCATTACTTGTGATAAAAAATATTTAAAAAAGAAGAGGAAAAAGGGGGGGGGGGGCTAGTCAATAAAACTGATTTATACATTAAAAAAAAGTAAATTACATGCAGTGCTCCATATCTGGGACAACCCACCTATGCAAAGGAGACATGAGATGCCTATCTTTTCATTTCTCTTTGTGACCAGGTTTGTGTTTTTTTTTTTTTTTTTTTTTTTTTGCAACAGTCAGTTCCTATTTAATGAGCTAAGTATCTCAAAGAATAGAGTATTGATCCCCAAGCTAAGAAGATCTGGTTCAAAACTCCTTCAGACATTAACTAGCTGTGTAACTCTAGATAAGTGACTTAACTTACATCTGCTTTGTTTCTTCATCTATACAATAGCGATAACAACTTCTATCTGCCAGGGTTGTTGTGAGAATTAAAAGAGTTACTATTTGTAAAGTATTTTACAAATCTTAAAACTTTTTATAAATATTAGCTAAAAAATAATTCCTGGGTTTTGTTCTTTTCATTTACATTGTAGTCATTGTGTGATACTTTGTCTTCATGAAAAAACATTTCAGAGAGTATGATATTACCAATAATAAATATACATTGTTAGCAATGAGATTACTTTCCCTGTGATACACTTTTGCTCTAGTAAAGTTTAATTAAAAGTATTAAGAAACCCTCTCTATGTTCCTCCTCACATCTGCATAACTTAAGAAAAATTAAAAGATTTAGATTTCATTGCAGGGCTTAGTATATTCATCTACATTTTCTCTATCAGACTTCTTTATATACAGTGAGTGTGATAGCTTTTGAATTCTTTCTAACAGGATTGGAGTTTGTTTTAAAGAACTGTGTGGCTTCTGTAGTTGAATAAGACATTTCATTAATGTATCAGGTAACTTTTGAAGTTGATATTTAAAACAAAAAAGAGAGAGAGAGGCAGAAAAAAAGGTTTGGCAAGTGATACTCAAAGGCTTTAGGAATTCTATAATGGAGAACTCCTATGGAGTGCTGCACTGTGGCCTGTGGACCATTTCATCTTGGATACAGCCCTATGACCCACAGTGCCTGGAGGGCTCAGCATGAAAAGATACATCTTGATGTCTGCACTCTATCTCACAAAACTTTCTGCCTCACAAAGCTTAAATAGTCTCTACTACTATTACAGACATAGCTATCTGGAATCTTCTCCTTTATTTCTTCATCTTGCATATTTCAATGGATTTGCAATTTCATTCATGTAGGTAACTCCCTCCAACAGGACAGACCCTCTAGCCATCAATCCCTGTTTCCTGTGTAATCTTTTTCATGTCCTCATCTAAGTTTTCTACAGCCTGACATCCTTTCCTCTTTATCTTTTTTTGCACTGTGTTCATGCCAGGAAGAACATATAAACTATTTTTTGCTTATGCTTGTTCTAAGTAACTGACTAGTCCACTTCCTTTTCTGATAACTTTGCACCATGATGATGTTTTTCACTAGTTCTGTACAATTCTTCCTTGACAATGTGTTGTAGTTGACTCATATCTACTACATCCATTTCTATATTTTTTCCCTTGACTTTAATTCTTTGCAGACTGATATCTCATGATTTGTAGTCAGATAATATTACCACAACAATGTTAATGTTTAAAAGATGGGCTTTAATAGAGAAACTTAGTGTCATTAAAAGCATTGCATTAACATAGTATTTGCATCTTTTGTTGTTATTTGTTTACTTTTTTTTTCATTTTTTTTCTTTTTGATCTAATTTTTCTTGTGCAGTATAATAAATGTGGAAATTTATATAGAAGATTGCACATGCATAACATATATTAAATTGCTTGCTGTCTGGGGGGGTGAAGGCAAAGAAGGGAGAAAAACTTGGAATACAGGTTTTTTCAAGAGTTAATGTTAAAAACTATCTTTGCATGTTTTTGAAAACTAAAAGCTAATATTAAAAAATTATTGTACACTTTCCATCAATAGATTATGTATAAATATTAGAATTCTAAACAATAAGTTGCATATCAATATGTGAAATATGTATCAGTACTACTTCCTTAGACATAATGTATGCTCAATAAATAATTATTAAATAAGTGAACAAATAAGATAGAAGTGAATAAGCTTATAACTTTCCAAACATGTAATCCAATCATCTGCCAAAGTGAGAATAAGAAAGCCACCTAGATAATATAAATTTCATATTTGTTAAGAAAGTTACACCCAAGTATTCTTTGTACATGATGACCTTAAATCCTCTCCAAGTTTTCAGACTTGAACTGTTTCTCTGGTATTTTACTTTTTTGGGGGGGAAGGGGACGATTGTTATTATTCTTGGCTTATAACCCTCTCTCAATCCTATTCCCTGTACTTTTTGGCCAAATTCTGACATTATGAGATTTTTTTTAAAAAAATCTCCTCCTTAGCTTGATGTGTTCCATAATAAAACCTTCATTTTGACTTCAGCTTGGTGTAATGGTCTTTATTCCATTAGAACACCATATGTTAGAATTCTTCTACAATGGTTAAGTCCCACTACTCAGAGTAGCTGATGTAGTTTATTGTTAAATTTTGTGCCAATCAGTGGTTAAATGTGATACTATTAAAAACTGAAGAGCAAGACATATGAAACATGAATCATTCAATGTAACCACAGGATAAACATATGGGCAAAATAATGATCTCTAATTTTTATATGTTATTTTCTGAATGGGATTTTTCCTCTCGGCTTAAAATGAATATTCCCAACATTTCAAAAGCATATTTGAAAATAACACAAAAGTCTTATTTTAGCAACTAATATAGTAGAAAATTCATACTTCAAAAGTCAGGGATAAGTTTTTTCCCCACTCTATTTATTGAGTAGTTTTCCATTTTTGTAATGGCTCACAATATTTGTAAAATTTGTAAAATGGCTCACATTTTAAAAATCATCTTTAGTAGTTTCTTTTGTCAAAATAATTATGAAATCTATCACCTAATGATGAATCTTTTAGTAATGAGCCCTGCCAGATTTATCCTAGCTGCTGTTTAGAGAACAGACATATCTTCCATTAGATCTATTGAAGTCTAATTCTTCTTGTGTAGCAAAATAACTGTATGGATGTATACATGTATTGCATTTAACATATACTTTAACATATTTAACATGTATTAGTCTACCTGCCATCTGGGGGAGAGGGAAAATTGAAACAAAAGGTTTTGCAAGGGTCAAAGCTGAAAAATTACCCATGCATATATCTTGTAAATAAAGTTATAATAATATTTTTAAAAGATCTATTGATGTGTTGCTCCTGGAGGACTATGTATATGTTAATTAGACTAATATTGGATAAGGGAAGGCCCATTGTGATACATTGGCATCCAAATGTTCTAGAAAAGAAATGGAAACAAAATGAGGGCTAGTGACTGAAGAAATTGTAATATATAAATTTAGCAGACTATTATACTTTAAAATGACAAATATGAATTACTTAAAGAAACTTAAGAATATTTTTGTGAACCAATACAGGTGAAATGAACAGAACCAGTTGTAGAAATGCACAATTACTACAATAATATAAAAGAAAATAATTTTGTTAGACTTCAGAACTTTTTTCAATGCAATAGTTGTGACTTCAGAATATGATGAAGTATGTTTTGGCTTAGCAGTGATACACTAAAGGTGCAGAATGAAGCAAATATTTTTGTACATGGTCAATGGGTTCCTTTGTTTTGTTGAACTAAAGTTATTTGACATTTTTTATTGGTGTTGGAAGGAGTAAATTAGTTTTGGTAGCAGCAGCAAGAGAGAGAAAGAACAATAAATTCTTTTTCAAATAAACTCAGAAAAAAATTCAAAGTTTAGAAGGGAGAAAGAATAAGACAATTTAGTTACCATGGTGTTAAATTAACATATAGTTAAACATGCTAAAAATAAGAGATCAAAATAAAACAATAAACAATACAATGAATACTAAAACACACTAACAATGTAATTAATAATAATAAAAATTAATTATAAGTACAATTCCAATTGACCACAACAAAAATAATGTTCTTTTCTACATTGATATAGCTATCCTAAAAGATGAAGAGAAAAAAATTTCCTTTAGAGAGCTAGGGAATAGTTTACCTAGCAATTCTTTGGAGAAGGGAAGAATTTATGACCAAAGAAGAACTAGAGAACATTATGGAAGGAAAAATGGACAAATTTGATTATATTAAATTAAAAAGGTTTTGTAAAAACAAAACTAACAGAAACAAGATCAAAAGGGAAGTACAAAGCTGGAAAAAACTCTTTACAGCCAGTGTTTCTGATAAAGATCTCATTTTTAAAATATATAAAGAGCTATGTCAAATTTCTAAGAATACAAATCATTCCCCAATTGATAAGTGGTCAAAGGATATAAACAGACAATTTTCAGATGATGAAATTAAAGCTATCTAAAATTATATGGAAAAATGTTCTAAATCACATATTTATTTTTTCCTGTTTCTTTGTTTATTTTAACACACATTGCTTTATGAATCATGTTGGGAGAGAAAAATCAGAGCAAAAGGGGAGAAAAATGAAAGATTAAAAAAACAAAAAAAAAAGAAGTGAATATAGCATGTTTTGATTTACATTTGGGTCTCCTTAGTTCCTCTAAATCACTATTGATTAGAGAAATGCTAATTAAAATGACTCTGAGGTACCATCTCACACACCTCAGATTGACTAAGATGACAGGAAAAGTAAATAATTACTGGAGTTGATGTGGGAAAACTGGATGGAGTTGTGGAATGATCCAACCATTCTGGAGAACAATCTGGAACTATGACCAAAGTGCTATGAAACTGTGAATACCCTTTGACCCAGCAGTGCCTTAACTGGGTTTGTATCACAAGGGAATCATAAAGAGGAAAGAGGACGCATATGTGCAAAAATGTTTGGAGCAGCTTTTTTGTGATAACAAATAATTGGAGAATGGATAGATATCCATAATTGGGGAATGGTTGAACAAGTTTTGGTATATAGGTAATGGAATATTATTATTCTATTAAAAAAATATGAACAAGTTGATTTTAGAAAAGTCAGGAAAGATTTTCATGAAATGATGCTGAGCAACACAAGTATAATACATTCCATATATAACAGCAAGAATGTGCAATGATCAACTGTGAAAGACATGCTTCTTCTCAGGAGTTCTATGATCCAAAACATGGTTTGTCCAGTAGACTGGACAGAAAATGCTATCTGCATCCAGAAAAAGAACTAAGGAGACTGAATGTAAATCAAGACATGCTATGTTCACTTCTTTTTTTCTTTTTAAAAATCTTTTCTATAGTCTTTTCCCTTCTGCTCTGATTTTTTTTTTGACCCAACATTATTCATAAAGCAATAAGTATTTAAAAAATAAATACATTAACTAGAAAAAAATTCCTATAACCCTCCAAGTTAATTAAAAAATATACTTTGTTATTTGATTACTTCGAAGCCAATCGAATATAACCAAGGGCAGCAAAAATGGAGTTTAAAAATATAGTTCAAGATTAATTATTAAGAGGGGTCAATGAGGTGGAGATAACATTGAGCCTTCAAAGGTATATACCAAGAATATCATTTTTCTCTCAATAAAGGAATCAGAAAATGAAGACCATACTGAACACTGAATAATATAAGAAATGGAATTTATCTTATTTTAGCTGATAGGAAATGAGTGGTTACTGATATGGAGGTCTTTCCAAAATCAATCATCTCTGTAGAGACAGATCGCCAACTTATAAGAGCAAAAACCAAAATTATTTCTGAAGATAGGATGAAAAATAAAAGTGAGGAAAAATATAGAAAATAATTAAAACAGGTTAAACCTGAACTAGCAAAAGTGATTTTGATTCTGAAAATATGATATGGGTAAATAAAAGGCCTATAACTCCAACTACTGCTATTTCACATAGAACTTTAAGATAAATTGCTAAAACAAGGAAGCCAAAGATACTGAAAACAATGATAGCAAACATTTGAATTACTTCCAGAGTAGAGATATTTGACAACCAAGGGGAAAAGCAACTTCCAATATAAAATCAATTGTAAAATTTTATAGAAAGGTAGAAAATGTTTAGTATCATCTCATAAAGCAAAGAAAAGCAGTGGGAAATGTAGTTAATTTAAAGAAAGCTGAATACAAGTCACAAGTAAATAAAGTAATCCTGTAAACATTTAAAAATTGTTAAGATCGTGTATTTTAAGATCAGCACGAGACAGGAATTCAGGTTAGGGGAAAATCGTCAGTCTTTATTCTCAGTGAAGAAGGATCGGAGGTGGAAGAGAATCGGCGATAGCAATGTGTGCAGCTGAGTCAAGAAGCTAGCTCGACCAGCAGCCACACAACCAGCAGCTCGGAGTCTCGAACCCAGTCCAATCTCTCCCCACTTGTCTCCCTCGCTCTCTCTCTGCCTCCACCCACCAAAATCGTCATTTCCTATACAACACATCAGGACTTGCACGGAGAGTGGGCAGGGACCATTCTTTATCCAATCATGTATATTAATAGAGTATAGCCCAATTACTATGTAGCCTCATGTACTTGGGACCTCAGTGCATCAGCTCAAACCTCAGCCCATTACAAAAAATGAAGACAAAAGATGGAAAATTATTGCAAATTCAAAGTTCTTAAACAACTCTTTTCAACATTAGGAACTGCAGATCCAACATACTTAGACTCTAACATCAGTTACTGATTTTCTTTGGGGGGAAATGGAAATGTTACTGAAGAATTCAAAGAGAAAAAAATGTTGCATCATATCAAGTGTACACAAATTCTGTGCTAGAGGTGAAACAATTGTTGGGAGTATTGAGAAATAGAATAGCAAGTTATTTGCAGGAAGAGAAGATGTTAAATATACAACAAATAATTATAAGAGCTTTTTTCACATCAAAACCAATTGACTGAAAGGCATCAATAGCTATTGAGTTCTATGTTTATTTTCCTATCTATTTAATTTTTTTAAAAATGTGAATCATTTGCACATACATTCAGGATACCATTAATGATAGTGAAAGAGATAACCCCAGTCTCTTTTTAAATGATGATGCCCAGTAGATTATTATTTTTAACATAACTCAAATTAATGAAAGTTGCAGAACATATAAAATTTCATTGTGCTTATTATTTGTTGACTATTAAAATCCTATTTGTTTCAATTGAATACAATACTGCTTTAAAGATGTTCTTCCAATATGATATTTCTCATGTATATGGCAAAATTATAAAACATTCTCCAAAAGATATGACAATATGAAGGCTATCTAGAATAGAGTCAAGGTCAAAGGAATTCCCTATAAATACCTAAATCCTACAAATACTCCTTAAATGTGGATAGTATTGTTTTGATTCCACTTAGGGCACCTAGATAGTGCCCTATATGTATATAGGGCACTATATATATATAGCATCTGAAGAACTGAAAATGACTATCACCTAATGGGCAAATTGGGGATTACAAATGATAAGTACAGTAAAAATGGTATCAAAAAGATATGAGCAAAAATGATGTGCTAGTCAAGTGAAAAGAATGAAAGATAAAGAATAAACAGCTCTGATGAGCAAACCCTTTGCTATTTATTTATATTTTTATGTGATAGTTTCTTAATTTTAAAAATCCTGTAGAATTTTTGTGATTTTAATACAAAGCAAGGAAGTCTTCCCTAAACATCTCACCATAGTATATTAAATGCACTCTCCAATCCCATGAAAAACTTATATAACAAGATGGTGAGAGTTACAGAGGGACAGTCAAGCATGAATGTTTTGTAATCTACTTCACTGGAGAGAATATCCACTTCCACGAGATCTAGATCCATTTAAATTTTTCAAAGAATTTAGGAATAGAAATGCAGTCACAATAATTGGGTGGATTATAGAAGGCTTCATAGGGTAGATGACACCTGAGATGAGTATCTAAGGTAATTAGGCTTTCTAAGAAATAAAGATAAACAACATATTTTTATGTTTTTTTTAATAGCAAACATTTTAAAAATACATTCCTAACTCTACTCTCTCTGAGCACATAAAAATAAAAATGATAACAAAAAAAAAATAAAGCCCTCAATACATAGCTGAATAGTTTGGCAAAAACACATGTACACATCAGTTGTATCAAAAAAAGATATACTTTTTTCTATATTTTTAAGCATCACCCCTCTATCAAGAGGTGAGTGACAAAGGTCTATTTTCATTATTTTGTACTAACAGTTTATCAATGTGATGATCAGAATTAAGTTTTTCATCACTGTTATTTTCTATAAATGTTTTCATATATTGTTCTCTTAGCTCTGCTAATTCTCCTGCAACAGTCATAAAAGTCTCAGTTTTCTTCTGAAATTATCCATTTTATAACTTCTTGTATCAAAAATATCCTGTAACATTCATATGCCACAAATTGTTTATTCATTTCCCATTAAGATACTTTCTTAGTTTGTAATTGTGAACCACTAAAAGAGATTCTATAAATATCTCTTTCTTATATATGTATATTCTTTTCCTTTTTTTTTTCTTTGCTTTCTTTGGGACATAGAGCTAGTAGATGCCCGAGAACATCCCTAGATGGAGGATGACTTGCAATTGGCAAAGAGGGGAAAGATGGAATATAGAGTTCAAGAGGAGTTTGGCTAGAAGGCAGAATGTGTGGATAATCAGAAATGAAGAGAATCCATAAGTATGTCAAATGAATACTTACAGGACAGTTGCTTCTAAAAGCTCTAAGGGAGTTCAGAAATATTAGCTTTTATAGACTACAACTTTGGACTCTATAGTGCCATTAGCGCTTTCATTTTTCTGAATCAGAAAAAAAAATATTTGGGCTGAGAGGATATAATGCTATTTTTAATATGAAAATCTATTTACAATTTTTACATTATTCTGCTTCAGAAGTTTGCAAATGTTATTATTCTATCAGAACTCGGTTCAACAAGTATGCCTACAGCCTGTATGCAAGTATTAGTTATGCTTCACATTCAAAAATGACATTGCTTATACCACTGCTACTTTTGTGGGGGAGTGTTGCCAAATTCAACCCTGTAACTAGCCAATACATTCATTTATATCCCACCCATCCTCTGAGCTACACATGTTCTGAAATGAGTAAGATCAGTATCCCCATGCCCAACAAGCACCAGGACATTGAGCAATTATATCTATTGCTATCTTCAAAATAAAGCTAAATAGGTCAAAGGTGTCATACACATAAATATATACTAAGTCTTGTTCATGAGCAAGTTTAGTAACTAGTCAAGATTTTATCATTTGAATTCCATTAACCCACTTCAAGTTTGACTTTTATACATTTCCTAGAATCACAAACTGGAAGACCTCTGAGATTATTCAGTCTAAATCATGCCAGGAAAAAAAAAATTCTTTTTACAATATTCCCAATGTGATCATTCAGTCTCAACTTAAAGATCACTAATGAGATGGAACTCTACTTTCCAAGGTGACCCATTATATTTTTTAACATCTCTAATAGGCTATTTTGTGTTTGTTTGTTTCCCTTACATTGAGTCTATATTTGTCTCTTTACAATTTTTTCCATACTTCTTTTGGTTCTGCCCTCTGATGCACATAAAATAAGTCTAATATTTATTCCACATAGTCCTTTGGGTACCTGATGATGTCTACTGTCTCTCCACCCTACTCTATTCTTATATAAACTAAACCTCCTCAATTCCTTCAGTTCTTTATATGCTATAATGTGTCTGTCATTATGTTGGCCTAAATGTGTTTTGGGTTATCACTTTTTTATTTCATACTATGAAATTATAGGCTCTTCAAACTAGAAAGAAACTAGAAAATCATCTAGTAATAATGATTTTCAAGGATGAAAAGACAGAAATACTTCCTCAAGGCCCCAATGCTTAGTAGTAGTAAAGCTAGGTTTGGAGTGGTATGGTAAGAAACCACTTAAAAGGGAATTGGGAGAAATTGGTTCTGTCCTGACTCCACCCCTAACTGTGCTTACAAGTCAGTCACTTCATATTTCTATTCTTAACATGTGATTAGACTAAATTATCTTGAGGGTCTTTTGCCAGTCAAAAATAATAAATTTCTCCTAGATCTTTGAAATTCTGATGAGCAAACCCTTTGCTATTTATTTATATTTTTATGTGATAGTTTCTTAATTTTAAAAAGCTTAATGGTGCTCTCTTGGATAGTATATCTGTGTTTACTTCCAATATCTTGGCACCAGCCCTATCTATTCTTGCAGAGGGGAAGAATTGAATTGAACATTAATACTGTATAGAAATATTGTATAGCGAGAAATGCAAATTAAAATAACTCTGAGGTACCACCTCACACCTCTCAGATGGGCTAAGATGATAGGAAAAGATAATGATAAATGTTTGAGGGGATGTAGGAAAACTGGGACAATAAAGCATTGTTGGTGAAGTTGTGAAATGATCCAACCATTCTGGAGAGCAATTTGGAATTGTGCCAAAAGGACTACCAACTGCATAGCCTTTGACCCAGCAGTGCTACTGCTACTCAGTTTGTATCTCAAAGAGATCTTAAAGGAGGGAAATGAATCCACATGTGCAAAAATATTTTTAGCAGCTCTTTTTGTGATAGCAAAGATTTGGAAAATAAGTAGATGACCATCAAATTGGAAAAAGCTGAATAAGTTATAGTATATGAAGATAATGGAATATTATTGTTCTATAAAAAATGATAAACAAGCTAATTTTTAAAAGTCCTGGAAAGATTTACATGAACTAATGCCAAGCAAAACAAGCGGAACCAGAAATACATTGTTCACAATAATAGCAAGAATGTGAGATGATCAACTGTGAAAGATGTAATTCTTCTCTGTGATTCAGTGATCTAAAGCAATCCCAATAGTCTTTGGATAGAAAATGTCATCTGCATCCAGAAAAAGAACTCTGAAGATTGAATATAAATCCAACACATGCTATCAGTTCACTTCTTTTTTTTTTTCTGATTTTTTTTATCTCTCCCATGTTTTTTTCCCCTTTTGCTCTGATATTTTTCTCCCAACATGATTCATAAAGCACTGTGTATTAAAAAATAAATATTTTAAAAAACTATATAGAAAAAAATTCATTCCTATATTCATCCAAATAGATGGTATTAAGAACCCAAGATGTGTTTGATATAGTGATAAAGACAAAGAAACTTTTTCATGTGGAGGAAAACAATGATTCCATTATTTTCTGTCCCAGTTAAAAAGCATCATGAACCTTATATTCAACTATGGATATAATACTTTGGGAGACATTGATAAATCACAGTATATGCAAAAGAAGATATGCATGAACATAAAAAGATTAGTAATAATAACACCAGCAAAATGATCTTTTTAAATTAAAGGTTTTTTGAATATTTTATATACTTCAAAATTTAATACAGTGGCTAAAACATAATAAATGTTCAATAATAATAACAGCTAACATTTATATACTAATCACAATATACTAGTTACTATACTATCTTAAGCACTATAAGTGCTTCGTGATTATTCTCACATTTGTTTCTAACAGCCTTCAGATGTAGGCACTATTATTATTTCAGGTGAAAGACCTGAGACAAATAGAGGTTAAGTGCTTTGCCCTTGATTACCCAGCTAGGAAATGTGTCTGAGGCCACATTTTAACTCAAGTTTTCCTAACTCCAGAACAAGTACCATAACCACTGAACCACCTATCTATCCCACTATGGGTTCAATAGCATAATCTGTGGATCAAGTGAATAGCTAAGCAATTAAATAATACTGAAACATTTGGGAAGTATTTTATACATATTTTCTCTTATTTGAACATTACAACAAATCTGGGAATTAGATACTATTATTATTTCCATTTTACAGGGGAGGAAATAAAGACTGAAGCCAATTGAATGAATTGCCAAGGATCTCACAGTTTATAAACTTTGTGAGTGAGGTAGAGTTTGAATTCATCCCTTCTAAGTTTTAATCCCCCACTTTATGTATACACTGTGCAACCAAGATGTCTCTGAAAAAACAAGATGTTTGTCCAAGAAAAACGTCTAAGGAACATAATTATAGTCATAACTATATCTAGTAGAATGTGAGGTCTCTGAGAACAGGCACTTCCATATTTATGTCTCTTGTGCAATTTACTGCATTTATTCAAAATTTTTTTAAATTTTTTTTTCATAAGATTACAATTTTAGAGCTATAAGAAACCTTATGGTCTTAGAGTCCAGCCAATATTGATGGTGAAACAAGACCCCACAAAATTTAATTGACTTAACCAAGGTCCCACAGCTAAGTGAACTCAGATCTTCCAGAGTTTAATTCCAATACCTTATGTCCTAAGAAGCATTGCCTCCAATAGTGTTAATTATCTTTAATTATTCATATTATTGCTATTAAGGCTAATCCTTAACTAAAAGGAATTATTTTGAATTAAATTTGGGGATTAAATGAGACACTTTTAATGTCTTTGAACAGTTAACAGTTTTAATACAGCAAAGTTATACAACAAAAATAAAATCATACAAGTGTAACAACCTTAACAAGTTAGTGATCAAGCCATACTAATGTTTTTATTATCATTGCTGTTTTCCGGGATGTTCAGTAATAAATGATTTTTTATTGTTCCTTTTTTAAATTTAAGGTAAGTTCACCAGTCTATATTTTTCCAGATTCTACTCTGCCCTTTTTTTTATGAAAATCAGGATATTTGTTCACTTCCAGCCATACAACATTTTCTTCATGTTCTTTTGAAATGACTCAGAAGTTACATTTGCAGGGACTTTGAGTACAATGGGATGAAGTTCATCAAAATAACTTGCACTCATAAAAAGCAGCTAAATATTGTCTTACTATCACTTTACTTATCTTTGGCTTCATTTCCTAGTTTGATGAATTTCACTCTTCTAGTACAACTGTTCTTCTTAGTAAAGAAAGTAGAAGGAAAATTAAAGTTTAATAGTTCAGCCTTTTTTCCATCATCTATTAACATTATTCCATATACCCTAGGTCATGCTCCTATATTCACTTGGGAAGAGTAAGGCAAAGAAAAAAGCATTTATATAGCACTTACTATATGCCAGACTAAGCACATTTTAGAAATACTATTTCATTTTACCCTCAAAATAAACTTTTCAGATGACTAGGAATATAATACCCATTTTACAAGTGACGAAACTTAAACAAAAAATTGGTTAAATGTCATCCATGTATATGAAACCAGATTTGTTCAGGTCTTCCTGATTCCATGTCCAGTGTTCTACTCATTTTATTACCAACTTCTTCATTTCATCTTCTTTTCCACAATATGGCTTAAACAAAGCTAAATTGGAATAACATTCATTGACAGTATCAACTCATTTTGAGCATCAATTTTGCTGATACAATTATAGGATTCTCATATAGTTGGACTCACTCCATTTCCTACCTTCTTTCCCACTTTTTATAATTAAATATAAGATGGTAAATAAGGTCCCTATTCTTTTTTAGACTCTCCTTATTTTTTCTCCTCTTTAAAATGATTTTTGTTCATTTTCCCCACACACAATTTTGTGCTTTCAGGTTTCTCATATCTCTTTCATTGACTTCTTTTTTGGAAATTGAGTCCATGGAACTGTCCTAATTATAATCAACTATTTGTAACCGTATGTCCCTCAAACTAGGAAATGCTTATTCAAATTCATTTCTCTTATGATAAACTCCAAGATTAAATGATTATAATCCTAATATCTCCCAATGTTATAATCCTATAATCTCAACTACCTTCTTGATGATAATTAGTGATAACATCCATCATAGGTTTTTTCTACCTTTGAAAAATGAAATTGCCTTATAGGGAAAAAATATTTAAGTTTTCCAACTTTGCCAAAGAGAAATCTTAGAAGATGTCCAGATAATTAAAATTCCTTATGATACTGTACTGTTCTTCCATGCAATTCTTGCAATTTTTTTTTGAACTTCTCATATATTTTCTACTTACATCTAGGTTGCCTTTAATATACTCTAAAGACAAAGTAGCTTCTGCTTATTCCTCTATTAGTCTACACTCATAAGATAACAAAGAAAACTGAGTTTTATTAAATAGAGTAAGGATTTTATAACATCCATAATATACAACTATAAATAGTGGAATTCTGAGTTCCAACCAAAGAACATAGAAAGAAGACATTAATAAATTATATTGGTGACTCTGTGAGATTCATGATTTTAGTTAGGCCATTCTTGGCCTCTTGTTTTTATGTATTTGCATTCCCTTGGACATTGGCAACAAATATTTCCTCCTCTGCCTATACTTCTACTTGCTCTATATTGTTTGACTATCAATGGGGCTCTCCCAGTTTGTTTAAGTAAACTTTTCCAACAAATAAGTTCCACAAACAATAACTCATGATATCATTTCAAGAAGGACAATTTTCAGGAAAAAAAAATTTAAGAATCCAACATGGTCTCATCAATATCTGTGTCCATAAACATTTACCTTTAAACACCAATTTTTCATGAAACTTTACACGAAAGGCTTGCTATTGTTTGAAATTTGTCCCAATGATGACTTGTCTGTCATTCCACAAAGGTTTTCAATTTATTGTTGATCAGGCATTTTTCAATTGTGTCCAACTCTTTGCAATCCCATTTGAAATAATCAATTTATCCTAATCTACAAATTGCAGAGGGGAAGCTAGATGGTGTAATGGATAGGGCCCTGGGCTTGAAATCAGGAAAACACAAGCTTATTTGATCTTAGACATTTCCTAATAAGGTGACCCTGGGTAGGTCACTTAATTTTGTTTGTTTCAGTTTTTTTCCCTGTGTAAACAGAGGAGAAGAGGGAAATGGCAAAGCATTCCTGTATTTTTGCCAAAAAAAAAAAAAAAAAAAAAAAAAAACCTAAATGGGATCACAAAGATCCAGACACAAAACAACTGAACTGAAAAACAATATGCAAGGCTCTATACTAAGCATATAAATAACTGAAAATTTCTTATAAAGTAGAGTGGGCAAGTGAAGATTAGGCAAATGTAGTTGGAAGTATCCCTTTGCATGCATGGATAATTTATGATATAGAAAATAATATTAATTATATTATAATATTTTAATCTATATAATCTACAAAGGCCTCCCCCCCCCAAAAAAAAAAGCAAACCTATAAGGCAATCATAAAAGTTCACATTTCTACACTTTGATGAATTGAGTATCTCATGGTATTACCTTCAATGGTACAGATCATAATACATAACATCTCATCATATGTAAATTTTGGCCATTCTCATAAATCTTCCACTCAGTCAACATGACATGATAAGTCTACCAATTTTGTATATAGACCATTTAGTGATTATATTCATTTTGCTTTCTTGACTGATGCAGTCCTTATCTAGAAATATTTCTCAGTGATGTCATCCTTTTACTCTGACCTACACAAATCTTCATTAGTAATACATTGTGCCCTACTCATGCCCACAATGTGCTTCCCCATTGCCTTTGGATGACCTACAACTTTAATTAATATTGTTTTCTATGATTTGCAGTCATGCAAGACTATTGTTGCTATCCATGCAAGCAAATGTTAAGTATATGAAGAATGTTTATGTTTCAGACTGTGATTTGCAGTTTTTCTATGAAAATATATATTTGGTTGTTAAAAGATAGGACTTTATTTTAGTGAGAAGCTAGAGTTCATTAAATACACTGAAAAATGTCCCAAAGGCAATCTAACTTGCTCTCCTATTTGATTTTAGACCCTTCTTATTGTCTATTCCGTGTGTCTATATATATTTAGTGATGGACTAGCTCAACTGCATGTTATACTCTATGCAATAAATATTCTTTATATACTTCTTTTTGCAGATAGTTGGACCAAAATCTTTTAGGTAATTATGAATTTTAATTTGGAGACAATGAAATATTCTAGACTTCTACAGAAAAAAGTATGATGTTATCTATAAACAGGGGAAGATGGATAATTTCATAATTTATAGTGGATCACTCCCTTTTCTCCCTTATTTAGACTTTGTATCAGTTATGTCTGAATGCTTAAGTTTCTGTGACATTTGCAAATACAGTTGGCAATTATGTCTCCCTTTATAGTAAAAATCAGAGTGCTATTAAAGTTGTCTCTATCATTATATCATCAAAGAAATGTTTGCTTTTGATATATGCTTGGAAGACATCTTATTGAAAAATGTTTAAAATGATATTTTACTCATTATAAAATACTTTTAAAATAGTCAGCAAATAATACATACTATGGCATTTTACATTCTATAAACACTTTAAGTCTATACATTTCCTTAAATATATCTTTAACATTTGCATCAGGCAGCTGGATGACACAATGAATAGGGCACTATCAGTAAGACCTGAGTTCAGATTTGATATCAGGCACCTAATGCTACTGAATACAGTAGCCAGGTGACTCTGGACAATTCCTTTAATCCCAATTACCTTGCCAAAAAAAATGGTCATATCAGTTCTCAGAAAAAGAAGAGAACAGGGTTATATGGAGTAGACCTTATTGATATTTTGTGGTAAACGTTTTTTTCCCTTTTGGTAATTGAAAATCCCCCTTCCTCTAATCCTTTATTATATTCTCTCTTTCAGATATCTTGGGAATCAAAATTTCAAATAAGTCATTGTCTTGATTTTAGTATGTTACCTCCAACTGTGTTTTTTATTAGAATAAACATTTTTCCTATCTTATTTTTAGTGCCATATCTACTTATTCATGAAATATTTTAGATATTGCAATGTTAGGATCCAAATATAAAGACTTCACTCTTATTAATTAAGGAAATTACTCATTAAGGACATTTTTTACAAATTATTCCTTTTTTTATTTGTTTATTGCCTCATTAGAAGTTTTCAGCTAAATGTTCTCTGGGTTATCCAGCTTAGTTGTATGTCTCATCATGCTTTCCCTAAACTTGTGTTTCCTTGCCCTACTTTTTGCTGTTTTATGAAAAAAGAATGCTGACAATCTTCCATCAGCCTTGTCTCTAAGATTTTATAAACAAGTATATATTATTAAAAGTGTATTGCCTTCAACTAACATTTCCATTGGCATTGATTTTATGTACTTCCTGACTGGTTTGGTTAAAATTCATCATGAAATAGAAAAAAGTCTGTAGTGATATCTACTCTTTTATCCACTACTCATTTTTAATCATCAAGAGTTTGTTTACCTGCTGGAGTACATATTTTATGCCATATCTTCTCATTTTCATTCTTTTTTTTTTTTTTAATTTGTCATTGGCTTTGATTTTTGCTCCAGCAAATCACTAGTATGACATTTCATAGACTATTCATAAATTTCCATAGCAACATTTTTCTACTTGTCAAAATAAAATAAATTTCACTTTTGTAATTTTTTTTCTTTTTGGACATGATTTCCAATGCCTCCTGACTCTCTTCTTGGACAAAATATTCCTGATACATAGTCATGGGCTTTTGGACTGTCTATTATTTGTTTGTCTTTCTCAATACTTACAAATAAATCATATTTTCACAATTTACTTTTGTTATGTATCCATAAGTCCATCTTTGCACTCAAGTCATTAGATTGTAACTTCCTTGAAGACAAAGACTTTCACTTTGTTGTTTTTATCCCCATCATTTAGCATAGTGCTTGACATAGATAGATGTTTAATAAATATTTACTGTTAGTGAATACTGAAAGTCTTCATTAAATCAATAAGCACTAATTTTTACTTAATTTGGAGGAGTTTATCTTGATAGAATTTTTCTCTTCCTTATCAGAAGATAATACTTTTCAATAACAATCAAATGTTTTTTTAATTTCAAATACTCAATAATATAATTGAAATACCTAGCATGTGCTATGAAATCAATGAGTCTTTAAATTGAACAAATCTTTTTTTTTGTCTTAAAACTGTTAATTTATAAGTTAGCAAAAAGAGAAGATTCCTGTCATCAGCCAATCAACATGCATTTATTAAGTAACTACTAAGTGCCAAGCATTTGGCAAGACAAAAATTAAAATGGTTACATTCTATTGAAGAAAATGATCACATACTTTTATTGCTGTTAAATTGTTTCAGTTTTTTCCAAATCTTTGTAATCCCTATTTTTGGGATTTTCTTGACAAATTTACTTGGCAAGTTTGACATTTCCTTTTCTACTTCATTTTACAGATGAGGAATTAAGGCAATCAGTATTAAATAACTTGCCCAGAGTCACATAGCTAATAAATGGCTGTGGCCATTTTTAAACTTAGGAAGATGAGTCTTCTTGATTCCAAGTCTATTGTTCTATTCACTAGGTCATCTCACTGCTTTCTCCCCTATATACATACATACATACATACACATACACACACACACACACACACACACACACACACCTCTAAATATATATATGCACATTTACTTATACAAATTTGTAGAAGGTTGTAAAGAGTTTTTTTCTGTTTATTTTTTCTTTCTTTTTTTGCTCTAGTATCTAGAGGATGAAAAAAATTTCATGTAGAAAGTACAAGTTATCTGAATTTTGAAGGAAAAAATGATATCTTAAGAGACAATAATGAGGAGTGTATGTACCTCTCTTCCAAGGGATAGCCAGTGCAGACACAAAGATGGAAATTAGAATGTTATTTATGAAGATTTACCAAAAAGACAAAAACAAAAACAAAAAACAAAAAAACAGTCTGGCTATACCCAAGAGTAAAGGGCAGAAAGTAATTTTTATCAAACTTGGAAAGACAGGTTAGGACCAGCTTGTAAAGGATACTGTCATCTCCAAGTCTTTGACCTCTGTCATTCTTTATTCCTGATCCATATAATGCAATCTGCATTTTTTTTCTATACTACACTATATTTACCTTTACTTTGAAGTCTCCAAGTTCAAAACATATCTTGATTTAATTTAGAGGATTTTGATGACTTCTTTTTAGCATTTTTCTGTTTCTTTATTTTTTCAATTGATGTTGGTGTGAAAAATACAATTATTTCCATAAGGTATTTTTTGAAATGATTTATCATGTCCACTGCAATATGTGATTATTTGAGTGTTCTGTGAAATGTCAATTATTATCATTTTATTCATTTGAAGACAAATGTTGCCAATCATGTCATTAATTTCCCCAAAATGAACTTGTTAGCCAATATTTCATATAGCTGTATTTTATTCTTTCATGCACTTTGATTTTGCTTATATTGAAAATATCAAGATTTTTATGATTCATCTTGGAGAAAGTGAACAATCTTGAGAATATGTGAAGATTAATAAAGGACACTAAGGATCTTCAACATAAAGAAGAGAAGATTCAAGGGGGAAATATCGATTGTGAAATATTTGAAGGATTTTCATGTGAAATGTGGATTAGATTTTTTTTTCTAACCATAACCAGAAAGCATAACCAGAGACAATTATTTGAAGATGCATAAAGGAAATTTTAATTTTGATATGAACAGAACCTACTTAAGTAATAAAGGTAACCCAAGGCAGAATGGACTGCCTTGAAGTTTGGTCAGTTGGAGTCCCTCTTTCTGAAGTTCTTTAAGCAGAAAGTAGATAACCACTTTTTGTTTACATTTTGAACTAGTTGTTCAAACCTTTAAATTCTGTAATTCTTGTACAGTCAAGTCTTCAACCTCTTAGAATCCCTTTAAGGCTTACTTCAAGCATCATCTCCATCCATAATTTCTATGAATCCTGCCAATTTCTAGTAATCTTAATCATTAATTTATATTTACTTCAAATGCATAAAACTATGGTAAAGGGCAGCTAGGTGGTGCAGTGGTTAGAGCACCAACCCTGAAATCAAGAGGACCTGAGTTCAAATCTGATCTCAGACACTTAACACTTCCTAGCTGTGTGACTCTGAACAAGTCACTTAACCCAATTGCCTGAGCAAATATCTATATATAGAGAGGGGGGAGGGGGTAGTACATGGTTAAAAACAAGAATCAATTAGGATCAAGAATAAGGGTAGAGATAAATATTTATTAAGCACCAGACACTGTGCTAAGTACTTTACAAATAATATATCATTTAATCCATATAACAATCTTGTGGGGGTAACTTCTATTATTACCTTCTTTTTACAGTTAAGGAAACTGAGGCAGAAAGATCAAGTGGCTTGATCAAGGTCACAGAGCTGGAAAGAATCTGAGGAGAAATCAATTTCAGATCTTTCTGTCTTTAGGCTTAATACTCTATACATGGTTGCCAACCAGCTGCTTAATACCTTGAATACAATAGGCATGTAAGAAATATTTGCCAAAGAAAAAGAATCAAATTAGGCACCAAAGATCATATACTTTCAGAAAATGTTTTGTCTTTGGAAAAACCAGGTTTTTCTTGAAATATTTTATTTCCATTAAAAGTTTTTGAATATAATATAAGCTGCCTTCCTATTAAATTTTGCGAGTTGTCTAACATAGTTTATATTAAGTGAGCATTTCCCAAAGGAAGTTCATAATACATTGCAACATATGAAACATTAATGTTTATATCACATTGTGTAGTATTGCATGATTTTGCATTATATTGTGTTACTTATTTCAGTGAGAAATGTACTTAGCTCTCAGAAAATATGTTCTTTTCAATAAAGAAATGATTGCTTTCATTTATGTAGCATCTTAGGGCTTATAAAGCATTTTGCCTAATTCAATCTTTACCAAGATCTAAGAGATTCAGTACAATTATTAACACATTTCCAAAATAAGGAAACCAAGGTTCAGAGATGTAAAATGACTTTCTGAAGATCACACAGCTTATAAGCATGTAAGTGGGATTTTAACCCAAATTTTCATGATTTCACATTCTAGTACTTATCTACTATATCACAAGATTTCTTCAAATATAATTTCTTAGAGACAGCAACTTAAAAAGAGAGGGTGAAGG
The DNA here is from genome assembly GCF_902635505.1 of Sarcophilus harrisii. Classification (NCBI taxonomy): domain Eukaryota; kingdom Metazoa; phylum Chordata; class Mammalia; order Dasyuromorphia; family Dasyuridae; genus Sarcophilus; species Sarcophilus harrisii. The sequence continues at coordinate 80,720,876 of NC_045430.1, read as the reverse complement.
AGGGCAGGAGGGAGGAAGGGAGAAAGAGGAAAAGAGGGAGAGAGAAAAAGAGAGAGGGAGGGAGATGAAATAGACAGGGGGGAGGGAGGAGGAGAGAGAGAAGGAGAGAAAGAAAGAGGAGAGAGAAAAAAGAGAGAAAGAAGAGACAGGGAGAGAGAGAAAAAGAGGAGACAGGGAGAGAGACAGGGAGGAAGGGAGAAAGAAAAGTTAGAGAGGTAAGAAGGGAGAAAGAGGAGAGGGGAGAAAGAGAGGGAGGGAGGGAAAAGGAGAGTGAAAGGGAGTGAGGGAGAAAGAGGAGGGGGAAGAGAGAGAGAGAGAGAGAGAGAGAGAGAGAGAGAGAGAGAGAGAGAGAGAGAGAGAGAGAGATTTAAACCAAGTAAGATCATTTGTGAAGCCACTAAAGAAATGCAAAAAAACCTGATCAAGAAGATGAAAGTGAAATATCAGGGAGATAACAGAGATGATTTTATATCTAATGAGAACAAAATCGTGATTAAGAAGTCAAAAACTTTTATTAAATTCTGCTCATTACTACTGTTCAAGCAAGGTCACATGCTTGTATTCATGGTCTTTCTTGCTACTCCTCAGTTCATCCCTGAGGAGAGTTAGAGATTATATATCAATGTATCTTCATTCTCTCCATGTTCTGAGGACCAATGAAAATAGAGATAAACTCCTATCAAAATCAGATCATTTTGAATAACCATCGTATTAATAACAACAACAACAAATATTCTTCAACATATTTACCTCTATCTATTCCAGCAAGAAATTAATGGAAAGGGGATGAATTATTTTCCTCTGTTCTCATTTCATTCCAACCAGTTATATTAGAAGTTGCTTACCTTTTGTGCATTTTGGGCACCTTTGTAAGTCTTGTAAAACCTATGAAGCTCATCTCAGAATCATGTTTTTAAATATACAAAATAAAATACATAAAATCACAAAGGAAATCTGTGACATTGAAATATTTTTATCAGAACATTAAGAAAAACTGGTTTATAGACCAATGTTAAGAATCTATGGACTAGCTTTGTGACCCTGGGCAGGTCACTTAACCCCAATTGCCTCACAAAAAAAAAACAAAAAAAAAAGAAAAAAGAAAAGAAAAGAAAAAGAAAGAAAGAAAGAAATCCATGGACTAGAAAATCATTGGATCTCAGTTAATAGTTATTATATTTTCAAATATAGCCAGGCTAGTAAGTTCCTAAACTTTGAAAAAGTTACCACCTTTAATTTCTCTACCTTACAGAAATGTGAAAATAACCAAAATCATGAACATAAAGTGATTTAAATACCTGAGAGACAAAAAAGCTATGTAATCCTGAAGTTTTTGTCTTTATTAGAAATGAATTATAGTAACATGAAGCTATTTTAATTTTTGAAATTAATATTTCAGTATAACACTAGACTGAAAGAACCAGACTGAGACTATGAACTATATGCTGAAATTGAAAGTAAAAAGTCCTGTCTTCTTTTATTTTTAATCATATATTTATTTGCAAAACAAATTTAATCTAAACAGAGGAATGGAGTAACATTGCTATTTATTGAAACTTGTTGGCTGCTGTATATCATTATTACTCTTGAGAGCTTCCTATTATTTCAAAATTGTGTGCTATATTAAGTTAAAATTAGTAAGGGGTTTGGAGTTCCTGCATTTCCCACATGGTTTTCTTGTAACCTGAAGTAATTTGCATGTACACATTCAGGGCTTTGATTCAGTCATTCTAATATCAATTTGGAAATGATCCTATTTCCATGTGATCTATGCCAACAGCTACAGACAATAGTATTGTTAAAATAACCATGGCTTGGCAGCATTCCAAAGATCCCCAATGTAAAGGTAATATCATTTGGTTAGATTCAGATTATCCAGAGAAAGTGAGTTTTCTGATCTTTATATAAATTAGTAGAGGTAACTCCCAATTCAAATATACTCATGAAAAATATCTCATAATCATACTTATCTGAACTAAATAGTATATGACACTGATTACTGTGGTATAGTTATGTATATTATTTCTAGCTTCCCATTCCCAATGTGTTTACTTTGATTTGTATTCAACAACAACAAAAGTATGAGAAATTGTCCATGTTTGTCATAAAAATTAGTATACATGCTAAAAGAAATTTATGGGCATGAAAAAAAGAAAATAATTTAAAGCAAAAGTACTCGACTTCTTCAAGGGAATATGGTTATCATGAAAAGGGAATTGAATCAAGAAACTGAAATCCAGGTTCATTTCCTTACTGTATCACTCAGTAGGTATGTGACCTTAAGCAAGTTGACTTAACCTTCATGATACTTATTGTGCTCATCTGTAAAGTAGACATAATATTAGTTGCATTATATTTTTAAGAAAACTTCAACATGATCTATCAATAAAAAATAATTTAAACCTGCTACATGCCAAAGACTATGCAAAATGATGAGAATATTAAGCCAAAAAATGATATAACTTGTATCCTTAAGTAGCTCATATTTTAATGAACTGGACATATAAATCTATATACAGATATACATGATGTATTTTAAATGAATTTAATGTATTTTGGGGTGGGCAGTACACTGGAGTGATTAAGAAAATATTCATATGTTACATGGCTCTGTTACTGACTCATGAAGAAAATCACAAATTCCAAAAGTTAGAGAGGAAATGGAAATTGATTCTGGAAATGGAGAACAATCAATGCAAAAGCAAGATTACAAGGTATGAGGTATTCTGTGTGGGAAAAGGCCAGCATGGTTGTATTAAAGTCTGGGATTCCTCTTAGAGGACCAGCTATCTTTACAGATGTATCCAAACGTAACATTTGTGCTGTATACTCTCATGATTTAACTATAAAGAGAGTAGTCATAACTTCCTTTCAGTATACTCAGCAGTCTGCACATGTCAGTCTGACTTCTTTCCCGACTCTGACCTCTTAAATACTCTATACAATTATATCAATTCATCATACTGAGTATAAGCCAATCATTTTATCACTAGGGAACCATTATCTCATCAATTCAACTGAGTTAATATCTTGTTGTAAGATTACATCAATCATACTGAGTCTTAAGTATACCTTTTCAGAGTTCCTGCCTTCTACATTAAAGAGTGAAGAAGTGATATGCATAAAGCTGAAAAGATCAACAGAAGGAAGTCTTTAATGAAATTTACATGAGAAAGAAAAAAAGAAGAAAGAAAGGAGGGAGGGAAGAAGGGAGGGAAAAAAGGAGTGAGGGAGTGAGGGAGGGAAGGAAGAAGGAAGGAAGGAAGGAAGGAAGGAAGGAAGGAAGGAAGGGAGAAAGGAAGGAAGGAAGAAAGGAAGGGAGGGAAGGAGGGAGGAGAGAGGGAGGGAAAGACTGAGGGAGGAATACACTACTTTAATAGTCTAGCTGAGTGATAACTAGGGCCTAAACTAGGATAGTGACTATATACATACAAAGAAAGGGATAATTGAGAGATTTTCTGGAGATAGAAAGGACAAGATTTAAAATATATTGGATACATCAAGTAAGGAACAGTGAAAAATCTGTGATAATCCTGAGGATCTGAATCTAAAGGACTGGGCAAACTCAACGGAAATAGGAAATTAGGAGTGGGATTTAAAAGAATGAAGGTCTGGGTAACTTCTAAGTATGATATTATCCTTGCATATTTAGAGAAGTTGGGAATAATGGTAGCTTTGGTGGGGGGATAGATAATGTATTCTAATATGGATATTTTTTCTAAGGGACTTCTGTTTAGAACTGGTCCTGAAATGATAGATTATGGTTAGATACATGGTTGTGGAGTCATTTGTAGAGAGATGATAACTGAACTCCTGAAACTTAATAAAATCATCAATTATGAAGAAAAAGAGCCAGAGTATAGCCAGGAATATGGTCACAGTTGGTAATAAGCCAGAACTCTGGAGAAGCATACTTGAAACACAGTGTTAACTCAGAGGAAATAAGACAATGGTTATCTAGTTTAGCATGTTGATTAATAGTTCTCTAGTTCATTACATGTTGACACCTATTCTACAAGATTCCCACCTAGGATGAGGTAATTATAATACAGTATATAAAAGCCAACAAGGACTAGATGAGAGACATTCACTCCATCTCCCAAGATCATGGTGGCTGCTCTGTCCTCTTGCTTCCCACACTGAGACCAGTGTCAGTGTGAAGGTCCTCCAGAAAGCTACCTCGGGCCACAAGTGAAGGAAACAGATTGTGAGGGAGACAATAAAGAATTTGGACTTTATCCCTGGCTATTCTCATGGTGATTACTCTGCTGAAAGGGAGGCTGGTTCAAAGACTTCCAAAAAGCTAAACTAGAACATTACAACAGTTAGTGAACATGCATGGAAAATGAGCCAGCAAGAAAGATGGAGAGGCTGAAGAGGTAAGAGAAATACTAGGAGAGTGCAGTAATAGGGAAACTCAAAAAGGAAGGAGTATATACAAGGAAGAGAAATATATATATAGGAAGTAAACACTGTCCAATTCTGAAGAAAAGGGTCAAGTGGGATAAAGATCATCTCCATCAGATTGAGGAAGGACTAGGATCAAGGTATTTGTAAATAAGTTTATTTTAGTAAAGAAAAGGTCGTTTTTTTTCATCAGAGAAAATGAAGGAGAATGATATTAAAAAAAAAAAGTGTTGGGGATAAAAGCATAAGTGAACTAAGGAAGAGACAAGAAGAATGTTGCCAGCAAATAACCTCATTTTTTTCCCAGTAAATCATGATGCCTAGGCATCAGCTGAGTAGGAACTGATTCTACAGATTTATGGAAAGAAGAGAAAGGTTCAAATAGCCTAATTAAAACTTTTCAAAGATTTACAGCAATTCTCTTTCTAGTTCCTACAAGATAACTGACTTGTTCAATTAGTCCTAAAATGAAGGCCAAAAACTCCCTTTACACTAGGGAACAATCTTGTTTTTTCCTTTGTTTGTATGCTTCCTCTCCTCATAACATATGAATCTATGCCAAAGGAAAAAACTTGCAAGTGATTATCAAAATCACTTGCTTCCCATTTCATAATATATACTAAAATACAATAAAAAAAGTAAATAAAAAAGTAAAATAAAATAAAAATTACACATATAAAAAAATCTAATAAAAAATCTTTGCTGAACTATGATGAGAATGACAAGGATGGTGTTTATTATGAGGATGTCTGCCATTTTTAATTTGAAGTTACTTTCCATGCATTATCAACACTATGAAGTGTTGTTATTGTCCAGTGAGGGATTTGAACCTCAGAGATATTAAATAACTTGTTCCAAGATGCACAAGTAGTAAGTGTTGGTTCTAACACTTTAAATCCATGTCTTCTTATCCTTATTTCTATTAATTTTTTTAAAATATAATTTAGATTTGTTTTCTTAAAATGAAAATTAATTTTCTTTTTGTCCTTGTTAATAGAATTATAGAAAATTTTCCACTGAAAAATGTCACAAAATCAGAGAACAATGAGGGAGTTCAAGGAGGGCATCCATGTAGGAACTCTCCTTCTAGGAAGAAGTAAAACTGAGCTGAGATAAATATAATATTATTTCATAATAAGCAATGGATCAGAAAAATGACATGAGGATAATTCACTAGGTTATTTTTTATTTTAATATTCTGTTGATTATTGTTTAGTTGGAAAACAGTAATTAAAAAATATGAATGAAACTATTGGATTATAAGCTCATCTTGAATAGATTTAAAGAAAATATCTTGGGTAAAACTCTAGTATCAGGCAAAATAACTCATCTTGTTCCCATATAAGTTTCAATTTTTGCCCTTGATATTATTTTAAGAAGATTTTAAATTTCATGTATTATGGGGATTATGGGTATCCAGTATGTCAATACTTTTAAAAACATTGCTCATAAATTTTTATGGATCAATTTTATGCCTGGGTAAATTTGGGCAACAGTTCTGTCTATAATGATACTTTAGTTCTTGAATAGTTTACTTGCAAAATTCTCAAGGATATTTTGGGAGTTTTATATGTAGTAGAGGGATTTGTCATGTTAGTTTATAAAGGATCGTGGGTTTCTTTTGTATAATTCTGATCACTAAATAATGGCTTTTTAAATATTTGGTAGTTGCTAAAAATTTCCAACCTGCAGTTTTGTATTGCAAAGACTTGACTATTTCATTGTAGTCTCCATCAGCTCATAAATTTGAACTTCTTGAGGATAACCTTTCTATAACTTCTGGTGATAAATGACCTTATCTTGAGTCACAATCATAAATGTTACCCATTTCAATATAGATATTTTTATGTCTCCACTCTTTGTTTAATAATTTTTTGTCATCATATTTGTTGGCTAAGTTTCAATGGTTATTTCTCAATTGTAAATGTCTGAATTCACTTTTGGATCCAAGTTATTTCTTAGTCTCTATCCAGAAAAAAACACTTTGGGTTATAATTGGCATATCTGGTATTGTATAATTGTTGTCATCCTTTATTCCTTTCTCAAGAAGAGAGATTTTTTTCTATAGTTATTTTTATTTTTTTTGTAAAATTTACCCTGTTTGTTTAATCTGTGCTCTGAGAACATCCATCAAGTACTTCCTTCCTCTTTGACATGTTATGTTGTAGTGTTGAACCCTGAATTTCATAAACATTATACAAATTATCATTACTGTCCAGTTTTGCCTGTCAAAGGTATATGGTAAGATTGATATTACAATTACAAAATATATTCTACTCATTAAATTTTTACTTCATGAATTAGGAGAGCAAGGGATAGGTTAGATATGAGATCTTTGGGAAAAGGAAGAATTTTTGACCAAAGAAAAATTAGAAAATATTATAAAATGCAAAATGGATAACTGATTACAGTAAATTTATAAAGTTTTTTCATAAACAAAACTAACACAAACAAAATTAAAAGGGAAGTACAAAGCTGGGTGAAAAATTTGTAAGCAATGTTTCTGATAAAGGTCTCTTTTCTAACATATATTCCTAACATATAACATATATATATATATATATATATATATATATATGTCAAATTTATAAGAATACAAGTCTTTCTCTAGTTGACAAATGGTCAAAGTATATGAACAGACAACTTTGAAATGACAAAAACAAAGCCATCTATAGTTTTATGAAAAATATGCTCTAAATTACTCTTGATTAGAGAAATTCAAATTACATCAGCTCTGAGGTCACACCTCTCAGATTGGCTAAAATGACAGGAAAAGAGAATGATAAATGTTGGAGGGGATATGGGAAAATTGGAAAACTAATAAATTTTTGTGAAGTTGTGAAATGATTCAACCATTCTGGAAAGCAATTTGGAACAATGCCAAAAAGAATATAAAACTGGCATACCCTTTGACCCTGTAATGCCACTATTGGGTCTGTATCCCAAGGAAATTAGAGAGGCAAAAGGACCCACATGTGCAAAAATGTTTGTAGCAACTTGTTTTGTGATAGCAAAGAATTAAAAAATGAGTAGATATCCATCAACTAAGGGATAGCTGAACAAGTTATGACATTTAAAAATAATGAAATATTATTGTTTCATTTAAAAAAGATGAACAAACTGATTTTAGAAAGGCTTGGAAAGATTTACAAGAACTGATGCTGAGCAAAGTGAGTAGAATCAGAAATATAGTGTATATAGTAATAGCAGGATTGTGCAGTGATCAACTATGAAAGATGTGTTTCTTCTCAGCAGTTCAGTGATCAAAGAAATCCCAATAAACTTGAATAGAAAATACCGTCTGCATCCAGAGAGAAAACTATGGAGAATGAATGTAAATCAGAACAAGCCATATTAATTTTTTTTCTTTTTCTCCTGGTTTTTTGTTTGTTTGTTTGTTTGTTGTCTCTTATGGTTTTCCCTTTTTGCTCTGATTTTTCTCTCCCAACATGATTCATAAAGAAATGTGTATTAAAAATCAATGTACATATTTAACATGTATTGGTCAACCTGCCTCTGGGGGAGGGGGTGGGAGGAAGGAGGGAAAAAAATTGGAACAAAAGGTTTGGCAATTGTTAATGTTGTAAAATTACCCATTCATATAACTTGTAAATAAAAAGCTATAGTAAAAATTAATGTACATTTATAACCAGAAAAAAATAAAAATTTTAGTTCATGATTTTCACCATCACCATCATCTTCTCCCTTCTCCTTGTCTTCCTCATCTTCATTATTCCTGAACCTTTTATTTCATTAGTGTAGAGGAATACATCTTGAAAAATACTCAACATTAGTGGTTTTTTTCATATATTCAATATATATTTTATATTCTATATATCTCACCTAGAAAATATCTGATATTTTAAAGTATAAACTTCATCCATTATTTTAATTTGGTTTCTCAAGCTCAAACTCATTAGTCTTTACTCTTTTTTGGCCCACATTAAGAATTTTCCACTTGCATGCAAATGATAATTTGATATCATTAGAGGAAGTTTTTTCCAGGTGTAGTTATTTAATGTAATTTTCATTGGAGCCATACAATTTGATGTCATTCACATACATCAAGTAACTAACACAAAGTTTTCAAAAACTTCCTCTTTGACTTAAAAAGCATATTCAGTCTATTCAGGAATGGTGACAATAAATTTAAGAAAGTGTAAAGATATAGCATACTAAAACCATTTCCCTGAAAAATGCTAAACTTCTATCTATTGTTCCTTATATTATTGTATTGTTAGCATATTTTAAATGCAATTTTCACATTTCATCAAGAACTCTTTGCTGTTTAGCATTGTCCCTTTGTGTGAATGCACTTTTAATACTTTCAGCATATAACTATGAGTGAAGAATTAAACTAAGGTTTATGATAATTAATAAGGACAATATTGCCATTATTATAAGTATTATTATTAATCATCATTTTCATCATCATCATTATCACTATACCTTCTATTTAATTTGTCTTGAAAAACTCATAGGTGATGAATATATTCTTGCATATTTTCAGCAACTTATCACCTTAAAAAATTGCCTAGACATTGACCCACCCTTAATACCATACACCAAGATAAGGTAAAAATGGGTTTGTAATTTAGACATAAAGAATGATATTACAAACATATTAGAAGAATGAAGGATAACTTACCTCTCAGATCTATGGAGAAGGAAGGAATTTATAGTCAAAGTTCATTACTGAACACAAAATAGATAATTTTGCTTATATCAAGTTGAAAAGTTTTTGTACACACAAAATTAATGCAGACCAACATTAGAAGGGAAGCAATAAATGGGGAAGACATTTTTATATCCAAAGGATTTGATGAAGGTCTCATTCTTTAAAATATATAGAGAACTGACTCAAATTTGTAAGATTCCAAACCATTCTCCACTTGATAAATGAAGTGTTCATAAAGAATATGAACAGACAATTTTCAAATGAAGAAATTGAAACCATTTCTAGTCATATGAAAAAGTGCCCTAAATCATTACTGATCAGAGAAATGCAAATTAAAATAACTCTGAGGTACCCCTACACATCTCTCACATTGGGCTAAGATGACAAGAAAAGCTAATGACAAATGTTGGAAGGGATATGGGAAAACTGGGACATGAATATATTGTTGGTGGAATTGTGAACTGATCCAACTATTCTGAAGAACAATTTGGAATTTTGCCCAAAGAGCTATGAAACTGTGCATATCCTTTTGTCCAGAAGAGTTTCTACTGGGTTTATATCCCAAAGAGATCTTAATAGAGGTAAAGGGACCTAGATGTATAAAAAATTTTGTGGGCAGCCCTTTTTGTAGTAGCAAGAAACAGGAAACTAAGTGGATGCTCAACAATTGGAGAATGGATGAATAAGTTATGGTATATGAATGTTATGGAATATTGGTTTTCTATAAGAAATGATAAGTGGAATGATTTCAGAGAGTCCTGGAAAGAGTTATATGAATTGCTGCTAAGTGAAATGAGTAGAACCAGGAGATCATTATACAAGGCAACAACAAGATTATATGGTGATCAATTCTGATGGATGTGGTTCTTTTTAGCAATGAGATGGTTCAGGACAGTCCCAATGACCTTGTGATGAAAAGAGCTATCTACACCCAGAGAGAGGACTGTGGGAACTGAGTGTGTATCACAACATAACAATTTCACTCTTTTTGTTGTTTGTTTGCTTGCATTTTATTTTCTTTATCATTTTTTCCTTTTTATTTGATTTTTCTTGTGCAGCAATATAATTGTGTGTATATATGTATATATATATATATATATATATATATATATATATATATATATATATAACATACATTTTACCATGTTTAATATATATTATATTAGTTGTTATCTAGGGGAAGGGATGGGGGGGAAGGGGGGGGGAATTTGAAACACAAGGTTTTGCAAGGGTAAATGTTGAAAAATTGCCCCATGCATATGTTTTAAAAATCAAAAGCTTTAAGGAAAAAAAGGGAAAAAAAGAAAAAAGTTGCCTAGAGTAGCAGTATTAAGTTCAAAGAAAAACAGGGATCACTAAATTGTGGACTACCTATTGGATTATGTGAAAGATGAAATGACTGAGGGAAAAAAAAGGTTTAAGCTTCTGAACATATAAATTTATTAAGCAATGCATATTAAATCCATGAGAAATTAGGAACAGATTTCCTCATCTTTGATAATAAACCATGAATACAGAGGAAGACAGATTTTTTTTTGCATTAAAAACAATTCATCAAATTAAACTAATTAAGTAAAAGAAAGTAAACATTAAAAAAAAATTAGATTTTCTGATTTCCAGTTGGAAAAAAGGACTTTGACCATGAAATCATAAAAAAAGGTGTTCCACTCCCTGCAGATGTCTATATTCAGTCAAAGGAATATGGAAACAATAAGTTATTGGCCAATTCAGAAGAAGTTTTCAGGAAAAAAAAACAACATATAGTTTGCTTTGGTTTTGTTCAATTGTTAAATCATGCCCAACTCTTTGTGAGCTCCATAGACCACAGCAGAGCAATTATGGCAAATCTGGATAGCATAGACATCACCTTGATCACAAAGAACCATATAGTCAAAGTTATGGTCTTTCCAACTGCAGTATATGACTTGCAAGTTAGACTATAGAAAAGCTGAGTGAAGCAGAATTTGATTTGTAGAGCTGGAGAGTATCTTTGAGAGTTCCCTAGGATGCCCATCAGTTAGAGAATGGCTGAATAAATTGTGGTATGTGAATATTATGGAATATTATTGTTCTGTAAGAAATGACCAACAGGATGATTTCAGAAAGGCCTGGAGAGACTTACACGAACTGATGCTGAGTGAAACAATCAGGGCCAAGAGATCATTATATACTTCAACAACAATACTATATGATGACCAATTCTGATGGCCATCCTCAGCAATGAGATCAATCAAATCATTTCCAATGGCGTAGTAATGAACTGAACCAGCTATGCCCAGGGCAGGAACTCTGGGAGATGACTAAAAACCATTACATTGAATTCCCAATCCCTATATTTTTGCCCACCTGCATTTTTTATTTCCTTCACAGGCTAATTGTACAATATTTCAGAGTCTGATTCTTTTTGTACAGCAAAATAGCGGTTTGGTCATATATACTTATTGTGTATCTAATTTATATTTTAATATATTTAACATCGACTGGTCATTCTGCCATCTGGGGGAGGGGGTGGGAGGAAAGAGGGGAAAAATTGAAACAAGAGGTTTGGCAATTGTCAAAGCTATAAAGTTACCCATACATATAACCCGTAAATAAAAGGCTATTAAATAAAAAAATAAAATTTAAAAAAAAGAGAGAGTTCCCTAGACAGCAAGGAGATCAAATTAGTCAATACTTAAAGAAATTAATTCAGGATATGCACTGGAAGGTCAAATACTGAAGGTGAAGATTAAATATTTTTGTCTACATAATGAGAAGATGACTTATTCGGGGAAAAAAAAATCCTGATGTTCAAGATACATGGACAGTGTCTTAGAAACAATAATCATGAACTCAGACAGACTTGAGGGATAATAGAGAATGTACAATTATAACAAAACTCCTTGAATTAACATTCAAATCTGACTGGGTTTCCGGAATATTAAAATTCTCTTTAAATTCTCTAACCACCAAGTAGAAGTAGTCCAACTTTCCAGCCACAGAGGACTAGGTTCAAGCAATGAAATAGTTTTCTCACAATTCCCTTAATTGAATAAAGTTTTCTCAAAAGACAGAGATTGGACTAGTCCCATAATTGTATAGAAAGGGAATTAAGTTAGATCCAGAATTGAATCATGGCAATGTGGTTCACTCAGTTTTCACAATTCTCTCACTTAGAAAATGACATTCATACTAGATTATATTTCTATTTATCTTGTTAAATATTTCCTAATTACATTTTAACTTGATCTAGGCCATAATCAGGAGTTTTATGGGCTGCATGCAACCTGGGAACCATATGTCTAACAGCTCTAATCTAGAGCATTGAGGTGAATTGATTTGCACTGTATCACACAGCTAGTGTGTCAGAGGAAATAGTTGAACTTTTACAGCTTAATCTGTGGTAGTTCACATTATCTCTCTATCACCAACATTTTCATTATATAAATACTTTTTTCCTCATCTTTTCAAGGTAGTTCAATTAAAAATGCTTCAGATCAAGTTAATAGTTTGCTATTGTTCCTTTCTATTTAATACTACATAAACTGTTCTACAGGTGTTTAAAACAAATGGTTCCCATAATTGAATAAGAGCACTAGGATATAATGTCTTCTATAGAATCAGTGGGAACATCCTTAATACCACTTAAATAGCAGACAGGTCAATAGGAATGATTTATACCTTATTCTATTCTCAAATGATTTTGATTTTCTTTGCTCGCCTCTATAAAATAATTTTTCAATTTACTTGGATTAAAGATATACATTCCTTAGAAATTATGAATATTTGGTATGGTTATGGGTATTGAAAAATAACAAATATTTATTAAGCATTTACTATGTGACTAACTTTTATGTGGATTTTTATGTTATTATGTGAATATTTTTTTAAAAAAGGAAACACTCAAAATAATCAAGAAATTTGGTAAATATCAACTTTGTTCATTGATTCAATTTGATTTCAAGCTCAGAAAACTATGGTAACTATGGTATCAATCTTTGTGTGGGGGCGGAGCCAAGATGGCGGAGAAGACACACGCGACTTTCTAAGCTCTTCTCTTACCCTCGTTACCAATATTATATCGAGCCTCAAAAATAGTCTTGACTGCTACAATTCGGAAAGATAAGAAGTAGAACAACTCACCTGCCAAAGAAAATCTGCAGTCTCGCCAAAAAGGTTGGATTACGGGCCAGGGGAGATCGGCGAGACGGGAGAGAAATTAGGTTCCGAGGAGAGTCTCAAACCGAGGGTGAAAGCACAGATCTCAGCATTAAGCGCCAAGCCCCAACCCGCAGTAAGGGCTTTTCCTTGGGTAGTTGTGATCCTGCACGCAGAGGACGCAGCTCGGTTAGCCTCCAATCTGCACAGTGGGAGCTCGGCCTTAGCCATAGAGCTTTTCCAGGGCCGATTTGGCATTGGGCAGAGACACTGGGCAGAGTTCAGGGCGGTTCTGCGTCTGCGCTCAGCTGCTAATACTCACAGTCCCACAAGAGGCTCCGCCTGGGGCAGTGACACTTTCACCACTTAGTCTCTAGCCTAGGGCAATCGATAATACCACTCAGCCCTACTAAGCCGTTTGATAGCTCGGCCAGTGCTGAATCCACTTCCTGTTGGGGAAGGGAAAACTCTCACCCAGAGCACTTCCCATACCTCTGAGCCGGAAATCGCTTTAAATCTTTCCTGCTCTGCAGAGGAAGCTGTAACCCCTTGCCTAGAGACTACCCTAAAGGCTTTTAAAACATGAATAAAAGATGAAAAGAACAATCGACAGCTTCTATGCAGAAAAAGAGCAGGTCAGCAAACCTGAAGAGACTCCAAACAGCAAAAATGCATCAGACTGTCCTCCTTACATAATGCTCTCATAGAAGAGACCATTAAAAGTCTCAAAAAGAGTTAGAAGATAAATGGGGAAAGGAAAGAGAAGTCCTTTACAGAGAGCAACAACTTCCTGAAATACGAATTGAAAAGTTAAAAATTCCAGGAAGTGCAAATTGGTGAATTGGAAAAATAAAAAATCACAGGAAAGTAAGAATTGTGAATTGAAAAATAAAGAATTCACTAGAAAGTAGGATCCTGAATTGGAAAAGACAAAGAACACGCAAGAAAGTAGGATCGGTGAATTGAAAAGAAAATAATTCACTAAAAAAAAATTAGTGAAATGGAAAAAATTCCACAGACCAAAACAATACATTCAAAAAACTAAATTGGACATATACAGAAAGAAGTAAAAAAGCTAATGAAGAAAATAATTTTAAAAATTAGAACTGAACAAATTGAAACTAATGATGCATGAGACAGCAAGAATCAGTCAAGCAAAACCAAAAAATGACAAACTGGAAAACCATGAATTATCTACTTGCTAAAATGACAGACTTGGAAAATAGATCTAGGAGAGATAATCTGAGGATTATTGACTTTCCGAAAACTATGATGAAAATAAGAGCCTAGATACTATTTTACAAGAAATCATCAAAGAGAACTGTCCAGATGTAATAGAATCAGAAGGCAAAATAGGCATTGAAAGAATTCATCGAACAACTACTGAAAGAAACCCTAAAATAAAAACACCAAGGAATATTGTGGCAAAATTTCAAAACTATCAGATTAAGGAAAAAATTTTACAAGCACCCAAAAAACCATTTAAATACCGAGGTGCCACAATAAGGATCACCCAGGATCTGGCTGCCTCTACATTAAAGGAAAGAAGGGCCTGAATATGATATTCCGAAGGCACAAGAACTTGGGATGCAGCCAAGAATAAACTACCCAGCTAAGCTGAGCATTTTCTTCCAGGGAAGAAGATGGACATTTAATGAAACAAATGAATTCCATTTGTTTCTGAAGAAAACCAGAATTAAACAAAAAAATTTGATCTCCAAGAATAGAACCAAGAGATGCAGAAAAGGTAAAATAACTTTGAGAATTGTATTTCTATTGTGGATATACAAAAAATACATGTAAAATTTGATAGTACTGATATAACATAAAAAGGGAAGTAGATATGGAAAAGGGATGATGGCAGAATAAGGTGGAAGGAGGGATAAAAGAGGGAAACCACATCCCACAAAGAGGCTAAGGAAACTTATCATATCTGAGGGAATTTAGAGAGGGGAGGAACATTGTGTGAATCTTACTCTCATCAGAGTTGGCGCAAAGAAAAAATAATTGACATTTGTTTTAGAGAAAATTCTCTCGCCTCATTAAAAACGGGGGAGAGAAAAGGAAAAGAAAAAGAGTAATAAGGGAAGGAAGGGGAAAGACCATAAGGGGAGGGAGGGATTATAAAGAGGATAAGTATCGTGATACAAGAGGGTACATAAGTTTAAAAGGGGAAAGAGGGTTGGGGAGGCAAGAATAAGTAAAGCACAATCTGAGGGTATATTAGGGATGGCAGGAAATACAGATTTAGTAATTCTAACTGTAAATGTGAATGGGATGAACTCCCCATAAAGAGGAGGCAGATAGCAGACTGGATCAAAAGTCAGAACCCTACAATATGTTGTTTACAAGAAACACATTTAAAGCAGGGGGATACATATATGAGTAAAGGCTAAAAGGCTGGAGCAAAATCTATTATGCTTCAGGTGAAGTCAAAAAGAGGGTAGCCATCCTTATCTCAGATCAAGCAAAAGTAAAAATTGATCTAATTAAAAGAGATAAGGAAGGAAACTACATCCTGCTAAAGGGTAGCATAAACAACGAAGCAATATCAATATTAAACATATATGCACCAAGTGGTATGGCACTCAGCTTCCTAAAGGAGAAGTTAAGAGAGTTGCAAGAAGAAATAGACAACAAAACTGTAATAGTAGGAGATCTCAACCTTGACTCTCAGAATTAGACAAATCAAACCACAAAACAAATAAGAAAGAAATTAAAGAAGTAAACAGAATATTAGAAAAATTAGGTATGTTGGATCTTTGGAGAAAATTGAATGGAGATAGAAGGAATATACTTTCTTCTCAGCAGTTCATGGAACCTATTCAAAAATTGACCATATATTAGGACATAAAGACCTCAAATTAAATGCAAGAAAGCAGAAATAGTAAATGCTTTCTCAGATCATGATGCAATAAAACTACATTCAACAAAAAATTAGGGGAAATAGACCAAAAAGTAATTGAAACTAAACAATCTCATCTTAAAGAATGATTGGGTGAAGCAGCAAATTATAGATACAATTAATAATTTCACTCAAGATAATGACAATGATGAGACATCATACCAAAATTTGTGGGATGCAGCCAAAGCGGTAATAAGAGGAATTTTATATCCTTAGAGGCTTACTTTGAATAAAACAGAGAAAGAAAAGATTAATGAATTGGGCTTGCAACTAAAAAACTAAAAAGACCAAATTAAAACCCCAATCAAATACTAAATTGGAAATTCTAAAATTAAAAGAGAAATTAAAATATTGAAAGTAAAAAATCATTGAACTAATTAATAAAACTAAGAGTTGGTTCTATGAAAAAGCCAATAAAATAGATAAGCCTTTGTAAATCTGATTAGAAAAAGGAGGGAGGAAAATGAAATTAGTAGTCTTAAAATGAAAAGGGAGAACTTTCCACCAAGGAAGAGGAAATTAGAGAAATAATAAGGAGTTATTTTGCTCAACTTTATGCCAATAAATTTGATAACCTAAATGAAATGGATGACTACCTCCAAAAATATAGACTTCCCAGACTAATAGAGAAGGAAGGAATTTTGAATAGTCCCATTTCAGAAAAAGAAATAGAACAGGCAATTAAACAACTCCCTAAGAAAAAATCCCCAGGACCAGATGGATTTACATGTGAATTTTACCAAACATTTAAAGAACAATTGGCCCCTAATGCTATATAAATTATTTGATAAAATAGGGAAATGAAGGAGTCCTACCAAATTCCTTCTATGACACAGACATGGTACTGATACCTAAACCAGGTAGGCTGAAAACAGAGAAAGAAAATTATAGACCAATCTCCCTAATGATATTGATGCTAAAATCTTAAATAAGATATTAGCAAAAAGACTACAGAAAATCATCTCCAAGATAATACACTATGATCAAGTAGGATTTATACCAGGAATGCAGGGTGGTTCAATATTAGGAAAACTATCAATATAATTGGCCATGTTAATAACCAAATTAACAAAACCTATATGATCATCTCAATAGATGCAGAAAAGCATTTGATAAAATCCAACATCCATTCCTATTAAAAACACTTGAGAGTATAGGAATAAATGGACTTTTCCTTAAAATAATCAGCAGCATCTATTTAAAACCATCAGTAAGCATCATATGTAATGGAGACAAACTGCAACCATTCCCAATAAGATCTGAGGAAACAAGGTTGCCACATATCACCGTTCCTATTTAATATTGTATTAGAAACGCTAGCTATAGCAATAAGAGCTGAGAAAGAGATTAAAGGAATAAGAATAGGCAATGAGGAAGCCAAATTATCACTCTTTGCCGATGACATGATGGTATACTTAGAGAACCCCAGAGATTCTGCTAAAAAGTTATTAGAAATAATCCACAACTTTAGCAAAGTTGTAGTTATAAAATAAACCCACATAAGTCATCAAGCATTCTATATATCACTAACAAAATCCAACAGTCAGAGTTACAAAGAGAAATTCCATTTAAAGTAACTACTGATAATATAAAATATTTAGGAATCATCTGCCAAGGGAAAATCAGAAACTTTATGAGCAAAATTACAGACCACTTTTCACACAAATTAAGTCTGATCTAACCAATTGGAAAAATATTAAATGCTCTTGGATAGGGCGAGCAAATATAATAAAGATGACAATATTACCTAAACTAATCTATTTATTTAGCGCTATACCAATCAGACTCCCAAAAACTATTTTAATGACCTAGAAAAATAACAACAAAGTTCATATGGAAAAACAAAAGGTCAAGAATTTCAAGGGAATTAATGAAAAAAAACTCAAATGATGGTGGCTTAGCTGTACCAGATCTAAAATTATATTATAGAGCAGCAGTTACCAAAACTATTTGGTATTGGCTAAGGAATAGATTAGTTGATCAGTGGAATAGAGTAGGTTCAAGGGATAAAACAGTCAACAAATATAGCAACCTAGTCTTTGATAAACCCAAAGATCCCAGCTTTGGGATAAGAACTACTGTTTGATAAAAATTGCTGGAAAATTGGAAACTAATATGGCAGAAACTAGGCACTGATCCATACTCTAATGCCGTACACCAAGATAAGGTCAAATGGGTTCATG
The DNA here is from genome assembly GCF_902635505.1 of Sarcophilus harrisii. Taxonomy (NCBI): domain Eukaryota; kingdom Metazoa; phylum Chordata; class Mammalia; order Dasyuromorphia; family Dasyuridae; genus Sarcophilus; species Sarcophilus harrisii. Next base: position 80,702,566 of record NC_045430.1, on the reverse strand, counting down.
ACCTAGGCATCAAAGAATGAAATCATTAATAAATTAGAGGAACATAGGATAGTTTACATCTCAGACCTGTGGAAGGGAAGGTCTTTATGACCAAAGCAGAACTAGAGATCATTACTGACCACAAAATAGAAAATTTTGATTATACCAAACTGAAAAGTTTTTGTACAAACAAATCTAATGCAGACAAGATTAGAAGGAAGCATAAACTGGGAAAATATTTTACAGTCAAAGGTTCTGATAAAGGCCTCATTTCCAAAATATATAGAGAATTAACTCTAATTTATAAAAAATCAAGCCATTCTCCAATTGAAAAATGGTCAAAGGATATGAACAGACAATTCTCAGATGAAGAAATTGAAACTATTTCTAGTCATATGAAAAGATGCTCCAAGTCATTATTAATCAGAGAAATGCAAATTAAGACAACTCTAAGATACTACTACACACCCGTCAGATTGGCTAAAATGACAGGAAAAAATAATGATGATTGTTGAGGGATGGGAAAACTGGGACATTGATTCATTGTTGGTGGAGTTGTGAACGAATCCAACCATTTTGAGAGTAGTTTGAACTATGCTCAAAAGTTATCAAACTGTGCATACCCTTTGATCCAGCAGTGTTACTACTGGGATTATATCCCAAAGAGATTATAAAGAAGGAAAGGGACCTGTATGTGCACGAATGTTTGTGGCAGCCCTTTTGTAGTGGCTAGAAACTGGAAACTGAATGGATGTCCATCAGTTGGAGAATGGCTGAATAAATTGTGGTATATGAAAATTATGGAATATTACTGTTCTGTAAGAAATGACCAACAGGATGATTTCAGAAAGGCCTGAGAGACTTACAATGAACTGATGCTGAGTGAAATGAGCAGGACCAGGAGATCATTATATACTTCAACAACAATACTAGATGATGACCAGTTCTGATGGATCAGGCCATCCTCAGCAACAAGATCAACCAAATCATTTCTAATGGAGCAGTAATGAACTGAACTAGCTATACCCAGAAAAAAGAACTCTGGGAGATGACTAAAAACCATTACATTGAATTCCTAATCCTTATATTTATGCACACCTGCATTTTGATTTCCTTCCAGCTTAATTGTACAATAATTCAGAGTCTGATTCTTTTGTACAGCAAAATAATGTTTTGATCATGTATACTTATTATGTATCTAAGTTATATTTTAATATATTTAATATCTACTGGTCATCCTGCCATTTAGGGAGGGGTGGGGGGTAAGAGGTGAAAAATTGGAACAAGAGGTTTGGCAATTGTTAATGCTGTAAAGTTACCCATGTATATATCCTGTAAATAAAAGGCTATTAAATTAAAAAAATAAAAAAAAATAAATAAATAAATAAAAAAAGAAAAAAAAAAAATCTTTGTGTGATATGCATTAAAAAATAATTTACTAAATCCAGATGACATTTTGAAACTATTTCAGATGAAAGTTCTATTTAATGTATTTTAGGTAGTCATATAGAGTGATAACATCCAAGAACATCAAGGATTTATCTACTTGTTTTGTTTGACTTCCTTGTCAATAATTAGCAAATTATTAGACAAAACAGGTTAAGTACTCTTAAAGTGCATTTGTTTCAGAATCCACACATTGTTTACTTGTAAACAGTATAAATTGTCAATGTCATATAAACTTCATTGATCAATATTTGAGGTCACCAGCATTATTCTCATATTTTAGCACTACTGTAATTATGAAATGCTTTCTATTAAAAGAAAAATGTAATCAGGCTTATATTGAAAGGAATTTGATAAAAGGCAACTGTGTAAATATTTGAACTAATAATTAGATATAGTCTGGCCCTACCACTTTTCAGTTGAGTGGAAAAGCCAGAATTTCAATCACTTCATTTGATAGAATTGTTTTGTTCTTATTTATTAAGAGTATAGGGTGGATGCAAAGCCAAGGCGAAAGAGTAAAAACAATGACTTACCCAAGTTTTTTCCCCAAACCTTGCCAAATACATTTAAATAACTCCAAACAAATTTTAGAGTGTCAGAATCCACAAAAAGATGTAGTGGAAAAATATTTGAGTTGAAGCTAACTTAGAAGATCAGCTGGAAAAGTCTGTTGCACCAAAGTGGGACTAGAGCACCCAGCAAAGCCTCAACATGACACAATTCCTGCCCCCCAAAAAAACAGAAGCAGGCCTTGGAGCCTCTAAATAATTGGCAAAAGTAGCTTCCATACCTCTCAGCTCATAAATGCCAAGCAAACTTAGAAGGCTGTCAGAAAAGATATGTTGCACTATAGTATGAGGAGAGACCCAGAAAACCAGGAGCAGGCTTTGGAAATCACTGAATCAACAGTGATGGCAGCAGCAGTAGCACTGGAAGTGCCAGCAAAGATAACAAAAGAGGCTACCATCATCAACTTCCAAAGTTTTCAAGCAGCTAATCAGAAGGAGATTACTGGGGTGTCTTTGCTGGCCCTGTGGCAGGACTCTATTGCTTTTTCCATACTCAGATTCAGGTTGCATTGCTTTCTCACAGTACCGATCACTAGAAGAATATCTGAAAATAGCTACACAAAACTTCTGAAGCTTGGAACATTGCACCTTCCACCCTAGAAAAAGAACCCTGCTTTAACAGAGTTAAAAGCTGAGAAATATGTTAGTGAAAATGAGCAAACAACAGAAAAAAAATTCTGACCATAGAAAGTTACTATAGTGACAAGGAAAATCAAAATACACACTCAGAAGAAAATAAAAAAATCTAAGTTTCTACATACAAAGCTTCAAAGAAAAAATAAAATAGGTCTCAGAATATGGAAGAGCTCAAAGGGGCTTATGAAAATCAAGTAGGAGAGGTAAAGAAAAAAATTACATAGAGAAAAAATTAAGAAGAAAAATGAGAATGATGCAAAAGAAAATACCAAAAAAAAAGCAGTGAGGAGAGGAATATTTTAAAAAACAAAATTGGTCAAATGGGGAAAAGGTACAAAAACTTACTGAGGAAAACAATTCCTTAAAAATTAGAATTGAGCAAATGGAAGCTAATGATTTTATGAGAAGTTAGGAAATAATAAAACAACCCCCCCCCCAAAATAATAGAAAACAATGTAAAATATCTCATTGGATAACCAACTGATCTGAAAAATAGATCCAGGAGAGATAATTTTGAAAATTATTGGTCTACTTGAAAGCCATCATCAAAAAAAAAAAAAAAAATAGGCTATAAATATCTTTCAAGAAAATATCAAGGAAAATTGTTCTGATATCCTAGAACCAGAGGTTAAAATAGAAATTGAAAGAATCCACCAATCATTTCCTAAAAGAGATCCCAAGATAAAAAGCCCCAGAATATTATAGCCAAATTCTACTACTTCTAGGTAAAGGACAAAATGTTGCAAGCATTCAGAAAGAAACAATTCGAGTATAATGGAGCCACAGTCAGGATAACATAAGATGTAGCAGCTTCCATATGAAAGGTTTGGAGGGGTGGGATTATGATATTTTGGAGAGCAATGGAGTTAGGATTACAACCAAGAATCACCTATTCAACAAGTCAGTTTAATCTTTCAGGGGGAAACTGAATATTTAATGAAATAGAGTACTTTTAAACATTTATGATAAAAAAAAACAGAGCTGAGTAGAAATTTTGATGTTCAAATAATGCAGGATTCATGAAAAACTTAAGGGGGTAATCAGGGAAGGGAAATTGTTGATGTAGGTTGATTTGTTTACATTCCTACATGGGAAGATGATACTAGTAACTCATAAGAACTCTCTCATTAGTAGGGCAATTGGAAGGAGTATGTACAGAGAGAGCATACAATTGTTAGTTGTATATGAAGAGATACTATCTAAAAAATAAATTAAGGAATGTACTGGAAGAAAAAGAAATGGAGAGGTGAAATGGTATAAACTATCTGCCACAAAAGAGTCAGGAAAAAACTTTTATAGTTGAGGGGAAGAAGAAAAAGAGGGGAATGAGAATAGACTCAAAGAATACTCACTCAATGTAGGTACAGAAATCTATCTTTTTGCAGGAAAATTGGAGAAGAAGGGGCTACAGGAAGGAGGAGGTTATAGAAGAGAAGGCATGTTGGAGGAGGAGCTGGTCAGTAGTGAAACACTTTTGAAGAGGGTCAGGGTGACAGGACAGAAAGAAAAGAATAAACAAGTGGGAAATTCAATTGGCAATAGTAATATTTAATAATAGTAATTATTCAAAAAATAACTTGAAGCAGGTTTCTCTAGTGAAGACTTCATTTCTCAAATATATAAGGAACCTAGTCAAATTTATTTAAAAAAAAATACAAACCATTCTCCAATTGATAATTGATCAAAAGATATAATCTATGTCCAAAGGGCTATGCAGCAGTCCTCAAACTTTTTAAATAGGGGGCCAGTTCACTGTCCCTCAGGCTGTTGGAAGGCCGGACCATAGTAAAAACAAAAACTTTGTTTTGTGGGCCTTTAAATAAAAAAACTTCATAGCCCTGGGTGAGGGGGATAATCATCCTCAGCTGCTGCATCTTGCCCCATGGGCCGTAGTTTGAGGACCCTTGAATAGAGCCATACACATCCTTTGACCTAAAAATACCAGCAGAAGTCATATATCCCAAAAGAGATTTTAAAAAATAAAAGAAAAGGTCCTATATCTACAAAAATATTTATAGCAGCTTTTTTTTCAGAACAAAGTTCTGAAAATCTAGTGAACGTCCATCATTTGGTGAATGGCTGAATAAATTGTGGTATGTAATTATGATAGAATACTATTGTTCTATAAGAAATGATGAGCATAATGCTCTCATAAAAACCTGGAAAGTACTCCATGAGGTCATGTAAAATGAAATGGATTGTAAACAATGTAATAGCAATGTTGTAGGATGATCACCTGTGAATAACTTTGCTCTTCTCAGAAATACAATGATCCAAGACTACTATGAAGATCTAATGATGAAAAATACTATCGATACCCAGAGAAAGAACTGATTGTGTCTGAATACAGACTGAAGCACACTTTTTAAAACTTTATTTTTTGAGGGCTTTCTTAGAGAGGGGGAATATTGTGTTTTCTTTTGCAATATGACTTTTATATGAATATTTTGCATAATGTAACATGTGCCTTCCCAATAGAGAAGGGGGATGAGAGTGTGTGGAATAGAGAAATAAAGTGAAGAACTTACAGGAATGTATGAATTCTTTTTCTGTTTTTTATTTTCATTATTTCTGTGTTTCCCCTATGACATGTATAATATGTGCAGGCCCATATTTACTTGAGTCTTGGCCAGCTTTAAACATATTTACTTAACTGAGCTGATGACATTTATCAGTATTTGACATTTATGGATATTTAGCCTATTAGCTTGACCATTATCTGTTTGATTAAGCCTGAAGGCCTAATTTTCAGTTTCCTAGAGATCAGGTGATTTTGGGGAAACAGAAACCTTCCTTTCCAATCTTTCCTAATAGCAACAACTAATTAGATGCCTCCTTCTCCCCTTCTTAATGCTCTCTTACTTGTGATGTAATCTCTTATATAAAAGATATGTATCTTTATTACTTCTTTAGCTTCCTACCATGAGCTTTCTGTTTCTTATCTCTTGATGGGATGGCTCATCCTCTGGAGGTTTCAATAAACAACTTTTCTGTTTTCTACTGAGTGATCTTTGAATAGTCATTTTGGGTAAGAGTCTTCTACATCCTTCACAGGAGGAAGGGAAAAAATGTAGAATTCAAAGTTTTAAAAACAAATTGTTTTGCATGTAACTAGAAAAAATAAAATATATTAAAAGTGAAAAAGGAAGATAATACACATTTTATATACCTCATTTGATTCAACTTGCTTTTAAATTGTGTAAATTCTCCAACTTCTTTTTGGAGGATCTCTATTCTTCTCAAGTCACTTAGGGTATTTATAGTATTGTGATTTCATGTTGCAACTTTATGTTTTGAATATTTCATTGAGGAAAACAGTCAAATTTCTACTATGGTTTTTTTTTCTTCACTCTTTCTACATTCTGGATTCCTTTCTATAAATTTATGCTAACCAATTTTAATTATGTCCTCACTGCAGCAAGTCACACCTTCCCTAAGTTTTTAGAGACTGTCTCTTCATTCTGCAAATCTATCCCCTCCCCTTATCTCTTACCTAAAGATTTTATTTTACTGAGACAATTTGCTATCATTCATTATGAGATTTCTCTTTCTTTTTTTTTTCATCAAACCATTTTATTTTTAAAACATATGCATAGATAATTTTTCAATATTGACCCTTATAAAACTTGGTATTCCAAATTTTCCCTTTTTTTCCCCTCTCCCTCCCCTAGATGGCAAGTAATCCAATATATATTAAACATGTTAAAACATATGTTAGAATCAATATATGTATACATATTTATACAATTATCGTGCTGCAAAAGAAAAAAATGAGAAAGAAAACAAAATTTAAGCAAATAGTAAAAGAGTGAAAATGCTATGTTGGGATTCACACTCAGTTCCCACAGTTCTCTGTGACTATAGATGGCTCTCTATATCACAAGAGCATTGGAACTGACCTCAATCATTTCTTTGCTGAAAAGAGCCACATCCATTAGAATTGATCTTCCTATAATCTTGCTGTTGCCATGTACAATGATCTCCTAGTTCTCCTCATTTCACATAGCATCAGTTCATGTAAGTCTATCCAGGTCTCTCAAAACTCATCCTGTTGAACATTTCTTATAGAAAAATAACATTCCATAACATTAATATATTATGACTTATTCATCCATTCTCCAACTGATAGGCATTCACTCAGTTTCTAGTTTCTTGCTACTACAAAAAGGGCTGCCACAAACATTGTTATACATGTAGGTCCCTTTCTCTCCTTTATGGTCTCTTTGAGATATAGGCTCAGTGGAAACACTCCTGAATCAAAGGATATGCACATTTTGATAGCCTTTGGGCATAGTTCCAAATTGCTCTCCAGAATGGTTGGATCATTTCATTAACTCTACCAACAGTGCTTTAATGTCCCAATTTTCTAATCCCCTTCAACACTTGTCATTATCTTTTCTTATCATCTTAGACAATGGATGACTACCTCCAAAAATATAGACTTCTTAGATTAACAGAGGAGTAAGTAAATTGCTTAAATTGTCCCATTTCAGAAAAAGAAATAGAACAACCTATTATCTTAGCCAACCTGAGAAGGTATGTAGTGATACTTCAGAGTTTTCTTAATTTGCATTTCTCTGATCAATAATGATTTAGAGCACCTTTTCATATGACTAGATATGGTTTCAATTTCCTCATCTAAACATTATGTATTGTCTGTTCATATCCATTGACCAATTTACCAATTAGAGGATGGCTTGAATTCTTATTAATTTGAGTCAATTCTCTATATGTTTTAGAAATAAGGCCTTTATCAGAACCCTTCAATATAAAAATGGTTTCCCATTTTATTGCTTCCTTTCTAAACTTGTCTGCATTAGTTCTGTTTGTATAAAACCTTTTTAACTTAATATAATCAAAATCACTTATTTTGTGTTAAATATTGTACTCCAATTCTTCTTTGGTCACAAATCCATTATTTCTCCATATATCTTAGAGGTAAACTATCCTTTGTCCTTCTAATTTGCTTATAATATCATTCTTTTTGTCTAAATCATGAACCCATTTTGATCTTATCTTTGGTATTATGCAGTTTTAGGTGTCAGTCAATGCCTCATTTCTGCCTTATTAGTTTGCAATTTTCCTAGAATTTTTGTCAAATAGTGAGTTTTTATCCCAAAAGCTGGGGCATAGAGCTGGGAAAGGAAAGGAAGAGAATTGGAAAATGAAGAATGATTCATTTTGACTACAATGTAGATCATACACAACTTGTATGTGATAGGGCTGAACGGATAGAGGCTAAACCCAGACCTTAGAAGATGTTGAATCTCAGGAATTATTCTATTTTATTTTTCATACAATGGGATTATATTCTCAATTGAAGGCTCTGAGTGGAAAAAGTAACATGTTTCTAGTGGTACAATTGGAAGATGAACTAGATACGGAAGTTGTAGAATGGAACGATAGGTGGACAGTTGGGAAACTAAATTTCTGGGATGAGCTGGGATAAGGACTGCAACTAAGATAAATTCAGACCTGGAACAAATTAATTTGTTCATTTTTATTTAGATCACATTAGATACCCTCATGCCTTCTCTGAATATGCTTAGTAATTATGAATGCCTTAACTGAGGGCAGTGAATACTAGTTGTTCTTTATTCATGTCAAAGCTTCAGAAAGGCCTCTCTCTCTCTTTTTTTTTTTTTTTTTTTTTTGGCCAGGATATATTATATTTCAATATGATATAATGAAATGTGATGTTCCAGAAATCTAAACATTGTGTCCAGCTTTGATTACTGAAGTCTATTTGGATACCAATTCTAATATTTAATCTAAAATGCAAATGGTGATTGAAGTGCCAGTGATTAGTAATGTGACCAAATGGCAAAATTATATCTGAATGCAATATTTCTTTTCCACTATTTATTATTTATGAATCAGTATATTTAAAATATTTTTAATCTTTTTGCATATATCTTGAACTGTTTTCATAGTCTGGTGAAGCCTATTAATCCCTTCTCAGAATATTAATTTTAAAAGCATAAAAGAAAATGCATAGGGAATTAGAAGATAAGTGTATTGAATATTGTTATTTATATAATAATTTTTAAAAGCAAACAAGCAAACCCCAGATTAAGAATTTCTGTTATAGGGAGACAGATATATTGAGGTTTCAGAAATTATCTGAACATTTTGACTATTCATTGACTTAAATATCTAAGTAAAGTTTCCTTTCATAATTTCAAGATTTGGTCACAATTATTTGTTATCACATTTGCACCTTCTTTGGAAACAACACAGACCAAGGTTCTTTCAAATGCTTGAAAGGAAAAAAAAAAGTTTCATAGAGCTTCAAATTTCATTAAAATGATGAATACAAGAGCAACTATGCTAGAAATATGTTTTCTCACATGTAGCTTGATGGCCATTCAGCAGGTAATTTGTTGTCCTACACATTAACAATAGACCACAAATCTATGAAATGCCTTCCACAGATAAAACTAGAAGCTCTGAATCATTCACTGAGAACCACAGTTGAGTGTGGTGGGGCTTTACTTCAATCCCAACTGTGGTAGAAGCTGAGACTGGATCAACTCCTGAGCATAAAATTTCTGGGCTTTATAATGTTCTTGGTGGTTTTCTGGAGGTCTTGGGAGCAGCCTTCTTTTCAGTAGAGTGATCACCACAAGAATAGCCAGGTGTTAAAGTCCAAATTCTTTATTATCTTCTTCAAAGTCCTATGCCCTTCATTTGGGGCTTCACTAGTTTTCTGGAGGGCCTGCAGACGGGACTTGGTCTCAGTGGAGGAAATGCAGGAGGCCAGAACAGCCACCATAATGGCTGATGAAGGTGGAATGAATCTGTCTCTGCATCCCCCCTGGCTTATATGCTCTATTCTAAGTATAAACCAATCATTATATCACTAGGAAACCCTTACTTGTTGTAAGATTAAATCAATCATACTGAACTTAAATAACTATTAATCACCATGTTAAACTAGATGACCATTGTCTCAAATTCCACTGACTTAGCACCTTGTAAGAATCATTGTTTCATGTTCAGAGTTCTGGCCCATAACATCTCCTGCTTTCTTTTGTTTTAGACTATAGGTGGTCATGTCCTCCCTGGCTTCTTAGGGAAGTGAGAACCCCAAAAAGGAGGTTATCATGTCTTCCCTGACTCCTCAAAAAAGGGGTGAAAACACCAAAAAAAGGAGATGATCATGCTCTCCCTGATGTCTCAGGAAGGGAGATGAAAACACCAAAGGAAATGGGGAATCAAACCAGATTAACAGGTTTCTGAAGGGTCTCACTTGAAACAGTTATACATAAATCCATCAACATGGGAGTTATTACATAACCACATAGCAATATTACACAGGCTAGTAGTGATATAACAAATAATGTGAGTCAACAAGAGGAATTATACTTGTCCATAAGTCCTAGAAATAGTCCAAAATTAATCTATCATCTATTGTGTCAGGAATCCATTAATTTCCACAAGTTTTGAAATCCTGCAATAGTCTCATCTTGTGTTAGGGGAGTCAATGATTCCTGCATATTTTAAAGTCCTGCATCAGTCTTATCAACAATTTTTCATCTTAGGAAGTCCAATGATTCCTGCAGATTTTGAAGTCCTGTGTCAGTCTTCTCATGTCTCAGGGAAACCACTGATTCCTATTGGTTTTGAAGTTCTGCACAATGATTCCTGCTGCTTTTGAAGTTCTGCAACTGTCTCATTATCAGCCATGCTCTTTCAGTGTCAGATGTTTCTTAGGTCTTGTCCTTTGTTTCGAGCTTTTACTCTTTTTCTGTCTCTCTTAAGGTGCTTGTTGGTACCCATCTGATTCCTTCTCTATCTGTAGAGATACAAGCAAACCCTTTCTTCTAATCAGTTAACCTATCTAGTCCCTTCCATTCAACACTTTTGGGATCTCTCCACATCACCTGGTGATTATATTGAAGCTGCTCACACTGGACACTGCCATTCTGTTGGGTAAAAAAGCCTGTATTCTCCCCAGCTGTCATCCTTTTCTGCCATCTGATTGGTTTTTGGCTGATTGATTACATCAGCATCCTGAACGTCTAAAGATTCTCTGGGTGTACCCTCAGCTGCCATCATGCCCCACCTGTTTTTTGTGTGAAGTTTTAAAACTGGTCCCCGCCTCTCATTTTCCTGGGTCAATCTACATTCTGAGGCCCATTGGAAGCCCTTGTTGTATTTTGTACATGAATACAACTGTCTTTATGCTCTTCTCACTCTGTCTTTATGCTTAGTTTCAGATGCCCACATTCAAAACATTGATGAATCTCTCTGCAAGTCCCTTGCCAAGAGGGAGCTTGTCTTCCCATGTTCTTCATCATAACCTAGGTATAAAAGGCATTTGTGCCCACTGTGGCACTGCATCTTATGCTCTCCTCTAAAGGAGCATCCTTGTGTAGTCCCAGAATAATTCTTCTACAAACTTCATTAACATTTTCTCTAGCCAGTTGTCTTATCATAATTCTGTAGCTGCATTTTCTCTAATCATTTGCATGACAGCTATCTGCAGATGTCCCACAAAATCAACAAAATGTTCATTTGGACCTTGTTCTACTTTTGTGAAGGCTTCCCCTCCATCTTTTCCTGGAAGGGGGCTCCATGCTTTGATAGCAGCAGGAGCAATTTGTTCATATGCTATCAAAAGGTAATTAATCTGTATTAAAATCTGCATACTGACCTTTACCTGCTAGTTGATCAAAGGTGATTTGGATATTAACTCCAGTCTGCCTATTTCATTGGGCTTGTATCCTACATGGTTCACTGTACTCCAAAAGCCACAACAAGTTTTGTCCATGTTCTAAACATATCCTTGCTATACATTTCCAATCACTAGGGGTTAAAATCTCACAAGCCAATTCTCTAATACCATCTTAATATAAGACGATGTAGCCCCATAAAGAGTGCAACCCTTTTTTAAATCTTTAATAATTTTCAGATCTTGTATCCTACATAGTTCACTATACTCTGAAAGCCACAACTAGTTTTATCCATGTTCTAAACATATCCTTGCTATAGATTTCCAATCACTAGGGGTTAAAATTTCATAAGCCAAATTCTCTAATACCGTCTTAACATAAGATGATGTAGCCCCATAAAGAGTACAACCCTTTTTTAAATCTTTAATAATTTTCAGATCAAAAGAAATGTATCTTCTCCTTTGTTGACCTGAAAAATCAAACTCTTCAATAACAGGGTATGCATTTATCAAATCAGATATATCCTGTCCTTCTTTTTTAGCTTTAACTAGTGCCTTTTGTAATCTTGTCATAGGGAGTGGACAAAGCTCCTGGATGAGTGGTGCTGATGGTGTCACTCCCCCTCCCCCTCCTCCTTTTCCCTCCACCCATAAAGGGTTAATTAAGAGGGGCAGGTCAAGATATGAGGAATGCCCTAATGGTTCCTGCTATGAAGCACCACACTCCTTAATTTCATCAGAATTGTACTTAACCCCTTTCTTGTCTAATTTTTCATCCTTTTCATCTAGTTTGTCAGTATCCTCCCCCTCCTGTTCTTTCTTCTTTTTAATTATTCTAATACTTATATAATTCCTTAAAGCCAATTATATTAAGTTATATGTATGAAATGTTTCTTTAGAAATTGAATTAGTAATTATCATTGTAATATTCATTTAGTTGCTGTCTTACTAATTTCTACTCCTCTGGATCGAATTCTTTTTCCTTTGGGAACCAAGGAGATGTGTATTGTTCTGTTTCTAAAAGTTCAATGATCTGCTCCCCAATTACAATCAATCCTTGGTTTTTATTAGTCTAACCATGATTTTGACAGATTTTCCTTTAAGTGGAAAAGAAGGCTGTTTTCTAAACATTTGCCCCATTTCAGGTGAAACACTATCTTAGCCTTTAACAAAGTTTCTTCTTGTCTATTTTTGTACTTACCCAAATTTCTGAGTCATGGATGTAGGTTCTTAGTCCCTGTTTGGGGGCCAAAATGTAATGTTCTCTGTTTGTTTTCGGGAGGTCTTTGGACCAGCCTTGATTTCAGTAATCACCACAAGAGTAGCCAGGGGTTAAAGTCCAAATCCTTTATTATCTCCTTCACAATTATGTCTCCTTTCCTGGGGCCCGGGTTAGCTTTCTTAGAGGCCTTCTGGAGTCTTGGTTTCAGTGGAGAAGCTAAGGAGGACAGGCCTGCCATGGTACTGTGAGATGGAATGAATCCTCTACTTTGACTATATACATCTCAATACTTTAACAAATTTAAAACATCCCTGGATTAAGCCACCCTTCCACCAATAGATTGTGAATTATCCGTGCTATAGAATAGTGGTAGCAATCTGGTGTAGAAAGCAGGATCACTACACCATGCATAATTTTTTTTTTAAATCACATATTAACATTATCTATATTCCATTGTATTTTGATCTATTTTGTTAAATATTTTCCAATTATATTTTATTTTGTTTTAGATCATTCACGTGTTTGTTTGATACTTCTACTATAAAAGATAGTCTGCTGAACTAATTGTGACCAACAATAGGGCATTGACCCAAAACCATAACATGGTGACTAACTTTTTAGTGATGAGCATCTCTAAATTGAGCTGAGCTGCTCCTTGAGAGACAAATTTACTGTCTAACTGTCTGACTTGGGAGAACCAGGCAAGTCTTACACTCCACTAGATTAAAAACTTGGATAGTCCAGGATCACTTACTCACAGTGATGAGATATTTAAATAGAACTTTATTGGATGCATTTTCAATATATTCAACATAAAAAATAAGAAGTGCTCTCTAAATTCTAGGAAGCTAATATTAATGATAAACTTACAGTCATTGCTTGTCTATGACAAGAATTGCTACTGAGTAGATGAAAAAGAAGGCATTTCTAGCATTGCCTTTTTTTTTCTTCAGTTTTTCACAATGAGATAGGTTTTGAGGCTTAAAACAAGCACAATATTATGCAACACTCAATTTGGACTCAATAGACCCTATTTTCCAAATTCTACCATTTCTATCATGTAATCTTAAGCAAGTGTCAACTACTTTGAGTTTCAGTTTCCACAAACAAAATAGGGATGATAATCTCGTACCAACCATATCATTGAAACTATTGAATGAGATAATGTATGCAAAGTATTTTATACTAGTACAATGTACTAGACAAATATGAGTTATTGACAACAATCATGATTTTTAGACAAATATGATTTATTATTGACAACTAGGAAGATTTTTGAAATATTTAGTAATGTGGAGTTATAAAAATTTGAAATGGATTTCCTTATGACTGGCAAGAAAAACTACCACTCTCCTTTCAGTCACTCAAGCTTATGACTTCAGTGTCATTCTTGACTCTTAATTCTCACTGACATTACATATCTAATCAACTACCAAAACTTGTCATTTCTATCTCACAGACATTTCTTGTGAACTTGGGTCACACCATTACCACTCTAGTTCAGAGTCTTCTCTCATCTCACCTGATCTAATGAAATACTTTCTTATTGGTTTCCCTGCAACAAATATCTCCCCACTCCAATGCATCCCCTAATCTTTCACAGCTGCTAAAGTGAATTTCCTAAAGTATATTTCTAATTATGTTACCCCCCTGCTTAATAAATTCCACCGCTCCTATTTTATTTCTTCAAATATAAACCCCTGTGTTTAGTATTTAAAACACTTCATAAACTGACCCCAATCTATATTTACAGTCTTATTATATATTATTTCTCTCTAATATAGTCAGAGTTCTGCTAGATTGAAATTATTGCTTCATCTTCTACCTACATATTTTTGTCCTAATTATCCTAGATACTTGAAATGTACTCCATGCTCACCTCTTTCATTAGTTCCTCCTACTCCCTTGAGTTCTCCTAATTGGAGGAGAATAGGGGAATTCCTTTCAGGAAGCTCCATTTTGACAGAGTGCCCAGAAAAGCTATGTTTTCCAGTCTTACCCTAATTGCATTTCTTTGTAGTTCTCCATTATTCTTTAGTAATCTCATCAACATTCAAGATCATATCATTTCTGGTACTAATATCTCATTAATACCATCTCCACCTCCCTCTGGTTTAGATGGCTCCCACCTGTTCCCACCTCTACTTTTCAGCTTCCTTAATCTGGCCATCATACATACTTACTTTATTTATCAAGAATTTTGAACTTACTTTATCCAGCCACTGTCTCTTAACATTCCACTTTCACTTATATCCATTCTTCTTATATCTATTTTATGTTCTCTCTACAATCTTTTTATAATCCCTATACCTTTCATAATTTTTTCAGTAGTGACCTACTTTTGTTACAGTATTCTCACTTTCCAATCTTGACACCATATTAAACAAATTCAATGTTACCCTATCCTCAATTTTAAAATCCTTTGCTTTTTTGTCCTCTGCTCCTGTATTGTCAAGCCCCAAGTCCAAATTACTCCTACCATCTATTCATGCCCATACTGCTAAAAAAAAAAAAAAAAAAGTAGAATCATAAAATTTGTTATCTAATATCAATTGGGCCTCCACTGTGTCAGGGCAATCTTTTTTTTTTTTTAACTTTCAGATTGATTATCTATCTTACTCTCCACATTGGTTGTTGCAAATGTTGTCTTTTTTCCCTTTAAGCTTCTTATGCACCTCCTTTCCCCCCCCTTTCTTTAAAAAATAATAATTTTTAATTTGTGAAATAAAAAAGATTTCTGTGACATAGTATAATAAAAAAGATGATTGCACATGAAACTATAAATATATTATGTACAACTTGCTATTCCTTTTAAATATATATTAAAGGGAGGATTCTGGGAAGATAGTGGAGTAGGTTGTAATTTCAAGCTCTCCAGATTTCCCCCACAAATAGAACAAATTTGCACCTCAGGCTGAACATAAACTACTGAAAAATCAAAAAGATTTGGAGTAGAACAGGGGTCCTCCTGATACAACCTGAGAAGATCTGAAGAAACACCCAGGACTGGGATTAACCTGTCTGAAGAACAGATACCTTTGGGCTAACTCTACAGAAACATCTAGTATAACCCACAGTTAAAGAATCTTTGGCTTAGACCAAGACATCACTTCTTTCCATTATACCCACATTTGAGTATTCTATATATTTTTTTTCTTGTCAGAATTTTTCTTTCTTCCCTTTCTTCTATTCTTTCTTTCATGTTACATTCCTCATTTTTATGTATCACATTAAAAGAAATCAAAATCAAATAAAGGTGAGGTCCTGATCACTACCTTTTACAAGTAAATTCTCAGTATAGAACTTTCTATAAGGAAGTGATCAGAGTATTTTCAAGAGGGATGTTTTTCATGTATATCCATGTTCCTTCTCTTTATCATTCTTCATGAATGGCTTGACCTGCACAATTCATCAATTTGTGGTCACCATGGTGATGAACACCTTTGGTCTTAGCTAGTATGCCTCATCAGTGGGAGAGAGTTGAAGGGCATAGTTTTCTCCCAGTCATTTATTTGAATCCATTCCAGGTTTCTGTAACATCCAAGAAATTTCATTCCGTTGTAAAAGATTTTGAGAAATCAGAGATACCTTCCTGGTATATCGAGGCATCAGAGGAGGATTCAAGTCAAGGACGAATAATTTATTTTGCAAAAATTATCTCAAACAGAAAAAGAGTAGACAAAGGTATCAGTCTTGTATAAAACACTGTACTCTGAAACATTTTATCATATTTTTTTGAGAGGGAAACACGGATAACAAGTATTAGCATGGATAGATATTGCTTTCAATAAATTAAAAAAGCCAAATTTTGCAAGATGGAATTTTAATAAACTGCAAGTTCCATCAGTGCTATCTATTAGTACAATAGTCTTAAATGTGCTGTTTGGCTGGAAATGCCGATAGAAGCTGACAGTGGTAATATTCTCATCGAACCAATTAACTGATTCTGCTGGCTTTTAGTTAAATGTGTTCCGGTTGCAGCCAGCTTCATTTTCCAGCTCCAGAAGGTAATTACAACTGGAGGCAGTAATACTTTTTAGAGGAACATATTATAATTTCTGTTCCTTCCCACTTATTGATAGTCTTATCATAATTTGGTATTTTCATTTTCTACAGGAAGCCTTCTTTAGCTCCTCTGAATTCCAGTGCCTTCCCTTTGTTAGTTATTTCCTATATATTCATTATATAGCTTGTTTTGTTTCTATTTGCTCTCATATTGTCTCCTCTATTAAATTATGTTTCTTTTGGTTAGAGACTGTCTTTTGCTTGTATTTGTATCCCCAGTACTTTGTACACTGTCTGGCACATAGTAGGCATTTAAGAAAATGTTAATGGATTATTTTATTCAAAAGTAATTCATATACATATTTGCTCAAATGGATCTGTGATCTCACCCAGACAGGAACTTCCTCAAGTGATGCAAATTATCACTCATTCATGCTTAAACAATCCATTGTGACTCTTGTCCATGTGTTTCACAAATCTGCCACAGGCAGGTGCCAACACTACATTCTGAAGGTTTCCCTAGCTTTTTCTTGGCAGTATAAGGATATAGTGGAGCACATCATTTTGTCATCAGACATCCCTTGTCTTTATCATATAACAATTTTTTTTCTTATACATTATTTTGCTTGCATTCTTTAAAATATGTCTAGTACCTAATCCCTTGTTTCTACTGTATTTACACTTGATTCAAAAATGCCATGACCCTTTCCATTGCCCTTTGGTTAATTCCCAATTTCAGTTCTTCAGGGACTATAGTAATATTCTGTTTCACAACACTTGAATACACACACATATGGATGTGTAATGGGCTGAAGTTTGAGTTGATGCACTGAGGTCTCAAGTACATGAGGCTAAGTAGTAATTGGGCTATACTCTATATACATGATTGGATAAAGAATGGTCCCTGCCCATTCTCAGTGCAAGTCCTGATGTGTTGTAGAGGAAATGATGATTTTGGTGGGTGGAGGCAGACAGAGGAACAGGAAGAGAAGCTGGGAGAGATTGGGCCTGGATTCCTTTTCTCCTAGCTACTGGTCATGTGGCTGCTGATCCAGCTAGCTTCTTGACTCAGCAGAAAGCTATCGGATTCTTTCCCTCCAACCATCTTCACTGAGAATAAAGACTTCATTTTCCCCTTTAACCTGAATTCCTGAATCCTGCTGATTTAAAATACACGTTCTTCAATTTGGTGCCAACGCGGAACCAAAGGACTGAAGAAGTCTCCGTGACGAATTTGGGTGAAGTATTGTTAATGGACAAACAGGGAATTTATTTTCTTAAAACTAAACCAGTAATTTATTTTTTTTTTGGCTAAATGGGACAAATGGCAAGATTCCATCCTGCCCCAACCCTTCAACCCTTCAACCCTACCATAGGTTGGTGCTATAGAAAGCATGCTTAGCTGATAGAAGGACGGCTATTATAACTTAACAGGTAGCTAGACTTCTGGTACATTAAACCATCTTCCCTTGGTTTAGAAGGAGAGATCTCTCTGAAGATCTGGTCCCTGTTGGACAAAGTTCTGATATTAAATGAAAACGGTCCTCATTCAATTTCCATTGAGGTATTTATTTATACAATATAATTCGTTAGATTAAAAACCCTATCCCTAAAGGAAGAGGAAACCATTGCTCCCACTTGGAGAAGCCAAAGAGGACCTGATATTAAGGAGGAAGGCATTGAAGAGATTAATGACCATATCCCAAGGGGCATGGAGACTTAATGGAGCAAGGGTGTGGTGACTTTCCACCTCAGAGGCAGCTTCCAGTCCCACCTCAGGAGCAGGTGATTGAATCTTCCTCCATCAACTCCACCCTCCAGGATGGAGGAGGAGGAGCAGTGGGGGCTAGTGCAGCACCAGCACCTCCCCCAGCATCCCAAGTATCCAATGAAGTAGATTAACAAGAGGGCTTTGAAGGCCAAAGAAAGGGCGTGGACGAGGGAGCTCCAGCCACATCTTTCCAATTTCCCGTTAATGCCTGTGGTCAACAAAGTCAAGATACGCCCTTTTAACTAGAAATCATCAAAGACCTAAAAAGGCTGCACTCTTAATGGGGCTACATCCAGCTATGTTAAGATGCTATTACAGAATTAGGCTTTTGAAATCGACTCCTAAACTGGAAATCTATAGCAAGGGATGCCTAGAACCTGCAAAAATTACGTGGCTTCGAAAATAGTAGCCTTGTGGATACAAGCCCAACAAATAGTCAAATGCCTTCATACTGGATCACCATGACCTACTAACAGTATAGGTCCATATGCAGACGTCACAAAGATTAATTATCCAGTAGCAGATAGCAAATTATCTAATGCTATCAAAGCGGACTTCGATCACAATAAAAAGACAAAGGTGAGGCCTTCAAAAATAATCAAGGGCCAGATGAACCTTGCTGACTTTTGTGGATGTTTGCAGACTGCTTACAAAAACTAATGGGAAAATTCATCAACAGATGTTTTAATAAGGCAACTTGCTAAGGAAAATGCTAATGAGGTGTGCAGAAGGATTATATAGACTGACAAGGATGCTCCTTTAGAGGAGTTCATAAGATGCTGCCACAGTGGGCACAAATGCCTTTTATAGCCAGACATGATCAGACTTCCAAGATCCCAACAATGTAGACAAGGGTCCTTCTGGCAAGGAATTTAGAAACACTTCAATGCTTTCAGTGTGGCAAAGTAGGGCATCTGAAAGCTCAATGTGTATAGAGGCAGAGTGAAAAGCAGGGTGGAAGAACAAGACCCAGTACCCCATGTCCAAAATGCATCAGAGGCTTCCATTGGGCCTCAGAATGTAGACAGGTTCAGGGAACGAGATGAGGGCCCACCCAAGGGCCCCAGCAAAAACATTGGGCATGATGGCAGCCAATGAGAACCCAGAGAGTGCCCAGAGTCCAATACCCAGCAGAAGCCGATGATGGGAGAAAGGTTACCAATCAATCAGCCAGGAAGGAACCTGATGGGAGAAAGGGATTACAATTAGGAAAAAATAGAGTTGTATGCAGCTGAGCAACTAGATACCCTGGAGAGGTGTAATCTGTTCCTCTCAGCCTATGGATCCTTGCCTCCAGGCAAGTAGGCTTGACCATTTTACCTCCTAGAGCATGTTAAAACAGTGTCCATCCACACACTGTTGTGGAAACTGGGAATATGTAGATAATATCCAGTCACCAATACAGGCAGACAATTGTGACTTATCACCCAGGAGAAATAAGTAGCATCGGTTTATCACAGGAATCCTAATAAGCAGCCTGGTATAGTCACCAGATTCTGATTCCAGATCACAAATCCACAATTTACTGACAGCAGCTGTAACAACTGACCGACCTATGCTCACAAATCTATATAAATGGCCTTCCATTGGAAAGGATTGGTGACACTGTAGATCGGACAGTCATTAGAGGTGCCATGCCATCACTGGCCAAAGATTAAAGCAGACACCTACATGTCTGGTGTAGGAGGATCAATAGCAGCTGAAGTTGTGCGCCCTATGAGATGGACTTTTGAAGGCAAACAGGAGTTTTACTCCTTTTATAGTAGAAAAAATCCCCATCAATCTGGGGAAGAGAGTTTTACAAATTAGGGTTAAAAATGAATACTTGGTTTTTAAGCAGGGCTGCTGTTGAAGGCCAACACTTTCACCAATGGAAACTGATCACCAGTGTGGATAGAACAGTGGCCCTTAAGTAACGATAAAATTCAGGCCTTATTAGATATAGTACAGGAACAGCTTGACAAGGACACTTAAAACCTTCTAAGTCCTTGGAATTTCCCAGTGTTTGTCAGTGAAAAGAAATCTGAAAATGGGATTTAGGATTTAAGAAAGTGAATGAACAGATGGAAACTATGGGAACTCTTCAGCCTGGATCATCTCCTACTCAGTTGCCTAGAGAATGGCCTCTTTTCATAGATATTAAGGATTGTTTCTATTCTATCCCTCTGGATAAGGAGGATATGGAAAGATTTGCCTTTTCAGTGCCCAGCGTTAACTTAGCTGAGCCTTATCAAAGATATGAATGGACAGTTTTGCCACAGGGAATGACAAACAGCCCTACTCTGTGTCAAATGTATGTGGCTGCTGCTTTGCTCAGTAAGAAAAGCATTCCCAAAAGTTATCCTATTACATTACATGGATGATATCTTGGGATGTGCACCTGAGGAACAAATGTTAGAAGCATGTCTACAAAAGACCATAGAAATACTAAGGAATTACAAATTATACATAGCACCAGAAAAAATTCAAAGACATGCTCCTTTTTCAATATTTAGGATATGAAGTATACCCTAAGGTGCTTACAGTTCAAAAACTATCCTTAAGAACAGAAAAACTAAACACATTGAATGATTTTCAGAAATTGATAGGAGATATCCAATGGATGCAACCAGTGTTAGGTTTAACTACCTATCAGTTACAACCATTATATGACATTTTAAGGGGAGACAGTGCTTTAAATTCACCACCCCAGCTTACAAAAGAAGCTCAAAGGCTTTGAGAGAAGTTGAACTGGCTTTATCCAATGTGGTTGAAAGACTCACTCAAAAACCCTTGGAGATATCAGTTTTTGCCACACAAAAGGCACCCACAGCAGTCCTTCATCAAGGAGACAGTGTGATAGAGTGGGTGAACCTCCTGGCACAACCAGAACAAAGCCTTACACCTACCCAGTGCTTGTGGCTAGAATTTTATTAAAGGCCACTAAGCGAGCAGTACAATTAACTGGGACAAGACCTGACAAGATATACACCTTTTATACCAAAACACAAATTAATGTGTGTTGTGAGACCATCCCAGAGTGGCAAATTTTATTAGCTATGGCTCCAAATTTTTTACATGGGTCTCCATTAAAGATAACTAGACTATTACATAATTGGCAATGGATTCTTGAAGAAAAAGTTTCTAAAGTTCCTCTTAAAGGACCAACTATCTTTACGGATGCATCCAAACATAATATTTGTGCTGTGTACTCTCATGATTTAACTATAAAGAGAGTAGTCAGAACTCCTTTTCAGTCCACTCAGCAGAATGAATTGTACGCGATCATTCTAGCTCTTACATATTATCCAGGAGACAAAGATATAATATCTGATTTGGCCTGTTCAGTAGGTGTGGTACAAAGAATTGCCACAGCCCAAATAAAATTTGCAACCTCTAATATATATCAGCTCTTTAAGAAACTTCAAGAGCAAGTAGAAAGCACCAGGTAAGATCTATATATTACATGTCCATTCTCATAGTGGACTTCCAGGTCCCATACTTGATGGCAATTCAAAGGCAGATAGCCTTCTAACTATGTTGGTCAATACCCCTTTGTTCCAAGAAGCCCAGGCATCTCATTCTAAATATCATCAGGCTGCTCGGGCTTTACGTTTACAATTTGGAATAACAAGAGAGGAAGCTAGGAGCCTAGTAAAAGCCTGTACAGCTTGCCTTCCTTTCCACGCTCCTACACTGCCTCCAGGGAAGAACCCTCGTGGTTTGAGACCCAATGAAATCTGCAAATGGATGTGACCCATTATAAATCTTTTGGTCATCTGTCTTTCATCCACATTGTAGACACCTTTTCGGATTCACTTTGCAATACCAGCAGCAAAGAGACAGCCCAGTGGTCACTGAATTCCTCATACAAGCATTTGCCATTATGTTGTGCCACAAGCAATAAAAACAGACAATGGTCCTGCTTTATACTTGATACATTTTGCACACTTTTTGCACAGTATAATTTTACACACCACGGGCATACCTTTTAACCTCAAGGACAGGAATAGTAGAGGGAAAACGAGATATTAAGACTCTCCTCCAAAACAAAAGAAAGGAGCCACAGGTAACCTTAGAGAACTTCTAAATCTAGCCCTTTATACTATTAACTTCTTGATTTTGACAAAGATGCACTGGCTCTGGCAGACAGGTTTTATAACCCACCGGAAGGGCAGTGTCCCATGAGAGCAGCTCCACTTTCTTTAGATAATTGCCAGGTGATGTGGAGAGACCCAGAAAGTGGTGAATGGAAAGGACCAGATAGACTAACCGCTTTGGGGAGAGGGTTTTCTTGTATCTCTACAGGTGGAAAAGGAATCAGATGGGTACCAATGAGTCATATTCACATTGTCCATCGCAGAGAGACACAGCAGACCCTTGAAACAAAGGAGAAGACCTAAGAAATATCGGGTGGTTCTGTTGCTGATTGTGTCAATTGAAAGACATGGATTATGGGTTTGACCTGGACATCAAAGATTGTTGGATTTAAAACCTCAGGAATCATTGGTTCTTGAGACATAAGATTGTTGTGGACTTTCAAAACCCTCAGGAATCATTGGATTCTCTGGACATGGACTGAAAACTCAGGAATCATTGGATTTCTAGACATAGGACAAAAATCTCAGGAATCATTGGATTCTCTAAGTGAAAGACTGTTAAGGATTCAAAATCTGCTGGAATCATTGGATTCCCAACCAAAAAGACTTTTGAGCATTCAAAACT
This sequence comes from Sarcophilus harrisii, assembly GCF_902635505.1. NCBI lineage: Eukaryota > Metazoa > Chordata > Mammalia > Dasyuromorphia > Dasyuridae > Sarcophilus > Sarcophilus harrisii. The sequence goes on along the minus strand of NC_045430.1, from coordinate 80,679,554 downwards.
CAGGGAAACATTGGATTCCTGACATGTGAAACAATGGTAGATTGGTTTTTGACTATCTCTTGGCTGCTGAAAAGATGTGATGTTTTTATATACCCTCCTTCTAGGACTTCTGGTGATCTTTTCCAACACCATGTTGATTTATATTGTTTTCTTCTTCTTACATTCAATTATGTTTGTTACACCACTCGAGCCTGATATGTGGGAGTCATCCTAATAGCCTTGTGTTATTGTATGTGCTTGTGTAATACCTCCCATGCTGATGGTTTGTGCATAATAAGACCCTTCAGCCCAGAAATCCACTAGCAACCCTCACTTCCCTTTGGTGTTTTCATCTCCCTTCCTGAGATGTCAGGGGAGGGCGGATCATCTCCAGTGCTTTCACGCTTTCCTGAAGTCAGGGGGTGTGATCACCTCCTTGGGGGCTTACTTCCTGAGGAGTGGGATGGCAACCACCTGTGTTCTAAAATAAAGGAAAGGGAGATGTAATGGGCTGAAGTTTGAGTTGATGCTGAGGTCTCAAAACGTGAGGTGTGTAATTGGGCTATACTCTTTACATGATTGATAAAGAATGGTCCTTGCCCCCTCGGTGCAAGTCCTGATGTGTTGTGGGAAATGACGATTTTGGTGGGTGGAGGCAGAGAGAGGAACAGGAAGAGAAGCTGGGAGAGATTGGGCCTGGATTCCTTTTCTCCTAGCTGCTGGTCGTGTGACTGCTGATCCAGCTAGCTTCTTGACTCAGCAGCACACATTGCTATTACCAATTCTCTTCCACCTCCGATCCTTCTTCACTGAGAATAGACTGATGATTTTCCCCTAACCTGAATTCCTGACTCCTGCTGATTTAAAAATACACGGTCTTCACATGGATGTGTGTATATCTCACCAATATATACTTTTAATTTATTCTTTACAGTGGCTTTAATAATGGCATGATTAGGGGGAAGAATACCTTCCATAAACACCAAATAACACTGTTTCTCAAGAGTGCCAAACCAATGTGGTTAGGTGAACACATTGCTGAAGACAGGATCACTAGTTGAAAAAGCGTTGTTATGTCCTACTAAACATTAAAAGTTGGGGGATTCTCCAGCTTGGAGAAAGACATTTGTCATTTTAACAACATAGCTATGTTGAAAGGGTATCATCATCAAAACATGAACCATTCCTTGACTTTTTCAGACAATAACAAAAAAAAGTTTATTCAGAATTGGGTAGCTCAAAGGAAAGATTTCTACAAATGAGGCTTAGAGGAAGAATAGACACAGAGGCTTTGGGGGAGAAGGAAGGTCATAGTTCAGAAAACCTGCTTGCATCATGAATAGGTTAAATAAGCAATATTACATATATACATGAAAAGTATAGCACTCTCCAAAATCAATTATGAAATAAGGGGGGAGGGAAAAGCAGAAGGGAATGCAAAGGAACAGAATAAGATAAGGGAAGGATCCATGGGCTGAGGAGATTAAGTAATAGCAAAACAAGTTAAGGAACAGAATTAAAGTAGAAGACTTTGAAGAGATAGGAAAAAAAGAGATGAGCATAAACATCATGACATAGATCAGAAGTTGAATTTGTTAGAAAAAAAAAGTACAACTAGTAACCATTGATCTTAGACACAGTCAAGCTTGAAGATTCAATTTAGAAAGAAATTTACATATATGTTAGCTATAGTAATGTTGTTTTAGATGCATGTTTACAGGTGGGTAAATGTGTGTGTGTGTGTATATGTGTTTGAGTATATGTAGATATGCTTGCATGTTGCTCTATGTATGTGTGCATATAGATATATTTATATGTGAGTGGGTCTATGGATAGGTGTGAATATAGATACATACATATATATATATATATATATATATATATATATATATATATATATATTTGTATGTGGGCATGTGTGTGTATCTATTAAATATAGCCATGCTTAACTGTAGCCTGCTTGGGGGAGGTGGGAGCAATGAATGGGAGGGAAAAAGGACAAAGTAAAAAAAAAAAGTGTACAGCAGAGAACATAAGAATAATCTATAGGAAAGTAAACAAAAGATGATCATTCATGAATATAATTTATATTACTTATATTCTTATTTATATTACTTATATATAGTTATATATAATATTATTTATATAATTATATTAAAAATAATTTTAAAAATTTGTTTACTAAAATAAAGAAATGTTGCCATTCAGAACAAGCATTTAATGTGAGCAAGGTATTGTGTTAAACATTGGGAAGACAAAAAAAGACACAAAATAGTTGTAATCTACATTATTGAGGGATATACCCATATTTATAGAACCATAGATCCTAAAGTTTTAGTGCCATTTTTATTTCTTATTTCTTTGTCATATTAAATATATAAAATTTATAATAAGCTACCTTCTTAACCATTAAATAAGTGAGTAGTTTGATTACAATGAGTGAGTGATATCTAGAGCATCAGTCACAGTAATTAGGTCAAGATGACCTGATCCTTGACCACGGATTCTAAATTTAGGGGACTGATAGCACTTGTTGCCCTTCAAGAATAATAGGTAAGGGTAAACTACAAGATATTGGCTATGATGGATTTCTGTCACTTCCTGATCTGATCACTTCCTCTATCCTCCATGCAGTCTTCCCATTAGGGACTTTAAGTTCCAGGGTTTATGTTTCTTCCCTACCAACACCAGCATGGGTCAGATTCCTACTCTCCCCATCACTTGAAGATGAGCTTTAGGCTGCCTGCCCTGACTACACAATGTGTAGAGTCTAGGATAGGAAAACAGGAATGCATAGCTATAGCTCTGAGATTCAGACTTTTGTTCCTGCAGGATCCTTCAAATACTCTGTACCAAAAATCTCTTTCCTATTGCACCTAGAGACTCCAATTATGGGGGTGACCAAAGAGGATTAAAGCTTCAAATGTCACTATCTGTCAGTGAGAATTTAAGCATACTATGAATACCTTGAACAATATAAGAAAATTACTTCAATGTGAGGCAAGATTCATGCTATTAAAATCTAATGGACACTTAATTTAGTCACAATTTTAGACATATATTTATGACTCAGAGAATGGAACTGTTTTACACATGATGACCCACACTGAGACTTTTGCCTGATAATAAAACTTAAATATAATTTCACTGAGTGCTTCTGCATGGGATGTATGTCCTCATTACTACCTTAAAAAACAGTTCATCATTAGTCTCTGGTAAGTTCAAAGAGAAATATTTTTTCAAAAGCCTACATTTCCACTTGAAACATTAGTTGTAAGCCTGACCATGAGGACTGGACTTACATTACTTTAAAAAAAAAAAGGTTTCTTGTTTTCAGCTTGGACAAAAATCTATTCTTTCCATCATTTTCAACTTTTTTTGAATAGTGTTACAATCACACCTCTCATTCACCATCATCAGGGGATGAGGTCATCAATGCAATCACCTATAACTTTAGCTTAGATACCTCCAATAGAAACAAACATGTGTTATGCTCCCTTTCTTTGGGTCATGAACTCTGGCTTTTGGGGGAAAGACATAAACTTTGCATAAATGGCATCAGCTACTCTGGATTCCTCTTCAGTGATGAAATTTGGCAACAAAAATAATAGGGCATCTTATTGCATCAAAACTGTCCACTTACTGTATCTTAAGAGAAAATGAGAAGAAACAGCTTAACTCCTCTCTTTTAGGACTGCTCTAGCACTCAAGAAAAGATGAGAATATTTCTCTCCCATTCTCGCCCCTATTCTCAATCGAAGTACTCTTTAGCAATACAAGTTTTTAGCATATCACCACAAGAAAATGAGCTTGGCAGGAAAAGTCTGGGTTTCCTGGAAACTATATCATGCTTTTCATTTATATTTGCTTCTCTGAGCATTACCTTCCATTTTAAGGAAGGACCCAAGATATTTATAGTACATTTTCTTCTCACCTTGGTACCTAGCCTCCCAGTTGTTACCTTCCTGGTCCTCTTTTCATCTCCCTTTTATGTGTAATCTTTCTTCATTAGAATGTAAGTTCCCTTGGAAACTGAGTGGATCCCCATTAGTTGAGGAATGACTGTATATGAATGTAATGAAATATTATTCTATAAGAAATGATTACCCAGATGATTTCAGAAAGGTCTGGAGAGACCTACATGAACTGATACTAAGTGAAGTGAATAGAACCAAGAGAACATTGTACACAGCAACAATAAGATCAAATGATGATTCAGTCAGTTCCAATGGGCTTGTGATGAAGAGAGCCATCTGTATCCCGAGAGAGGACTGTGGGAACTGATCATAACATAGTATTTTCATTTTTTTTTGTTGTTGTTTGCTTGTATTTTGTTTTCTTTTTAATTTTTTTTCTTTTTGAATTGATTTTTCCAGTGTAACATGATCTTTGTGGAAATATATATAAAATAATTGCATGTTTAAGATATATTGGATTACTTGACATCTAGGTGAGGGAATGAAAGGAGGGGAGGGAGGAAAAAATTTGGAACACAAGGTTTTGTAAGGGTGAATGTTGAAAATTATTTATGCAGATGTTTTGAAAATAAAAAGATTTATTTAAAAAATGTAATATCCTTGATGGCTTGGACTATTTTTCTTTTTTTGCTTGCATTTGTATCTTCAGTGCTTAGCTCAGTAACTAGCAAATATCAAGTGACTAATAAATGTTTGTTGATTTGATCTGAGCACAGTCCTGAAGCCATCAATCCTGAAAAATGTACATTACAACCCTGCCCATAACCTCAGAAGTCTGAAAACTAAGATTTTCTTTTTTTTCCCCTTATTTTAGATGCTTCAAACTGTATTGAGATACTATCTGTTCTTTCTCTGGGTATGGATAGCACTTTTCAGCTTAAGTCCTTCAAAGTTGACTTGGTTCACTGTATTGTTGAAAATAGTTTTGTCATTTAAGCTGATCATCTTACAATATTGCTGATACTTTGTACTCAGTGCATTTCACTTTGAATCAGCTCATGGAAGTTTTATCAGGTCTATCTGAGAACATTCTTCTCATTATTTCTTTTAGCACAATAGTATTTCATCATAATCACATACCATAGTTATGTCAGCCATTCCCCAAATGATGGGCATCCCCTCAATTTCCAGTGATTTGTCACTAGGAAAAAAATGTTGCTACAAATGTTTTTTGTACAAATAGGTCATTTTCTTTTTGGTTTGTTTTTTATTTCTTTTGGCATTCTGACCTAGTAGAGGTATTGCTAGGTGAAAAGATATGTATGGTTTGGGGCATAGTTTCAAATTGTTCTACTAAATGTTTAATTCGGTTCACAACTTCACCAAGAATGCATTAATGTTTCATCCTCCCAAACACATCCTCTCCAACATTTGTCATTTTCCTTTTCTATTCATTAGTCCATCTAATAGATAAATGGTAGTATTTCAGAATTGTTTTAATTAATAATTTCTCCAATTTATATGGCTATAGATAGGTCTGATTACTTCATTTGAAAATTATTCATATCTTTTGATCATTTATCAATTGGGGAATGATTCTTACTTTTTTATAAATTTGATTCAGTTCTCTACATGTGTGAAAAATGGGGTCTTTATCAAACAAATTTGCTTCAATTTTTTTTTCACAATTAATGTTGCTTTCCTCCCTTTTTTATTCTATTTTCTCTCCTTCCTTTCCTTGTTACTTCTCTAAAGGGTTTTGTTTCTGACTTAATTTACTCACCCTTCTATCTGATGATAGAATCTTTTCTTATCCTTTTCCTCTTCTATTTTCCTGTAGGATAAGATAGATTTCTATATCCAATTGAGTATATGTATTATTCCCTCTTTGAGCAAATTTTTATAAGAATGAGGTTAGCTCACTCTCTGTTACCTCCTTCCTCTTTTCCTCCACTGTAAAAGCTTTGTCTTGCCTCTTTTATGTATGATAACTTACTTCATTTTACCTCCTCCTTTCCCTTTCTCCCAATACATTCCTCTCTCACCTCTTAATTTGACTTAATGTGTCTCTTTGCATTCAACTCACACCTGTTCCCTCCAATTATATGTATTTACTCTAACTGCCCTAATGACAAGAAAGTTCTTATTAGTTACAAGTATCATCTCCCTATGCAGGAATATAAATAGTTTACCTTATTAAGTCCCTTATGATTTCCCTTTCATCTTAATCCTTATGCTTCTCTAAAATCTTATATTTGAAAACCATATTTTCCATTCAGAGCTGGTCTTTTCTCCAGAAATGGATGACAATCCTTTATTTCATTGAATACAAATTTTCCCTTTGAACTATCAGATACATACATTTTTGTTTGGTAGGTGATTCTTGGTTGCAATCCCAGTTCTTTTGCTCTCCAGAATATCGTATTCCAAACTCTACAATCCTTTTATGTAGAGGCTGGGCAATAATTCTGACTGTCAATTTCTAGTTTTCACCTCTTAAAGACTTCTTGTCAACCATTAAATTTCCAATCTTATTAGGTATGACTAGAAAAATCTTCCATGATAAGATTTTTTTGTCTTAGACATACCATTGCTAGAAAATACAAATCAGGTAGGGTGTACTCAGGCTTATTAAGGCTTTGATCACAATATTTTTTCCAGGTAGCTATCTGACTTAGTGTTAGCAATTCTTAAGATTCTCTCTGCTTTGGCATACAAATGAATTTGAGCTAAAATAAATAGGTAAATGAGTGAACTAAGGTCACTATTTTCAACCTAGCATTCATACCATTTGTATATTTGTACAAATGCATGTGCAGAAATATCTATCTCCACACACTCATGTATATTACATGTAATAATTATATATCTCTTATTGTATATATATATATATATATGCTTATATAATGACTACATAACACATATATACATATATAAATACATAAAAGCACATGTATGCATATAGATAGGTATGGATGTAAAAATATACATTTACATATTTGAATTCATGCATGCATATATGCATATGCAGCCATGTATCCATGTCTCCAATGAGGGTTAAAAATAATCATACCTCAATTTATAAATGGTCAAAGATTATGAACAGACAATTTTCAGATGAATAAATTAAAGCCACATATAACCTTTTGAAGAAATGCTCTGAATCACATTAATTAGAGAACTGCAAATTAAAGCAATTCTAAAACACCACCTCACACATCTCAGATTGGTTAAAATGAAAGGAAAAGATAATGATAAATGTTGGAGGGGATGTGAGAAAACTGGAAAATTAATGCATTAATGGTAGAGTTATGAAATGATCTGACTATTTTGTAAAGCAATTTGGAATTATGCCTAAAGGGTTATAAAACTGTATATTCCCTTTGATCCAGCAGTGCTACTACTGAGCTATATCCCAAAGAAATCATAAAAGAAGGAAAAGGACCCACATGCGAAAAAATGTTTGTAACAGCTCTTTTTGTGTTGGCAAAGAATTAAAAAATGAGTAGATGTCCATCAATTAAGGAAGAAGTTATGAATAAGTAATTGTATATGAAAGTAAGAGAATATTATTGTTCTATTTAAAAATGGCGAATAAGGTGATTTTAAAAAGGTCTGGAAAAATTTACAAGAACTGAAGCTTAGTGAAACAAGCAGAACTAGTAATACATTACATACAATGACAACAAGATTGCATGATGATTAACTGTGACAGACTTGGTTCTTTTCAACAGTTCAATGATCCAAAGCAATCCCAATAAACTTTTGATGGAAAATTCCATCCGAATCCGAAAGAAAGAAAGAAAGAAAGAAAGAAAGAAAGAAAGAAAGAAAGAAAGAAAGAAAGAAAGAAAGAAAAGAAAGAGGAAAAAAAAGAAAATAAGAGCAGTAAATCATTAAATTTAAATGAAAGAAAATTCATTCAATTCACTCAGTAAAAATTAAATTGCTATGAATGTGAATAATAGCTTGAAATGTTAGGAAATAATGAGAATACATCAATTTTAAAGGAATTGTTTTCATATAACATTAATAAAAGGAGTCATGGAATGTCACTCAGAAAAAGAGGTCAAAAAATTCAAATGAACTTTTTTTTATCAGCAATAGTGACAAAATTGGAATTGTCTGAATAATTTAATAATGTGTAAAAATTAATTCATTCACAATTTTTTGCAGAATTGAATCAACTATATTCAGTTATCCAATGAATAGTATACTTATTAAATATATTCAATATCAGAAATTAAATGTGGATACAAACACACACACACATTTGTCCAATGAGAAGTCATATTCTACAGGACAATAGATGATAAAGAAAATATATTTCTATAAAGATATAAAAATTACAATATCACTCTCAGTGATATGTTATAGAGGAGGTATATCTTCCTAATATTTCTTATTTAAACCTCCCTTCTCTTCTTTGTGCCCATAGTCTCAAACCCAAAATCCTGATACAAACCCATATCACTCGCATGTCTGAACTATTGTAGTAACTTATTGGTTGCTCTCTCTCTCTCTCTCTCTCTCTCTCTCTCTCTCTCTCTCAAATATCTCTGCACTTCAGTCTATGTCAAAGTGATCTTAGAGCTCAAGTTACACCATGTCACAGTACCCCATCCCACTCACACTATTTTAAAAACTCTAGAGGCTTTCTGTTATCTCCAGCTCCAAATATAAAACTTTTAGTTTGGGTTTTAAAGGTCCTTCCTAACCTGGTTCCTTCCTACCTTTCCAGGTTTTTTAAACCTCCCTCCCTCATAAGCCCCTTGATGGCAGAGATTGGGAGAGAGGGAGGGACTGAGGGAAGGACAGAGAGAGGAAGAAAGGAAGGAAGGAAGGAAGGAAGGAAGGAAGGAAGGAAGGAAGGAAGGAAGGAAGGAAGGAAGAAAGGAAGGAAGGAAGGAAGAGGAAAGGAGGGAGAAGAAAGGAAGATGGAGGAAGAGAAGAGAAAGGAAGGGAGGGATGAAAGAAAGGAAGAAAGAAGAGAGAAAAGAAGAAAGAAGAAAAGTAGATATTTTAGAGAAAAGAAATAATAGAGACTTTTACCCTACTAAATTTTATAAAATTCTTCTCTGCTGGCTTTAAATAAATTTGGCATGCTGAAATGTTACTATAGAAGGATGCTTAAACCACCTGTGATATTCTTGTGTGGCAGTTCAACTCCCCGTAAATGTGATAATGCAATTAACTACTGAACTCTATAGTCTGGCAGCTTATTTGTTATACCTATGCAAATGGAAGTTAAACAAGAGGTGGCTTAAGTTACCATTATGCTGTCATATATTTTACAGCGCCCCTTATTCTGTTCAAGGAGATAATTGTAGCTCAACATTCATAATTCCTGGTGCTACTATATCATGTTTCAATTTACATTTGAACATTCCTTTAGCATCATAGGCAAGTTTGTAAGCTTTATAAATCTTGTCTAATACTTTTATATTGTGAGATAGATTGATAAAATTCTAAAACAATTTTGATCTTTTCATATATCATTAAAGTTATTTTTGGTAATATGTTGTTGTTACATGTATATTAGGATTTCTTTTTGTATAGATGTATTTATTTTTCAATGAGTCTCATTTTAAAAAATTTCTATTGTTTTTAGATAAATTAAACCACAACATAAACAAGAAAGAAGTTAAGGAGATAAATAGAATTTTATACAAGTTAGGCATGATAGAGGCATGCAGTTGGACAAAATGACTGGAATGGTTAGCCATTTCCTTCTTCAGCTCATTTTATATATGAGGAAACTGAGGCAAATATGGTTAAGTGACTTGCTCAGAGTCACATAGTTTAATAAATAACTGAGTCTGAATTTGAATTCAGATCCTCCTGATTTCAGTGCCAAGGCTCTCTACACTCCAAGACCTAATTGCCATTGGAAAAAAAAAATACATACATTGATTTCCATTTGGCAGAAGCAACAATCATCTCACTAAATCCTTTGATATAGTGTTCTTAATGGTTTTCTGGAGGTCTTGGGAGCAGCCTTTTTTTCAGTAATCACCACTAGAATAGCCAGGGTGTTAAAAGTCCTTTATTATCTCCTTCACTTCCTTGGCTGGGGCCTGGGTCAGCTTTCTAAAGAGTCTTTGATACCGGCCTTGGTCTCATTGGAGGAAGTGCAGGAGGCCAGGCACCAAGATACAGTGAGATGAAGTGAATGAATCTGACTCTGTCCCTTTTGAATCTGTGTCTGGCCCTTCTGAGTCTCTCTCCAAGCCCTTCTTAGTCTGTCTCTTGTCTCTCCTTCTGGCTGTTTGTCACAGTTTTATATGCTCTATTTTGAGTATAAACCAATCATTATATCACTAGGAAACCATTATTTGATGTAAGATTAAATCAATCATACTGAATTTAGAGAACTATTTATCACCATGCTAAACTAGATAACCATTCATTGCCTCATCAATTCCACTGAATTAGCATCTTGTAAGAATCTTTGTTTTAAGTACAGAGTTCTGGCCTATAATACTCTGATTTAGAAGAGATGGCAAACCCATGGCTTGTTGGCCACATGCAGCCCATATTCTGGAGTGATACTCTAGATATATCTTTTGAATTTAAGGATGTTATCAAAAAATGTTACCTTTTGAAATGGAAACTAACAAGAAGAAGATGGAAAATTATGTAGTACAATGTGCTCTGGGTCCTCCACTTAGAAGTTATTGTGCTGGATAAGTACTTCTCTTACCTGTTTCCTCATCTCTAGAATGAAACTTTCTACCTACCTCATATCTGAATGACTCTGTCACCAAAACTACCATGTAAATATGAATGACTCTGTCACCAAAACTACCATGTAAATATGAATTTTTTAATATGAATATTCATTTATTCAATATTAATTAAAGGTAATAATAATTCAAAAATAATTTTATTATTTTGTTTTTATTGTTGTTTCAAACTACTAATGTCCCATTTATGCTTCTAATAGAAATCTCTCTTGCAACAAAAATTAAACTGATTGATATAATGTAAGAAACTTACTCTATCAGACTGCATAGTTAATAATCTGTACCCATATTTCCCATACTCCTCTAGTCAAGAGAGAGAAAGGAGGTGTGCTTCATTATATATTCTTTGCAATCAATATTGATAGTTGCATTGAATCTTGGGTTAGCTTATCTTGGTGGTATTGTATGTACATTATTATATTCTTTGTATATCTTGTTCTGATTGTTTTCTATTTCAAATCATTTCAGACATGTCTTCCCATGCTTCTCTGATTTCCATATAGCCATGACTATTACAATACAATAGAATGCCAGATGGGCACCCAATTTGTTTCCAGATTTTTGCTTTGGCACAAGAATCATTCTTATAAAAATGTTGGTACAAACAATACTATTCCTTCCAGTTTTTCTATTTCTATTTTCAATTCTATTTCCATAGAAATAATTTCTTGTTTATGATACGAAACTATCTTCACCAACCAAGGACATAAAGATCATTGGCCAAATAATGTTTGGTTGTTACACAATTATTGAAAGCAGTATGTAATTTTTCTCAGTCATTAATAAAAAGCCACCAGTTCTCTACAAATTTGCATTATGACAATTCTGAGAATAAAGGAATAACAAGAAACTCCAAAGCAACAATTATAGAGGTATATCTTTTATCCTGCTATTGGAAAAAAAAAAAAACCCACAGCACAATAAACAAAAAATCAGCAAGAAAACTAAGCAGCCAATTAAATACAATGGTAATGCTCTTATCTTTGCAGGTCAGAGAACCAGGGCTTGAAACAAAATTTTCTCTAGGGATCTCTTGAATTTTGCAAAACTGTATGCAGAAGCCATTGCTAATTTTTAAAGGCCTAACCATAGATATGAAAGAAATTCTTGTTTCTTAAAGAATGGAGATGATTTATGTAAATAGATTCAGGACAGGTCAGGTTTTTATATTTTTATGGAAATTATATATTTTTAAAGGAATCCCTTTTAAAGGGAGGAGTTATTTTTGGTTGCAGCTGAATATAACTACTGTTCCTTGCCAATTGTCATTTTTATATAGCTTCTGTTTCTGAGCAATTCATTAAGTGTTAGATCAGCAGAATATCAAACATATCTATCTAAAGAACTTCTTTGTTTCTTATTTTATTGCAATCTGCCTGGGCTTAATCTTTCTTCTTTCTAATTTCATTTAATTTAGAGGCAATCACATTCAAAGATTTGTTGTAAGAAAACATCTTAGATCCAAGTAATTTTGTGATACATTTAAAACTTTAAGAATTATGTTGAGGATATGGTTATTCTAAAGCATATCTTTTAATAATACATAGACAGTAAATAATCTAATCAAATTCAATTTAAGAAGATTTTTTAAAATGAATTTTTAATGAGAATGGACAATTCTTTGATTTTGTTACTTAAATGATATTCTTCATTTTGTTTTACTTTTATGTTTTAACAATAGATATTGATGTGATTGAAATGTTAGCTTGGTTCAACTGAACTGATTTTATGGAACTAGAGGAAATGTTGCTGCAATATTCTATTAGAGTTGTTTAGATTTTGAAAAATTTTAGTATTTGCAATTTGTTGTGTTTTGATCACATGTATTATTTTTCCTTTTACCTTTTCCTTTGTGCATTTTTCTCCAAAAAGAATAAGATGTTGATATTAGAAAAATAGAAAACACTAATAGATTATGTTAAGACTACCTTAATTCTCAATGCTTGAAATAAAAGACATTCAAAATTCTTCATCAGCTTCATTAAAGGAATCCATGGAAGGAGAATATATTATTTGGCCAAACTGGAGTCACTGATTTTTAAACTGCAAGAAATATGAAAAGTTGGATGCAAAATTATTTCTGATTCACACTCAAAAATTATTTGGATTTTTAATATGTTGTTTGTAAATTTTTATTCAATTTTTAATTCATGGACTAAAACAAGAATTTCCATGACATAGCATCATAAAAAGATAATTGTACATGAAACTCCAAATCTATTGTGTACAACTTATTCTTCCTTTTAAATATATAATAGTTATCATGTAAATTTTTTCTGCCTTTTCTCACTCTTTCTGCTTTAGAGATGGCTACCATTATGAGAATGTTATGATATATTTATTTGCTATAAGAAATGATCAGCAAGATTGTTTCAAAAAGGCCTGGAGAAATGAACTCATCCTAAGTGAGATGAGGAGAATCAGGAGAGAGTATTATATATGGCAACAGCAAGATTATACAATGATCAATTCTGATAGATGCAGCTCTTTTCAACAATGAGATGATTCAAGCCAGTTCCAATGGTTTTGTGATGGAGATAGCCATCTGCAGCCAGAGAAAAGACTGTGGGAACTGAGTGTGGATCACAACATAATGTTTTCTTTTTTTATTTTATTTTATTTTATTTTATTTTTAATAGCCTTTTATTTACAGGATATATGCATGGGTAACTTTACAGCATTAACAATTGCCAAACCTCTTGTTCCAATTTTTCACCTCTTACCCTCCCACCCCCTCCCCTAGATGGCAGGATGACCAGTAGATGTTAAATATATTAAAATATAAATTAGATACACAATAAGTATACATGACCAAAACATTATTTTGCTGTACAAAAAGAATCAGACTCTGAAATATTGTACAATTAGCTTGTGAAGGAAATCAAAAATGCAGGTGTGCATAAATATAGGGATTGGGAATTCAATGTAATGGTTTTTAGTCATCTCCCAGAGTTCTTTTTCTGGGCATAGCTGGTTCAGTTCATTACTGCTCCATTGGAAATGATTTAGTTGATCTCATTGCTGAGGATGGCCTGGTCCATCAGAACTGGTCATCATATAGTATTACAACATAATGTTTTCATTCTTTTTTCTTTTATTTGTTTGCATTTTGTTTTCTTTCTTAATATTTTTCTTTTTGAGCTGATTTTTCTTGTGCAGCATGATAATTGTGCACATATGTTTAGAAGAATCAAACCTGTTTAACATATATTGCCATCTTTGAGAGAGGGTGGAGGAAGGGATGGGAAAAATTAGAACACAAAGTTTTGCAGGGGTGAATGTTGAAAATTATCTATGCATATGTTTTCAAAATAAAAAGTTTAATTAAAAAAAGATGCCTTCCATTATACATAAATATGTATGTATCTATCTATCTAAAATAATTCTATATATACATATTTTTGTCAATTATTTCTCATTTGTAGTTAATATGAGCTTTTATAATAGTCCAAATGTCTTATTTACTCAAAGTGTTTTTAATGTTGTATACAATGTTTTTTTTGATTCTGCTCAATCAGTGTGCATTATTTCGGGATTTTGAATATATTATTTTGTTTTGAATATGTTGAATTACATTGAATATAGAACATTGAATATATATTATATTTCTATATATAGGGATTATATAATATATTGAGTATATCTTTGAATATATTATTTGAAAGAGTAGATTTCATGGCATGAAAGTAGATTGCAATAGGATTTTCAGGTATGAAACATCTTTTAAGTCAGACATAAATGAGAAACCTCAAAAAGAATTGAAACGATTGCACAAAATACCACAGTGAATTTTAGGTGGTTGAGAAACTCAGATATAAAAACAATTTCCCTGAGAAAGTAAGTAAATGGAGAGAATCGTTTATTGTCAGTTGCAGATTGAAGATAAATTTATTTCATTTCAGAAAATGATAAGCATTATTGGAAAATTGTATTCTTCATTATTTTAAAATTATACATATATGTAAATGAAAACAAAATAACTGAATTTACCAAAAATGAGAAAAAATATTTTTGGAAAAGATACATGACATATTCAACCTTGATAACTATAATATATGATGAACTAATGACTAAACATATGAAGTTTTCAAAATAAGAAACAATCATTTGAAAAAATTATTGACCATAAAAATATTAAAGAACTGTAAATTAAAGTCAATAAATATTTATTAAATTCTTATTATGTGGCAAACATAGTGTTAAATTCTTTGAGGTATGTGCCAGGTTTCAAATTGACAAAAATGAGCTGGCATCAAATTTCAAAAATTGAAGTACCAAAATGTAATAATAGAATAATGTTAGAGAAGCAAGTATATTCATTCAAGTAAAATCAATTATTATTGGTGGAATTATAAACCTGAAGAGCCCTTTTGGGAGAGAGTATGGTAACATACAATAAAAGTTATAAAAACAATCATCTTATGACCAAATAACTATAATGTTGGGAATATATACTTCAACAGCAGCATCATATCTGATGGCAAAAACAAACAAAAAATCTGGAAGTTATCTCAAGTTCTAACAATTGATGAACAGTTAAATTAGGAGCATAAATATAATAAAATATTACAAGGCATTTCAGATACACAAATATGTGCACTGAGCTTGTGCAAAAACTTGATGAAATGGTGCTATATAGGGATGGAGATGAAGCAGAATTAAGTCTTAGAAATGTATATATATATGTGTGTGTGTGTGTGTGTGTGTGTGTGTGTGTGTATGATAAAAAGTCATTCCTGGACCAATATTTGGTTAATGGATATAAGTAAAGTTTTCAACTCTTAACAACTACATAAATATTGGTCTGTCTAATAATAAGAAAAATACAAAGCAAAACAATTTGACAAATTGGCAAAAAAAAAAAAAAAAGACACTGTTGATGGAGCTGTTGAGTCACACATTCTAGAAATCAATTTGAAATTATACTAAGAAACTGACTTTTGATTTAGAAGATCTTTCTTTTAGACACATACCACAGTCAAAAGGTCAAAAATTGAAAGCAAGGTTCCAAAATACAGTTTTCACAGCATCACTTTTTTTCTTCTTTAAGCAATGATCTGTACAAATGCCTTGACTGGAGAATAGAAAATTAAATTTTAGTTCATGAATGTAATGAAATATTATTGCAATGTAAGAAATGATGACTATAAACTATGTAAAATATTGTGGGAAAACATATTATCCTTGAAGATTCAATAGATAAACCATATGACAACTGTAGTCTTCAGATTCAATTATTGCCCATAATCAGCCAGGCAAAACAATTATCCAAAAATAATTAAGAAGGAAATTTTCAGTAGTTGCTGCTATATCAAACATTCAAAGATTTTAATTCACGTATAATGAGATATTAACTGTATAGAAATGTAGCAGAAGAAATTAAAACCTCCTTGGATCTGAAGATATACTTCTAATGGAGCTACTGTGCTGACTCTTAAAGAATTTTCTAGAAGATAATTCTGTATCCTAATACTTTTATTCAATTACATATGTATGTGTGCATGTTCTTTAAAAAGAATAATCACAGAATAGTAAGTCATCCTGGGATTATTTCTCTTTATGTTCCATTGAAAGTAAAGATGAGAACAAAATTATATGATTTATATGACAACACTAACAATTCACATTCATCTGGAACTTTATTTTTATTTTTTTCTACATATTCTTTTGTTACAAAAATTTTGTAAAAGTGTAAGGGCCCTTTAATGGGTGGCCACAGTGCAATAGGAGATTTGAGTGGCCTGTAAGTAATCTCTGTGGGTATAGGACTGCCCCTTGGGTGGGATCCTGTCCATATCAAGATAGCTTCTTAACGGGAGAAAGTGCTCTCTTGCTGATTGGCTGTGTGTGTGACCTCCCAGACCCTCTATAAGCCCACTGCAGGCAGCTCTCTTTATCCTGGGGTAGCCGAGCTAAGTGGATGGATAGCCAAGAGAGTTAATGAGGTTGATAGTGAACACGTGGGTCTTTGGACCAGATGTTCACTAGGGAGAGTTAACAAGTCAGGGAATTATGTGAGTAGGTATAATAAAGGCTTTAAATTTGCACTTTGCTGGTTGTTCTTGAGCACACTATCGGTTATTAAACTACAATTTAAGAAATCATGGCCAGAGGCCTCTGAAGGCCTCAGAAGAAGCGAGTTGGTAGAATTAGTTGACACTGCAAAGGCCTAGGAATCAAGAGAGACTGGTAATAATAAATGCTATGAGAGCACATTACATAAAATAGTCACAGTGTGTATTGTTAATCTCATTTTAAAGGTAAATTAACTGAGCATTAGAGAGGTTAAGTGATTCATTTAGGCTTAATCTATTTATCATTTATTTCTCTGAGAAAGTCCAACTGATTCTGATACAATCTAAACTTAGCCACTGGATTTTCATGTGCCACATCTTTGAGCTGATTGTGGAATCTCTAGAAGTACAAGTTCAGATCACTCCTTGTCCCTTTTCCAAGAAGCCTATAAACATAGGACAGTTACTTGGCAGTATCGATAGGAGGCCAGGGAAGCTAATTTAAGAGAGATCAAAAAATGAAGGAAAATAAGCACTTGTATATATAATGCAGAATTGACTAGATATGGAAATAATTCTATAGAAGATCAGATTGTAATATAAAACAGCAAAACCCAAAATATTTTCATATGAGAGATTCTATGTTCTAGCTTCTGAGAGAATTTTTTAACCTACCTCAGAAATAGAAATATCAAAGTTCCTCAAGTCCAAAAGCAACATGAGTCTAATAACTGCTTGTGCAAACCACCCAGGCATATTTTTAATGATAATTTTAGAATCTATTAAGGTATTTCATTCTTACTAATATTGCCATGCAATTTGGGTGTATATAAATTGGTTCCAATAATTCATAGTTGAGGTAATTTCCATATTGACTTCTGAATCTCTCTGCATTATAGTTATACTTTAGGCATGGGTCTGTCAGTAACTCTGAATTTTAAAACCCAAGGATGATATTGCTTACAATATATCCCAGTGAAATAAATTAGTATGTTGAAATCAGAATAAAATCAATCTTTGAGAAAAGTCTATTGGTTGCACATTCATAATTCCAAATCTTACAGCAAAAGATTTATAGAGAAACTGATCCATGCACAGGAGACTCCCTGGTGAATTCATTTAGTGAAACTTCCTTTTAAAAAAGCCTGTAAGAATGCTAATAAGGCATATGCTTGATCAACTTGAGCCTTCCTCCTTATTGGCTTCTGGCTTTGAAATAACTTTGAAAAAGTAATATAGTGTCACCAGGGGTAATAAATGATGCATGAATAAAGTAGTGACCTTAAACAAGCACATTTCTCTTTAAGAAATCAATTCACACACCACTCTCACTTAAATTTCACAACCAATTATGTATCGTGTCTTCCCTATACAAATGATAGAAAATCCATTTTAATCAACATTCATTTTCAAGTAAGGATAATGTTGCCAGGGTTGGAGTAAGAAACTTTTTTTAAACAAAGCAAAAATCAAAAAAAAGAAAAGTCAAAATGGAAGAAAGTTCCATTTGAAAAGAAAAACATTTGTCATTTTTTAAAAAAATGCCCTTTCCCAATTTAATGTAACGAGGAAGACTATTGGCATTGCTGGCAAAGGTAAACAACTGATAAGTCAAAAATTTATTTTCTAAGTCACTTACCTATCGATATTCTTTAAAAAATACATACACACACAACTTTTTTTTTCTTTTGGATCTCTGAATATTTCCTTGATTACAGGATTTAGAAATTGGAAGAAACATTTAAGACAGAAAGATCAAAGGGAAAGAGGAGTGTGAACTTGGATAGAGAGTATCCTACTTTTAGAACTGTATCAGAGGGTCTTGGAGATTTAGGCAACTCTCTCATTTTACAATTGAGAGAACTAAAACCTAGGAAGGGAAAGTGGGTTGCCTAAAATCATACAAGTAGTAAGTAGAAAAGCTAATATTTAAAACCAAATTCTTTGCCATATTCTCAATTTAAATTTTCTTCTTTATCCAATATAATACAGTCAGTAACAAACAAAACAATAATAATGTTAATACAAGGATAGTACTTTAAGACTTGTAAAGCACTTTACAAATGGTAACATTTTATTTTCACAACAAACCTGAGAAATAGATGCTATTATTATCACCATTTTACAGTTGAGAAAACTGAGATAGTCTAAAGTCAGATGACTTCCTCAGAATCAGATTGGGAGCTGGATTTGAATTGAGATATCCTAGATTCTAGATCTAATTGTCTATTACTTCTATGATCCTACTTCTTTTCCATATTGCTTTTTCAACTCAATAATTAGAATTTTTTAGTTATGTTTATTAAAGGAAATTCTAGAAATACAGGAAGGCTTCTCTGAACTTTAGATCTCTGAATCACAACTCTGCAACTTTCTTGAGTTGAGTAAGATGTTTTTTATTCTAAAATTTTAGAATACAATTTTTAGATAGTTGAGTAAGATTTTTTTTGTTCTGTAACCTGTGGAACTAAAAAGGGAAAATTAGACTGATACATTTAGGAACAAGCTTACTCCACAATGCAATTCAGGATTTATTTTGTGACTTGAACTTTTTCAGTAGGAGTTGAGTCCATTCATTTCATGCATAAAATTTATTCATGTTTTAAAGAAGCATTGAATGGTACTACAAAAAGAGCACTTTGCTTGAAATTTGAGGAAACAAAAAAGTGGATAAGATAGGATTCCTAACCCAAGGGAACATGAAATTGAGTAAGAAAGGAATACAAACATAGATAATAATAATACATAATACTCCCTGATAATTACATTAGGAAATTTCTTTGGTGAACAAGAAAGCTATTTCCCACAATAGGTACAAAATGAGGAATGCAAGACATCGCCAACTTGTTGGTTTGTTTTACCTGTCTTTAATACTTTCTTACAAAGAACAAGTCTGCTGAGAGTGAAGAAAGTGATTAGAAAATGATGAAGATATTTAGAAAGCGCTTCAACAAATTTTTTTAATTGGTAGGTGTATTAAAGAATTGCAAAATAAATTGTTATCCAAGGTAGGAGGTCTTTACTGATAGAAACAGGAAGATAGGGAAAGGATACATGGAAAAAAATAATGTTTGAGTTGAGTTTGAAAGAATGGGTATAAATTTATCATATCTATGGATGGACAAAACATTCTCGAAAACATTCTAGGCTTAAGAAATATAATGAAAAATGAAACTAAACAGGAAAAGTCAGGTTTTGCTCAAGGATCTAGCTTGAAATCATCATAAAACAGATGAAAGTAATTGATATTAGGAAAGAAAGAAATAGTCAACATAGAAAGCCCTAAATATCAGACAAAGATTCGGTGGCTACTGGTGAAACAGCAATTTTTTAAATCAAAAACGACATACTACCAAGACTATATGTGAGGAAAGAAATAATATGTTACTATGTCTCTGGTATGAAGAATAGAATAGAGCTAGAGATAGTGAAAGGATAGACTGTTAGGATATATTGAAATAGTTCATGTGATTGGAAATGAGGCAACAATAAAACTAGAGAAGAAAAGAAAAGGAATAAGCATTTATATAGCACTTATTATGTACCATGGGCAGGTAGGTAGCACATTGGTTAGAGTTCCAGCTTTCAGGAAGATTTCTTTTCCTGAGTTCAAATCTGGCCTCAGAGACCTACTGGCTGTGTGACACTGGTCAAGTTCATCTAACCTTGTTTGCCTCAGTTTCCTTATCTATAAAATGAACTGAAGGAGGAAATGGCAAACCACTCCAATATCTTTGCCAAGGAAACACCAGAAGAGGTTACAATGAGTTGAAAATGACTGAAAAAATGACTAAATGGTAACATGTCCCATGTGCTATGTAAAGTGTTTTAAGATTATTATCTCATTTGATCCTCAAAACAACTGTACAAGTTCCTTATAGAGACCAAGGAAAATATTACTTTTCCAGTATTGTATATCTAAAAAAGTATCTAAAGCCAGATTTGAATTTAGGTCTTTCTGACTTCAGGTCTATTTCTACCAGATACCTTTGATAAGGAGAGATATTATGGAAGTAAAATCACTAGCACTTTGATATCAGACCAGAGGAACAGCAAAAAGAAAAAAAAAAAATAACCTCCTTGTTTCAAATATGGTATAATGAGAATGGGAGTATCACTTAACAGATATAGTGAAGTGAGAAAGAAAAGCATACAAGGAAACTATAGCTCAGCTCTGGAAATGTTTACATTAAACAAGGGGATATCCAGACAGAAATATTTTGATGACAATTGGGGGCATGGCTCCAGAACTTAGACGTCAGTGCTAGAGAGAGAATTGGAATTCATCTACATAGAACTGGTAGTTGGAGCTACTGGGAGCAAGTGAGTTTGCCAAAGGAAAGGGGTTACAAAGAGAAGAAAAAATGCATCATGGAGAAAACAGTGAAGAGCACTCATCTTAAGTGATTAGGAATAAGACCAGGAGTCAGAAAAGAGAATGTTAGAGTAATACCAGAAGAGTCAGGTAAATATGACCTCTCTGAAGACAAAGGAGGGAAGAATATGCCTATGTAGTCAATATCCAGGTCCAACCAATATCTTACTGTTTCTTGTACATGATTTATCATCTTCCAACTCCATGTCTTTTCACCAAGTGTCTCCTGTGGCTGAAAGTCTCCCTTTTATCATCTCCATTCCAAATTTTCCCAGTTTCCTTCATATCCCAACTAAAATCTCCCTTCTATAAGAACCCTGTTGCTTATCTCCCCTGATGCTAGTTACTTCTTTCAAATATTATTCTGTGTGGAGATCATTGTACATGGCAACATCAATATTATATGATGATGAATTCTGATGAATGTGACTCTTCCCAACAATGAGATGATTGATGCTAATTCCAATGATTTTGCGATGAAGAGAGCCATCTATACCCAGAGAGAGGACTGTAGGAACTGAATGTGGATCACAACATAACATTCTCACTCTTTTTTGTTTTTGTTCACTTGCATTTTGTTTTCTTATTCATTTACTTTCCTTTTTGATCTGATGTTTCTTGTGCAGCAAGAGAACTGTATAACTATGTTTACACATATTGTATTTAATATGCATTTTAACAAATATAACATATATTGGATTGCTTGCCATTTAGGGGAGGGGATGGGGAGAAGAAGGGGAAAATCTGAAACACAAGGTATATGCAAGGGTCAATGTTGAAAAATTATCCATGCATATATTTTGAAAATAAAAAGCTTTAAAAAAAAAAAAAAAAAAGATTGTTCAGTGTGAGTTTTGTGTGTACATAGTTGTTTGTTGTCTCCCCTACGAGACTGTGAGTTCCTTGAGAGCAGGGACTTTTTTGGGGGGCTGGGGGGTGGTGAAGAGGAGAGGAGTCTTTGTATCCTTAACAATTAGCATAATGCCTGGTGGTGTTGCTTGTTGAGTGACTAAGATGAAATGGTTAAATATTGTTAAATGAGTCTGAGAAGTGATGGGAGAAAAGTACTTTTTAAAAAGGCCATAGGATTTAGGTTGGAAGATACTAGTGGTGTTGAAGCAAGAAGGAAGAAGAGAAATGAGGGCAAACGTTTAATTTCAAGTGAAGTAATCAGCGCTCCAGCTTCAGATACTTACTAGCTGTGTAACTTTGGACAAGTCACTTGAATTGTTTGCCTCAGTTTCCCTATTTGTAAAATGGATATAATGGTAACATCTATCTACAAGGATCGTTATGAGACTCAAATGAGATATTTGTACAGTGCTTTACATAGTGTCTTACACAAAGTAAGGACTCTATAAATATTGGTGATTCGTTATTATTATTATCATGATTAATAATAATAATGCTAGCTTGACTTGATTGGTTATCTAAAAATTGGTTATCACCCATCTTGTCTCACATTTACACAAAAGAATCCCCACTATAATCCATTTTAAAATGACTATCCAATCTCTTATTTGAAGATTTTCAAGAAGAAAGTTTCCACCAATTCTTCAGACAATTCATCCCACTCTGAGAAATTTTTGAGAAACTTTTTCCTGATATCACGTCTACATTTTTTTTTCTTTGAAAGTTCTACTCATTATTTCTGGTCCTGCCCTCTTGAAACAAACAGAACAAATATTATCCTTCTTCCACATTACAGACCTTCAAATACTAGAACACAGTCCTAATGACTTCTGAGTCTAGGCTAAACCTTCCCCATTCCTCAAAACACACAATTTTCAGAACTTCAGAGCTACTTCACCTTCATCTTGATTCTGAACTATCTGAATAATTCTTCAAAGGCTCATGTCTTCTTCTTTTTTTTTTTAATTTTTTAAAATATTTATTTATTTATTTAATTTTTGAAATAGCCTTTTATTTACAAGTTATATGTATGGGTAACTTTACAGCATTGACAAGTGCCAAACCTCTTGTTCCAGTTTTTCCCCTCCTTCCCCTCACTCCCTCCCCCAGATGAAAGGCTCATGTCTTCTTGAAACCAGGCCATAATTTGAGGTCATTCTCCTATTGTCCTAAGAAGGAGGTAGTTGTATTCAAAATAAATGGACTCAAAATCCATTATCCTAATTTCCCTCCTCTAAACACACTCTAATTTATCAATGTTCTTCTTAAACAGAAGCATCGAAGAGCAATTTTATAGATAAGGGCAGAGTTCAGAGTGACTATCACTTCTTTATTCCTAGAAGCTATTCCTCTTTCAATGCAGCCCAAGATCACATCAAATTATTTTAGTGACATTTCAAGCTGTGAACTCATTGAGCTTGCAAACCACTAAAACCACCAGATCTTTTTCAAATCTCTACTTAATAATGTCTTCCTAATCTCCTATATTTAAAGCTGATTTTCTTAAAATCAGATTTATTTATGCCTATTTGTGACTTTATCTTTAGTGGATTTCATCTTATTAGATTCAACTCCAAATTCTAACATAAGATCTTTTGGCTCTTGATTCTGTCATTTAGTGTGCTATTACTTTCAGGTGATTATCCATATATTTAATAAGTATATTATCTGTACCTCTATGTAAATCACAGATAATAAAGGTAAACAGCTTAGGATCAAGTCTAATTCTCTTGGTACTACACTGGTGACCTCCTGCCATAATAACATGAGATTGCAAGAGGATGAGAAAGGAGACATCATGGTGAAGTAGGGAGGGGAAATGCTACATTTAAATTCAGAGAACAAATTTCAGTCCAAAGCCCTGCCATGAACTACTCATGTGACATTGAGCAAATTATTTAAACTCTTTGGACCTAAGTTTCTGCATCTATAAAATAATTATGTTGGGTAGACGACCTCTAAAATCATTATGATCTTTCAATCTTCAATCCTGTGAAGCACCAGCAGGAGATATAATAACAGATTACATTTCATAGGAATTTATAAGTAACAATTTACAATTTTGAGGTTAGAGAGTAAATATAGTATTTATATCTATTTTAGAGATAAGGAAATTGAGGTTCAGAAATATAAAGTAACTTGTGAGTGAATGTTTGATCTGAAATTCAAACCAAGGCTTTCTGTCTTTAAATCTGGTGAACTATTCATAGGACACATTACCAACCAAAAACTAAAGATAACTTTTCAAGAAATTTAGCAGTCAAAGAAAAAATACAATTGAATGCTATCATGATTCAATCAGTAGTGTGAATCTTTATTCCTTATATAAAATATTTCAGACGAACAAACCTCTCCAGAGCTCTGCTGCATTTGCAGAAACTTTTGCGACCAGGGAAACCCCATCTGCTCCAGAATGGCATGCATAAGTGTATATCATGAAAATGCCTCCAATAGTCCAGGAGTTAGATTTTTAAAATGAGAGCCAGAAGACGAAGGAAAAAATAGAAAGATGGTAGCCAAAGAAAGGAGACAAAGACATGAAAGAGATATTCCCTTTTTATTCCTTACATTGCAGCATTGTTCCACTAGCTTGCCATGTCAAGTGAAATAACTTTGATCCAGTCCCCTCAGCTCCACCCCACAAATATATAGATTGATGAAGTCATGATCCCATAGAGCTGACTGGCACTTTGTCTATGGAAACCAGAGCAGGTAAACACCAAGTCTCACTACAAGATAAGCATAAACTGTCTGTATTTCCCTCTATGGTGTATGTATGCACACATATGTGTGTGTGTGTGTGTGTGAGAGAGAGAGAGAGAGAGGTGGGGGGAGGGAGAGAAACAGGGAAGGAGAGAAGGAAGGAAGAAGGGAAGGAGGGAAAGAAGAGAGAGAGAGAGACAGAGAGAGAGACAGAGAGAGAGAGAGAAAGAAAGAGAGAGAGAGAGAGATACAGACATATATAAAAAGAAAGACAGAGATAGAGATACAGAGAGAGATCAACTAATCCAGAGGTAGATGCTATGATCACTTTCCTAATATCCTGTTAGAACTATTGAGTCTTTCTGTCATCATGGACCTCTTTAAGCAGTGTAGTGAAGCTTATTTCCCCTTCACAGAATAATATGTTTAAACATACACAGAAAATACATAGGGATATAAAAGAAGCCAATTTCATTGAAAGCCAGTAATTTTTTTTAACAAGTTCAGGAACCACAGATTAAGAAACTCTTCTAAAGTGACTTCTCAGATTCTGTTATTGGTGTAATGTGGAAGTAGGAGAAATCAGCACTTACCTCATTCTCATGTTCTTATACCCAAGAGACATACATGGGGGAAAACTAAGGGGATATATTGATAAGTGTTTAACATGGGGCACTGCAGAAAAAAAAAAACAAAGAAACACATTAACAAGTAGGCCTGACAAACTTCTAAGTTTAACTTTTATTAACATTTTCTCCATAACTTTTTTAAAGTCCAGAAAATCAACAAGATGATTAATCAAGCTTTTATTTGTAGTGTTTAGCCTATTTCTGGGGTGTAAATGCTCACACCAAAAAATTAACAATCAGCTCTCTGGTTTTAGTTCAAGCTGATTCACTACTATCATCTTAGTAATGGGTATTAAAAAATCTTTCTGCTTCATTTCACCCTCTTTTATTTGCCTTGCTTTTTATTTCAAATAAATGTCTTTTCCTTTGAATTAATGTGTCCTCTGATTGATCTGGTAAAAGGAATATCAAAGGATGCCTGTGAGCTATGATTCTGGGTTTATATATAGCCAAATTATGTAATTCATCTGAAATAGCACATTTTCGGAATACCCCAGCTATTCAGAATCTGTCATTGATATTTAACAGCTTCTACAGCTTAGTAAAAGAATTAGGAACAAAATATTTTATAAATACAATGAAAAATGAAGAAAACTGAATAAATTATCAATCTTTTTAGTGTATTTATAAAATAAATTGTTCGTACCTAATGATTAGTGCCAAAAATTCTACTTTTCAACTTTTAAAAATGCTTGATATAAAAATTTGAAAATACATTTGGCCAAAGAAAGTATCTTCATATTCTGTGGGTATACATCATTTAAGAATTTTTAAACAAAAGGAAAAAAAAAGAAAATTAAAGACATAAAAGCAATATACCCAGAACATAAGAAGCCTTATGAAGGCTGTATAAAAAATGTGTTTGCAAACATTGAACATCCCAAAGTTACTTTAGCTTTTCTTAAATGCATGATTGATTCCTGCTTCCTCTATAAAGTAGCTTTTTAAAGATGATTAAAATGCATAAACATGTAATACTTACATTGATAAATATGAATTTGGGTCCTAACTCATAAAAGACAAAATTTATACCCACCATACTTGCTGTTTTTGTAAGGTTTCCTCCAGATGGATGGGGGCCAAGGGGGAGAGAGAATGGTTTGAGCTTTTGCAGTTTTAACCAAGATGATCCAGTCTCATAGTTTTTAGTATTATATTGTTTGAACAAAAGTTTGAACTTAAAGAAGTTATTTTGAAATTCAAAATTTGAGGATACTCTCTATTACACATGTTGAAAATGTGTTGCCTGACTTCTTGGGGTCCCCAGCAAGAACTCTTATACAGATAAATGACTTAGTCTTATACACCACTAAGTAGATTTGGCACTGTGTATCTCAAAATATCTCAACAGCTTCACTCATTTTCTTTTACTTTTACTCAAAATCATCTCTATAACATGGAAAGACCAAACCCATTATATATTCCCCATTTCCCATCCCTCCTGGCTCCTCTAAGAACTTGTACCAGTGGAGGGTGATTAGCTTAATGATCATGACTTATAACTAGAAAGAAAGAGTACTATGTTCAAGGCATGGGACACCATTTCCCATGTTTTAAAAAAGATCATATGGCATCTACAAGTGTCAGTTTTGTTATTTATATTATGTGGAGATAGTATCTAAAATTTCTTTCAGCTCTAAGTCCTCTCCTATTCTTCTATCAAATATTGACTCCAACATGTGTCTATAAATACGCTCAGGTCTCCCAATCCTTAAAAAAAATGCTTCTCTGGAATTTTTTACCCTATTTGGCTATAGTTTTACCTTTCCATTTAAACTGCCAAATTCTTTTTAAAACTATGGTTCCATTTCTTTATTACCTACTCAGTTGTCATATACCTTTTCACAGTTGATGACTTTCATTGCCATCATTCTCCAAGATTAAGTGTCCTCAATAATCAAATTCAATGTCCTTGTCTAGGTCTCATTCTCCTTGACCTCTTTATTACATTTAATCCTACTGTCATAGTCTTACTCAATCAGGATCTCCATGTTATCTCCTGGATCAAATATTAGGTTTTTTATTTGGCATATAAAGTACCTCATAATCAGATCCCTTTTCTACCTTTTCAGTCTTCTTATACTTTATGCCCACATAGACAACAATTCAACTATCCTCAAACAGGACAAAGCAACACTCTTTCCCCATCTCCACGCTTTTGTGTTAACTGTCTTCCTTTCCTGGAATACTCTCTTCACTTTTACCTCATTTTCTCTAGCTTCCTTCAAAATTTAACTGAGGAAATTAAACCTCAAAAAGGAGAAATGTCCGAAGCCATATAATGATTATATTGGCAAGGTGGAATTTAAATTATGATATTTTCATTCAAAATTGGTATCTATTCCTCTATATTCCATAGTAGTCCTGGCCTTAATCTTTCACTGGTTGTGGCTTTTTTAAAAAAAATTCATTCAATCATCTTTGAAACAAACAAATTTAATTCTTTTAAATTCTCATTATAAAGTTATAGTTGAGATATTTAGATTTTTTATTATCATTCAAATTCTTTCCAAAATAGCTATTTTAGTCTCCAAAATATTATGAATTATTGATGACTGATCATATGAGTGTACAAACACATGCATGCCTAGTTATATAATGTGTTCATACAGTGTGTGTGAAAACCTCAGTCTCAATTGTGGTTTCTAAAGAAACTATAGCTTGTTTTTATTTGTTTGTTTGTTTGTTTGTTTTTTATGGAAACATACTTATATATACATACATATTTAATAGAATTAAATTTCTCTTTCTCTGTATCTGCATAACATATATGCACATGGATGTATGTGTTTGGATGTATGTAAACTTATATATTATGAAGAAACAAAGAGAAGATTTGAATTGGGATTCTGAGAAACCTGAATGGTAAGACTGTGTTTCCAGAACAGAACTCAGTAATTGTAGTGAGGGCTAAAGGTAGCTTTGTCTGAAATCTTTCTAAAAGCTGATTAATTATAAATAAATTTTCATCCCTGTTTAATTGATCATTATACTGTTATAAATTATATAGTCAACAAAACTTTATTTAATGTTAGGATAGATGGACAAATGCTTGTGATAAAAAATAGTACTATTCATATTTTTACACTAAATACTATTTAACAAAGAGGGGAATCCTTTTGAAAGCATTGATTAATCAGTGAAAGAGAGTTGCATTTAGGCAATTATTTAGAATATATCAGAAAATGTGCACAATTCCTTTAGAAATCAGAATAATATTGAATAAGAAAAAAGGCAGAAATAGATAGAAAATTCCCCAACAAAGGTTACATATAGAATGATTAGTTATTAAACACCTTGTAGATATGTGTACAAAGACATCAATGGGCTATATTTTTGTTTATGGTTTATATTTATATATATGTGTGTGTGTTTCATTAATGCAGATACTAATCTACTGATAAATTACAGTCTTAGAAAATTGCTTGAGTTTAAGAGAGATTGTTACTTCATTTTCATCACAGGATAAGTATATAAGTTGCAATATTTGAATTCAGGATTTTCTAACATTAAATCACATTTAAAATTGTATCTACTACACTTTTAAATTATGCACACAAACACACAACATATACACATACATATATAGGTAATTCTGTGAATTCATAAATATATGATTTCATAAAGCTTACAGATGTTGAACCCACTCAAAAACACTCCACACACTGAAGAATATGAATTATTTCATCACAAAATAATTATACTTTGTAGGGTGATACTTTCATAGATATTTTATGATTTATCAATTGCTCTCTATTTTCTATAAATCATCTTCCAAATAAGATCACTGAATTTTGTGATTTGAGCTACATTTATGAATGTATGTTTTGAATTATGTTTATGAATTTATTATTTGAGCTATATTTAAATCCGAAATCTTTACCTAAGATTTTATGAGTCATCTATTTTGTTTTGTTACTTAATAGATTAAAAATTATTATCTAGAGAAGTAAGGTTACTTGGCCAAGGTTACACAACATGATATAATCCAACGTAATTAATCTCTTATTAGAGAACCTCAAAATTAAACCTTGCTCTGCTACTTAACACTTATATGACTTTGAGGAAGCTACTTAACTTGTCTTAACCCCAGCGTCCTCATGTGCAAAATAAAAGTACAGGACTAGATGATGTCCCTTAACTCTTCAAGCTATAAATCTATGATCTGAGTGGAAAAACTAAGATTTAAATTCATTGTGTTATTGTGTATATGCCATGCTTAAAAGTAATTTTTATACTGCACTTCCTCCCAAACATGCATCAACGAAATATAGACTCCCTCAGAAGATGAAACAACTGAAATAATCTTGTTCAATTTCCTTTGGACAGAAAATATCAAGTGATCTATAAAACAGGGGGATGTATACTCATCAAAAATATCCACTCCAATGAAGGAAGATATCTAGCTCAGAGATCAAGTCAACTTTTTTGGATGGTGAAGTTATAAGAGTATAGATTTAGAACTAGAAAGGATTTTGAAGGTCATCATACTAAAGTCCCTTATTTTATAGAGCACCAAGGTTAAGTCATTTACTCAGAGTTACAGAGTTAATAAAGTCTGAAGCCACATTTAAACACAGGTCTTCCCAAACTCCAATTTCAGTGCTTTATATGCTATCCCATGTCATGGGCTCCTATTTGTAGGTGATGTGGAATTGATCGCATCAATCCTTAGGACACTGCAGAATCTCCTGGAACAGATTCATAATCACTCAAACAATTTTGAAGTGTCGATCCATACAGGGATGACTATTTGGAAGAAGGTTTAATATTTTAATTTCAACATGTATTTACATGGACCCCCTATTCAGGTTCTCCAAAAATATGCTATGGATATCCATGTATGTGCATATAAGCATATATGTTTACATATATAAATAAATATTTAACATGTTTATCTACAATAGATTACAATCTGAGTAACAAAGAGTGTTTCTTTTTTTCTGCTTGTATTAGTTGTATTAGTAATATCTTTCTCATCACTTCATCATAGGTATTTAGTGTTTATTGAATTTAATAGTGCATATTTGTATACTACACATACATTTTTTATTATATGTGTGTGACAAATAATAGAGATGGGCAATTAATTGTTCCTAAGATGTTTTTTTAAAGAGGAAAGTATGTTATGTTGCTGTCAGGAAGTTTCAAAGTTCTTTTAGCATGCGGCCCATCTCTTAATTCCTATTTTACTAAGGTTATTATAGATAATAAGAAAGAGGATGGCACTAAGTTAGAAAAAAAACTAAGGATGACTATTTTACAGAGACCAGTGGAGAGGTAAGTGGTTAATATGAGCAAGATTAAAAAAGGGGGGACTTGCAATGAAAGAATTATATGACAAAATGAATATAGGCTGGTCACAATGCAAGAAAGTTATGGAAAGAAGGACAAGTAATGTTCCAATGAAACCTTCAGGATATCAAGAGATATTTATGAAAGCCTATTGCACATAAGACCAAAGTTTAAGAGGCAAAATTTTGGATGAACAAATATAATAATCACAAAGTATCTGCAGACATATTACTAATTGTATCATCTAGACTCAGTGAGATCAGAGATTTACTTGAGGATGTTAGATAGTTGTGCTGTATTTTTTGCACTTAATAGTACTTTATTTTTTCCAATTACATGTAAAGAAAGTTTTCATCATTCATTTTAATAAAATTTTCAGTTACAAATTTTTCTCCTTTGCTCTATTTCATCTCCCTACACCAAGACAGTAAGTAATCTGATAAAGATAATGCATGTAAAATCATGTTTAACATATGTCCACATTAGTCATGTTGTGAATGAAGAATCAGGAAAAAAAGGGGGGAAACGACAAGAAAGATATTTAACAAGTGAAAATAGTATACTTTGGTCTACATTCCGACTCCATAGTTCTTTTTCATGTGGCTCTTTTCCCTCTTTTTTTAATGATTTCTTTGTAATACAGACCTAGTAGTGGTATTGCTGTATCCAAAAGTATGCAGGTTTACAGCTTTTTGGGAATAGCTCCAAACTGATCTCCAGAGTTCACAGCTCTATTAACATGTATTAATGTTCAAGACTTCCCACATCTTCTCCAAAATTTATTATTTACCGTCATGTCAGTTTAGCCAATCTGATAGATTTGAGATGGCACCTCAAAATTATTTTGGTTTGTATTTCTTTTATCAATATAGATTTAGAAGATTTTTTTATTATTATCATAAATAACTTTAATTTTTCAGCTGAAGATTGCTTGTTTATATCTTTTGAACTTATCAAATAAAGAATGACGTATTCTTACAAATTTGAGTCACTTCTCTATATTTTTTAGAAATGAAATCTTTATTAGAAATAATATTTTAAAAATGATCATCCACTTTCTGTTTTCCTTCTAATCTTGCTTGCCTTTGTTTTCTTCGTGTAATTTTTTTAAATTTTGTGTAATTAGAATTATTCATTTTGCATTTCATAATGTTCTCTATCTCTTACTGGGTCATAAATTTTTCTCTATAGATCTTACAAGTAAACTATTGCTTATTCTTTTAATTTGCTTAAAGTTTCATACTTTATGTCTAAATTATGCTCCCAGTTTGACCTTATCTTGATATATGATATTTAAATGTTGGCCTATGCTTTGTTTCTGTCATACTATTTTCTAGTTTTCTCAGAAAGGTTGGTCAAATAATGAGTTCTTATTCCAGAAGCTGGATTCTTAGTATTTATCAAACAATAGATTATTTGAGTCATTTATTACTGTGTCTTGTGTACACAGCCTATTCCATTGATTCACCACAATATTTCTTAGCCAATACCAAATAATTTTGATGATTGCCACTTTATAATATACTTTTAGATCTGATATAGCTAGATCACCTTCCTTTTCCTTTCAGATTAATGTTATGTTTTCTAGCTCTAAAAAAATTAATTTTTGGTACTTTGGTATGGCACTGAATAAGTAAATTAATTTAGGTAGAATTATCATTTTTATTATATTTACTTGGCTTACCAATTTATACTTCTCAACATTTATATCTGATTTTATTTGTGTGAAAAGTGTTTTGCAATTGTATCTGTATGGTTCCTGGATTTTATCTTGGCAAATATACTTCCAAGTACTTTATATTGTCAATAGTTATTTTAAATGGAATATCTCTTTTTATATCTGACTGCTGGGGTTTGTTAGTAACATATAGAAATGATGGTGATTTGTGTGGGTTTATTTTGTATCTTGTAACTTTAGTAAAGTTCTTAATTATTTCAAGTACTTTTTAGTTGTTTAGCTAGGATTCTCTAAGTATGCTGTCATATCTTCTGCAAAGAGTGATAATTTTATTTCTTCTTTGGCTAATCTAATTGTTCCATTTCTTTTCATTCTCTTATTGCTAAAACTAACATTTTTAGGATAATGAGCATCCATGCTCATTAATAATATTGTATTTAAAATTTTTTGTATCTTCTCCTGTATGCCAATAAATCTGGCTAACTTAAATAGAAGAATAAATTGTCCAGATTAATAGAAAAGGAAAGAAAATACTGAAATAACTTTATTTCAGAAAAAAGTGAATAAGCCATTAATTATTTCCCTAAGAAAAAATCTCCAGTCAGACAGCTTCATAAGGGAATTCTACTAAATATTTTTGGAACAACTTATTATAATACAATATGTTGTTTGCAAAAATAGGCAAAGGAGTCCTAACAAATTCCTTTTATGAATAGTGTTCTGATACCTAAACCAGGAAGAGCCAAACAGAGAAAAAAAATTATAGATGAATCTCCTTAATGAATATTGATGCAAAAAGTTTAAATAAAATATTAGAAAAAAGATTACAGCAATTTATTATCAGGATAACATACTATGACCAAATATGATGCATGGGTAGTTAAATATTAGGAAAACTATCTGCATAATCTGCCATATCTATAACAAAAATAACCAAAATCACATGATTATGTTAATAGATATGGAAAAAAGCTTTTGACAAAAGAGCACAATCTTAAAAAAAAAAAAATAACACAATCTTACTGTAGAATTCATCTATAATTTATGTGACATATGGCTATGGGAAACCAAGAATATGAATTAGTTCACTTCTCATGTATTTATCTTTAACTACCATGAAAAAAAAAATAGAAACCAAAAGGAAATATTTAATTTCTGATAAAAATGAAAATGGCAGGGACATTTTCCCTCTCTCTTCATTCAAGTGCCATAAGTTCCATAATACACTAGAATCAATTCCCAGCCCTACCACTTGATATCATAGATATAGATAGATAGATAGATAGATAGATAGATAGATATATGGTTGGAAGTGACCTTAAGAGTCATCTAAATTTTCTGTTATCTTATAAATGAAGAAACTGAGGCTCAGAGAAATTAATTGATTTACCAAAGTCATAGATGTATTAGAAACAAGCATTAGCATTCAAAACATCTGGTAATAGATCCAACACTCTTTTTTATTGAAGTCTTTTATAAGACCTTGGGCAAATAACTTGGGTTCTCTAAGTCTTGTTTTACTCATCTACCAAATAATGATAAAACTAGATGATTTTCTAAGGTCCTTTCCAGCCCTAAATTCTATCACTCACTATCATATAATGATCTAAAATGTCATCTTTTGTTCTTTTTTCATAGTTTAATGCTATAATTTTATATCTCAAGGAGTATACTTCTGAACATAAATACTAGTTAACAACATCCCAAAAAGAGACCTTTAGTTTTTGTCACTAAAACAAAATTTGAAATGGTAACAGGATTCAGAAGCATAAAGGTTTATTGTGATTGCTGTATTTTGCATATTGATAATTTAGATGTAATAAGAGTTGCTCTTGTTTGTAAGAGAATTGAATGATTTTCTAATTTAAACTGGCAGATGTTGAATAAAAATTGTACCCATAAAACAAACACCAGCATTTTGGAAACTTTGCAGTGAATATTCTTAATGTCCCTTAGCATAGCATTGATCCAAACTGAATGGGATTTTATATACATGATGCAGTCCTGGATTCTTTTTTTTACTTGTGGAAAGGGATATTCATCTTATTCACAACCATATAATATGGAGAAAGCTCACTTTAAAGCTGTCAGGGTTAACTTCACAATAATGTATATTATACTGTTTTTGAGTTTTAATCAAATGTTTCATTTCCTACAACTTTTGTACTAAATGTATATCAGTAAACAGTAATTACATTACTATACTAAATTAATATTTCATGAATGCCCTTGTTCTATGACTCCTAAAAGTTGAAAAAGAAAATCCATGACTTATTTTTGAAAATGTTTCAAAAATAATTAATTTAGGCATTGGTCAAAGCATGTTAATGCTGTGCATATGCACAAAATCATCCATGGAATTATTTTGTTTTAAATTATTTCTAGGATTCCAAATCACATTATTCAATTCAACAAATAATAAATACCCTTTATGTTGAAGACATTAAACTAACAGATACAAAGAAAAAAAGAACTGATCTTTACCATAAATGAGTTTATACTCTACTATGAAAAGACATAAGGTATAAGTAAAGGCAACAACTGTAGGTGTGCATACATATGTGTATATCTATCTATATCTCTATTTATATCTATCTATGTATCTATCTATATGAAGCCCCTAAGAGTGGAAGGTAGGAATGGTAAGAGATAGTGAGAGACAGAGACAAAGAGAGAGAGAGAGAGAGAGAGAGAGAGAGAGAGAGAGAGAGAGAGAGAGAGAATGTGTTCAATATAGTCTTATTGGTATATCTAATGATATTAGTACATAAGTTTCCTTTTGTCCTTCCTCAGTGTGTTCTTCTTTCCAGTGGGGGAAATTTTTACTTCCTGTCGGGCCCCTTATTGATAAAAATCTACATCCTTAAGGTCATGCTGTATAATTTCAAAAAGGAATTAGAGCTAACAACTAAACTTTTTTCAGGGGCAAATGAGTAAGCTTATAAGTAGAAGCTTTTTCAAATTGAAAACAATCCACTTGCTCCTTTCCCTTAAGAAGTATAGTAAATTATTCACCTGGGAGGAAAAGGCTATGGGTGCTTAATCTCAGGCATTTCGAACAGAATAAATATATTATTAATATAACTACCAATTCCCTTTAAAATTTTTTCTGAGTCCCTAACAATCAGAATCAGCCAGACATTAGTAAAATGGATACTAAGCATAGGTGCTTAGACAAATAGAGAAATGTGTTTAAAAGCCCCTAATTTTCCATCAGTTTTACTTAATTTGCTATTTTCAATTAATCAAAAAACTCGAACAGATTTGTGTGCATATTCATTTCTTAGTGACTTTAAACATCAGAATAAAATTGATCAGGAGATGCTACAGGAGACGTGCGCATGTGTGCACACACATGCAGGTACTAGTGAATTCTAACAAAGTCACATCTGTAGTTGTTTCCATCTCTTTCAGGGTTTTTCTGTATTAAGTTAGACAGTATCTTTTCTTTGATGCAGCATAGCTCTTGATTCTTTAGTGTTTTAGGGGACTAACATAAATAGTATATTATCAGTTCACTTGGGGTACATTGTTCTCCCTTCAATTAGTTATAAACCCTGGTTCACCCTGATGCAATGCTCCATTGTTGTGAAGTCTTTGGTAAGGGGAGTTAGTATAGCTAAGAAAAATTCTTCTTTATATTAGGAATATATACTTACATTTGCCTATTGATTAATAATAATTTTAAAGTGTAAAATTTATTTTTGTGAAATTCAAGTTTTAAGCACTACTTAGAGGAGGGCAATTTGAGGAAAACTGTGCATTAGAAATTTGTATTTTCCAATTAAACTCCCATTCCACCAGCCTGAATGATACATAGTAGATGCCTCTATACTCAGAAGTTCTATGAAGTTTTTATTATTATTATTTCTCACATTATAGCATCTACTTTTTTTGTTTTGTTTTTAACTTACGTTCTTCTGGGTAAAAGTATTATCTTTAATTTCTCTATGCACCCTGTCCTTGTTATCAATATGCTTTGCCTAAATAGAGATAACATTTTTTTCAATGTCATTGCTTTTTCCTTCACTTTTTCCAGATTGTCTTTTACTATCATGAGTTTGAATTCTCAGCTAGTTTTCTTTTCTCTTGTTTTCTGCCAGTCATTTCTCCTGTTAAGGACGTAAATTCTGTTTTTACAATTTGTATTTCTCTTTTAAAACATTCAGGAACATTCACCTATGGTTTCATGTTCTTTCTCAGAAGCCATTGGGTCCTTTGCCTTATCAGTTATTTGATTGGTTCATTTTCCTTCCCCCCTCCCAATAATTACTTTTAGATGTCTGACATCATTTCCCCTGTCCTGGAATTCATTTTCTCTTCCGTTATTAAGTTATTAAGTCTTTTTATCTACTTATGATCAAGATTTTTACCTGAACCTTTTTTTTTTTCCTCAAAATTGGTAATTTCAGTCTTCTCCCCCACCCCCCTCCACTGAGCTTTCTGATTGCCCTCTTTTGATGGCAATTCCCTGGAGGGATCTCAAAGCTCTCTCAGCTTCCTTCAACTCTTAGAAATTACTTTTATGGTTCACAATTCTAATTTTGTGCCCCAAGTGACTTCTGGGGAAATAGAAATAGCCATACTTGGATGCTAAATTCCTTCTGTATAGTTCAGTGGAGTGCCAAAGAGCTCTACACCCATGTCCTACCTCAATTTACCCTTTCTCACTTTTATGGCTAAAATTTATTATAGCATAAATTATTATCCATACTTGCTGTTGTTACAATCAGAGAAAATTTTTGCCCTTTGGATATCCAAGACAGTGGAGTGTGGTGGAAAAAAGGAAATGCTAAGTTCTTTTTCAGATGTATGGGTCAACTTTTATTGATCTACTTCTGGAAACATAAGGGGCATGAAAAGGGATTATTGAGTGAGTAGCATAGGGGTTAGAATTTTTTTTTTTTTACCTTGTGGTGTTCTTGTTATCCTAGAACATGGAGACAACCAAAATTATTTCTGGAACTTAATTCCTATTTTAGAGGTGTTATAAAGACTATAAGTTCTCCATCTTGTTGGGCAAAAGTTGTTTCTTAACATTTAAATGCTTTTTCTGTCTTTGATATTGTCCTTGAACAACTATTTCTTTCTTATATATTGTTTTTATGGATAAAGTTTCCCTTTCTTGGAAAGGCCAAAGCATTACTTTTTAGTCCTTATTTAGAAAAATCTGCTATAAGTAGATTGTCCATTTTTTATAATAAAAATGCTCAGAAAAGAGAAAGATGTGGGTTGGAAGAGAATTTCCTAAGTTAATCCTAAATTATGACTCAAAGTTATAAAATATTGTACCAAGCAGAAATAATAGACCATAGTTTCTGGGCTCCTCTGTTCACACACTCTATTCTCAGAGGTATTTACATACAACACATTCAATAGTTTATCAAAATTATGGCATTCTTTAAAATGAACTCAGAAAGATTCAAAATAACAAGTCAGAAAACTACAGTAAAAGATTTTTCTCCCAAAAGGTAATAAAAGAATAATCTATAGCAATTAAATCATAAAATATAGCATTAAGTCAAAAAAGAGAGGGAGGAAAGAAGGAGGAGTAGTTTTTATATACCATGTAAAACTGAACATGATAAGGGTAAAGCAATAAGAATGTATTTGCCACTTGATATTGAATTTTTGAATTTAATTTTAAATTTAGGTTTTTTTTATTTAAAATATTTTATAGACAAAGAAAATAGAGATAGGATGAAAATTTGTAATGCAAATAAAATTATGATAAAATTTTGTGTCAATTGAACCTGATCCTTCTTTATTTAAAACAGCTTTAGAGATAACATTTCAAAAGAGTTAGATAATTATGCAAGTCACCCGTACATTCATTTTTTGGACCACTCCCTCAAGAAATTCCCAAAACTGGGGCAACGAGGTGGCACAGTGGATAGAGCACCAACTCTGAAGTCAGGAGAACCTGGCTTCAGACACATAACACTTCCTAGCTGTGTGACCCTGGGCAAGTCACTTAACCCCAATTGCCTCAGGGGGGAAAAAGAAATTCCTAAGACTTTAGGAATGAACAAAGATTTACTTCCTTAGATCAATACTTTAATCCTTTTTAATGGAGAGCAACAGATCCTAGCAAGAATCATCTTAGGGGATATTGAAGAAGCAATTATTTTATCAGGACAAGAAATAAATTTAATTTTCACATTTATCTATTAAGAAAGCCCTTAGGTTTTTGTTCTCACTTTTCTAAAGGAACATTCTGGAAAAGGTTTTAGATTGAAAAAAATATATTCTTACTATCTCTAGTGCAAGAAGATTTCCATATGCTTTTGTAGCTTAAAGGAATAAAAACCATGTTTCAGGAATCACTAGGGACAACCTAGGAGTAGACTAATTATAAATTCACATTAGTCTCATACTTGACTATATCTAGATAATTATGAACAAATTAGGCCAGAACTAAAATGTGTTCATGATTCATCTTAACATTATATAAACAGCAAGAGTGATTCTGGAGGAAGGGGAGATACTCAAGAATCTACTTCAGAGTTGGTGCTCTACCCACTACACCACCTAGCTGCCCCATGTCACTGCTTTCTTCTCACTCTCCACATACCTTTTTGGTGACTTCTCAATTTTTTTGTTGGATTATTATCCATCTCCCACAAGTAAAATGATTTCCCAAGGCTCTACTTTTTAGGCTTTCTCTTTTTTGTGCCTTTTTGTTGGCCTTCCATGTCTGAAGTAAGATCCATATTTCTGCTTTTAGACTCATTGTCTTCTCTAATGATTCAGTTCAGGGGTCATTTCCTCCATAAAACCTTCCTGAAAACTGCTAGCTTTTAGTCTTCTGCCTCCTCAGTTGTCTCAAATTTGTTTCTCTGTATATATCTTTGAATCCTTCATTTTGGTGTAAACTACTCAAAGTTTATATATACCTATATATATTTTATTTATTTTATATGTTTTACTTATATTCCCAACACTTAGTACATTTCCTTTAACATATTAGATAATAAATGTTTTCTGTATTGAATTAAATTGATTTGAACAATGTCCCAACATTAAAGAAGAGATTATCCAAATTTTATTTATATCCCAACTTTAAAACAACTATGTTGGTGTTTTTTCTTCTTTAAAATATAAGATCGTTTTCTCTGGGAGAGAGGGTTTCTCGGGGAGGTTTTCTGGAGGCAGCCTTAGTTTCAGTTGAAATAGATAATTGCTCCAAAACTTAGCCAGCTTGTAAAAATGCAAATGTTTATTTTCTCCTTCCAAAATAGCCCGGTTGGTTGAGGCCTATCTCTGCTTGGTTCTAAGAGCTCTTGCAGCTTTGTCCTTGGCTTCTGCCTCTGCTTTCTTCAGCCTCCAACCAACACCAAGGTGGAAGATGCAATGAATCTCTCTTGCCTTCGAGAGGGCTTGTGTGCTTCCTCCCAGAGTGCTCCTCTCTGAACCCAGTCAATGTTCCAGAGTAAGTCTCTCGAGTGGCTCACTGGAGCTGTATTTATGCTGAGTGTAAAAGGCTGACTCTGCCTTCTGGAGGCAGGGATTAAGGGAGGTATGAATTCAGATATCTTTCTAAACCCTGAAATCTCTCAAACATGTGAACTCCAATGAGTTCTTAAATATTTCTTGCTTCTATGAGCTCTCTAAAGGTGTGAACACAAGCATCATTTCTATCAGTTGTACTTAGTACCTTGTTTCAAGTTCTGGCCCAAAGTATCTCCTTCTAAGATCAAATCAATCATATTGAACCATGCTAAATTAGATAATTATTGTCTCTATCAACTCCAATGGCTTAACAATTTGTAAAGATTCCAACACAACTAGATGATATAGTGGACAGAGAGCTGACCCTGAGGAACTCAAATCTGGCTTCAGATACTAGTGTCAGACACTACTAGAAACACATTCAACAATATATGAAAGTTTTCAAAATTGCTGTTTTGTCAATGTTTCACTTTCCATGACTTCATTTGGCATTTTCATAGCAAATATATTACATTGGTTGGCCATTTCCTTTTCCAATTCATTTTATAGGTGAGGAAACTAAAGCAAATAGAGTGAAGTGACTAAGGTCATGTTTGAACTCAGAAAACAGGAGTCTTATGACTCTAAGCATGTCAAAAAATGACTGAATACTTTCATGTATTGTTCAACATGTTTCTTTTACTTGCTGAACAATAAATTATGAATAATCTTTCTCAAACTGGTATTCAAAGGAAGGATAGGAATGAAATAATCATTTATACAACACTAGTCATTTTCTAGACATTGTACTGTATACTTTAAAAATATATATCTTACTATTGATCCTAAATAACAACCATGGGAAGTAGGTACTGTTATTATCACCATTTTACAGTTGAAGAAATTGAGCCAAATTGAAGTCAAAATCTACTAAACTGTCTTGAAATGCTTATGTACCACAGGATATGAATTGGGAGTCTTTGAAAAAATATTCCAAAAAGAAGTATTTTCTCCTTTAAAATTTTAAACACTAAATTTTGTCTGCATCAAAAATCCTCATTACATGGGCCATTTGGCGGGGGTGGGGTGGGGGTGGGGTATAAAAACAGGCTATTTTGTCAATTTTGTTCCAAGACTTGTTGCTCCCATTTTGTTCTGGGGACAGATTTTCCATACCCCACTGGCTTTCTTGATCAGCATTTATGTTTTTCATTACCATTTCTCAGACTTAAACTCTTCCATAGCCAGTAGGATATAGGGAAAGTTGTTTGGGAGGAGTCTCCTAAATCATTTATAGTAACTATAAGTAATTTCAGCATTCTGTCTCCCACTCTGGGTCCTCTGATTCAATGCCCCTGTACTCCCCCACTGCCAATTCATTCATCCAATTCACCTCCACTTCTGAGAATTCTTGGCTTCCTTTAGATCTCCCCTCTTTTGGGAAGCTTTTCCTAATTCACAAATTGTTAGTGTTCAAATGATCTCATGTTTACATATTATGTCCTTCAGTAAAAAGCAAACTAATGGATATAAAACGTATCCTTTTTATATGTGTGCCATCTATGTATAAGTGTAAAGCAAACAATGGCTACTTTAAAACACTTATTAAATAGCAATGAAATACATCAGTAGAGATGACTTTTCTATAATACTTAAAGTAGAAATCAAAAAAGAAGGTATCTTTGAATAAAGTGGAAGAAAACTGAAACACAAAATGAAAAAAATAAAGAAACATGAAAGATAAGGAAGCCTCCAAAATGATATAAACAAATTGAATTAAAAACCTTTAGTATCCATGAGGCAATTTGCCCCAAAGCCATATAGCCCCATAATCCCATTTTCAGGTAAAAGCACTCTAGCTTTCTTTGAACCTAGACAATGGAGTGCTTATTTCTTCTCATCTCCCAACACCAAGCCAATTTCCTACAAATGTTTTAGAATCCTTTTAAGAGAGAAAAAAAATAAGCACAAACAAGCATTTCTTGAGTATTTTTACACAGAAGAAAACAAAATGTGAGGCATCATCAGGTGGTTGGAAGAATGTGAAAGAACCATTTGTTAAAAGTGAGTTTGCAAAGATATCAGGAAGAACAAGGCAGGGAAATGGCATCATTTGGGAATTATGGCTTTAAAAGGAAAGATAAATGAAGGCTTATTGTAATTCTAGAGTTGATCCTGAATTACTTTAACTAAAAGAAAGCAATATACTTGAAAAATATCATCATAGTATCCATAAATACTCTATCTGGGAGTAATTCATGTTCTTAATAAAGTACATTTACAAGTTCATGCCACTCTATAACATTGTGTATTGGGGCTGTAATTCATATAATGGTACCTAGGTGGCTTGGAATAATAAGCACATCTGCCAAAGTTCCTAAATGACTCTTTATATACCATGGAAAGTGAACCAATTGACTGAGAGAAATTTCCCTTTTGATTTTCAAAGTTTTCCAAATAATGAAATATGTAGTTGTTCAATTAACATGTATTGATTATGCATTTTTATGTGCTGTGTATTGTGCTATACACTAAGGATATACATATAATGAATCATTCCCTACTCATAAGGAATATACAGAATTTTAGATCTACATGAATTAAATACATATTAATGAAGATTACTTTCAGTTAATTTCTGCATAAAATTATTGTGGCTTTCTGGGTAAAAAGCAAAGTATGCATTTCATTTAAATTATTGACTATGCCATTTTCCTCTGCCTTAGATTGTTAATGTGCTGTTTCCTTTATTTCAACATCTATTGAAGTTTTTCTTGATCAATTCTCCAACAGAAAAACAATTAGAGAATACAAACATTTGGGCAGCAGTAGTAAGACTGAAATATGCTTAATATTCCCAGTCTAGCCAATAATAAGAATGATTTTATGATTAAGCCATCAAAATATGTTTTCATCAAATTTTATGAAATATAGTCTCTAAAA
This sequence comes from Sarcophilus harrisii, assembly GCF_902635505.1. Classification (NCBI taxonomy): domain Eukaryota; kingdom Metazoa; phylum Chordata; class Mammalia; order Dasyuromorphia; family Dasyuridae; genus Sarcophilus; species Sarcophilus harrisii. The sequence continues at coordinate 80,636,932 of NC_045430.1, read as the reverse complement.
TAATTTTAAAGTATTTCCTCAAATTTATGAAAATATAGTAGGATGATTTAATGAAGAGTGGTTTTGAAGGCAGAAGATTTGAGTTTCAATACCAGATTTTCCATTTATTTTCTGTGTAATTTTATATAAATTGCTTCTCCTCTCTGAGAGTTATTTTTTTCCTATTGAAAAATAAGGAAGTTGGAAGTGAGGGTCTTTGAGACCTTTTAAGGAATCATTTAAAAAATGACTGATCATACATGACTTAGTGATACGGTTTTCTTAGTAATATTTCTGCTATAAAGCTGAATTTTCTCCAAAGCTGGAAAAGGAAGGAATATGATTAGAATGTCATTACCATGTTAATCAACAAGTATTTATTAATGTACAGTACCTAGTATCTAGCAAGTGATTAATAATTTTTTGTTGCTCTTGACTGAATGATTAAGTGCATTGGCTACTCCTTAGTGTTCTTTGCTGGATCATTATTCAGTCTTCATCTACTTCTTCTCACTGTGGATATTGCCCAAGATCTCTCTGATCTCTCTTCTTCCACTATACAATTTCATTTGGTGATCTCACCATCTTCCATGAATTATCTCTACCCCCTGATTTTCAGATCTATTTTCTAGACCTGACTTGCTTCCAGACCTCAATTCTTAGCACCTCCAACAACCTTAATAGGCTGCTGGACATTTCAAACTGAATGTCTTGTGGACATCTTAAACAACCTATCAAAAACTGAACTCATCATTATATTCTCCTCTCTTTCTAACTTTGATATCAATTTAAAGTGCTGCCCCCTTAGCTCCTAGTTACTTTGAATATAATCTAGGTGTTATTTTAACTTCTCACTTTCACCACTCTTAATTTTCAATCTGTTGCCAAAATTTGTCAATTTATTTTGTAATGTCTCTCATATATGACCCTCTTCTTTCCTCTGAAACTGCTGCCATCCTAGTGCAGGCATTCATCATCTGATACCTTGACTATTGTCAAAAACAACTATTTTAATTGGTCTCTCTGTTTCAAGTCTCTTTATTCTTATCCATCTTCAATTCAACTGTCAATCTAGCTTCTGATTTCACCATTCAAACAAAAGTACTTTATCCGAAGTTATCAAAGTTGACAAATTCAATAACTTTTTAGCAATCTTCATTCTTTTTTGAACTGTTTAGACTTTGACACTATTGAGCTTCTTCTTTTTCTTGATTTCTTTTCTCTCTAGGTTTTTTGGACACCATAATCTCCGGCTTCTCCACTCACATAAAAGAGCATTGCTAATTTTCTTTGCTGGATCTACATTTAGATCATGCCCTGGAGGTGTCCCACAGGTCCTGGATCCTCTTCTCTTCTTTCTATGCTACTTCAGCTGGCAACCTTATCAACTCCCCTGTGTTTCATTACCATTTCTATATTGATGACTCTCAAATCTACATATCCTACACCAGCCTCACTGCCCATTTCTAATTTCACATTTTCAATTAACTTTCTGCCACACTGAATATTTACTAGACATCAAAAACTCAATATGTCAAAACTGAATTCATTATCTTTCCCCATAAATCCTCCCTTTTTTCAATCTTCTTTATCATGGGAGAGAGAAAAATCATCTTCTAGTCCTTCAAGAATACAATGTAGATGCTGTTCTTGACTCCTTTCTGTATCTCAACAATACTGCGTATCCAAACTGATGTGAAGGTCTGTCAATTTCATCTTTGTAACATCTTTCACATATATCCTCTTCTCTTCTCTGATTATATCTCTATCCTAATGAAGAGCTTCATCACTTCACATTTGGACAATGTCATTAACCTGTTGGTAGGTTTACCTGTCTCAAATCTCTTCTTTACTCCATCCATTTTCCATTCAGTTGCCAAGGTGATGTTCCTAAAATGAAGGTCTGACTGTATTACCTTTCCTCACTCATTAAACTCTAGTGACACCCTTTGACCTCCATGATCAAATGCAAAATTATCTCTTTGGCATTTAAGTCATTTTCTAACACAGACATACATCCTTTTTAAGTCTTTAACATCTTACTCCCTGTCACATATTCTTTAAACTAGTAACATTGATCTCTTTGTTGCTCCAAGATCCTATACTTCTCTGTTTTGAGCATCTGGCTGTCCTCTATGCCTGAAATGTTTTCTTCCTCATCTCTATCCATTGACTTCCCTTTCTTCCTTTGAGGCCCCCCCCCAAATTATCTCATCTAAAGTAAGCCTCACCCAGGTCCTCTTAATTCTAGTGTTTATCTCTTTGAATTATTTCCCTTTTTCCTCCCTATACATAGGTTATTGGTTCATATGTGTTTGCTCATCAGATTTTGAGCCCCTTGAAGGCAAGAACTCTTTTTTTCCCCTCTCAATAGTATTTTATTCTAAATGCATGTAAAGATAGTTTTCAATATTAATTTTCCCAAAAATTTAAGTCCAAATTTTTTTCTCCCTCCCTCTCTTGCCACCCCCCCCCAAGAGAGCAAGCATTCTGATATAGGTTATGCATATACAATCTTTTTACCCATATTTCCATATTTATCATGTTGTGCAAAAAAAATGATATCAAAAAAGGGAAAAATGAGAAAGAAAAATCAAGAGTGAAAACACTATTCTTTAATACACATTTAGTCTCCATGGTTCTCTCTCTCCAGATGTGGATGTAATTTTCCATCCCAAGTCTATTGAAATTGTCTTGAATTGACACATTGCTGAAAACAGTCAAGTCTATCATAGTTAATCATTACATAATTTGCTGCTACTGTGAATAATGTTATCCTAGTTCAGCTCACTTCACTCAGCATCAATTCATGTTACTCTTTCCAGGCTTTTCTGAAATCATCATGCTCAACCATTTCTTATAGAACAATAATATTCCATTATATTCACATACCATAAGTTATTCAGCTTTTCCCCAATTGATAAATATCCACTCAATTCCCAATTCCTTGACGCCACAAAAAGAGTGGTTAAAAACATTTTGCACATGTCAGTTTTTTTCCCCCTGTTTTAGGATCTCTTTGGGATACAGGCCCAGTAGAAAGATTGCTGATCAAAGTGTATGCATAGTTTTATAATTCTCCAAATTGCCCTCCAGAATAATTGAATCACTTCACAACTCCACAAACAATGCATTAGTATTGGAGCAACTAAATGACAGAGTGAATAGAGCACTGACTCTGAAGTCAAGAGGACCTAAGTTCAGATTTGGCCTTATCCACTTAACACTTCCTATCTGTATGACCTGGGAAAGTCACTTAACCCCAATTGTCTTACAAAACAAACAAACAAACCAAAAAAACCCCAAATGTATTAGTGTCTCACTTTTTCCATATCTCTTCTAATATTACCTTTTCCTGTCATTTCAAGCTAATCTGATAGGTATGAGGTGGTACTTCAAAATTTGATTTTATTTACATTTCTCTAATTAATGGTGATTTCAAGGATTTTTTTTAATATGACTATAAATGGCTTTAATTTCTTCATTTGAAAATTGTCTATTCATCTTTGACCATTTATCAATTAAGGAATGACTTGTATTCTTACAAATTTGGTTTAGTTCTCTATTTTAGAAATGAACAGCTCTTTTCTTGCTATTTTTCAGTACTTTTTAGTGCAAAATAGTGCTTTGCACAGTGTCTGATAGGACATAGTTAACAAATGTTTATTGACTGACCTTATTAAAGCTCAGGCATATGCAAACTACCTATTCAATAAACTCCAGAATTCCCTTTATTTTTGACTTCACAAAATCTTCTGTTTAGCTCTAAAGTCCTTTTAACCTTGTTTTCTCTAAACTTTTCAGCATTCTTATACATTACTATGTATAATAGTATATACAATATACAATATAAATTGTATATAACTATATATCTCTTCATATATTCTGTGATTGAGTGATAATTGGTTTCATACTGATCTTCACACAAAACTTCTATGTCAAATTCCACAAATTTTTCCCTGGCTGCCCTCTATACTTGGAAAAGTTCTACTGCCTTTCTTCTGACTCTTGGCTTATCTGGCATCCTTTACATTCTACCTAAAATCTCTTTTTACAAGAAGTTTTCCTAATCCATATTAATGTATTCACTTTGAGATTATCTCCAATTTATCTTGTATATATTTAATTTTGTACATTCTTGTCCAGGTATTGCCCCCTTCCACCAGCATGCATGCTCCTCAATGGCATCAATTGGTTTTGCCTTTCATTACATTTCCAGAATGTAACACAGTAACTGGCACATAGTATATATTAATTAAATATTTTACAAGTTTCACAGTAACTGACACTCAATAGGTATTGATGAAATATTTTACAACTTTTCCTGATTAAGAATAGCCATAATTTATAATCTTAAGTTTTGTTATATTTATTTAGACAACTGTACTACATTATTTTAATGAAATATTTTTTTGTAATGATATGGAATCCTTCATATTACTTTCTCTAAAACTATATGTTTTAAGAGATTTCAGAAAAATTCAAGGTTTACTTGTAAATTTAGAAATTATTTATATAATTAGTTGGAGAAAAAAGAAGAAAGAATACCATAGCCAATTTTGTAATTTGTTAGTTTTATGTGACTTCAGTAAATAAATACACAAAACATGTTAGTGGCAATATAATAAAAACTAATCAGTGCATACTCTAAATCCTTGGTGGCTGATATCTTCCAAATGATGGCAATATTTGTATAATTTAAACAGGATTTGTGCTTGAGTTAACAAGAGATAAAAATTAATTTGAAGAATTGTCACAAAATGGTATAACTAAAATGAATTCTCCCATTATAAGATAAAAGAATTATTTGGCCTCAATGCAAAGCATTTAAAAATATTTTTATATCACTTTTTGTCTGGAATTTTAATAAAACTTTTGTTCTGGGACACAACACCTATCACAGCAGACAACATAAGAATGTTTATTCTAGTGTTCAGAACAGAAGGTTGGGAACATGGGAGCATGACTTTCCCGGCAGATCCATCACTGTCTTCTGTGAACTTGAGAAAGTGTCCTTATGTCTATCGGTTTCAGTTTTCCCATCTGTGCACTAAGAAAAGAAGTGAATATCATGTTGTGTTGCGAGAGTCCTTGGATAGAAATGTGAGCATTGTAAAAGCGTTACTGAATATTCATGGATGGTTAGCTAATTCTGGAATTTCTGATACTATCATTTCCACAGTACATTTTCTAAAAATAAGAAACTTGTCTCATTATTATGCACCATGCCAAATGTAATTTAAAATATTGTGTAATAGTTTTATTTTCTAAGGTAGGACATATGTCAAGGACAATATATTCCATGTGTATACTTAAAGTGTCTTGTTGCTTAAATTTCTATATTTCTAAACCCATTTCTAGTTTTTAGGAGTTTTCATTATTCTCCAAGGACTTTCTCCTCAGTGTAACTATTAGTTAAATCCCATTAATTGAAGAAAACAATATAAATGCACCTCAGCTTTTTGTCTGTCTTTTAATGAGACATACATTCCACCCAGGTTAAAAATATGGAAATATGTTTTGCATGACTACCCTTATATAATAAAAATCAAACGGCTTGCCTCTTCAAGAAAAAAGGAGGAAGACAGAATACAAAATTGGAACTCAAAATTTTGAAAAATTAATGGTAAATTATTTATACATGTAAATTGGAAAAAATAAAACATAAAAAATTTAAAAGTTTAAAAATAATATTGATTTTAAAGTTATATTTTCATCAAAATATCTAACATGACCTAAGTGATAATTAAACAAATTCATTGACTATTTTACCCTAGAGATTTTTAAATGAGTTTTCTGGTCTAAAGAGCCTTAGTGATAAAATTATTTTTAAAGTTTTATAAAACATATTTGGACATACTTAAAATGATGTTAATTTTAAAATTCAGCCCTAAATCCTTGGACTCTGGTTTCCAGAATCATATCCACTTACCAGTTTAGCCACTGAAATTCTATATTCACATTCATTCATCCTGGAGATTGTCTCTGTAAATTGGGTGTGCTCAGATATCATATATTTTATGACTTAGGAGATTAGTAGTACTAAATTATTTTGATACATTTAATACATTAATGTCAAAAACGTTAAAAGCAAAAACTTCTTATCATAAAACATTATCTTATATATAAAATTATGCATGAAAGCTAACTTGTTTTTGTTGTTGTTGCTATGTCTTCATTAAGACTATCCTCAATGGATTGTGTAACTGATTCCCATAAAAAAAATTCTCAAAGAAACAAACAAAAAAAAAAGGAAGTTAAATATAGGATTTAAAGTTGCTGATTCTTCTCAGGTGCTTCTTTTAACTATTAATATGATCTATGATTTATTTCCTTCTTTTTGTGATATTTTTAAATGTGATCCCAAGAGGGTTTCTTAGATAGTGCTTCCTTAACTCAGGTTTCTTCCTTCTGTATTTTATGAAGTCTAGCCATTCTTTCCACATTTATCTTAGATCATAGAATCATGATTTAAAAGTAGAGGGGAACATACAAATCATCTAATACAATCCTTTTATTTAATATGTACTTTTTAAAAAAAATATTCCCTTTTTATTATGATCAAGTGAAAGAATATAAGCAAATCACTGTGAAAACTTTAAAGTTCTATATTGATTATTATCACTATGAACTTAATAAACATAAAGAACAGAACAGAAAATTGAATTGTATATGAGTCAGGGACTCACTAATATTTACAGCTCATTTTTCAATTGTATATTAAATTCAATGTAATAGTAATAATACTGCATTGCTTGTTTATGATCGTTTCTGAACTTCCTTCTACTCTCTTCTGTATATTTTTAAATTTTTCATTATACAGATGAGAAAACTGAGGCCCAGAAAGATTATATGACTTCTCCCAAAGTCCCAAAGGTAGTAAATACCAGGGGCAGGATTCAAACCCAACTCCTGTGCATCTATATTCAATGCTTTTTTTTTTTTTCATTCTGCTACAGACTCTTTCTTCAAGTGCCACTGACATTTCATATCAGGCACTGAAGTGGTCATCTAAATTTAGTGATTTTGCTTTTATCGATGATGAAAATAGTGCATTGAGAATTCCAGTATTAAAAATAACATGTTACATCAGCAGATTTCAAGCAAAACATTTTTTAGGGAAAAAAATGTCAATAGTAAAAGTTAACATGAACTTGAATTGTCATTCACCAAATCAAATCTTTCACATTAATAATAGTGAGGAAAGAAATAATAAACAGGTGGATTTCAGAAAAACCTGGAAAGATTTACATGAACTGATGTTGAGTGAAATGAACAGAACCTGGGGAACATTGTACATAAAAATAATAACATTATTTGATGATCAGTTATAATGGATTTAATTCTTCTTAGCTATACAATGATCCAAGATAATTCTAAGAAACTCAGGATGAAAAATGCTGTCTATATCCAGAGAAAGAACTATGGAATCTGAATGAAGACTGAAGCATACTATTTTTGCTTTATGGTTTGGATTGGTTTGTTTTCATGGATTTTTTTCCTTTTGACCTGTTTCTTCTTTCCCAACATGATTAATGTGGAAATACTTTTAACATGATTGCACATTTATAAGTTGTATCAGATCGTTTGTTGTTTTATAGAGGGAAGAATGGAGGAGAAACTTTTAAAACTTAAAATTTTATAAAAATGAGTGTTGAAAGCTATGCAATTATATGTAATTAGGAAAAAAACAAAATATTATTGACAAAAAAAAAAAAGAAAAAAATAGGGAAATACCCTCAAATTAGAAGCTTGATCTTTCAGGTAACAAAGTAAGAAAAAAATTGGGGGGATTTCTTAACCTCCATGATAATGAAGATTTTCCCCCAGTTTATCTGTTAGCATACTGGATAGAGCACTGAACCCAGAGTCAGGAAAACCTGAATTCAAATCCAGCCTCAGATAGCTACTAGCTATGTGACTCTGGACAAGTCATTAACTTTTGCCCATCTCAGTTTCTTCATCTATAAAATAGGGATGATAATGATAACACCAATATCCCAGGATAATAATAACACCTCTCAAAATTGATTGAGATAAGGATTTTAAAGTTCTTAATACATTGGCTAGCATCTAGTAATAGCTATGTAAATGTTAGCTATTATTATTTATTAATTTTAGATTTAATTTGTTATATTTATTATGGCATCATATGGATATTATAACATAATATTTATATTATAACTGTCTTGGAATAATTCCTTTCATAGAATAGTATATAATATATAATTATAAATATAATTTCACATATCAATTTATATGACATATTAACATATTATTATTACATAATATTACTTTTTTCTTTGGCATTAGACACCTACTAAAATGTTACATCAAATAAAAAATCTAACATTTTCTGCGCTTTTCATGAATTGCCTTTTTTATATATCTTTGGAGAATGCAAAGTTCTTTACATGATATCTCACTGTATATTCATAAAAATTCTGTGAGATAGGAGTATTTGTATTCCCATTTTAGAGATGAGAAAATGAAAGCACACACACAAACACAAAATTAAGTGACAACTTAGGTTACAAAGTTGTAGGTGAAATAAATAAAATTTCTGGTATCAAAGTCAAGATAATCTGACTTCAAATGCTCCTTTAGTACTTACTATTTATGCAGCCCTAGGCAAGTGACACTCTTTACATATATCATAGTACTCCCCAGGATTTGACTACTACATGATATGTTTCATTGGTATTAAGTTTATTAAGTTCCCACAGTCTAAGTTCTTTAAAACAGATGAAAACCACAGCTCCTTTGAATAATACCAAAATAGGGGGAAAAATTATTCTTTCACTTAGAGGAAGATTTTTTTTAAATTACATTATTTGAAATCAATATAATATTGTTGTTCAGGCATTTTTCAGTCAGATCTTACTCTTCATCTACCAATTTAGAGTTTTTTTGATGGATATACTAAAATGGTTTGCCATTTCCTCTCTAGCTCTTTTTTTCTTTTTTTTTTTTTCATTTTACAGACGAGGCACTGAAACAAACAGGATTAAGTGACTTGCCTAGAATGACACAAATAGTAAAAGTTTGAGTCTGAATTTGAACTCAAACACTTGACTTTTTAATTTCAGACCCATCTCTCTATTCACTGCAACATCTAGCTGTCCTGTCAATAGAATAATATACCAATATCATAATACAACTACTTTTCAAATATCTTATCATCTCAACAAGTTATAATTATTTTTTCATTTGACCAATTTTTTTTTAAATACTCCTTAAGAGTATAGATAACTCTTATATATAACTTCTTAAGAATATAACTCCTTAAGAAAACAAAGATTATATATATATATATATATATATATATGTTTGACTATTCCAAAGATTTTTAAAAGTGCATTTTTATCATGATGCCCCAATGAACTTTGGAAAAGAGATGTTTTCTTTTTAACGTTACAGAGATTAGAAAAGAAGACAAAGTGCACAGAAGGCAGTATCCCTTCAAACTCCACATCTCAAGGTGATATTTAAGACTGACATCCAAACAGCAGATGAAGATTTCAAATTTTATTCTGGGCCCTTAGGGATAAGTAAATCATTAATGTGAGAAGGTATCAAGCCATTAAGTGCTGTAAAAGCCAACAATAAAACTTTGAAATCAATGTGAAACCTGACAGAAAGCCAATATGGTAACTAGAGGACAAAAGTGATGTACTTTGAACAGGTAAGTAGTCTTGTTCTGTGAATGAACTGGACCCTAGAAATTGATTTATCAAGTAATTCAAACAACAAAGAGTTGAACTAAGCCAATATCTTAAAATGATTGTGTCATGGAGAAACAGTTCACTAAGTTTATGGCACATAATATGAGTTCTTCATGGGATGCTCACTGATAACTAACTAGTAATAACTATCCAGGATGCTTTTATATGCTTGCTAAAATAAGGATTTAGATTAAAAGCAAAGACTTACCGAAAACTAAGCAAAGATTTAAGTAAAAATAAAAAGGAAGGTACAAATAAAAAGGAACTTAATATTATGACCTCTTCTTAAGCACTAAAATTCTTTAGAATTGTATTTAATATTTAGGAAAAGGTCTTGTTTAAGCTGAGAATAAATGTATAGAACATTATGATAGTAATCATGATAATACCTTATTATTTTAACCTAAATATTAATGAATTAGAAATGCTGTACAATTTCTTTTCTGAATGAATGTGGACTACTTGCATTTTTGTTTTTCTTTCCAGGTTATTATTACCTTTCTGAATCCAATTTTTTTTGTGAACAAGAGAACTGTACAAATATATACACATATATTGTATTTAAAATATACTTTAGCATTTTTAATATATATGAGACTGCCTGCCATCTAGGGGAGAGGGCAGAAGGAAGGGAAAAGTTGGAACAGAAGTGATTGCAAGGGACAACATTGAAAAACTACTCATGCATATGTTCTGTCAATAAAAAGCTATGATAATAATAATAAAATATTTCTTTCCCAATGAGCTCAAGTCAATTTAACATATTAAAACAATACTGGGCAGTTAAGTGGTACAGTATACAGGGTGCTGGGCCTGGAGTCAGGAAGTCTCATCTTTCTGAGTTCAAATCTGTCTGTAGACATTTACTTGCTGCAGGATCTTGGACAAGTCATTTAATCTTCTTTGTCTCAGTTTGTAAAACTTGCCTCATTTGTAAAAATGAGCTGGATAAGAAAATATCAAATCACTCCATTTCTTTATCAAAAAGTGTCAAGCACAATTGAAATGACAAAAACTAAAAAGCAATTCCTGAGACACTTATAAATATTGAGAATTTCACTTCTCACCTCAATTCTCCATGTTGCAGTAATTAAGGCTATTCATAGCTCAAAATGTTCAAAAATGGAAAGTTATGAAATAAAAACACTAGGAAATCACATTCTTAACAATGAAAAATTAAATTCAGAGCAAAATATAAACCTCATCTTCTCTCCCTTCCTTATTTCCACACTAGATTTAGTCTAGATGATTAGATTAGGATGTTCACATACTAGTGTCTGTAGAAGAATGGTAATTGTTTGCATGAAGCTGAAGTTTAGTGTGTCCTTAAATGAAGTGAAGTCTACTCAGTAATAAATACTTGTCTGTTTCCTAACTTATTCTCTCTATAGTAAATACAATGTTCCCTAGAATTAAGCAGTGAACTTTCCATAAATGCACTATAATGTGGATAGACAGTGAATAGAAAAGGAAAAACTTAACTTCAATAATTCAATAAGCATTTAGTACAAGCCTATATTGTCAAGGAACTACAATAACTATGACATTTTCAAAGATAACTAATTTTTTTTCTTTTTCTTTTTATTGTTTTCTATTTTATGGTTATACACATACATTTTAAAATACATATTTCTTTATGAATCCTGTTGGAAGAGAAAAATCAGAACAAAAGGGAAAAACCATGAGAAAAAAAATCAGAACAAAAGTGGAGGGGAGGAAGGTGAACACAGCAAGTATTAATTTACATTTGTTCTCCATAGTTCTCTCTCTGGATGCAGTTAGTGTTTTCTATTCAAAGTTTATTAAAAATGTCTTGGATCATTGAACTGCTAAGAAGAAACAAGTCTTTCATAGTTGCTCATTGTACAATCTTGCTGTTACAGTGTACAATATATTCCTGGTTCTGTTTGTTTCACTCAGCATCAATTCATGCAAATCTTTCCAGGTCTTTCTAAAATCAGTTTGTTCATCATTTTTTAAGAACAATAATATACCATTAATTTCATATACCATAACTTATTCAGCTATTCACCCAAAGGATAAACGTTTATTAATTTTCCCATTTTTGCCACCACAAAAAGAGTTGCTACACATATATGTGTACTTGTGGGTGTTTTTCCCTCCCGTATGACTTCCTTGGGATACAGATCCAGTAATGGCACTGTTCGGTCAAAGGTTTGAAGAATTTATTCAGTGCCATACCAATCAAACTGTCAAAAAATTATTTTACAGAGCTAGAAAAAATAATAACACAGTTCATCTGAAAGAATAAAAAAACAAGAATATCAAGGGAATTAATGGAAAAAAAAATACAAAATATGGTGGTTTAGCAGCACCAAACCTAAAATGATATTATAAAGCAGTAGTCACCAAAATCATTTGATACTGGCTAAGAAATAGAGTTGTGTATCAGTGGAATAGATTAGATACAAATGGCACAATAATCAAGGCCTATAGCAATCTAATATTTGATGAACTCCCAAACTCCAGCTTCTAGAAAAAGAACTTCCTATTTGACAAAAATTGCTGGGAAAACTGGAAAATAAGATGTCAAAAACTTGGCATAGCCTCGATCTCACATGCCATATTAAAATAAGGTCAAAATTGGTGCATGATTTGGGCATAAAGGATGATACACATATAAATTAGGAGAACAAGGAACAATTTACCTATTAGATCTTTGCAGAATGGAGGAATTTATGAGCAAAGAAGAACTAGAGAACATTATGAAAGGCAGATTGGACAACTTTGATTACATTAAATTAAAAAGGTTTTGCCCAAACAAAGCCAACAGAAACAGGATTAAAAGAAAAAGGATAAAAAAATACAAAACTGGGGAAAAATATTTACAGTTAGTGCTTTGATAAGAGTCTCATTTCTAAAATATATAAAGAACTATGTCAAATTTATAAGATTACAAGTCATTCCCCAATTGATAAATGGTCAAGGAGTATGAACAGATAATTTTTAGATGGTGAAATTAAAGCTATGTGTAATAATATGAAAAAAAATGCTCTTAATCACTCTTGATTAGAGAAATACAGATTACAACAACTCTGAGGTTCCACCTCACACCTTTCAGATTGGCTAAAATGACAAAAAGAGATAATGATAAATGTTGAAGGGAATGTCGTGTTTTTCCCTAAGGCATTGTGGGTAAAGTTGTGAAATGATCCAAATATTCTGCACAACAATTTGGAACTATGCCTAAAGGGCTATCAAACTGTGATACTCTTTGACCCAGCAGTGCTACAACTGGGTCTGGCTTCTTTGTTGTCTGAGATATAAAAGGCTCAGCCTATATCATGATGGCATGTGGTTGAATTCCCATTGTCTTTCCAACCTTGTGTAGTTGGTTGCCATGATCAATTAAGAAGTAGAGGAAAATGATTTTTCCTCTAGGTTTTTTTTTTCTGATAAGTATTCTTTTTGCTTTCAAAAACATATTGTTTTTAACTTTATTATTTAAAAGATGTTTCTATTACAATTTATCATCTAAATTTTCCTCATACATTCTAATTCTTAATTTGAATTTTTGAACAGACCTGAACTAGACCTAACCCAGAATTCACAAAATGTACTGTTAATCTCAATGGAAAGCAGAGTCCTCATGCTAGCCCATTCATATACCCCACAATAAGTGCCCCAACCTGGAAAGTTTTCCTTGGATTTCTACCTCATAGTTTTTTGCAGCAGAAATTCCACAGAAGTGTTACTTTTATAAAGGATTCTGAGAAGATGGCAAAGTAAGTCAGAAAATTGCAAATTCTCTAGATTTCCCCCACAAACAAACAAGACAAAATAATGCCTCAAGAAGAACATAATTTGGTGAGAGAGAGAGAGAGAGAGAGAGAGAGAGAGAGAAACAGTTGTTCTCTTGGGATAACCAGAGAAGATCTAAAGAAAAATATTAGGATGACATATGGCCTTGTGAAGTATAAATATCTCCAGGCTTGGATTAGGACATAGCCTCAGCTTCAGCCACAGAATTTCACCTGTTGGATACTGTGGGGAGCTGGGCATATGAGTAGGAAACACTGAAGGAAATTTTACTAGTAAGGGACTCCAGGTCCAACTATTTGCTGCTAAGCTAGAGTCCTGGGTTAGAAAGAAGCAGCACATGTCCAGTGAGTACAAAAAGGGGAAAGGAGGAGATTGGAACACTGCTAACTGTGGGCACTGATTGGTTTAAGTTTCAGATCAGATAGGAGAACTGAAGGAGTATCTGATGCCAGTGGCACCATCCCATACTACAGAATTAGAGATCATCACATTAATAAGCTCTTTAAAAAAGTATAAGCAAAGGAGACAGAAAATTACCATGAAAATAGAGGAGACTTGGGTTCATCTTCAAAGGATGATACTAAAAGGACATTCAGAATCACTTCTTGAAAATTAGAATTGGACAAGGGAAAGACCATGAAGTTGTAGGAGACCAAGAAATAATAAAACAAAATATGAAGAATGAAAACAATAGAAGAAAATATGAAATATCTCATAAGAAAAGCAACTTATCTGGAGAACAGATCCAGAAGAGAAAATATAAGAATAATCAAATTTTCTGAAAGTTTGATTAAAAAAAAAAATATATCTTGACACAAGAGAAATAGAAAAAATTCAACAATTACCATCTGAAAGAGATTTTACAAGGAAAACCTAAAGGAATATCATAGGCAGATTCCAAAACCTCCAGCTCAAGGAGAAAATATTGTGAGCTACATGGGAAAAAATCAAATATGGCAGAGCCACAATTAGAATCACAAAAGACTTAGCAGTGGCTACAGTAAAAGACCACATTTCTTGGAACACTGTATATTGAAGAGCAAAAGAACTGGGGTTTGGCAGAAAATATCATACCCAGAAAAGTTAAACATAATCCTGAATAGGGAAAAAAATGATAGTCAATGAATTTTCAGATTTTCAGGAATTTACTGTGAAAAGATCTGAACTTAAGAGAAAGTTTCACATATAAAATCCAAGAGAAATATAAGGTAAACATCAAAGACTAAGTATAAGGGAATTAATAAGGACAAATTTTTATGTTTTGTGTGAGGAAATATAAACTTTGGGTAGTTCAAAAGAAAGATTGGAATGGAGCTGAGTATGGTGTGATTCTTAAAAGCAAAACTGTAAAAAGGTAAAAAAACAAAGAGTAATTATCTTATGCAAATGAGGTGAGAGAAAGACCCAACAGAGGAATCAGAAGGGGGAGAAGGGATGGTAGTTCTGGAACCCTACTCTCATTAGAAATGGGTCCAAAAGGGAACAATACATACATACCTAGAAGGGTATAAAAGTGTTCTGAATTCAGAAAGAATTAAGAGTGGAAAGGAATAGGGAGGGAAGAGAAGATAAAAAAGGGACTTTTACAGGGACCCCTACATCAGAACTGAGTTAAAAAGGGAACAACATATACAATTAGAAGAGAATAAAAGCCTTCTCAACTTATAAAAAAAAATAAAAGTGTAAAGGAAGGGAGGAGTATAGAAGGATGTGTAGATTAATGGGAATGGGCTTCAAGTGTGTAGATTAATGAGAGTGGGATAAACAGGGAACACACATTTGAAAGACTATAAAAGTCCTCTAAATTCAGATAGAAATAAAAGGGCAAGTGAAAAGGACTGGGGCATGTTAAATAATAGGAGGACAAGGAATCAGGAGAAATAAGAATAAGATATATGCACAACCATAATAATAAAAATTAGGAATTTCATATAGACTGACTACAAAGCAGCCACTGAAAGCTTAAAGAGATCTCAAATGCCTGACAGGTAGAATGTGGTGGGAATTTCGTTCAGCTGCATCACCTCAAGGGGTTTTCAACACCTATCCTGATTGAATATCCTTCAGTGCTGCAATACATAGATCCCTGAGATTGGAATTGCAAATGCCTGAGTTCCAATCCAGACTATGTCATTTCTAGCTAAAAATATCTTGTGATTTTAAAGGAATATGTAATAGTAAGAAAAGTTTATATGCTTTACATATTTTGAATTATCAGTATGACAACAAATTTATCATAATTCTATACTCAGAATTTATAATCATTAGCAGTTTAAAATAACTAATTCAGAAAATATGAATAGATCACTAGTTTTTAGGATCAAAATAGCTGGTGTTTTTAAATGTTAACACTGCCTATGGGAAAGTCTCAAATATGGTGAGAGAATTTTTTTTTTCTCAGTGATTAGGCATAGTAATCTTCTGCCAGGAATCATTAACCTTTCTTAGAATCATTAATGATTTTATTATTTTTCATGAGTTTCCTGATCCTTGGAGCAACAGCTTTACTTTTGCTCTGGCTAGCTATATTTTAAGTCCAGGAATAAAAATGGTTTTAAATAAGAAGTTAGTTATTATGGATAAAGTAAAATAATGACAATAGCATTTTAAAATCTACAATGAGCATTCCTCAGAACAGCCCTGTGAGGCAGTGAAAGTTTATAAAAGAGGAAACAAGTTTCTCTGAGAGGTTAGACAAACTTGCCTGTAATCACACACTGACTAAATAGTAGGTATAATAGTATTTAGTTCTCTAGATGCTATAGTCAACATTTTTTCCTCTACCATCGTCCACAATCAACAAAATCAATAGATGACCATTCTATAGAAACAATTCAGAAGAAATGTCTGCTTACTTTTAATAATTATTGGTAGCAGATAAATTCTTAACCAAAAGAAAAAATGGAGGCAATTCAAATACAAAAGGCAAAATAGATAATCTTGATTACATGAAATTGAAAAAAAAATTCTACAGACAAAATGAATGCATCTAAAATAAAAGGGGAAATAGTCAACTTGGGAGAAAATATATCAAATATATTTGATAATATTTTTTTCTATCCAACATATAGAGACAATTAAGAGTAACTTATAAAATCAAATCTAGGTCCCAATAGATAAAAAGCCAATGGACAGTAATAATCAGTTCCAAAATAATTAAAGAGTATTGATGATCATAATATAGAACGCTCCAAATCACTTATATTGCACATTCTGGAGCTTTTTTTTTCTCAACCTTAAATTGCACTGACAAACTTGGTACATAGATCGCTGCTATATTTACTCTTAGGATTTTAGAGATATTTCTGAGAGGTCAAGGGATATATTTATGTTTTTTTTATTTTTCCCAATTCCTTGCCACTACAAAATAATCTGTTGCAGATATTTTTGTATGTGGGTCCTTTTCTAAGGGATATATTTATAATAATGATGTCTCATTAGCCCCCATGATGTCTTCTCCCTATGATCAGTTGCTATCAATTAGTGAATAAACTTATTTAGTTTTTACAAAAAGATATCTATTAAAGTGGTATAGCAAGAAAAGTTATAAACCACCCCCCAGAAAATTCTGTTCCATACTATTCTGCCAATATATTCCATGATTAAACTTGGCAAAAGAGTAATTACTAGCTCCTGATTACTCTAAGTTCTTTCACTCCTTCACAGGAGTAAAGTTCTCTTTACATGACACACCTCTTCTTCTGGACCTCTTGTAGAGTCCAGAAGCTCCTTTTTCTTATGGGGAGATATGTTTTGTCTTTGTATACTAGTGAAGACATCATTTACCCTTTTCTAGGGGTGCTTCTAGAACTAGAAACTAATGGAAACCACAATATCCCCTGTCCATCTAATATTCACAAAGTTCTCCTCTAATAGAGGAGAAAAGGTGAAAGAGATTCTCTTGTCCTTCCAAAAGAACTCCTTCTTAAGGATTGGTACAGAGGTATCCACTATTAAACTTTAAGACATTCAAATGTGTGAATTTTGAACTAGTTTTTTATTTTATTTAAAATCTACAGGGTGAGACCAAGACTACATAACCAATCTAAATAAACATGTTGTGCAATTTCATTTTAACACAGCTGTTGATTTTCAAGGATTTATAAACAGATTGAATATTTTTGCTATTAGTATAAATCTTTCATTGATTCATACACCAGTTGTATTGGATTTGTTTAATCTAGTTTAAATCAAAGAGGATTTTTTGAAATCCCCTTATCCAACCACTTCTATTGTCTTTTCCTATTTCCCTTTGCCTCACTTTACAAAATCTTACAAAACACATCCTTACTATGACACCTCAATTCTCTCCCAGCCCATCTCCCTGGTACTAAACACCTCATCTTCACTCAACCTTGACCTGTTCATCTCAATGCTATCCTCTTCTCATGAACCCCAAATCCTTTATCACATTGCCAATTATATCCAGCTAAGCTACAGTCTTGGATTACTCTTACCATTATTCACATACATGCTGTTGCAGAAAAAAAGTCGAGAAAAATCACACAACTGTTCAAAATAGATCCACCATAATATTATGTTACACAGCCTCGATGGGACCATCATTGATACTAGGCAATCCTACAAAACCTCTTCTAATCATCTCACTATTTGACTTCACAGAAGTTCTTCCAAACCCTTTCATCCCACCTGAAACCCCTCAAGGCTATCACTTCTCCCACTTTCTCATCTGAGAACTCTGGCAGATTTTATAGGGAAAAGATTGAACCTATTCACCATGAACTCCTTCTCTAGCCTTTTTTTCTTATTTGTGTCACTCAGATTTTTTTTTTAATCACTTTAGCCTTCTCCCTGTTTTGCATAATGAAATGGCTTTATTTTTTATCTAAAATATCTCTGCTTGTTCAAGCAATTCCATTCCATTCCATCTTCTCCAAGGGATTTCCCCCTTTTGTTATCTCCACCCCTTCACTTATTTTCAATTTCTCCATGTTCACTGGCTCATTTCTTACTGTCTACAAATATGCCCATGTCTTTATGCTGAAACACACAAATAACAACAAAACATGATCAATGGGTGTGATACCGGGCAAACTTATACCTTGACCCATCATGAATTCCTACCTTCCCATCTCTCAATGAGGCCATTGAACCTTCCATTGCAGGACCTGGAAATCCTTACTTATCCTCTCTCTCAGAGATTACTGATTGCCAGCATGCCTAATCCCAGACCTTTAGATGTCTCTGGCAACTATCTCATCAAGCAGTGTTTCTTGTTCAACAGACCACCCAGACATAATTGTGCAAGCAGCTCAAGCATATAAATTAGAGTGTCAGATGGGTGGTTGTGGATAAAGTCTTACAGGATAGAAAACTAGATCCTATGAAAACAGGGCTTCAAGTGCCAGAGAATATTCAAAAGGTCCTTTGAAAGGACGAGGAAGGACATTGGCAAGGTCCAACCTTAGTACTTTGGAGAGGGCCAGGATATTTATGTCTTGCAGTCCTGGTAAGGAAGGCCACTGGATTTAGGAAGGAAAAACAAGGAAAGCTGATTATTCCAGACTCTGAATCATGAAATACCAACCACTTGGTCAACCTGAAATCACCTTAGACCTGATCTTGATATTCGGTACCAAATGCTGCTGCTGTTACTCACAAGTCACTCATCTCCCCTATTCAGTCCAGACCCCATTAGGTAAGGCCAGTTATATGCCTCTTATCAGCCTGAAGCAGTTCCAGAAGATGAGACCTTCATCCCTTTGCCACAGATGAATGTGGATCTGACTGTTTGAGGTGGCTCCTTGTGGAAAACTTGGGGAAATTCTTCTGTAGCTCTGGTACTAATACCTGATCAAACATACTTCCCTTTTCATTCCCTTTATTGCATCTTTGTATTATTACTTTTTCTACTTTAAGCCTACATTTTATATGTAGATATATTTTTATACATCTTGTAATTTTATTAACTGAGCTATTTTATATCTTGTAATTTTATTAAGTGAGATATTTTTAATATCAGAGCTGGTTTTATGAGTGATCCCTGCTAAACAGAAAGGGGCATATGTTAGGGACTTTTCTTCTGAGAATTGTCATATATGCCATGTCAGCTGGTAGGATGGACCTAAGAGGTAAAAAGGGGTTTGGCTTCTGAGGCAAGAGGTTGTGTCTTTGAGTTAAAGGTTCCTTGAGATACCAAGGGGTGTGTCCTCTTGCTAGATCTTTTCTTAGGATACAGCACTAACTCCAGGTGTCTCCCTTCTGTGGATCCATCTACACAGTGCTGAGTGGGCTACGCATGGGGTAATCGCAAAGGAGAGAAAATATAAATAACCAGCTTTGAGTCCATAGGCGAAGGAGGTGGAGAGAAGTAGAAAGAGGCAGAGATCTAAAAAGATTCAGAGATGAAGAAAGAGAGACGCAGAGACATATATACACTTGCTCTTGCTTCCTTCTAACCCCTGCTGAGATTACCAATAAAGAAAGGCTGTTTGGCACCTTAACATCGGCTTATCTTCATGTGCTTCCCGGGGAAGACTGGTATGTATGGCCCTGGCAATCAGTAGCCTTGGTGGGAGGTTACACAACACAAAACAACCCAACTCCCACCTGTCCCTTCCAATCCTGCCAATTGTCATTCTATATCTCTTTTCCCTTTCATAGTTAATGCCTCAAAAAGTCCATCTACAATAGGTATATTGACTTTTTCTCCTCTCATTATTTTCTTAACCTCTTATAATCCCATTTTTAACCTTATTCCATCAAAACTACACTCTCCAAAGTTATTACTGATTTCTTAGTCACCAAAACCACTGACCTTTAATACTATTGATCATCCTTTTCTATTTGATACTGTCTTCTCTCTAAATTTTTGGAATAACACTCTTTTTCTCTTCTCCTGTCTATCTGACTAGTCATTCTTAATCTCCTTTGCTGATCTTCTTCTAGATCATCCTCACTAACTATAAATGTTCCTCAAGGATTTATCCTGGGTCCTCTTCTCTTCTTTCTCCATTTTACTTCACTTGGTGATCCTAATATTTCCCATGGATTAATCATCATTTTGATGCTGATGATTCTCAAATACATTTATCTTGCCCTCATCTCAACTGCCCTTCAAAAATCTAGAACTGGGTGTCCAGTTGACATCTTAAAATTAGTATATTCAGATTACAATTCATCCTTTCTCCTGAATCTTCTCTATTATTATAGAAAATAACACCATGCTTCCAGTCCCTCGGGCTGAAAACTCAGAGGATATTCTAGAATCATCATCTCACTTTTTGAGCCAAAACCTATCTATTTCACCATTGTAATTTGTCTTAATATACACCTCCTTCTATACCCTGATATTGTCAGAATTCTAGTGTAATAGGCACTCTTCACCTCATGCCTGGATTGCAATAGCTTGCTGGATGCTCTTCCCACCCCCCAAGTGCATCTCCATCTTCATTCAGCAACTAAAGCGTGATTTTCCTAAAGTTCAACTCTAATCATTTCACCCCACTACTCAATGAACACCAGTAGCTTTCTGTTTCCTCCAGGATCAAAGGGGGAAAAAAATAGCATTCAAAGCCCTTCATAATTTAATGCTCTTACCTTACTAGTCTGCTTTACACCTAACTCTCTGACACGTATTCTTTGCTCAAGTACTACTGCCCTTCTGACTCATCTCTGAGCATTCTCTCCAATTTTTTCCCATACCCATAATGTTCCTCATCTTCTGTTCCCACTACTGATCTCCCAGGCTTCATTTGAGTCTCAATTAAAATCCCATATGCTGTAAGAAGCCTTCCCAAATGCCTCTTAATTTCACTACCTTCTTTTCATTAATTATTTCCCATTTATCCTATATATAGCTTTCTATATATATGTGTGTGTGTGTGTGTGTGTGTATGTGTGTGTGTGTGTGTGTATGTTTATATGTGGTCTCCCCTCATTAAATTATAGGCTCTTTGAGGATAAGAACTGTCTTTTGCCCTTTCTTTTATATTCTAGCACTTAGCACAGTGCCTGATACATAGAAAGCATTTAATAAATGTTTATTGATTGACTTATTACAAAGAAGCATGGAAAGAATTAAATGAACTGATACAAAATGAAATAAATTGAACCAGGAAAAGTATATATATATATATATATATATATATATATAGACACATAGATATATAGATATAAATTTTCAATGACAAATAATGAAACAATATAAACTAAATGATTTAAAATCAAAATGACAGTTTTGCCCCAAATAAATATAAAATAATATTTTCTCTCTCCATGATTTTGTAGGTATGAAAGTACATAACTGTATAAAATTGTCTTTAACATCAGATTTTTTTTAGTGATCGTTGATTCAAGCTTTAATGAGCTTTTCCCTTTCTTTTTAAAATTCTTTATTGAAAAGGATTTTCTCTAGAAAATTTAAGGACAGAGATATATGAGATAATGTAAATGATATAAAAATAAAAATAAATAATAAAAAAAGAAGAGTGTGAAGACCGGGTATTTTAAAATCAACCGGAGTCAGGAATTCAGGTTAGGGGAAAATCGTCAGTCTTTATTCTCAGTGAAGAAAGATTGGAGGTGGAAGAGAATGGGCAATAGCAATGAGTGTAGCTGAGTCAAGAAGCTAGCTAGACCAGCAGCCACACAACCAGCAGCTAGGAGTATGGAACCCAGGTTCAATCTCTCCCAGCTTCTCTTCCTGTCTCCCTCTGCCTCCACCCACCAAAATCGTCATTTCCTATTCAACACATCAGAACTTGCACAAAGAGTAGGTGGGGGCCATTCTTTATCCAAGCATGTATATTAATAGAATGTAGTCCAATTACTATTTAGCCTCACGTGCTTGGGACCTCAGTGCATCAACTCAAGCCTCAGCCCATTACAGAAGAGGAAGTACTGCAGTACAACCCAGTTCACTGATCTCATATTTCATTATGAGCCCAAGTATAGTGTCTTTCTGTACTGACTATATTTATTTCTATATCTCTCTATACCCATAAGCATACTGACATCTATATCTTTATATCATCTATATATCTAATTTCTATACATAACTATCTATATCATCCATATCTATATCTGTCATATCTATCAAACTATCTATCTGTTTCTTTCTTCCTTTCTTCCTCCCTTCCTCCCTCCCTCCCTCCCTCTTCCCCCCATTTCTCTCTTTCTATCTCTGTTTCCCCTACCTAACGAATACCTTTACAGAGTTACCTGTTCAAATATATCTTATAATATGAACAATAATAATATTTATCGTCTTTTTTTTTTTTTCCCATTTCAGGATAGCTATGCTATCTACATTCTTCGAGTGATTATGGAGGTCTAATTTAGGAGACTATTTATTGTTCCAGGTGATGCAATTCAAACAATTATCATTACCAAACAAGATTATGAAGATCTTACCATCTATATATAATCTATCTTCAATGTGGATACTTCACTGTTCATTCTCTATGAGAGTGTCAGTCATTGTTACTGAGCTACCTTTTCTCCATTTATTAAATTGCTTGATAACCAGATAATAATCATTATCTCTACTGTTAAATCTAGTTATAATTTTATTTCATTTTATTTATTTTTAATATGTCCACAATTTTTAGAAATTTTTTATTTATTTAAAACTTAAATGCTACTGTATGTAAAGTAATAATGTTTCAGGATGACTAGTTGAGAATGACTTTGCTATTCTCTGTAGTACAATCATCCACTACTACTGTGAAGGACTCATGATGAAAAATTCTATCCATACCCAGAGAAAGAAGAGATTATGTCTGAATACAGACTGAAACATTCTTTCCTCTCTATCTTTCTCTTTCTCTTTTTTCTCTTGAAGGTTTCTACTTTCATTAGGGTGAGAAATATATGATTTTTTTTTCACAACTTGACTTTTATGTTAATGCTTTGCATAACTTCACAAGTAGTTTCTTAATTGTGTGTGGGAATAAGAAAGAGAACCTAGAACTCAAAAATTTTACAAACAAATGTATTTTTTTTTGTTTTGAATTTAAATAAATAAAACAATTCCATAAAAAAACTTAAATGCAAAAAAAGGAAAAAATGGGGAAAAAAAAGAAAAACAAAAACATTGTCATGTGCCAAGCAGAACTTGGGGAAGATTCAAAATATGTGATAATAAATTTCCATTTCAAGAAAACATATATGATTATAGAAGATATTATATGTATGACTGTCCATTTTTTTCTTTGCTTCCTTGTAGGTTTTATTTTGTTCTCTGCTGTGTTTTTTTTTTTTATTTTATTCTCTCCCCCCCCCATTCTTCTCTCCCAAGCAGGCTACAGTTAAACACATATGTATTTTTCTGTATGTATACATCCAAACACACACACATATACCCACATCCACACACCTACATACATCTATATACACACATAAATACACCTACATACATGCATGCACACACACACATATACACAGACATATATCTAAAACAATATTGATATGGCTTACATATAATATAAATTTCTCTCTTGATTGTATCTTTAAGTTTGTCTTTCTCTGAGATCAATGATTTATTACTTCTACTTTTTTTCCCCTAATAAATTCTACTGTCAGAATTTAGAATAAACACTGTTATTGTGTTTGTGTCTCTTATTTCCTGTTCCTGCTATCTCTTCTACTTTAGTTTTACTCCTTAACTTGCCTTGCTGTTACCTCCCCTGTCCTTCCAAGGATCTCTCCCTTATCTTCTCCCCTAACCCTTTCCCTCCCTCTTTATCATATTTTCATTAAACTACACATCTTATCCCATTCCCATTAATCTAAACATTCTTCTGTACTATTTTCTATACTATTATAACTATTATGTAGTTATAATTTTAACATAGGAGTGTGAGACATTTTATTATAGCAGAATCCTTAAGGACATTTTACTCTCTTGATTCAAATTCTTTAATAATCAACAAAGGATAAATACAGAAAGATCATTAATTGTCAATATATGTTAGTCAGTATGTGACTATAAAGTTATGATTTGTCAGAGAAGTTTTTTTAATACCTTGACTGTTCCTTTTTCAAATTTTTATCAAGCTTTCTCTTGATATACATGAAGCATACTATCTTTTTTTTTTTTTTGTATAAATGAAAGAAAAGTAAACATCTGAATTAACATTCTTTTTGTACATTTTTTTTTTTTTTTTTTTTTTGGTAACCAAAAGGTCACAGCTTGTTTTCCCCAAGTTTTTGGCATTCTCCTGTCTTTTAGTTAAATGGTGAATTGATCCTTCAAGGACTTAAAAATTATATTGTCTTCACAATGTATTGTCCTTTCCATATTTGTTTGCTTTGGTGCCTATTTTTCATATTTTGGGTTGAATGTTTGATATTAGAATATAAATGTAGCTGTTCAGTGATAAAGAAGATAATTTGTTCTAAAACCCTTTAAAAATCTTATTTTTAGTCTGAAATTGTAATTATTGTATTGATTATTGTAAACATTTAATTTTAAACCTTAAAATATCATAAGGATGATTTGACTTAGTCATATCACTTGCCAAGCTCTCTACAAATATATTTTCCCCTACACTGCTTATCAGGTTTATAACATATTTTTCAGTTTTTCACCATTTCCTCTTTAAGGTCTCATAAAGTAATATGCTAAACCAGAGTTGTTATTGAATGTCATATATTTCTGCTTGTCAGGTAAAACAATTATTTGCTTACTGAGTGATTGCTAGGCTCTTTCAAATTCCTTGTTGTGAGACTTGAAAAATTTGGAGGAGTCACCAGAATTTTTATAATAGAATCCCTTAGCTACCACATCCTTAATTGCCACAATCCTGAAAGGCAACTTACACAATCCAGCCCACTAGTAGACTGACTTCACAGTATAAGTGTTGTATCCTTCAAGAAAGGGAGCCAATCATCCATCAGGTATACTACTTTTCAAAGTTAACACTTTTTCTAGAAGTAGTTGGAAGAATATTTGTAGCAGCTACTTTAAATGACTTATTCTTCACTAAGATTAAAATGATAAAGGAAAATGTTTGGAGAGGGAATATTTAAAATTTTGTTCTTGCTACATTCTCTGAATAAATATCCTTTTTTAAAAAGAAATCAGTTGAAATTTAAAAAAGCTGTCTCTAAGCAAAACATTGGAAGTACCTGGTAAACTAATAAGACTTGAATATTTTAATTATAACTCAGTCAATGTATTTCCCTAACCATAATTTCTTCATCTCCTATATACTTCCCTCTCTCACTGCCATACTACCCCTAACTCATCTATCAACTATTTTTCATAACCACTATTTTCTTTATCTCCTTAACTTAGCTATAAAAGTATAAACTGACCATTTGGAAAACATGACTATGAGACCTGTTTGTATGTTGAAGGTCCACTTTTCCCCTTGTGTACACAAGTAATAAAAATGCTAAGCCAGAAAAATCCTGAGGAATAAATTAATGCTTTGACATTTGCAGTATGCTATTCTATTCCATCATTGTACCACAATTTATTTTCACATGCCCATATTATTGGACACTTAGGTTGGTTCCAGAATTTTTTTGTTTTGTTTACATTTATATATAATTTTGCTACAAAATGTTCTAAGTAGATAGCTTTTATTTTGTTTCTTTTTCTGACAATATTTTCAATGTATATTCCTAACAATGGAATTATTGGTCAATGCTGATATGTTTATTTTTATAACATATTTCTAATAATCTGAATATCATGAAGTATGATATTTTCCATCAAGCAATGAAAAGTCAAGAAATGTTGAAAATGGTACTTTAATTAGATTTTTATTATTTTACCACTAATGATAACTAGAATACTTGGAAACTTATGAAGCATGTTCTGAGTCTGTGGAGGGTGAAATACAACTTCATTTGAATGAGAATTCAGGAATACAAATCTAAACATCACTTTTCTATGCCTGTGCAAAATTCAGAAATGTCACTTTACATCTTTATGTATAGGATATGATAAAATGACACTTTATATGTTACCTTTCACATAGTATGTATCTCAGAGTGCTATAATTTACATAACCTGTTTTTTTTTTTTTAATCTATAGGTTCATGTTGTAAAGCTCCCTTAAAATTCTTACATAAAAAGTTGGTAATAATGAGTGTGTAAGAATTATCCAGGGACAAATTGATGAATATGACATTTTTTTGCAATCTCCATAATTCTTAAACCTGTGCAAAACATAAAATATGCAACAAAAATAAAATAATTATAGCTTTTTTCATGGTCTAGGAGACCCAGAATCCAAAAGAAGATTTTAAAAATCCTGCAAAATTCAGGAACTGATGCTTATTGACCCGTGATTTACTCAGCATTCTTCCCCCTACCATGCTACCAGTTCAAGGCTGCCATAATAGACCTAAGGATGCAATACAGTTTTACAGGATACTACTTGGCACCTTAGTCCACACTCCCTCTTTCCAGTGACATGTAGAACCCGGTTCTAGGGTTCAACAATCACCTTAGTCATAGCCTCTCAGAAACAAAAACCTGCTAGGGACTGCAACCCAGAAGCACCTGAGCATTTCTGAACTGGTAGTGCCAGAGAAAACTCTGGACCACTAATGCCAAGCCAGAGAACTGAAGAATAATAAGTTATTAAGAAGGATATAATACCATCTATGTGGGGAGCTGTACAACATTATACCAAACCTATGGGGGAAAAAGAACAACATCCATCTGAGCCTAGCTCTGAGCCCTCAAAAATCGCTTGAGTAGAAGACCTAGCATCATGAACTATGAATTATCCATTGTGGGAGGATGCTTTGAGATCCAGCCCCTAAGGAAACCACAATCAGAGGAAAGGTAGGAAGTAAGTGATAAAAAATAAAGGGGAGAAAAGACAGAAAGTAACAAAGATTTCAGGAAGAAGAAGAAAACACAAAGACCTTAAACACAAAAAGATAAATCAACAAGAAAAACAATGCTATCAGAAGAAAATATGACTACCAGATTTAGTAAATTAGTTCAAGCATCTGAATAAATGCTGCCTACCTATTCTCTATTTGAGTTCTCCAAACACAATGCATGTTGTTTTACTCTGATTTAAGGAAACACAATATGAATTTGTAATGAAGATTTCAGAATATTTTATTAAGGAAGGATATAAAGTATTGATAGACATATTTTATATTAGGAAAAGAAGATGAGTTGGTCACATGGCAAGGGCGAGAGATTACAAACAAGTTGACAGCTTAAATATTCCACTGATATCCTCATGATGTCTAGAGAAAGATGGAGGGTAGGGAATGAGCAAATGAAAATGTGTGTTGGTAAATCTCCTATGACAAACTGACAGAAGGATGTGGACAAGATTACACAGGATTACAAGTTGTGGTACATTTAGAATAAGAAAACTTGCTTACTATTTGTATGACAACAGATTTTTCTCTTTATATCTCTGAACATCAATTTCTTTTCTTTCAAATTGGAATTATAATTCTTCCTAGGACTCTCCTATGTAAAATACTGGGCAAATCTTATAACTCTATAAGCAAAAATTATTATTAACTAGATCAGTCAATCAGCAAGCTACTGTTCTTTTTTTCCACACTTATTTTTTAATTTTTTTTCCCCTAAGGCAACTGAAAGAAAGTGACTTACCTAGGGTCACAAGTCAAGAAGTATTAAGTGACTGATGCCAGATTTGAACTCAAGTCCTCCTAACTTCAGGGATGGTGCTCTATCTACTGCACCGCACCACCTAGCTGTCCCAAAGCTACTGTTCTTAAGGAATTTACAACCTATTGAAAGACAGCATATATATATATTTGTTACAGGACAAGTCTCTCCCCTCTAACAAATATACTTGTTGTGACTTTGGGAAAGCCAGTTATTCTCTTTGTGACCTAGGTCAGAGGCATCAAACACACAACTCCTGAACAAAAAAGAGAAGTGGAATCAAGATGAGGGATGAGGAATAGCCACATTCTGCTCTAAACAACTTTGAAATAATGTCTCAAATCAAATTTCAGATTAGCATAGCCAACAAAAGGGTGGGATGAGATAATTTTCCAGTCAAAGAAAACATAAGTAATTGGCAAGAAAAGTCTGTGGCACTGAGAATTGAGGGGAAGTCTGTAGAGAGTCCCCACAGACCTCTAAGGCAATAGCAGCAACAACCATAGCAGCTTCAGGAGTTCTCAAATGACCAGAGAACAGAGAAATGTCCTTTTTGAGCAAAATGACAATTGCTCAGAAAGAGATTACAAGGAACCCTTTGCTGGGCAGTTGGAATAGCTGGTGCTGAGTAGCATCTTTGTTGCCCATACACAGTTCTGGTTCATAGCTCCTGGGTGGACATGAGTGCTAGTGGTACAGAAAAAAAGTGGAGAGAAAGAGAGAAAGAGAGAGAGAGAGAGAGAGAGAGAGAGAGAGAGAGAGAGAGAGAGAGAGAGAGAGAGAAGAAAAGAAAAGAAAAGAGAAAGAAAGAGAAAGAGAAAGAAAGGAAAAAGAAAGAAAGAAAGAGAAAGAGGGAGGAGGGAAGGAGGAATGAGGGAAGAAAAGGAAAAAGAGATGAAGGGAGGGAGTGAGGAGAAGAAGGGAGGAAAGAATAGAATGGAGGGAAATATCCAATTAATATTCATAGCTGCAAATATAAATGGGAAGAGGAACATGTTTTCCACTCAATAATGAGCATTCTCATATCTGGTCACACTGTACACATCTAAGGGATTCTGAATCACCAAGCTCATCATTAAAACCCTACCTCACTCTCAACAATTGATTCTTTATTCTTATCCTTCTTAAATCTCTTACAAAGTTTCAACCATACACTATCCACCCAATTCCATTTTGCTTTCAGGAATGTGTTTCATAAATAACAAAAGTCCCATCATCCTAAATATTTTCTTCTTCCATTCCTTCCATTTTTAGCTAGTACTGAAACTTAACTTGCCCTTGATGATATAGAATCCACAGTCAGTCTTTACATCATGGATTATATTTTCACTTATTATCTTTAGCTCATTGGCCAAAGCAGGGAAGTTGGGTTACTTTTTATTCCCTATTGCCAACCAGATTCTCTTCCTACCTTCATTACTCAGCTACCTCTTCTCCTTTGAGGATCATGCTATCTACTCCCCAATCAAACTTTTGTAACTGCTGTCTACAAAATCCTAGATCACTCTTCTTGCTTTCCCAATAAGTTTAATATGTGGTTCACAATTTTTCACTCCTCCCTAATTCTTGTCCTCAAACTAAATGACTACAACATACATACTGAGTCTTGCTCAAGCACTTTCACCATGCAGTTCTTAAACCTATTCACTTTCCATGACCTTTTCCTCCTCCCTACCTCAGAGGTTATTCATCATTTTACTATCATACTCCAATGTATCACTTCTACATACAAAAATTTCAAAATCCAAAAAATATAAACATAGTTTCTTGCCTTTTCACCTGTCCCTCTACCTTCCTTTACAAAACCCCACTCATCATCTGCACCATGAAAATTAATCCCTTAATTCCTCAATTCTCTCCCAGGCTAAGTGTATTAGCCAATCTCTCCTTTTCTTTATCTTAATCTTTTGGTGAATCATTTCAACTCTACATTGTTCGCTTTTGAGTCTCTAATTCCCTTATCATTTTGGCAGTTGTGTCCTGCTAATCCTCAGCTTTGGATTAAAATGCATACTTTAATTATATACATATAGTATACATATACAAGGATGAAGAAAATTATACAACTGTTCTGACTGTGCCTACAACAAATTTTTGTTTCACAACCTCAAGTGGGCTTTCACTAATGATAGACAATCTTATTATTCTGTCTTAGTCTATTCATTATCCTGCTCTTCATAGTGGCTCTTCCAAAACTTTTTGTCCTTCCTCAAACCTATTTCTTCTTATATTTTATTTTAAAATATAGTTAAAGCATTGATTGTGAGCTCCCTCTTTTCCTTTTTTTCTCATCTATCACTCAGATACCTCCCACCACTATCTTCCTCTTTACCCTGTCACAATAAATTGTGATAAATTGGCTTTACTCATTACCTAGGCTAGCTTCTTTATCTACCTAAGTAATCCCATTCCATCATGTCCCCTTCAACAGATTGCTTCTTCTATCATTCCCACTCTTTCATTTTTTTTCCAATCTTTTTCTACTGGCTTCTTTTCTGCAACATCTTCACATTATCCTTCCATCCCCACTAAATGTGGTTCTATATCTCTCTTCTGTCCTTTGAAGCCAACCTCTTTGAAAAGGTCATCTATAAATGTTTCTACTTTCTCCCTTCTCACTCTCCATTAATCCCTTATAATGTGGCTTCCAATTTTATCATTCTACCAAAACTCCTCTCTCCAAAGATCTTTTATATGATCCAAAATATTTCTTGGTTGCCAAATTAATGCCAATTCAATTAAACTTTTCCCAATCTTAATTATTCTCAAATTTTTTTTTAAATAACTTTTAAAACTGTTAATCATTCTTTTCTCCTTTATACATTATTTTCTCTAGGTTTTTTGGAACAACACTGCTACCTATTTCACTACTCCTTTTCAATCTCTTTTGCTGGATCCTTATTGAAATCACCCCCGTTTCTCACAGATTTCTGTCTCTCTTCTCCCAGTTCCCCCTTTTTACGACTTCACTTGGCAATCTTATCTTTTCATATGGATTGAATTGGCATCTCAATGTTGATAATTCCTAAATTACCTATTTTAATTTAATTTCTCTTCTGACATCTGATCTTGAATCTTTAACTGCCTTTCAGATATCTCAAACTGGATTTACAATAGACATCTTACTCATATGTACAAACTAAATTCATTCACTTTCCCCCTAAATATCCCTTCCTCTTAATTTCTCTATTACTATTGAAAGCAGTAGCATCCTCTCAGTTCCTCATACTCAAAACCTAGGGTGTCCTCCTTGACGCCTCAGAAACTCTCAGTTTCCCTACCTCAATGTGTTACTTGTTGATTTCACCTTTGCAACTTCTTTTGTATACACCTCCTTCTCTCTTTTGACACTACCAACACTGTGTTTCAGGCCCTTACCATTTCATCCCTGGACACGTCTGATAGTTTGCTGGTGGGTTTACCTTAAGTATCTCTCTACTTCAATCCATCTAATCAATTCAGCTACCAAAGTAATTTTCCTACAGTGTAAATCTGACCTTGCCTTCCTCTTATTCACTAAATTGTAGTTGCTCCCAATAAACGCCAAGATCAAATACAAAATCATCTAATTGATATTCACTTGCTCTTCATCTACTTATTTTTTGTAACTTAGCTCCTTACTACCATTCCAGTCTTTTTACATTTTATTTCCTGCCACATAAACTTCAATCTAGTAACACTGATCACCTTACTATTTCAGGAATAATGCATCTCTCTTTATATTTTCTTTGATTGTTCTCCATGCTTGGAATGGTCTCCCTCCTCCTCTTTGCTAGCTGTTTTTTTTTTTTTTTTTGCTTCTTTTTAGTTCCAACTAAAATCCTATCTTCTTTAGAAAAGTCTTTTCTAACCTCTCTTAATTCTAGTCCCTACTTTCTATTAATTATTTCATATTTATCCTATAGTTATCTTGTTTTTACACATTTGTTTACTTCTAGAATTTCTCCCCCATTAGATGCTCCTTGGGGGAAGAGACTACCTTTTGCCTCTTTGTATATACCCACCATTTAGCATAGTGCCTATTACATAGTAAGTGCTTAATGTTTATTGACTGACAAATTGGAAACTCAGAAAATCCAAATTTATGTAATTTTCCCAGGGTCACATAGCTAGTGAATGTCTGAAGTTGAATTTGAATTCTATACTTCCTACGTTCTATCAACCTACATGCATCTCTGAAATTATCATGTAATTCCATAAGGAAAAAAAAAATTGTAGCAATCAAAAGCAAAAAATAAACAAAAAAGGTTGTTTTTTTTTCAGGAGTCCATCAAGCACATCAGGTGTGTTATACCTTATACCTCTACTCACCACAAAATATTCTATCAAAACAATGTTCAGATCTAATACATAAAACATTGATGAGGAAATTACAGTGAAATATGACTTATTACAGGCAAAATGTATTTCCCATCCTAAGTCTATATTATCCCAAACATTTCTTTTTGCATAAGATTTAATAAAGGTCTAATCTCTGTTTAGTCACTGATCATTTCTTCACAGTGGCCCAAAGAACCCCAATAACACAAGCCAATTTCTCATGACAAATGAAGGTTCAAAATGAGATGCGTTAAATTAAGAAGAAAGAGGAATCAAATGACTTTGAAATAGCAGAAATATCTACTCTTGTTTTCCCTTTCATAGGACCCAGAAGCAGTAACTCAATACTTTGGATACAAAGTGAGGAAAACCATCCTTTTACTTTCTTCATGAAGAGTGTGCAGTAATAATATAAGCATGGTGTTAGGTTATCATCTGATATTGAATCCTTTTGTTAGCATACTAACCTGTAATTAACTAGCTCCATGCTTGGCAAAACTCCCTATGTTAAAGGAAATATGAGAGTTAGTCCGTTAAATGCAGTTTTATAATGAGAAAGAAAAAGTCTATTATCCTGAAAAGATGCACAGAAAAGTTTGTCTGCATGTTAACTTGTCCTCTGTGAAGCACTGAAAAGAAAAGACTGTTACAGAGTTATCTATCTCTCTTTTGTCCCTTTGTCTTGTACAGGCTCTCTCCATGTCCTTCTCTCATCTACTCTTCTTACACACTGTAGTTTTCCTTTTACACTCACTCAGCTACTGGTGCCTCCCTCTTCCTCAAATTATATTTTATCTAGCTATCTTTTTATTTATTTATTTTTACTCTGAACATATTATATTATATTGAACAAGAGACCATAGATCAAGAATTCTTAATTTTTTAAGGGGAGGGAGAGAGACAGAGACAGAGAGACAAAGTGAGACAAGCAGATGAAAAGACAGAGAAACAGAGAGAAGGGAAGGAACTGGGGAGAGGGAAGAGAGATATGAACAGCTGCTTATAAAAAAAAATTGTTTCTTGAATTGATTAAATGAATAATATTTGGTGAAAAGGGGTGAGTATATAAAAAACTAACTGATTAGTATAAAAAGATAACATTTTGGTAATTAATAAATAAAAATTCAAACATACTTGGATTGTTTTAAGATCCTGGGTGTAATAAGAATGAATATGGTATTGAGTCAAATTGCAGTTTTAGGGGTGACCACCTTTAACAGACTATATATTAGTGTGGTCAAGTAGAAAACATATATATATATATATATATATATATATATATATGTTTATATAACATGTTTATATAACACACACATGTTTATATATTATATATGTTATCAGTGTACGTAATACATGTCTATATATGTGTGTATGTGTGTGTTTATATATCAACATACATATATACCAAAGTATATAAATAAACATGATTGACTGGTTGTTTTATTTCATATTCAAGGTGAACCAAAAAGACACAATATGTTAGAGTCAAGTTACAGTGTATCCAACTGTGGCTGATCAGACCAATATGAGCTCATGATATTCTGCCATAGATCGAACACATATAGTTCCTATGAACATTTGTGGTGAACATTTATGATGTTGTGTGTATCTCATGTTTCTTTTGAGCTAATTCAATTCCATTTTGCTCATAGGGCATAGAAGCCTCTCTGATGGGGCATTCTAGGTGAGGCAGGCAGTCTTGTAACAATGTCACTCATGTCACTCAATCATTTCCAAAGTTCTTAGAGAAACCTTGAGAGTTTCCTTCTGTCACTTCTGATCTCCATGTAAGCACATGCCTTGTTTGAATTCTCAGTAAAATAGCCCTCTGCAATAATATTTCAAGGCACAATAGCTCTGTAGACCTTCAGTTTGGTAGCCAGTCTAATATCTCTCCTCTCCCACACTTTCTTTCAGAGCCTACGAGCTAATTCTGGCAATGTGTATGTCAATCTCATTATCCATGTGGACTTCCCTAGAAAGTATACTGCCAGGGTAAGAGAACTTATCCACAGCATTCAAGACTTCACCATTTACTGTGATCATTTGATGGTTCCACATATGGATGGGTTGTCCTGACTGATGAAGGATCTGTGTTTTCTTAGTGTTCATTGTAAGGGCAAAACAAGCACAAGCAGCAGAGAATTGACCCATACTTTGTTGCATGTCAGCTTCAGAGGCTGAATTGACATATAGATATAGATATACATACACATGATACATCTATACATGTACACTTGCATGTTTGTATATTTGGTTAAAGATCTGTTCTTTATCCACTCTGCCACCTAGTCACTTTAGTATTAATCAATATTGACAATGATTAATATTTAACAAAAAATGGTAGATGGGACTCTAGAATTGAGACTAAGTTGAATTTTTAATAATCAATAGAGAAATAACCAATCATATTTTTAGATTATCTTAGAATTGGGAGTAATGAATATGAATATCATAAAGAGTCTAGCAGTAGGTTGAGGTAGGCTAATGGGTGACTGTCTCATTAGGCCACCTCTGAGAATGGTCAATATTTAAACCCTGCTTCATATAAATATTTAAGCTTGCCAGTGGAATAAATTGAAAGGAATGTAGTGAATCTTGTTGATTCACTTGTTGATTGCTTAAAAGTCATCAAAATTTCACTTAGCTCCTAGAATGTGTGAAACACTATGATAGGTATTACAAGAAATCCAAACATATAGTGTATGTTCACAGTAATTATACCTAAATAAATCTATTTTTATAATTTGACATTTTCATATATTGAATTTTACTTGAAGTAAGACATACCCATACCTTTGTAAATTAGCTTCAGGTTTATTAACCTGCTCATGTAACTCTAGATGACTTATAGTATAATCAAATTTGTAAAATGACATTAAAGCATCTCAGATTTTAATCCCAAAATCTTGTTATTAAGCAGAATCAAATTCAATGGATTTTCAACATAGTATCTCTATTACTGCCACCAGAAGTGTTTTTCTTTAAGAATTCTCATTGGGAAATAAGAAATTAACAGAAATGGGGCTATATAGAAATCAATTTAGACCACTTTGAACATCATGCCAGATTTTATTAAACATTTATAAAATGATCTGCATAAATAAGATTAAAAAACCTTACTGTCAAACAAAAATATCACTATCCACAAATTTGATGTGATATCAAAAATTACAAGGCAGATTTCATTTCATTAATTCAAAAATTTTCAGTGCAATTACTCTTCTCTCTAAAACATTACTGGATCATAAATCTGGGTCAGTAAGTAACATAAGAGCCATATAACTAAAAAGGGATAATAGTCTACTTTATAATAGCCCTCAGCTATCAACCAAAGAAACCTTTGAGTTGGACTTCCCAAAGGTATGAGTGATCAGATATTTCACAAATGAGAAGTTAATTAGTAAGAAGAATGTTCTGGAAATAACACTAAGGTATACTGCTTGTTAGAAATTATTGGGGAAAGTGGTCATACTGAAAGACATTGAGATCCATATCAGGAAGAGGAAACCAAAGAATAAGGTATGATACTCAGCTGTGTGACCTTTATAACTGAGATCTGATCATTCTAAGACTAACTTTTTATCCCACTCTATCTGAATTGCAATCTAATGAAAACTCTCCCATGGATGCCATTTTTAGATTCAGATGATTGTCTAAAATTGGGTAAAAATACTGTTGGGTGGATGAATAAAACCATAACCTTTGTGTCTTCTCTTTACAGCCTATGGTTATTTCAAAAGTTTCTAATAGAGATATTAATTATTCAAGTAATTAGGGGAAGTTCTCCATAAATACACTAAATATAAGTATTTAAGTATAAAATAAATCCATTAGATGCTAAGCTTTTTATAATTTCCCCCCCCCCCCCCACTAAAATATTTGGCTTCAAGCCAAGCTTTCAAACTTGGATTAGTGTAGCAAGCACTGTTTGCATCTCTAAAGTATCTTACTCCAGGATAACATCAAGGTGGTTGATCTTACTAAACAAAGTGTTATAGAAGCTCATTTGACACCTGGAACTAAGTTCTCATTGTTCAGAAACTCCTGAAGTTACCTTAAGATTCAGTAAATCTAATCTTTGGTTTCCTTTATAGTAATAACATCTTAGTCACATTTAAACAAATCTTTTTATGCAATTTTAATTTAATGTCTTTCTCACATTCCAGATGGAAAAACTGAGACCTAGAGAAGGGAAATGGCAATCAAGCAAAACACTACATTGTAATAAACTAGTAATGGAGAAACAGGTGTAGAACAATCTGGTACCTTGTTGTAACATGACTCATAATGGCATGAAGTTGCCCTATTGCAGAGAGTCTGTTTTGTTTTCCAATGAAGACATTTAATTACTAGAATTGCATTGGCAGAATTTTCTTGTAAGTTGGGCTCAACTATCATTTATAGATCCTAGATATAGTTTTGTACAGATGTGTACATTGCTGAACTGTGATGTCTGCCTTTCACCTACTTAAATTAAAAGATATATGAGGGTCAAACAATATGAATAGGCAGTTTTCAGAGGAAAGAAAAACAAGCTATCAGGAGCCATGTGGGAATAAGGCCCTAAAACACTAATAATTAGAGAAATACAAATTAAAACAACTCTAAAATTCCACCCCATAGCCATAGAATTGACAAAATTGGGGGAAATTAAGAAAAATGTCATGTTGGAGAGGCCACAGGAAAACTAGTACAAACTGTAATTCCACTTTGATCTAGCAATACTGCCACTAGATCTATAACCCAAAGACATTAAAGAGGAAAAAACCATATGTACAAAAGTTTAGTAGCAATTTTAGTGGTGGAAAAGAATCAGAAACTGAGAGAATATCTGTCTATTATATGAATGGGAGGACACCATTTTAAGAAATGATGAATGGTTTCAAAGAAATATAGAAAGACTTGTATGAAGTGAGGCAGAATGAAGTGAGGAAAATCAGGAGTAATAAAATATCAAATCCTTCTAAAGGCTGACAACAAATCAAGAAGACCCTTGATGAAATATCATGAATAACTCCTCCTTTGAATAGAGAGGCAATGGACTAAGAATGCAGATTGAGGTGTGTTTCTTTTTGGATTCAGCTAATGCTTTATTGTGTTTTGTTTAACTACATGTTTTCAATGGGTTTTGTCATTCTTACTTTTCTTAAGGTGGAAGGGGGAGAGGGAAAGGAAAAGAATTTGGAGCTGAATATAACATTTAATTTTAAATAAAGTAAATTCTCTTAAAATTGTACTCACTAGTTGTAATTTTGATTAAAGTTTTAATAATGGAGAAATGAGTGTAAAAGTAGCATTTTAATATGCAGAAAGAAGACTCTATCAGTTTTTTCTCTGCAGGTAAATGGTATTTTTCATCATAAATCCTTTGAAATTATCTTAGAGTATGGTTGGGTATAGCGTATATTCAGGAAAGGGCTACTGCCTGTGTGTGAAGACTGCCAATCCCTTTTCAGGGTTTCTTTCCACCTTTGGAATCCACCTGATCCATCCAAATCTTCTCTGAGATTCTAATGAACGAGATGAGGTGAGATCTTTCAAGACAGTTGTGAAAATCGAGTAAGGCTTCATCTATTTCAAAGTTTGAGTAGGCCTGAAGGACTTTAAGCATCAAGTCAAGGGTATACTTAAGTTCCCTCCCTGCTATTCCCTAAGGGCATACTTAAATCCCCTTGTTATTCTCCTATGACATCAGTGTCTTTCTGTTAGGTCAAATATGGGCAACTATGTACTTATTGGTCAAGTTCAATTTCTTGGGTAGTTCCCGAGTTTAGAATGTAAGATCCTCAGCCAATAAGGATGGGGGTCAGTGGTGGGAGGGGGTATTTACGTTAGGGATAAAAAGCGTTGACCCTGCTCCCTCGGTGCTTCCTCGCTTCGATTGTCTGCTCTATTGGTGGGACGCCCGATTCTTGAGAAGGTATAATAAACTTCGCTTTGCTTCTAGATATCTCTCCAGCTTTTTTTATTAAATGCTGTCTGAACCACACACTAAGAAACTATAATATGCACAGGGACCACATTCCAATAAACTGTTTTAGCAAATGGACTAAATCAAGTTGAGGATAACCAAGAGATATTTGGCAAGTTTGGTGTACGTGTCTGTCTACTCCAAACATACAAAGTTTGGGTGGTTGACAAAAACTTGTTCCAATGATCATGAAAACTGCTGAAGGAGGCACTTTAGAATGCTTAGAAGTTGATTAGACACTGAAAATACCAATGCCATCTATTGCATTCTGAGTCATCACCAGTCATCTTGACTTTATCTTGTCATTCTCCCGGAACTCTGAGGTTATCTCCTGTGTGTCCTAATCACTGGACCCAGATGGCTCCAGAGGCTGAAGAGTTGACTTAGATCAATTCATTTGCACATCATAGCTTCACCTTCCTGATGCCTTCAATTCTCTCTGAGAATGAAGGACAGACAACAGTATTGCACTGGATTCTGATGAATCTGGAATACAGAGTGAGGATAACAACTTCATAAAATTCTTCCTAATTTAAAATCCAATTTGTGTATAAATAAAAACATCACCCATACTAAGAATGAGGCAAGCATTTTTTTAAACATCACTAGTCTTATATGATCTGATGCAAAATGAAGTAAGAAGAACTAGAAGCTCACTATGCACAGTAAAAGCAATATTGTAATTTTGATCAAATATGAAAGACTAATTGCTTTGATCAGATATAATGATGAAAGACAATTCTAATAGACAAACAAGGGAAAAAATGCTAACTCCAGAGCATTTAGAGACAGAGACAGAATAGATTAACTTCAAATGCAAATTCTTTGGTGCTCAGTTTACTCATTTGTAAAACAGGAATAATGATACTTCCCTGAACTAACTCAGGATTGCTGTGACCTTCAAGTGAGAAAGAATATGAAATTGCTTTGAAATTATTAAGGACTATACTTGGGTAAATCATTGGTACTATTACTACTACTATCCTTATTGTTATCATTATAGTTTTTCTTTTTTAATTTTTACAAATTATAATGTTTTATTTTCTCCAATTACATGTAAAAACAATTTTAATATTCTTTTTTTCAAATTGTGATTTCCAAATTCTCTATCCTCTACACCTTATTGAAAAGATAAGCAATTTCATACAGATTATACTTGTCATAATCATAATTTTAAAAATCACTTAACTACTTAGACTGTATTTACATGTCATAACTCACTTTTTCATTTTTTACTTTTTGCAACATGATTAATATGGAAAAATGTTTTGTATGAATTCACATGTATAATGGGTGTATTGTTTGCTTTCTCAGTGGGGGAAGAGAGTAGAATATGAGAATACACTTTTGAGCAAAGAAATAACAAATACGTTTTTTGCAACTCTGGCTTCTCAGTGACAGGACCAGACAAGGCTTCATTCCCTCTTATTCCCCTAGTTCCTCCTCTCTTTTAAAAGCAAAAGAAGTAGAAAGTAAATGTGTGAATATTCAAATGAGCCCATTTGCCCACCAAGAACAGAGGAGGGGAAAGGAAGAAATAAGAGATCCATTTTTGTAAACTGATCAGCCTGTTCCCTAATCTGTTGCTTCCACTGGCCTGCAAGGTCATCTGGAATGGGCTGTTGACCCTGCTGTTTATCATGCCCTGAGCTTTTTTGTCTTATTTTTTTCAGAAAAACATTGGTTCTGATCATTATCTTCATGGGTCCTTCATTTCTCTTTCATTCCATAAACAAATTTCAAGTGAATATTTAATGCAATCTATTTAGTCAAAACAGTAAAGATCTTTCTAATAATTTTCAGAACTTTAGTTTTGAACTTTAGGCTAGTAGTGAATAGAGTGGATCCAGGTTTAATATTCCTGGAAAATACCAGAATACTAGAATAATAACTAAATATGATGCCTGGGACTTCTCTTTTTCTTTATTAATTCATACAGCCTTTATCCATTATTCTAGCACAAATACTTCCATCACCCTCTTTATCACAAGGTGTTTATGCTATTGCAGTACTCCTTCCATATTCAACCCTCCCCTTTCTTCTTTGTAGGAAAGGGGAAAAAAGCAGCTATTCTACTTCATTTCCAATTTGTTCTTATATAGACAAAGAGCTTTATTATCTGCCCATCCATATACTCCATTATTCTTAGTTTCCAATTTGTCCCTCTCTTTTGTTATTCTATTCTATCAATAAACCGACAGGAATGCCATTGGACCTACCAGGTGCTCTGTAGAAATGTATTCTGTCAAATGATCTAGAACTTCTATTTAAAATTTCCCTTATGAATTGGGGTATGGCCCAGTTTCCCCTTTTATCCCAGGACAGTCCTCAGGGGCCGGTAAACTGGGTTGGCGATGCTGATACTTTGCACTCCCTCTGACCCCTCCCCCATAAGAGTGGGGAAAGTGGGGGGAAGGCTCAGGATCTTTGCTTATTGAGGAACCAACTCTTTAAAGAAAGGCAGCACAGTTAAAAGATTTCTAAGAGCTTAAATTGCATTCTTATCTTGACTAGATATCAAGGCCTCTTGCCTACCTACCCTGACTTCTTATTCTTAGTCCACACCCTTTAATCCCGACCCCAGGAGAAATTAGCTTTCCTGAAAATTAAGAGTGAAAGGGCTAAACTCTAGGCTACTTAACACTTTTTAGTACAGACAAATAATCTTTTGCTCCAAGCATTTTCTCCTACTTCTTCTTGTTAGATGGGCCATCAGCATTCTTACAGGCAGCCCACAGAAGGGACCTGATGCATTTCCTGCTGTCGCCATCTCCACCCTGGATGACACCCGGTTTTAACCTGCTCCCACGATGGACTTCAAACTTTGGATTCTCAACTGCCCTTCAGCCTGAAGAACATGGGACAACTGACTGGGAACGACTGACCGGGACAAACACCCCTTAGGTGCCCTGCTGCCATCCCCAAACCCCACACCTCACGCCTCACCTCCTGGCATGAAACCCCAAATCTCTACGACCCTTGCCAGCTTGAAGCAGTTAAGAGGAGATTGGTGCCCCTTTTCCCACATGCCTTTGGAAATGACTGCTTGAGGGGGGGGTGAAGAGGGGACCCCTGAACTTGGAAAATCCTGGAAGGAGAAAATCTTCAACTCTGCCTCAATAAGAGACTTTGCCCCATGTCTTTTTTTCTTGAATGAATTTAAGTTCCAATTGCTTGAGGGAGGAATGATGTGGGAAAGATTCCTATCTTTGATTCCCAAACCCCTCTAGGGAATGTAATTACCCTTTGACTCACAAATCCTGGTCCCTTTGAATTCCAATAGAAGATCCGGACCTATCTCAGCCTCATCCGGATCTGAGCCAACTTTGTGGCTATACCCAAAAGCCCCTCGAACTAAGTCTCCTATTATAATAGGGCCATGCTGGGAACCCCTCTTTGCAGAGATTCCAAACATGCTAGCCATGTGAGGACCCTCTGTCCACTGGACCCTCTGTCCAGTGCCCTCCTTATCTCTACCTTTACCTCTCTCCTTACTTCCAAACCCGATAATAAACCTCTTTTGTCAATCTAAAAATTAAAATAAAATTTCCCTTATAATCGTACCTTTCCAGACCAAACTAGATTGTAACTGAAAGAAAAAAATAATTTATGTAAAAAAATCTCATGCAATGATAACTTAGCATTTGAATTTAAGCATGTGGCTTCATGTGACTGTCTCATAATAATGCATGTCTACTTCAATATGTTGATAGATTCCCCAGCAGTTACTGTTCTTTAACAAGATAATCGTGCAATCAATGTTAGCTTCTAATTTCTTAATAACAGAAGATATATTTACTTTGTGGATTACAAAGATGCAGAGAGGACTTTTTAAAAACTAGTTGAGTCTATCCAACAAAGATTAATATCCATTCCATCTGTTTCCTTAACATAGTTGGTGGGGCAATCAGTATAAGCCCTTTAGGATTTGAGAACACATAACAGAATGACATTTTAGCAGTCTTTTGGTCCAATTGTCTCATTTTACAAATGAGGAAAACAGATCTAGAGAAGTTAAGTAATTTGTTCAAGATTACATAAAGAAATAAAAAGTAGCAGAGCTGACATTTTAGTCAATATCTGACTCCATATCTAAGGCTCTTTCCAATGAACAATGTAGCCCTCCTAATTTTTGTTGGGTATGGTTTTTTTGTTCTAAAAAAGGACCAAAATAATATCTCTATATTAGTCAAGTTACAATGTATCTGACTGAGTGATCAGACCAATACAAGCTCAGATTACTCTGCTACATGTCAGACACAAATAGTTCATATAAGCATTTGAAGTAGATTCTCTAACTGCACATCTTTATTTTTCTTGAACCACTTCAATTTTGTTTTGCTCATAGAACACAGCAACTTCTCTGTTGAGTGCATGCTATGCTGGGAGGTTTTGTGACAGTATTTCCCATGTCATTCAATTGATTTCAAAATTCTTCAGAGAGACCTTGAAAGTGCCTTTGTTTTTTTGTTTTGGTTTTTTTTTCCCTGACTACCACATAAGCACTTGCCATGTATGAGTTCTCCATAAAATAGTTTTTTTGACAAGTGAGTGTCTGATATTTGAACAATAGCCAATCCAACCAAGTTGTATTTTCTGTAGTAGAGTTTGAATGCTTGGCAGTTTGTTTTTGTTTTGTTTTGTTTTGAGATAGGACATCTATATCTAGTACCCTATCCTGGCCGGTGATCTTCAGAATCTTTCCAAGAGAATTCTAAATGAAAGCAATTCACTTTTCTGGCATGGTGCTAGTATACTGTCTGGAGTTCACAGGTATATAAAAATGAAATCAGCCCAGTGACTCTGTAGACTTTCAATTTGGTAGATTTCCTTCAGAATCTCACAAATACTGATCTAGCTCTGGCAATGTGTGTATATCAACCTCATTATCACTGTTGAATATATATGTTCATCATCCATGAAAAGTATACTACCAGGGTAAGCAAACTTATCTACAGCATTGAACACTTCTCTATTTGCTATATCCCACAGCATGCTTGGCCAAATTCTGGGTAACAAACAAAGCTTTCACACTTCCCCATTCATCAATCTAGTGAAACAAAGCAGAGTGCTTGTCCTGTGCTTTTTAGCATGATGTTTTCAGTCATATTGGCAAACATTTTTAATAAGGAAAAACATGAGTCAAGGTCAGCTACTGCACTGATGGCAAATTCTTCAATTTGAAAAAGCTATAAGCCAAAGCTTAAGTGGAGAGAATGTTGGTGCGTGATTTTTTATTTGAAGATGGTTGTATAGCCTCCAAAGCTGAGGTGCATCAGGGTATGAATTGATTCTCTGCTGTTTGTGTTAATTTTGGCCTAACAATTAACAACAAGAAAACAAGTATTCCATCAGTCAGCATCACATCATCTATATGCAGAATCATTTGTTTCCTCTTAATTTTACAGATAAGAGAATTGAAACTCAGGGAGATTATAATCTCCTTAAGATCACATATGTAGTAAGTGAGATGCAGAGAGGGTGTTAAAACCCATCTTCATACTCCAAATTCAACATATCACTACAATAAGATTCTCACAATCAGTACCCACAATTAAAACTGATACAAATATTTCCCCTCTAAACATATAGACATATGCACACACAGAGACATACGTAGTTAATAGCATCCCTATTAAGAGCTACAAAGTCAGAGGGGAAAAGAAAACCATGTCCATGAAAGTACTGATATGGTAGCCTAATGCCTCTAAATAGTCTTTATGGATAGGACACAAAATTCAACTGCTACAGCTTTGACTTTTTACCCAAGAATCCTGGATCTACTGAAAGCTTTCATCAATATTTTTTCCTACAATTCTATGTGAAAGCTCAAGGATATTTGTCCTGAATGAAAAACTGACACAGATACTTTTGAATATTCCTATTTACCATAATGATTACACAATGAGGAAAAGACCAAGGACCACATTGTAGGTACCTTAGCTAAGCTGATTTTTCCATTCTCAAAATTTCCCTTCCCCACAGTCATTCTACTCATTCTTCCCACACATTTCTTTTCACCCCCATGTTGTGGCAGGCATGTAGGCTGTAGATAAGGCAAACAAAACCTTAACTGCCACAGTGCTTTCTATAATGTTTCTTCTGTGTAGTTCTATACTTCTATCAATAATGTATACAAGGATCTGTTTCTTAAAACTTTGTAACTGATAGAGTTGTCCACTATAAGGACCATTAATAATTGATATTGCTTACTATAGAATATGTACATGCATACTCATTTATACATAACTATATTAATAATTAAGGCCTTTTAGTGTCTTTATGTAATAAAATTTTATTCTCCTTACCCTATGAATTCTGAGTTAGTATTCCTGTTATATAAGAGGGGAAGAAGATTTATAAATATCTCTATAAAATCATTGATTTCTCTCTCTGAGTCAACAAAGCAAGGCCATTCTATAGGCATCAGTCATGCAATTTTTAAAAAATAACTTTTTGCTAACATTTTCTGGGTTTGTTTTTTACATCATCATAGTTATTTCAAGTATTCTTTTCACTTCTTTCCAGAAAGCC
This sequence comes from Sarcophilus harrisii, assembly GCF_902635505.1. Lineage (NCBI taxonomy): Eukaryota > Metazoa > Chordata > Mammalia > Dasyuromorphia > Dasyuridae > Sarcophilus > Sarcophilus harrisii. Next base: position 80,592,033 of record NC_045430.1, on the reverse strand, counting down.
ATCCCATATGAAAAACTGTATTTTTTTAAAGGTGAAAAAAACAATAAGCACAACTGATTGAATAAGTCAAAAAACATGTGCAATATGTACTGTTTGTAAATTTCCTACTTCTATTATGGAGTAGGTTGGGGTGTCTTCTCATATCTCTTCATTCAAGTTCTATTTAGCCTTTATAATTTTGTTACATTTATTTTTTATTTTGGTATGTTGCTATTCATTCCATTTACATTGCTGTATTACTGTGTATATTGTTTTCTTGGTTCTGTTTATATTGAACAGTTTAATGGAGTTCTTTAAATAGCAAATAATATCTTTTATTTTTTTTAAGAACATATTATTTGTAATGAGGATAAAGTAGAACTCTGCCTAATTACATCAGGAGTGAAGCAAGGATATCACCACTATAATTCAATATTGTACTAGAAATACTAGCTATATCAATAAGAGAAGAAAAAGAAATTAAAAAAAGAATAAAAATAGGCAATAAGGAAACAAAACTATCACTTTTTAAAAATAATTTTATGGTATAGTTAGAAAATTCTAGAAAATCAGGTAAAAATAATTGGAATAATTGACAACTTCAGAAAAAGTTTCAGGATATATAAAACAAATCAACATTAACTATTAGCATTTCTGTGTACTATTAACAAAGTTCAACAGAAAGAGAGAGATGCCATTTCATATAATTTCAGAAAAAAATATTTGGGATTCTATGTGCCAAGACAAATCCAGGGAACTATATGAACATAATTACAACCATATAACTAAAGTCAGATCTAAACAATTGAGGAAATATTAATAGCTTATGAGTAGGTTATGCTAATAGAATAAAAATGACAATTCTACTTAAATTAATTTACTAACTCAGCACTATCTCAATCAAACTTCCAAAAATATTTTTTAGAGCTAGAAAAAAATAGTGACAATATTTATCTGAAAGGACAAAATATCAAAAATATGGAAATCAACAAAAATGCAAAGGAAGGTGACCTAGCAGTAGATTTCATACTAGTTCTCAAACCAGATCTCAAACTTCAAACTGTATTGTGTAGGACTAATTGTCAAAATAATCTGCTCCTGGTTAAGAAATAGATGGGTAGTCCAGTAGAACAGATTAGATTTAAAATACACAGGAATAAATCACCATAGCAATACAATGTTTGACAAACCCAAATAACTAAGCCTTTGGCACAAAAATTTAATATGTTCTGGGAATAGCAAGAAACAGTATAAGCCAGAATCTCAAACTATATACTAAGATAAGTGTGTACATAATTTAGACATAAAAAGTGATGTCATAAGAAAATTAGGTGAGCATAGAATAGTTTACCTGCCAGGTTTATGGATAAGGAAGAATTTTTGACCATGTAAGAGAGAGAAAGCATTATGATATGTAAAATGGATAATTTTGATCATATCAAATTAATTTTTTCCACATACAAAAGCAGTTCAACCAAAATTAGAAGGAAAGGAAAAAAACTAGGAAAATATTTTATAGATCCATTCTTTGATAAAGCTGTTATTTTTCAAAAAATGTAAATAAATGAGTCAAATTTATGAAAAAAATGAGTCATTCCCCAATTGATAAATTGTTTTTCCAATGAGATATTTCACATTTTTCTATTTTTCATTGCTTTAGTTTTGTTTTTTTTGTATTTTGATTTCTCATACAGTCATTAGCTTACATTTGCTTAATTTAATTTGTAAGGAATTATTTTCCTCAGTGAACTTTTGAACACTCATTTGGCCAATTTTACTTTTTAAGGGTGTTCTTCTCTTTATTAAATTTTTGTATTTCCTTTTGTACCAGTCTCAGTTCTTTCAGTTTTTACTCTGACTTCCTTACTTAATTTTCAAAATCCCTTTTGAACTCTTTCATGGCCTGAGATCAATTTTTTTTATTTTTCTTGAAGTCTTTGGATGTAGGAGCTTTGACTTTTATGTCTTCTTATGAATATATGTTTTGATATTCCTTGTCACCATATTAACTTTCTATAGTCAGAATCTTTTCTTTTTTTTTTTTTTTTTTTTTTTTTGGTTACCTGATCATTTTCCTAACCTATTACTTGATCTTTAACTCTTTTCAAAAGTAGGATTCTTTTTCCAATGTGGAAGATGCACTGTCCCAAGTTCAGGGATTTTGTGCAGCTGTTTTCAGGGATTCTTTTAGGGACATGACTACAAGCTCTTTATTCTGCCCAGGAATTGGTAGGAGTGACCCTGCTCCATTGTAGCTGTATGTAGTGTGCTAAAGCAACAGAGTCCTTCCTCACAGCTAGTAAAGAGATCTCCTTTGAGTTGAGGCCTCCAGAAGCTGTCACCACCCATAGCCACTCCTGGTGTGCTAAATCCTTTCACTCTACTGATAAATCTTTTCTGCTGACTTTCCAAATATCTCTAAGATAATAGGTCTAGAAACCACCAGTGCTGCTGATGATTCAGAGGCTCAAGGACCTATTTTGTTGGCATTGAAGTCAGGCTGGGCCTGTGCTGGTTCAGCCTGCACTAAAACTGCATACTGAGTTCCCACTCTGGTGTCCGAAACCTTTTTTTTTTTTTTTTTTTTTGACCTTCTTTAGTTAGAAAATTGTTCTGTTCCATCTTTTTGAGTGTTCAATGCCCTAAAATCTGTTTAAAGTCATTATTTAAAGGAATTTGGAGTAGTTTAAGGGAGAGCACTGTGAGTTCTTGCTTTTACTCACCATCTCAATTCTACCCATATCCAATTGATAAATTGTTGAGGATTATGAACAATTTTAAAAAGAAGAAATCAAAGCTATTTATAGTAATATAAAATTCTCTAAATCATTATTGATGAGAGAAATGCAAATTCAAACAAGTCTGAGGTGGCACCTCATACCTATCATATTAGGCAATATGACAAAAAGGAAAGTGACAAATGTTGAGGGGTTGTGGAAAAATTGGTATGCTAAAACACTATTGATGGAGTTATGAACTGATCCAATAATTTTGGAGAGTAATTTGGAAATATGCCCAAATAACTGAAAACTGTTCAAACTCTGTAGCCCAGCTATTATGTCTAAATACTTATAGCAGTTCTTTTTTTGTGGTGGCAAAGAGTTGAAAGACGAGGGAATGTCCATTAATTGGAGAATAGTTGAACAAGTAGTGTCACATGATTGTGACAGAAATGAGTACAATAATAGAAATATTATATGATGATCTACTATGAATGATTCAGGTAGCCTCAGCGATACAACAATCTAATTGATTATTGTCCTTTTCAGAAAGGACAAAATGACATCACTTTATTAGATTCAAAGTACACTTTGTCCAACTGGCTGATCAGACAAATTTATAGTTGAAGGCTCTAGCATTGGTTGGGCACAAATAGTCTAAATGGACGTTTGGAGTAAAGATGTCTAAATTTGCATATCACACATTTTTTTGAGCTACTGTAATTCTGCTTTGCTTATAGAACACAGAACCTTCTTTGATGCAAGCATTACATGCTAGTTCTTTACCAACATCTTCCATCTCAAACAATTGAGACTTTGAGAGTGTCCTTGTTTTGCTTCTTTTTTCCCCTAGTAATTAAAAAAAAAAATAGTATACATTACTTTATGAATCATATTGAGAGAGAAAAATCAGAGCAAAATGGAAAAACCATGGGAGAAATAATAAAAAAAAGAAAAAAGAAAAAAAAAAGACCTGAACATACTATGTATTGATTTAAATTCAGTCTCTTTACTTCTTTTTTCTGGATACAGATGGCATTTTCTGTCCAAAGTCTATTGGGATTGGTTTGGACCACTTAACCACTGAGAAGAACCGATTTTTTCATAGTTGATCATTGAACATTTTTGCTGTTATTGGTATACAATGTATTTCTGGTTCTGCTTGTTTTGCTCAGCATCAGTTCGTGTAAATCTTTCCAGACCTTTCTAAATTCAGCTTGTTCATTTTTATAGAACAATAGTATTCCATTATCTTTATATACCACAATTTGTTCAACCATTCCCCGCCTGATGGGAATCGACTCATTTTCCAATTCTTTGTTACCACAAAAAGAGCTGTTACAAACATTTTTGCACATGTGGGTCTTTCCTTCCTTTAAGATTTTCTTGGGATACAGACCCAGTAATGGCACTTTGGGGTCAAAGGGTATGCTTTTTGGTCATAGTTCCAAATTGCTCTGAAGAATGGTTGGATCATTTCACAACTCCACCAACAATATATTAGTGTTCCAATTTTCTTACCTTCTCTCTAACATTTATCATTAACTTTTTCTGTCATCTTAGCCAATCTAAGAAGTATGAAGTGGTACCTCAGAGTTGTTTTAATTTGCCCTTCTCTAATCAATACTGATTTAGAGCATTTTTTCATATAATTATAGATGATTTTAATTTTGTCATCTGAAAATTGTCTATTCATATCCTTCACCATTTATCAATTGGGGAATGACTTGCATAATAAATTTGATATGATTCTTTATATATCTTAGAAATGAGACCTTTATCAGAAACACTGGCTGTAAAGATTTTTTTTCCCAGTTTTGTACTTCCTTTTAATCTTGTTTCTTTTGGTTTTGTATGTGCAACCATTTTTACTTTAATGTAATTGTATTGCTTCTTTTAACAATTATGTTAGCACTTGTCTTGGATGAGTTCTTTGTAAAATAGTTGTTTGGTGAATGTACCTTTGACATTTGAATAATATGGCCAACCCAGTGGAATTGTGCTCTCTACAATAGAGTTTGAATGCTTGGCAGTTTAGCTCAAGAAAGGACTCAGTGTCTGGTATCTTATCTTGCTAGAAGATCTTCAGAATCTTCTTAGGACAGTTCAAATGGAAGTGATTCAATTTCCTGGCATAGTATTAGTGCATTGTTTAGATTTCACAGTTATACAACAATGAAATCAACACAATGGATCTATAGAACGTCTGTTTGGTAGGCAGTCTAATATTACCTCTTCTCTCCTATATTTTTCTTTGGATCCCCACAATCAACTAGCTCTGACAATATATGCATCAATTTTGTCATCTATGTGAACATCTTTGAAAAAAATATACTGCCAAGGTAAGTGAACTTATCCACAGTATTTAAAATTCCCCATTTGTTGTAATTGATGGTTCTATGTATGCATGGTGTGGTAGTGGCTGGTGGGGAACCTGTGTTTGGACCCAAATTATCAAAAGCAGTAAAAGACTGATTTATTCTTACTTGCATCTTCGCTTCAGAAACTGCATTAAGGGCTTAATCTTCAAAAAAAATCACGCAGACTCTCTCTACTGTAGTTTTGGTTTGTAGCCTTTTCAAATTAAATAACTCACCATCAGTGCAATAGCTGACCTTGATGCTGTTTTCATCCTTGTTAATGTTTAACAATATTGTTGAAAACATCATTCTAATGAAGTCCTGAATAAGTAGGTGGTTTGGCAGAGAAAGCCTAAAATACTGTTATTAAAATACTCTATGAGGCAATCAATGGTATAATTGTCTTCTTTTGCTAATCCTTTTATGGGTTAGTCTGCCAAACTCCTCTATGGGTTTAGCCAGCCAGTTAATGGCATACTCCTACCTCATGGTGTCTTCCTTTTCTTCTTGTTAATTTTGAGTTCCACTGGGGAAATTGTCTTTTCCATTGTGAATTGTTAAAACTCTTTCTAATGCTCTTCCTATTTTTTCCTCTCTACCGATCCTGGTATTTATTTTATCTCTCATTTTGTTTGTAATCTCTTATAAATAAAATTACACTTTGGTAAAAAGAATGCCATTATGAATTTTTTATATGTTCCTTGTGCCTCATATTTGAGCTAGGAATTGCTATCCCAACTCCATCATTTGGTGTCCAGCCTCATCAATTCTAAGAAGCAGAGGAAAAAACACAGCCTTGCTTGAATCCATTGATAACTGGGAAAGTATGAGAACATCAACCATTATTCAGAATTTGTTCAAATTCATCATCATGAAACTAGCATACAATACTGATGAACTTAAAACAACTAAATTTTGCCATAATTTGCTGTCATGATTAGCAGTATTAAAGACATTGGTGTGATCAACAAATGTGTACCGACCTGTTCTGCTCCTGGAATTTCTTATGGAATTGTTGGGCATTAAACACCATATCAACTGTTCCTTGGCCCTTTCTAAAGCAATTCTGGATTTCAGAAAGATAACCATCTTCTAGTGAAGAATCACTCTATTAAGGAGCAACCTGGCAAGAATCTTACCAGCAACAAATCTATCCTCCCATAATTGTCATATAGATGGTCTTATGACAGTCTATTTCCTTTACTTTTACAGAGATGGACAATGGAGGTATTTTTTTTCCCTGAAGCAATTGGGGTTAAGTGACTTGCCCAGGGTCACACAGCTAGGAAGTGTTAAGTGTATGAGGCCAGATTTAAACTCAGGTCCTCCTGACTTCAGGGATGGTGCGCTATCCACTGTGCCATCTAGTTGCTCCAATGGAGGTATTTTTTAACTCCTGAGGAATAATCTCTTCTTATCATATAATCTAGAAAATTTCAGTCATCCTTTGTGTAAGCAGAGGACTCCCTGCTTTGTAAAACTCTTCAGGAATAGAATTAGTATCAAGTGTTTTGCCACACAAGAGGAACTGAATGACATTCAGAATCTCTTTATTCAGCTGGAAGTTCAGCTAGAGAGTGGTTGATTCATATCTGGGGTATACAGTCTGTTGAGAAGACTATGGAAGTGTTCAGCCAATATATTTCCAGTATCATGTCCTTATCAATAATAAATTAGATCCATCAGTACTGAGTAGTTAAAATGCATTATACAACTTTGGTCCATAGTCTTTAGGCATTATAAAATTGCTTTAGATTGTTACTATCAGCATAAAACTTAAATTTCAATTGTCTTCTTACTGAACCAAAAATTCTCTCACTCTTAAGTTTCACTTGTACTTTTATTTTGACGGAGCTAAACTCTGCCTTCTTAGAGGTGGATGGACTATTCTGGTAAATCTTGTGGAGTTTTAATTTTTTGTTTATCAGCTTCTGTAATTCCCCCAATTTTTGTTAAATCACTTTTGGAGTTTATAAGTATTCTAGCCTAGATGAGTAAATGTGATGCAGAAAACCAAATTTCTAAAAACTGTCTACTCCTTTTCTGTTCCATTGTTGTCAACCATGTGTTGGCTCAGCTTCCCTTTCAAATTAGCATCAAACTCTAAACTGTTGACATTAAGTTTTCAGGTAGTCATCATGTCTTGATATTGTTGCTTTTTTTCAGTACAAATATTTAGCTTGGAGAGGATAGGTCTATGATCAGTCCAGCACTCTGTGCCACATATCACATTATTCAATCTCACATCTTCTCTGTCTCTTCTCCTTACAATAACATAGTCTATTAAATGTCAATATTTGTTATGAGGATGCATCCATGAAGTTTTACTATTTAATTAAATGGAAGACAATATTGGTCATGAGGTCACAAGATGTACCAGGCCATAGTAGTTAAGTGACCATTGCTGTTGCCATTCCTCATTCCTTTATTCTCAAAGATCTCTTGCCATGTCTGGTAATCTCTGTTGACTCTTACATTAAAATCATCTAAAATTGAAGGCTTTCCCTATTTTTGGCATGTTGATCCTGAGCATTTCCAGATCTTCACAATCTTTTTCTCTTACATCATCATGATGGGATTGTATGCTCTGATGATAGTGGCTTGGTGCTTATCTACAAGTGGCAATTTCATTGTTATGAGCCCAATATTAACTCTTTTTGTTAGACACACAAGCTTGTTGACTAGATTATTTTTTATTACAAAACCTGTGCCAGATTCATGCTGCTCTCCTTTACTGTGGTCACTCCAGAAAAAAATATGTATCCAATCTCATCTTTTGTAGGTGGGCTTTTGTTTGCTAAACTTATTTCATTCAGGGCTGAGGTTTGGACACAAATTTGTTTGGATACAATATCTGCTGAGTTTTCTTATGACAAGAACTGTTCTTTCAGGTTTGATGAATTTTGTGCAAATGTGCTCACATTCTATGTAACAATGGTGAATAGAATTATGTTTGTAAAAGTTTTTGTACATTTCTTGGCATGTGTTTCAACCATAGGTTAAAATCCTCACTCAGTGTAGTAAGCAAGTCAATAAAATAAACAGACAATTCTTAGGACACATTTTCTAGTCCTTTCTTCACAACAGGAATACAATCCTTAAAAGACTGTTCAAGGCTGATTTAAGAAAATCTTGGAAAATCTTATATGAACTGATGCTAAGTGAAGTAGAATCAAGAGAACATGGTACACATGGCAACAAGAAGCTTATGTGATGATCAACCATGATGGATTTGGCTTTTTTCAACATTAGATTAATGTTCTAACAGCTTGTTATTTTTCAAAAAATATGCAGTTTTCAACATTCACCTTTGCAAAACTTTGTACCATTATTTTAAATGGAATTTCCCTTTCTATTTCTTGCTCCTGAGCTTTGCTGATAACATATAGAAATGGTGATGATTTATGTGGGTTTATTTTATACCCTGCAACTTTGCTATAATTGTTAATTTTTTCAAGTAGTTTTCAAATAGTTGATTCTCTAGGATTCTCTAAGCATACCATCATATCATGCAAAGAGTTATAGTTTATTTTCTCATTGTCTACTCTAATTCTTTTTATTTTATTTTATTTTTAATTTACCTTTAACACATTGTTTTATGAATCATGTCAGAAGAAAAAAATCAAAACAAAAGAGAAAAACCACGGGAACAGAAAAAAAAAGTGAATATAGCATGTGTTGATTTACATTCAGTCTCCTGAGTTCTTTTTCTGGGGTGCAGATGTCATTTTCGGTCCAAAGTCTATTGGGATTGCTTTAGATCACTAAATCACTGAGAAAGAACTGTCTTTCATAGTTAATCATAGCATATTCTTGCTGTTATTATAAACAATGTATTCCTGGTTCTCTTGTTTTACTCAGCATTAGTTCATGTAAATCTTTCCAGGCCTTTCTAAGATCAGCTTGGTCATCATTTTTTATAGAACAATAATATTCTATTACCTTCCTATACCACAGCTTATTCAGCCTTTCCCCAATTGATGGGCATCTACTCATTTTCATTATTTAATTGATAGTTTTCAATTTGTTCTTTTTTCTAGATTTTTAATTGCATGCCTGATTCATTGATTTCCTCTTTCTTTATTTTATTCATGTAGTTATTTAAAGATATAAAAATTTCCCCTAAGAACTGCTTTGGCTGCATCCCAAAAATTTTGGTATATTGTCTTATTATCATTCTCTTGAATGAAATTATGGGTTGTTTCTGTGATTTTTTTTGTTTGACCCACTCATTCTTTAGAATTAGATTATTTAATTTAAATTGGTTTTTAGTTTATCTTTCTCTGGCTCTTTATTGAATACAAACTATATTCAATTAAAAATTGAATCTGCATTTGATTGTGAGATTTGCATGCCCAATTACAGGGTCAATTTTTGTGTGGGTGTCATGTACTGCCAAGAAAAAGGTGTATTCCTTTCTGTTCCTTTTAAATTTTCTCTACGGGTTCAACATATCTAGGATTTTTAGAATTCTATTAATCTCCCTGGTTTCTTTCTTTATTTTGTGGTTAGATTTGTCTGATTATGAGAAGGGAAGTTGAGGTTCCCCAGTAGAATAGTTTTGCTATTTCTTCTTACAACTGGCTTAAAATTTTCTATAGGAATTTACCTGCTCTACCACTGGGTGCACACATATTTAGTATCATTACTATTTTATTATTTATGGTACCCTTTATGAAGATGTACTTTCTTACCTTATCTCTTTTAATAACATCTATTTTTGCTTTTGCTTTATCTAAGATCAGAATTGCTACCCCTTCCTTTTTCACGTCAGCTGAAGCATAACAAATTCTGTTCCAGCCTTTTACCTTTAGTCTAAATGTGTCTCTCTGTGTCGAATTTATTTCTTATAAACAACCAACATATTGTAGTATTCTGTTTTTAATCCATTATGCTATTCACTTCCATTTTATGAGCAAGTTCATCCCATTCACATTCACAGTGATGATTACAAGCTCTGTATTTCCCTACATCTTATTTTCACTCTTATATACTTTTATTCTTTTTCCACCCTATCCTTATTGGGGTATGTGTGAGTGTGTTTACCCACCCCACTCAATACCATCTCTCCTATCACCTCTCCCCCTTCTCTTACTAGTATTTTTAACCACTCCATACACTACCTTATCTTCTATCACCCCCTTCAGCTCTTGCCTTATTTTTTTCCTAGTGTTTCTGCTCTCCCTTCTATCTTGCCACTTCATCTTCTTCTTTTCTACTTTCTCTTCCTACTTCTGCATATAGTTAGATAAATGTTTATAACCAACTGAATAATTATTATTCATTCTTAAAGTCATAAGGGATGAGATCAAACTTCAGACAATGCTCATCCAACCTTCTTTCCCTAGATAATAATAGGTCTTTTGCACCTTTTCATGTGAACTAATTTCCCCATTACACCTCCCCTTTCCTCTTTTTCCAGTACAAACCTTTTTCCACTCCTTATTGTCTTTTTCTTTGATGCCATAACATCAGAGTTCATTCACAACCACACCTTCATTCAATGTGATGCCCTCTTCTGTCTGCCCTAGTTACAGATACAGTTCTCAGTGGTTATAAATATCACTTTCCTATCTAGAGATGTAAACAATTTAATCTTTAAATAATATATATTTCCCCTATTTACTTTTCTATGCTTCTCTTGAGTTTGTAGATTAAATTTTCTTTTTAGTTCTGGTTTTCTCAATAGAAATGATTGAAAAGTGTCTTACTTCATTGAATCTCCATTGCCTCCCTGAAAGATGATGCTGAATTTCACTGAGTAGTTAATTCTTGGTTATAACTCCAGGTTCTTTGCCTCCAGAATACGGTGTTCCAGACCCTTTAATCCTTTACTGTAGAAACTGTCAAATGCTGGGTAATCTTGATTGTTGCTCCTTGATATTTGAATTGTTTTTGCCTGGCAGTTTGCAATATTTTTTCGTTGAGATTGTAGTTCATAGCAATGTTCCTTGGGGTTTTTCTTTTGGGATCTCTTTCCAAAGGTGACCAACGGATCCTTTCAATCACTATTTCCCTCTGTGTTTATAGAATATTGGAGCAATTTTCCTTAATGATCTTTTTTTTTTAATGGCCTTTTATTTACAGGTTATATGTATGGGTAACTTTACAGCATTGACAATTGCCAAATCTCTTGTTCCAATTTTTCCCCTCTTAACCCCTCCCCAGATGGGGATGACCCAGTAGATGTTAAATATATTAAAATAAACTAGCTATCCCAGAAAATAACTCTGAAATGACTAAAACCATTACATTAAATTCCCAATCCCTAATTTATGCACAATGCATTTTGATTTCCTTCACAACTAATTGTACAATAATTCAGAGTCTGATTTTTTTGTACAGCAAAATAATTTTTTGGTCATGTATACTTATTGTGTATCTAGTTATAAATATATTTAAATCCCTGGTCATCCTGCCATCTAAGGGGGGGAAAAAAGAAAAGAATGAAAAGAGTAAAGAATGGAAAGCCCATTATCCTTAAATAAAATATTAAAAAAAAAAAAAACAAAAACAAAAAAAAAAAAAAACAAATGGTATCAATAAAATATATATATATATATATAAATTAGATACAGAATAAGTATATATGACTAAACCGTTATTTGCTGCAAAAGTCAGATTCTGAAATATTTCTTACGTAAGAAATAAAAATGCAGGTGGGCAAAGATATAGGGATTGGGAATTCAATACTGGTTTTAGTCATCTCCCGGTTCTTTCATGGTCATTTGGTTCGTTCATTCTGCTCCATTAAATATTTGGTTGATCTCATTGCAGGTGGGGTCCATCAGAACTGTCATCATATAGTATTTTGTTGAAGTTATAATGATCTCTTGGCTCCTGCTCGTTTCACTCAGCATCAGTTCGTATAAGTTCTCAGGCCTTTCAAATCATCCTTTGTTTCATTTCTTACAGAAAATAATTTCATAATATTCATATACCACAATTTATTCAGCCATTCTCAACTTGGCATCCATTCAGTTTCAGTTTCTAGCCACTACAAAGACCCCAAAACATTCATGCACATAAGGTCCCTTTCCTTCTTTATGACCTCTTTGGGATATAAGCCCAATAGTAACACTGCTGGATCAAAGGGTATGCACAGTTTGATAACTTTTTGAACATAGTTCCAAATTGCTCTCCAGAATGGTTGGATGTATTCACAGTTCCACCAACAATGTATTACTGTCCCTGTTTTCCCACATCCCTTCCAACATTCTGCATTATTTTTCCCTGTCATTCTAGCCAATCTGACAGGTGAGTAGTGGTATCTCAGAGTTGTCTTAATTTGCATTTCTTTGATTAATAATTACTTGGAGCATCTTTTCATATGATTAGAAATAGTTTCAATTTCTTCATCTGAGAATTGTCTGTTCATATCCTTTGACCTTAATGATCTTTTGTAAAATGATATGCAGACTCTTTTTTTGGTCATGGACTTCAGACAAGTAAATAATTTTTAAATTCTTTCTTCTGGATATAATTTCTAGGTCAGCTATTTTGCCAGTGAGATATTTCACATTTTCTTCCATTTTTTCATTCTTTTTAATGTGTTTGACTTTGTCTCACAAAGTCATTAGTTCCATTTGCTCTCTCCTACTTTTTAATGTGTGATTTTCTTCAGTTTTCTTTTGTATCTCTTTTTTCCATTTGGTTAATTCTACTGTTTAAGGAGTTGTTTTCTTTAAACAATTTTTTTCTTTCTTTTCTAAGCTGTTGACTCCCTCATGTATAGTTCTCATTTCCTTTCTTATTTTTTCTTCTCCCTCTCTTTTTTGCTTCTTAACATCTTTAATGAGCTTTTCCAAGAAACCTCTTTTGGGCTTGAGATCAATTCATATCACTCTTTGTGATTTCCTCTGTGGACATTCTGTCCTCATCTGAGTTTGTATTTTGATCTGTCCTTTCACCATTGTAGTTTCTATGATCAAGGTTCTTTTCTGTTTGATGCTCTTTTTTTTTTTTCTTTTCTTTTGGTATTTCCTCTTTTTTATTTTATTTTATGATCACCTCTACTTCTGGTGTGAAGGGGGTGCTGTCCCAAACTTTCTGTGCAACTCTGAGCCTTGATTTATACTACAGGAGGCCCTTATATTTGCAGAGGGTAGCTTTGCCTGCTGTTTTAAGGAAACAGTTTAGTTTCCCAGAGTTTTCCTTCTCAACTGGGACTAGAGGCTGCTCCACTGATCTGCTCCTCTACTGAGTCCCATCCGAAGGTATCAGTTGCTGACTTGCTGTGATTAAAATCCTCTCACCAGCTTTCCCAGACTCTATCTGAGCAAGGCTGATCACCTTTTTCACCCAGTGAGATGGATCTTTCTTGAAATTTTTCAATCTATTTTGAGCTAGAGAGTAGTTTCATTCCATCACACTCTGTTCAGAGGCTTGGTTTCATAGGATTTTTGAGGGAAACTGGGAGAGTTCAAGCAGCTTCCTGGCTTTATTCTGCTATCTTGACTCCATCCCTAGAACTTCAATTTCTTTTTTCTTTTCTTAGTACTAAAGCCACGAACAAAGCAGTAATGTTTGAAAGACTCCTATTTCATTAAATATTGATTTCTCCCTCCAAAATATTATACTAAACTTTCCTAGGTAAGTGGTTTTCAAGTGTAATTCTAGTTCCTTTGCCTTTCAGAATAATATATTCCAAGCCCTTCATTTCTTTACTATGTAAGCCACGGATCTTGATTCTGACTGTGGCTCCACAATATTTATGCAACTTTTTTTTTCTTTTGGGCACTTTACAATATTTTCTCTTAAATCCTAGTCAAGGTGCTATGAAATTTGGCAATAGTATTCCAAGAAGCTGTCATTTTGGGGTCTCTTCTGGGAGGTGATCAGAGGAGTCTTACAAATATCTATTGTACCCACTGGATCTAAGAAAACAGGACAATTTTTCTTTGGTAATTACTTGAAAAATTATATCTAAGGTATTTCAATCATGGATTTCAGGTTTTCCCAATTCTTAATTATTTCTCCTCAATCCATTTTCTAGGTCAACTGTTTTTCAATGAAATATTTCACATTTTCTTCTTGTTTCTTGAATTCTCATGCAATCATTAGGTTCCATTTTCCCAATTCCACTTTTTAAAAATCATTTTCCTTAGTTAACTTCTATACCTCTTTTTCCATTTGTTCAATTATGTTTTTTTTTTAAGGAATTCTTTTCTTCAATGAAGTTTTATACTTCTTTTACAGTTTGGTCAATTCTGTTTCTTTCCCCAATTTTTTCCTGTACCACTCATGTTTTTCTTTAATTAACTCTTTTGTAATTCTTGCTGGCTTTCAGTACAATGAACATTTTTAAGATTTTGGTTGTTGGAGATTTTACATTGTTCTCTCCTTCAAAGTTTCTGTCTTGGTCCTTCCTGCCACCATAATAACTTTTTTTTTATAGTAACTTTTTATTGACAGAACCCATGCCAGGGTAATTTTTTTTTTTACAACATTATCCCTTGCACTCACTTCTGTTCCAATTTTTCCCTCCCACCCTCCACCCCCTCCCCCCTGAGATGGCAAGCAGTCCTATGTTGAATACACCATAATAGCTTTGTATAGCAAGTTCTTTCCTTCTTTTTTTGTTGTTTGGTTGTTTTTGCTCTTTTCCCCTGCCTATTTCTTGACTTTGAACTTTATATTAAAGTTGGGTTTTACTAAGCATGGGGTGGGGAGTCACTATAATAAGCATCAAGCTTTTTTGTGCTATTGCTTTTAGAGCTAGTTCTGAATTTGTGCAACTTCCAAAATGGTGTATCCTTAGAGAAGTGCAGAGAAGTCTCTGGTCTTTAACCAGGAAGGGTCCCTCCTCTCTGTAACTGCAAGTGCTAGTACTCCTCTTTACCTTAGAACTTTAACTGTAATAGTAGGAGATCTCAACCTTGCACTCTCAGAATTAGACAAATCAAACCACAAAACAAATAAGAAAGAAATTAAAGAAGTAAATAGAATATTAGAAAAATTAGGTATGTTGGATCTTTGGAGAAAATTGAATGGAGATAGAAAGGAATATACTTTCTTCTCAGCAGTTCATGGAACCTATTCAAAAATTGACCATATATTAGGACATAAAGACCTCAAAATTAAATGCAAGAAAGCAGAAATAGTAAATGCTTTCTTTTCAGATCATGATGCAATAAAAACTACATTCAACAAAAAGTTAGGGGGAAATAGACCAAAAAGTAATTGGAAACTAAACAATCTCATCTTAAAGAATGATTGGGTGAAGCAGCAAATTATAGATACAATTAATAATTTCACTCAAGATAATGACAATGATGAGACATCATACCAAAATTTGTGGGATGCAGCCAAAGCGGTAATAAGAGGGAATTTTATATCCTTAGAGGCTTACTTGAATAAAACAGAGAAAGAAAAGATTAATGAATTGGGCTTGCAACTAAAAAAACTAAAAAAAGACCAAATTAAAAACCCCCAATCAAATACTAAATTGGAAATTCTAAAATTAAAAGGAGAAATTAAAAATATTGAAAGTAAAAAAACTATTGAACTAATTAATAAAACTAAGAGTTGGTTCTATGAAAAAGCCAATAAAATAGATAAGCCTTTGGTAAATCTGATTAGAAAAAGGAGGGAGGAAAATGAAATTAGTAGTCTTAAAAATGAAAAGGGAGAACTTTCCACCAATGAAGAGGAAATTAGAGAAATAATAAGGAGTTATTTTGCTCAACTTTATGCCAATAAATTTGATAACCTAAGTGAAATGGATGACTACCTCCAAAAATATAGACTTCCCAGACTAACAGAGGAGGAAGTAAATTGCTTGAATAGTCCCATTTCAGAAAAAGAAATAGAACAGGCAATTAAACAACTCCCTAAGAAAAAATCCCCAGGACCAGATGGATTTACATGTGAATTTTACCAAACATTTAAAGAACAATTGGCCCCAATGCTATATAAATTATTTGATAAAATAGGGAATGAAGGAGTCCTACCAAATTCCTTCTATGACACAGACATGGTACTGATACCTAAACCAGGTAGGCTGAAAACAGAGAAAGAAAATTATAGACCAATCTCCCTAATGAATATTGATGCTAAAATCTTAAATAAGATATTAGCAAAAAGACTACAGAAAATCATCTCCAAGATAATACACTATGATCAAGTAGGATTTATACCAGGAATGCAGGGCTGGTTCAATATTAGGAAAACTATCAATATAATTGGCCATGTTAATAACCAAATTAACAAAAACCATATGATTGTTCAGTTTTCACAAAAACTTTGTTAGGTAAGTAACACTAACATTATTCCTATTTTCAAGGAAAGCAAAGTGAAGCTTACTTTAAGTGATCTATTTAAGGTTACAGAATTAGCAACCGGCAAATTAGAACATCACTGCCTTCTAACTCCAAATCATTCTAAGTTCCACTACCTCTCCACTATTAGTGTTATTCTCTTAAAGTCAGAAGGAAACAAATTTTCCATTCAAGAGAAACCTGTGTGATCTTCAGCAAGTCACTTGAACTCTGCTTGTCTGTTTTCTCATCTATACAATGGGGATTATAACAATAACAGTGTCTCAAAGCCGTGTGAACATCAAATGAAATATTTGTAAAGCACTTAGAACCATTCATGGTACATAGTTGGTACTAAATAAATGTTGGACATTATCCCTACTATTACTATATTTAGCTGAAACTTTTTTTTTCATCTGTGGGGGAAACTGGCTCAGCTTATGTGGAGAAACAACTAATCTGTCATATTCATAAAAACTTTCCTAGCCTAATGAGACATTAATCGACTTTTCCATGGGACTTCAACTTGTATCCAACTCAGTTCTACTTAACTCTAATGTGATGCTGCCTCTCAAACATGTAAATGAAACATCCTCTTGAGATTCAGACTTTTCTTTCCCTTCAAATCATATGGAATCAAGAAGTTATGAACTTGTGCAAACTTAAATGTTTACATCATGTAATTAATAGCATTTTAAAATATAAAGGGAGTTTATACATTTACAGATGAGTTTTAGAGAAGGTGAATGATTTGGGAGAAATGACATAACCAATAAATCACAGAACCAAGACAAGAACCAAGGATTTTTGACTCCTAATTCAGTATTCTCTCCATGAACTTTATTAAGTTATTCAATGTAGTGCTATGTGTTAATAAGTGGATACAAAGACAATGTAAAAAAAATAAGAGAAAGAGATTGAGATGGTAAAAGGGAGAGTGCTTCAAGACAGATGTTGATCAGAACTCAAAACAGATTTTTGAGGAGGGACAGGATTAAATAAAAAAGAGAGAGGAGAATAAACAAAAGTAAAAACAATGAAGGGGAATACATAGTTAATAATCACAACAGTGGATATAAAAATGATTACCTAATCCATAAAATAGAAGCAGATAGTATAATGGATTAGAAACCAGAATCCCAACAATGTGTAAAAGAAAGACACTTGAAACAGAAAGATACACACTGAGTCAAAATAAAAGGCAGGAGCAGAATCTATTATGCTTTAGCTGAAATTTTTAAAATTGTAATGAAACAGGATCTGTAATCTCCAGGTATTTTTATATCTTCCCTCTACCCCTAAATATTCCCAAGTACCTCACCTTAAATAAAGAGTTGTTCTATGATGCTAAGTGTGGTGTCTTCATTCTAGCCAATTGCTTTCATTGCTTGAGCAATCCTACTAAAATTCTATTCCAAATATAACATTCATTGACTAATAAGATAGAAACTCCTGATCCTGATATTTGAGGTATTACATTAACTGGTTCTAATTTATTTTTCTGGATCAAGTTTTTTTATTCCATTTGATAAACTACAAATTCCATTATAATTAGACTGCCCTTCATCCACTCTTCTTATTCTACCCTACCTATTGCTTCTTTTAGTATCCACCTTCTTAAACTGTGGGTTATGACTGAATGTGGGAATTGCAAAATTATAATTTATTATCAATAATTGTTTTATTTGTTTTATATATATATATATATAAACCCAACATCACATAAAAATTGGGGGGGGGGCAAAAAAGGGTCCTGAGTGGGAAAAGTTTAAGAAGATTTGTTATTAAATTTAAATCTTTTGGATAGCAGGATATGTATTTTATATCCTTGATATATATCACGGTACCTATAAGGAGTGATAATAAAATAAAAATAATAATAATAAATAGCTAGCATTGATATAATAAACTAATGTTTGAAAAGCATGTATTTTGTCACATTTGATCTTCATAACACCTCTGCATGGTAAGTGTAATTATTATCTCCATTTTAAAGTTGAAAAAAGCAGGGAAGCTAGTTGGTTTAGTGGGTAGAGCACCAGTCAGGAGGACTTGAGTTCAAATTTGACCTCAGACACTTAATTCCTGGCTGTGTGACCGTGGGCTTAATCCCAATTGCCTCAGGGGGGAAAAAGATGAAAAAAACTGAGACTGAGAGATGCTCAGTAGTGACTTGCCCAGCATCATGAATCTAATAAATATTGAGGCTGGATTTGAACATTTCTTCCTGAGGCCAGTGCACCTAATTGCTTAATAAATGTTCATCAAATTGAATAGATTAAGCAATGCTTACTTTTTTTTATAATGAATAAATCTCATGTCACAGATGACAAAAATAAAGAGAAGACAAGAAAAACTCAAAAGGATTCATAGAGATTCTCTGAGTTTAAACATTTTATTTAAATAAAATAATTCCAAAGTTGCTATTCCTTTTCTCTAGTTATACAAAACCAGACTACTGCTACATCTATTATAACTATTGTCTTGTTTCTTATGTTTTATATTTTAAAAAATCCTTTGGATCCCTCCAAATTATATATACATATAACTTATTCAATATTTGAATTTAGTAGAGGTAAAAAGACTTTTTATCCAGTGTATATAAATTGTAAAATCAGGCCACAGCAATCTTGCTCACAGCTGCAAGCTAGCTACAATCTCATTCACAGTGGGCTTCCACTAGATGGTTGGTAGTATTCTGTTTTCACTCTGGCTGAGGATGTTAGAGGTTTGAGACATTTGTCCCCACTACATACAGCCCAAGATCAATCTATTTCTCTTTTCTCTTCCCCACCTACCACTCATTCACACATAGGAACTCACGTACATTTTCATGTTATTTCCTATTTATCTTTGCCTACTGTGATCCTATACGATTTTGTCATAAATGTAGGTTCATAGAATTTTAGAATTGCCAGGAACCTTAGAGAACATCCAGTCCAACTTGGACATGAACAAGAATCTACTATAGACCCAAAGATGATCCTCTATTTTTTTTATTTAGAAACTCTAGTAAGAATATACTGCCTCCAAAGGCTACTCATTACACTTCTGTATAACTTTAGGCAAGTCACTTAGTGTCCCTAGATCTCTGTTTTGTTATCTATAAAATAAGGGTTTAGCTTTTGATGTTAATTTGAATTATCAATCTTTGAGCCTAGTTTATATATGTTCTTACAAAATGATATCTTGGATTTGGCCCAGCACTGAGATATTTTGAGATTACTTAATATTCTAATGATACCTTCTAGACATATATCAACTGTAAATTTTTCAAAAAATGCCATCTCTGCTTTTTTCTAAAACATTGACAAAAATGTTAGCCAAGCATGGTAGCATGCACCATGATAGTGTAAATGCAACTACACAGAAGGCTGGGTCTGGCAAAATCCTTGAGTTCTGGAATTCTGGGCTGTGGTAGACTATGCTAATTGAGTCCACACTAAATTCATTATAAATTTGATGAGCTTTTGGGAACATATACTACCACCAAGTGGCCTACGGAGAAGCAAACCAGCCCAAACTAGAAATAGAGTAAGTCAAAGCTGGTCAGTGCATGAATATCTTAAAATTCCACCATGGACAAGATTGGCACGTTGAACTTGAAGTGTTGCTAAAATCTTAAATGCATTAAAAACTAAATTTCTTATATTTTTCCCAAAACTATTACTCTTTCTTAACTTCTCTATAACTTTTCAGTGAAGAAAAATTTTTAATGCTAATAAAATATATGTCATTTGGAATTCTTTATTATAAAATAAGAATTTTCCCCATTTTTATATGCTTATATTCCTACTCTGAAGGCGTCTAATTCAAACTACTCATTTTACAGATGAGAAAACTGAAGTCTAAGAACATTAAATGACTTATTCAAGATCACACAAGAAGGAAACATCAAAGGTAGAATTAAAGTCCAGATCCTGATCATAAAGCAAGTGGTTCTTATCATTATGTAGGGCTCTCTCCATGATAATTTTCTCAGAGTGGATATTCTGTGCATTGGTATAGAGTGAAGTCTGTCTTTGACTTTGTAGATGGCCTTCATAAGTTTCTGTGGCTAAAAAGGAAATCACATGGAGACCAAATTCTATTTTGGAATTTCTCTGAATTTAGCTAGTAGACTATAAGCATGGATGATAAATATTCATTTTCTTGGATTCATTTTTGAAGGAGTTCCAGGTTTTTTACATGTTATTCTATACCAGGATAGACTGAGAAATCTCAATGAAACAAGCATTGAAAAAGTCTTTGAGTGAGAATTGTTAAATATAAAGGATAAAAATTAAGAAATTTATTCTTAATAATTAATTTATTAATTTCAAATGGAAAACATAACATAAAAATGTCAAATGTCAAAAACTTGAAGGATTGAGATATTGTTAATATATTGAATGATGAAATAAGAATTCTGAAGAGACATTGAAGAATATCTACAGTAGAGAAAAGACTAGATTTCAGTCCATCTACTCTGGTGGAACTATCTGCCATCTAGACCTGTGTCACCTTGGGGAAACCATCCTATTTCTACAACTTTGTTACTTCTTGTGTAAAATGAGAAAGTTAATATAGGTGATCTCTAAGGTCTATTCCAAGTCAAAATATAAGACCTATGAATTTAATCTAATTTAGATCTAATCAACAATTTTCTTTATATTATACCTTGCAAAGGATCATACAGTTTTCATTGAAGACTTCTTTTAAGATAAAATCTTCACAGAGAAGCTATAAACAAAATCAAACCTAATTAGGAATAATTATAAAGTCTTGCTCTTAGGTTAAAACACCAAAGTTTTAACTTATACAATAAAAACAAATAAAAACACACATAAAGCACCCGCATAAGTACAAGATAAAGAAGATCAGGTTATTCATATGCAAAGACCTAGGCTCATTGAACACAGCCTCAATATGAGCTAAGTTAAAAGCTTTGATATTACTTTTAAAAATTAGTACACCCTAATTTTAATTAAATTTTCAGTAGAAGATAAGGGGAAAAAATTACCAACAAGCATATCTATGTGTTTATCTTATATTGTCTTCATTTTTCTTTTGTTTTGGCAAATGCTGCTAATTTCTTTCTCTGCTTGATCAACCAAAGGAAAAAGAGTATATTTTTCTCAGAAACCTTAAGAGTATTTGAAAAAAAGTCACTTCTCTTTTTCTTCTTCTTTTTTTTTTTTTTTGAGTTAAGTGATTTGCCTAGGGTCATACAGCCAGGAAGTGCTAAGTGACTGATTCTAGATTTGAACTCAGGTCCTCTTGACTTCAGGGATGGTGCTCTATCCACTGCACACCTAGCTGCCTCTTTTCTTTTCTTTTCTTTTCTTTTCTTTTCTTTTCTTTTCTTTTTTCTTTTCTTTTCTTTTCTTTTCTTCTCTTCTCTTCTCTTCTCTTCTCTTCTCTTCTCTTCTTTTTTCTCTTCATTGCTCTGCTCTGCTCTTCTCTGTACCTCTTTTTTCTTCTCTCTATCTGTCTTTCTCTTTCTCACTTTCTGTCTTCTCTATGTGTCCCTTTCTGTATGTCTCTCTCTGTCTCTGTATCTTTTCTGTCTCTTTATCTGTCTGTCTGCTTTCTCTGTCCCACCCCCATTTCTAATTTGGGAAAACAGAAAGGGGACTCAGACAAGAAAGGAAGGGAATCTTTGTTTCCATTATATTGGAATTTATGGTATTATGAATCAGAAACTAAATTTTTTGACTAAATTGTAAAAGCTTTACTGTAAATTCCCAAATTATGGTAACTATTAAAAAGTCTTAATAGTCTTTGAAAGTTTGAAGATAAAGTTAAATGCATATAATCTTGCATCTCTCCTTGTAGTACAATAGAAGTATGAAAGTATAGAGTATAGTTTAGTTTCGAATAATTCAGTGGGATTTAATTCTTTAAGTTAAGTGAATTGTTGGACTAATATATGGCTGGAAATGAGATGAGAGGAACTAATAGAATCAGAATAGAGTCAGAATCCTATAATATGTTCTTTATAAGAAACATATTTGAAGTAGAGATATACACAGAGCAAAGGTAAAAAGCTGGAGCAGAATATATAGTGCTTCATCTGAAGAAGAATAAAAGGGTAGTGATCCTGATCTCAGATAAATAAAAGCAAAAATAGATCTAATGAGTACCATAGATAATGAAGTAATATCAATAGTAAATATATATACATCAGGTAGTACAGAATCCAAATTGTTAGAGAAGCTAAGTAAGTTACAAGAAGAAATAGCCAGCAAAACTAAACTAGTGGGAAAATCTCAACCTAGCTCTTTCAGAGCTAGATAAACCTAACTACAAAATAAATGATAGACCTCTGGAGAAAATTGAATGGATTTAATAAGGAATGCACCTTATTCTCAGTGGTACATGGCACCTACACAAAATATATTAGGGTATAAAAATGTCACAATAAAATATACAAAGCATAAATATTAAATGCATATTTTTCATACTATGATGCAATTAAAAATATGTGTAATGAAGGGTCATAGAAATATAGACCTAAAGCAATTGGAAACTAAATAATGTAACCCCAAAGAATGGATAGGTCAAACAACAAATCAAAGAAACAACAAGTAATTTCATTCAAGAGAATGACAATAATGAGCAATATACCAAAATTTTTGGGATGCAGCCAAAGCTGTTCTTAGGGGAAATTCTATAAATTTACATTTATACATGTAAATCTCTAAATATTTATATGTATACGATAGAGTAGATCAATGAATTGGGCATACAACTACAAAGCTAGGGGGAAAAACAAATTAAAATCCCCTATTAATACCAAATTAGAAATTCTAAAAATCAAGAAAGAGATGAATAAAATTTTTTGAAAACTTTTTTAAATCATGCCTTTCAGGTAGTGTAATAATTCTTAAATTATATCTCCTGGATCTATCTTCCAGGTTGATTTGTTTTTTTCCAGTGAGGCAATTTACATTTTCTTCTATTTCATTTTTTAAAAATTTTGTTTTATTCTTGATGCTTCATTGAGTCATTCACTTCCATTTGTCCAATTCTAATTTTTAGTGAATTATTTTCTTTGGTTATTTTTTTTTTTTACCTCCTTTTGCATATGGCCAATTCTTTTAAAGGAGTTTTTTCTGTGGATTTTTTCCC
The DNA here is from genome assembly GCF_902635505.1 of Sarcophilus harrisii. Lineage (NCBI taxonomy): Eukaryota > Metazoa > Chordata > Mammalia > Dasyuromorphia > Dasyuridae > Sarcophilus > Sarcophilus harrisii. Next base: position 80,568,603 of record NC_045430.1, on the reverse strand, counting down.
TCATTTGCTAGGGCACAATACCTACATGTGAAGCTTCAAAAAGTAATATGTATTGGTTTCAAGCTCAAAAGGTTCTCTTGGAAGGGCTTAAAAAGGATTTAAAAAATCAAATAAGAGTTTGAAGAAAAATTGGGAATAGAAGGGAGAGATACGCAGAAGAGATGAAAACATCAACAACTTGGGAAAGGAAGCACAAAAATTGATTCAAGAAACAACACCTTCAACATAGATTTTAAATTATGAAATTTTATTTGTTAGTAAAATATAATTCTACTTGATATGGTAAATTTTAGATTCAAATTTTTCAAATTTGCCTATAGAGTAATTAGGTAATACATACTGGAGACTTTACAGTAGTCATTTTCTCTTGTGTTTGAAGTCAATTATTGGGTAATTACTCTATGAATTCAGAATGCAGTTTTTATTAATTTATAAATTAAGGTTAAATGAAATGTGCTTATATTTTTTCATTGTTAATTATTATTAAAATATGAGAAGAATACAATTTAGTCCTAAATTGTGATTAGTGAAATTTTGCTATTTGAGGTAAAATCTCATGGGACTACAACTTGATATTGTTTTAAATTTTGATTCTGGGTATGGTTGTCTGAAGTGTCATTAAACCAATAATTCACCATTATAGGGAAATGCTATGTGCTGCTCAATGGGAGTGCAGTCTGAGAGTTGAAATAGGTAGCTATGTTTGGGGAAGCTGAGGGGATGACTTTGATGTAGGCTAAGTTAGAATCATCTTGACTCAATTTCCTCATCATGCTTTTTCCTTTCTGAATAGGAAATCTTCTCACCTGTTTAATTCCAAGTCTGGTTATCATATCATGAATAATGTGGAATTTTGCTACATAATTGGCTATTAAATATGATTCCTGTTTGGAATAAAAATAGAGCTAAGGGAGTTTTCCTTCTGTTGTGGCTTATGGTACTTTAAAATGCAAAAACCTTATATCCTAACAGCATCCCTCCTCTTTTCATAGCAAATTTGTATAATCAAGGAATGTGAACTATGGAAGTATTTGTAGTTGCAACAATAAATCTATTAGCATATTAATATTTAAACATCTCTGAGTCATGCAAGTATGCAAGGATTCAAGTGTGAAACCATTTACTGATTTCAATCTGAATTTGTTTGTCCTAAGCAACTAAATATATGAGTATATAGTTTCACCATGCTCTTGCTGCTAGTTATATTTTTATGTATAAGATTAGGTTCTTGAAATATCTCATTCTGATATGAAAATGTCATCAAAAGTATGAAATTAAACAAAGATGTAAAAGTTTTCCAGTTAAATAAAGATATAAAAGTTCTCTAAATTAAATAGAGTAGTAAATGTTTGAAAGCAGCATGATCAGACTATTTAGATTTTGGATATGCATATGTATACTCCTGGTTTATACATGTTTCTAATGAGATATATAGACCTTGATATAATAAGTTCTCAAAACTAGACTAAGGATCAGATCAGAAAAGCAGATCTATTAGGAGAAACTCTTTAAAACTTCTCTGAAAAGGAGACCTATTTCAGGATGTCCAATAGAAAATGTTTCCAGGGAACAGATGACTAAATAAGACATTTGAGACTGAAAATGAAATGTTCTACTTAAACAACCACTGAGATTGGATTAATTGATTACAGTGAGAATTAAGGTTATTTCTTTGATCTTTTGGTTCATCATATTTATGTTTCCTGAATTTTTTTGGTGACTTTGGTAATAGATTAGTCTTCCCTTTCAAATTAGTACATGGTAACTCCCCAAGAAGTTTAATCTGCAAGAACCTGAGAATTCTTCTATAGATTCTATTTAATAAGGTTTATTGCTTTAAGGAATACATCAGATTGCTTTGAAAACAAACATGGTATTATGCTTTATGGCACTCATAAATACAGCACCCTTATTTTCTATTGTAAGTTTAAGTTCTCTAGTTTATTAGCCATTAATGCTTTCTTAAATAAATTTGGCATAAGCGTAGAGATTATGGTGATGATTCTAAGTACCAAACCTAAGTATACTATAAACATTATTCAACTGGTATTGGAGAAATAATCCATGAGAAAGAGATTCTTTAATGATCAAAATTGGGAATTAAAAGAACTAAACCAACTTTATCTTATGAATAGCATCTATTTTATGACTTATGGTTCTTTATTCCTATGAAAAATCTATGTTCAAAATAGTTCTATTTTTAAAATTAATATTTTATTTTTCCTAATTATATGTAAAAAAAATTTTAAACAATTTTTTAAAAATCAAGTTTCAAATTTTCTCCCTCCTCTCCCCTCTCATTGAGAAGGCAAGCAATTTGATATAGGTAATGCATATGTAGTCATGCAAAACATACTTCCATTTTAGTTATTTTATGAAAGAAAACAAGGAAAGACAAGAAAGAAAGAAAGAAAGAAAGAAAGAAAGAAAGAAAGAAAGAAAGAAAGAAAGAAAGAAAGAAAGAAAGAAAGAAAGAAAAAGAAAAAGAAAGAAGGGAGGGAGGGGAAGGAAGGAAGGAAGGAAGGAAGGAAGGAAGGAAGGAAGGAAGGAAGGAAGGAAGGAAGGAAGGAAGGAAAAGGAAAGGAAAGGAAAGGAAGGAAGGAAGAACAAAATACTTTGATATGCTTCAGAATCCATTAGTTCTTTTTCTGGAGATGAATAGCATTTTTCATCATAAACCATTTTGAATTGTTTTGATCATTGTGTTGCTGAGAACAGTTGTCATTTACTATTTATCATTGTACAATACTGTTCCTACTCTATACAATGTTCTCCTGGGTCTGCTTACTTCATTTTGCATTAATTCATATGAATTGTTCTAAGTTTTTCTGAGAATAACTTGTCTGTCTGTCTTTTCTTATAATTCACAATCACATATCACAATTTGTTTAGCTACCAAGCAGAACCAGGAATACATTGTACATAATAACAGCAAGCATGTGTGATAATCAACTATGAAAAACTTAGTTCCTCTCAAACTTAGGACTTAATGCCTAGTGGTTCAATGATCCAAGGCAATTTCAATAAACTTTGGGGAGAAAATGCCTTCTGCATTCAGAAAGAGAACTATGGAGATTGAATATAAATCAACACAGGCTATGTTCATTTTTTTCCTGTTTTTTTTTTTTCTCTTGTTTTTTGTTTTGATTTTTCTCTCAACACGATTCATAAAGAAATGTATATTTAGAAAGTTAATACATGTATAATCAGAAAAATAAAACAATTTTTTTAAAAAAAGAGTAATACTGTTACCATGCTCCCTTCTACCTCCCTCATCTTTCCCTCAACTACAAAATTGTTTCTTTCACACCTCTTTATCTCTCCTTTTCCTCTTCTCCTTGTGCATTCATCTATCTCCACCCTTCCCTTTTTTAGATATCATCCAGTCATTCAACTCACATCCATGTCCTCTGTCTATGCACACTCCTTTTAATTGCCCTAATACCAAGAAAGTTATTGAGTTACATGTATCTTTCTCATGGAGGAATACACAAACAGCTTAATCTTATGAAATCATTTGTTTTCTCTTTCCGGTTTACAATTTCATGTTACTTTTGATTCTTGCATTTCAAAATCAAATTTCTGTCCAACTTTGGTCTTTTCATCAGGAATGCTTGAAAGTCTTCTGTTTCACTGAATATCCATCTTTCCCTCTGAAGAAGTACATTTAGCTTTGGTGGTTCTTGGTTATAATTGTTGTCATCTTAGCTCCCTTGCCCTCTGGAATAGTTTATTCCAAGTTCTCTATTCCTTTAATGTAGAAGCTGCTAAATCTTGGGTTATCATGGCTGTGGCTCCATGATATCTGAACTGTTTATTTATTTTTTTCTGACTGCTCACAATATTTTGTCTATAACCTGGGAGCTCTAGAAATTGGCTATAATTTTTCTGAAATTTTCATTTGGGATCTTAATCAGGGGATGCTGGATTGATTCTTTTAATCTTTATTTTGCCCTCTGGTTCTAGAATATCAGGGCAGTTTTCCCATAGTTTCTTTTAAAATGTCCATGCCTTCTTTTGCTTTTTTTAATCATGGCTTTTGGGTGGTCAAATAGTTCTTAAATGATCTCTTCTGGGTCTATTTTTCAGTTCAGTTGTTTCTTCAATGAAATATTTCTCATATTCCATTTTTTCATTCTTTTTATTTTCTGTTATTATTTCTTTATGTCTGGTGGAGTCATTAGTTTCTATGTTACCAATTCTAATTTTTAATGAATTATTTTCTTCATTTTGTTTTTGTGCCTTCTTTTTCATTTGGCCAATTTTGCTTTTTAAGGAGTTCTCTTCATTGAATTATTGTTTATCTCTTACCTTTTGACCTATTAGGGTATTATTTGCTTCAATATTTTTGTGCCTCCTTTACCAAACTGTGGATTCTTTATTCATGATTTTCTTCCATTGTTCTCATTTCTTACCCCAAAATTTTCTCTCTCTCTCTTATTTTTTAAAATTATTTTTGAGGGATTGCTAGATGGCACAGTGGATGTCAGATTGGAGTCAAGAAGACCTGAGTTCAACCTTCACCTCAGAAATTTAACATTTACTAGCTATGTCACCCTGGGTAGGTCACATAATTTCAATTTTCTTAAAAAAAAAAAAGAATGAAAATTATTTTTGAATTTTTCTATGAAATATTTGAGTATGAAGCCAATTTATATTTTTATTGAGGCTTTGAATGTTACAATTTGATCTTGTTTTCTTCTGAATTTGTGTTTTAATCTTCCTTGTCTCCAAAGTAATTTTCTATAATATACTTCATTATTTTTCTTTTATTTGCTTATTTTTGAGCCTTTTAAAAATTATATTAAAGTGAGGCTCTGTTTCAGGGATGCCCCCAAGTGTCAGCTCTTTCTGGCCACTGCTCTCAGAACTTGCTCTGGAGATCTAGACATTTTTAGTTTTTTTCAAGATTATGTGATGAGAGGTATGTTTGTATTCCCCTGGCCTATGCTCTGGTCTGTGAGTGATCAAAAGCACTCTTTTCCATTCCGTAATTATTAAACTCTGGTGTGCTAGTGATCATCTTTTTGCTCTGGGACTGTGATCCAGTACTCTGACTTGGGACTGTGGCCTGGATCCAGGCATAGGCAATTCAGAGGCCTGAACCCAATGCTAGCAAAAGGACCATTATAATCCCTTTGATAAGTTGTTTGACTCCCTTTTTCACCTATGGCTTCAGAGCTCTGAAACTGTTGCTGCTGTTGTTACTGATTCCATCATCCCCAAGGTCTACTGCTTCTTTACTGGTTTACAGCCTTGACAGGACTGCATTCCACTTACCCCAGTAGAATCTTTCCTGTTTGTTTTTGTCTTGGGGCTGGGGAAGTTTTTCACCTTATCCTAGTCTGTGTTTTCTGTCACTCCAGAATTTGTTTTTAATTATTATCTAAAGTTCTTTGAAGAGAAACTTGGGAGAGCTCAAGTAAAATTCCTGCTTTTTCTCTGCTATTTCCATTTATCTAATGGATAAGCTTTTATAGGAATAGAGAAGTTTAGTAGTGACCAAAAACTGTTTTTGGAAAAACCATAAAATATTCTGGAACAGGTTGCTATTAATACTGTTTAGTTTTTTAATGCTTTGGCTAATCAGAGAGAAAAAAAATAGACTTTTGTTTAAGATTATTTAACTTGACTTTTTTCCTGATTATTGATTATAACAAAGTTTTTTGTGAATGGCTATTTTGGGTTCTCATGCCTACTGAGGGGCCCTGGATCCAATTTGTTATGCAACTGCTAATTTTGTTAATAATTGATATGCTCAGATTTCCCTTTTGCTGTTTCTTTTATTCCTGACAATTTACAGGCAAATGTTCAAAGAAATCTTCCATCATTAACTGTGGTCCAGTAGTGGATAGAATGGATAAAGGCTTAATAGTCCTGATATTAATACCCAAACACTAGTCAAAGAAAGGTTGACTAGTTGTGACTGGTAATTTTTCAGAGAGGGAATCAGCATTTATATAGGGCCTACTATGTTCCTGGTTCTATGCTAAGGACTTTTATGAGCACTGTCCCATTTGATCCTTACAACATCTCTGTCAATGTAGATGTTATATCATCATCCCATTTTATTGTTGAGGAAACCAAGACAAACAGAGGTTAAGTGTCTTGCCCAGGAGAACACAGATTGCAAATATCTGAGGCTAGATTTAAACTGATTCCAGGCCCAGTGCTTTATCTGCTATGTCACCAGGTGCCTCTAATTGATAAAGAATTATGAGGACTTAGAAGCTACTAGCTAGAAAATAAAGAGAATGAGGAAATATGTTTTTAAACAAAAGAAAGGACAAAAAAGGAAGGAAGGGTAAGAAATAAATGAAGGAAATTTGCTAGAAGAAATAGAGAAAAAGTTTAATAATCCCTCCCTACAAATGTATATATACATATTTATGTACATCTGTGTATTAACAAATACATTTATATATATAGTACACCGGGTGCATATACTTATGCACATACATACATGTGTGTAATACATACTCATACATATACAAATGTATGGACATAAATAGGCAGGTAGGTGGTGTAGTGAATATAGGGCATGGAGAAAAAAAGACCTGAGTTAAAATCTGGCCTTAGACACATCAGCTTTATGATACTGCATAGTTGACTTAACCTTTGCCTCAATTTTCTCATCTGTAAAATGTTGTTGATAATAGCACCTATCTCCCAGAGTTGTTAGCAATAAATGAAATAACTATAAAGTACTTAACACAATGCTTGGGACATAGCAAGCACAAAATAAGTATTAGCTTATTATATTTATTTATATAAGGTGTACATATACATGTGTATGTATATATATGTCCATCTGTGTAGGTGCATGGATTAGACATATATATTAAGCATATATATAACACATAATATACATACCTACATATATGCAGCTGACCTTTCAAGTTCTTCTTTGAGTTACTGTACTGAATGTTTACAAAGCATATTCTGACATTCTAGTTGTCCTCTTGTTTTCTAAGAAAATTCTGTGCTCTTGGACAGTAGTTCCATGGAAAACAGCTGTTGCTGCTCTTCTGTTTTGAAAGTCTTGGACCTTAAAAAGTTACTTCATGTACAGTCTTATTTAAAAGGATTGTATTTCCCATTCATTTTTTGGTAGTTGTTTTTCCAAATCTAGCTCATTTATCTATTTATTCATTTGCCTGGTAGCTCATTTATTTATTTGCTTTTCCAAAATACTCTCTCTGAGAGAGATTGCCTTCTGAACTCTTGGAAACAAACCAGAAACAAAGCTAGTCCAAAATCATATTTTTAGGTCATGATGGACAGGTGTTAAATAATTTGCAAAACCACTTATTCTTTGAAAGGAATGGATAGAAAAACTATGTCCTTAATTCAAGTCTGCTATTTTATCTTCTGAACAACTTTAAGGATCAATTTTAGATTAAATACAGGAAAACCTGACTTTCTTAATTGTAGAAAATTATTATTTGTCCTTGCAATTTTCATCTTCTCTAAAAGAAGTTTTCCTTCAGTCAGCAGAAATTATACAGAAATATAATTATATTTATTTTAGTGAAATAAAAAAGGGGGAAGTTAGAAAGCATGGGGCTGCTTTTGAACTAAACAAAAAATGCAAATTTATTGTTATTCTTATAATTATTCACTTTCCAGTTAACTAAATGTCTTACTTTTCTAAGGTTTGGGCAGCAGCAAGAATGGTATAGGAGACAGCCACTCACTTTTGCAGTAAAAGAGATTTTACTTGTCTTATTTCTGACACATATTAGCTTTGTACAAGTCACTTAACTACTCAGTACTCCTGGAGAATTCTAAAAGTTACAAATTAGTCTCTGTTCTCCCTCAGGAAAGGAAAATTTTATATATACCATTTAAATCTCAGATTTAAGATTTCTCACTCAAAAAAAAAAAAAAAAAAGCCTTTTGAAGGAATCCTATCATTTAGTGACCTCAGAATTACAAGAAGGAAAACTTTTACAAACTGTTTCCACTGCTTCCTGTAATTTATTTTTTCCATCTCTCTTCCATTATCCTTTACTAGAATGATTTGGTTGGGTGCCTGAAGAACCTAGTGCGGACTACTAATTCTACCTGCGGGCAAAGAACTCTTTCGTTCACTCAAGATCCCAGCTATCTCCTTTTCCAGCAGACAGCATATTTTTGCTGATCTTAATGGTCTTGCTTTATTCACCTAGATGTCTAGGAGGTGCCGCAATACACCTGTCTCCCAAATTTATAGACTATGCAGATCAGGATTGTCTAGTTATCTCTCTGCTTTGCCTAGGAGTTGCCTATGGACTAGCCTTTAGGTCACCGCTAAAATCCGGGAAAAAGTGGAAGCGAATGTCCTTAGTCCATGGAAAGTCTATATGTAAGATTTGAACTGGGCATGCTCAGTTACTCAGGACAGGTTTGGGGAGGTAGTAGGAAGGTTTTACACTGTAGCCCTGCTGGCCCATGAAGCCTCTCTTCCTTCCTTTTTCTCTCTACCTCCCTCCCGCCGCCTGCTGCCCTTCCTTTTTTTTCTACACACACACACACACACACACACACACACACACACACACACAAAACCCAGGAGGCATACACAAGGGCATTCACCAGTCCTCCACCTCCCCTCCCAGTCTTTGCCTCCTCCTCCTCCTACTTTGGCTGCGGCTGGCGAGGACACGTCAAGGGAAATAAATAAATAAATAAATCCATTCACCCTGTGACAGCGAAAAGAACCGGCTGCGGCGGGGGGGGGGGGCACGCAAAGAGCCGAGCGCCCACTCACTCACCCCGAGCTAGACACCAGGTAAAGTAAGTACACACCGGGTAAAACGGGGAGGAGGAGGAGAAGGAAGAGGAGGAAGAGGAGGAGGAGGAGGAGGAGGAGGAGGAGGAGGAGGAGAAAAAGGAAGAGAAGGAGAAAGGAGACTTTCGGTGCTCGCAGATGCCCTTAAAGTGAAGGGCTGCGCGAGTGTGTACTAGGAATGCCCATTGTGTGCACGTTGTGACATATATGCTACCAGAGTGCTGGGAGGAGAGTCCATATATAGACAAAAAGCTGAAGCTGCACCCAGAGGAGTATGTGAGTGTGTGTGTGTGTGTGTGTGTGTGTGTTTAGCACGCTCACAGCCAGCACGGGGGTCTCAGCCTCAACATTGTTTCAATGGGCGCGCTTGTAATAATAGGAGGCAAGGGGGTGGGGGTGGAGGGGTGGCATATACAAGAACTGCCAGTCTTGGGTGTGCTCCCGTGGGCGCGTGTTTGGTGCAAGGACGGGGCCCCCATCTTGCTGGGGGATGGTCGTGGAGGTTGTGGGGGATTTTGCACGGGAGATTCCCTAGCCTTTTCGCCTCAAGACTCACGGTTTCGGCTCCTACTCGGCAGCTAGACTTTGTGTATCCTGTCTTTGCATCTCACAAGCATCTTATAACAGAAACCGGGACGTAGGCGGGCAAGGACTACAGCTCACGAGGATGGCGCCGGTGCGGCAAAGGGGAGGAGGGGTAGTGCTGGTGCTGGTGTTGGAGGGTTCATTTTCAGCAAAGACTCAAGTTGATTGGGGCTGAGAGAGAGTTTTGGATGGCCTCTTTTCTCTGCCTCTACTAGAGAATGGGAATGGGGGATGGGGAGTTGGTGGATAGAAGGTGTATGCCTGGGATGAAGGAGAATCGACCAATAGACTGAGGAGCCCGGAGAGAATGGGAAGGAACGACTAGTGACACTGACCCCGGCGGCTGCCGCAGTAGCCGAGGAAGGCAAGAGTTGCTACCGCTGGCTCCTCCCAATCAGGACCACGAGCTGCCATGGGGCCAGCTGCGCAGAGCTGGCTGCCCCTAGTCCTGGCCAGGTGGTTGTGCTTCTCACGTGCGAGTGTCCTCATCTCTCAGGCGACTGTCGCAAGGCCTATTGCCTCCGCCCCCTTTTCCCCCACTCTGTCTCGTCTATTTCTCCGCCAACGAGATTGGGTGCCTTAGCCGTGGTTGGCAAAGGCACAAGTAAGCCGAGTCATTCCGGTGGCCGCCTTTTTCCGTTAAGGCTGGGACGGGGATTTTGAGATTGCTCTAAAGAGGGTGGGGAATGGAAGAAAGGGCAAATGAGGAAAGGTTTCTGGAAGGCTGTTCCCTCTCCCGCCTTCTTACACACACTATCTGCCTGCCTTCCTGGCTCTAGAGGCTGGGCTAGTCTGGGACAAGGGCGGGAATGCGCAACGAGCAATGAGTTTAGCTGTAGGTTATTATCTCATGGACCCCTCCCTCGGGCTGGCCAATAGGAAACGGCCCATGGGAATTAACGGGGAACTGATGATGAGGACATGAGAACAGAGGTTAAGAAAGAGGGAGACCGGGACATTGGATGCCCTTTTCTTGGCAGTCAGACTGGGGAACCTTATGGCTATCAGCCCAATCACCGAGTTCAGACGGTAGCAAACTTGTACGAGGCATGTTGGGATGGATTTGCTGTGTCATTGAGACCTCAAGCACTGGGGCAAATCGAGAGCAGGAATGAGAACACAAGTCTATTTGATTCGGTGAGGCAACTAGTCCAATCCTCTGTCTCTAAGATACGACTGTGCCTAGCTATATCAAACCCAAAGAGTCGTTTGAAAACGGCTTCTGGAAAAGGAGATTCTGTAACCATCCTCAGCAACTTAATCCTAACTCGAAAGAGTAACGTTTCACAGGATAATAATCTCAAATTATGCATCAATTCAGTTCAACTAATGTTAGCTACTATGGGTAAAACACTGCCCTATTTTTATTATGCCAAGTGGGATCCTAGGGAATTTACATGAGTTTGATGGGACTTTACTAAATCTCCTTTTTACAATGAAGCTGAAATTGAAATATAGGAATCAACCATTATATCCAACCTAATCCTGAACAAAAACAGGAACAAAACACTTTGGGAGGAAGGAGGGGCAAATATTATATCCATTTTAAGGAGAAGTCAAGTTTTCAGTACACACATAAGTCAGTGATGGATAAAAATAGGATTTAAATAAGGTTTCCTGATTATTTCAATTTGATATCTACTAAATGAACCTGCCTCTTATGCTATTGAACTTTCAACCCAATTCCCCTTCATTTCAAAATGATACTTATCTCAAAAGTCAATGTGAGAAATAAGCAGTGATAGTAGTAACATATTTATATTTGCACTATTAAGAATTATGAATTTTTTAAAAATCTATTTGTCAAATACACAGCATTATAGTGTTATAATTTCCATTTTACAGATAAAGAACCTGAATATTGGAGAGGGTTAAGTTACAGATGATCCATGGTCACATAAGGAGTTGTTAAAGGAGGAAACTACTATTTGAATCAAGATTTTCATGCCTAATTCAGCACTTTAGAAGAAAAAAAAAACCTCCATTGGATCTTCCTTTTAACAAAGTTTATACAGGAATAGAATGCTGGAATTTTCAAGATACTAAGCCCAATTTTTTTTTTACTTTTAGATGAAACAATTTATAGCAGAAGGCCCTTAGGAATTAATTGAAGCAACAAGATAGAAAATGTTCTGTTTTCTGTGTCTCAGGGGAACATGTACTGAGAAGTCATAAAAAGGGTACTTTCCACTAATCTTTCTGTAATTCCTAACCTTCTGATGCAAATTTCACATCCTGAGATGCTGTAACCTCTAAAAACTTGGGAAGATTACTTTACTTTCCCCCCTCACTTTAAGTGTGTCAGCAACTCACTGCATGACTGCCCTTCCTTTTCAAAGATGTGCTGAGTTGGAGCCAGAAGCTTCTTTGATTCAGGCTTGAAACTGAGTGAAAGTTTGGCCTAAGGACATAGTTTGGAAGGCTCACCAGAAAGTCGTCTCCACCTTGTGCTTTGAGAATAAACATTGTCTAGCACACAGGCAAGAACTGTGCTCCTTGTATGCTGATTGATTAAATAAATGCCCAGTATGTACAAGGTAAGCTTGAAAAAAAAATTATTATTTTGTGCCTGGTTTAACCTTTGTCAGAAAACTAAGAACTTTTGAAATCATGATTTTTTCATTAGCCATCACATGATGTTGTATTGTGCAGTAAAACATTCAATGAATATACTTTCATTGATGTGGTTACCTAGGACACACTGCACTTTCAGATATTGGATTACATTGGATCAAGCCAAAAAACTTACAGCTTTAAGCCTCTATGTAGTAACTAAACTTTCTTTATGCATAGGAACCCATCTAATGCCCTTGAACAACTACCAAGTTTCTGTCTTAAATAAATGACCACAGTGCTACTCAATCATAATAAAGAATGAATAGTCTAATAAATACTGTCATTCAGGCTGCCTAATTTAGTTTGCCACAAGCACTTCAAGGGTCTGTTAATTTCATTGGTGCCAGCAGTATGCCAATTGATGCTGATTGAAATCCCTCCACAGCCTAGCAGATGTTTTTCAAGAGTAGCTGTGTATAGATGAACCATCTATTACCCTGTAGCTAATTTAGTAAGTAGGGCAGCTAGGTGGTACAGTGGATAGAGCTTTGGGCCTACAGTCAAGAAGGTCAATTTACTGAATTCAAATCTGGTGTCAGACACTAACTGTGTGACCTTAAGTAAGTCATTTAACTTGTTTACCTCAGTAACCTCAATTGTAAAAAGAGTTGAAGTTGGTAAACTACTTTATTATCTTTTCCAAGAAAATCACCTATAGGGGACATGACTGAGAAATGATTGAACAACTTACTAAGGAACATCATCCCAGTTTATCTTATCTATGAAGAATTGACATTCATCCTCATTACTTGCTTTAGCTTGGTAAGATCTGATAAAGCTTGGACTCCTCTGTCCTGTCCTTAAATAACAATTGCATTAACAGTAAACATTTGCATAGTTTTTTAAGCACTTTACAGACATTCATATGTAAAAAAGTGCTTTTTCTAAGCATTTTACAGATATTCATCTGATCTTCTCTACCACTCTGTTAGTTGGTACAATTATTATCACCATTTCATAGATTTCATATCACCATCACTCAGACCAAGCAAGTTAAGTGACTGGTGCAGGGTCACACACCTAGTAAATGTCTGACAGCAGATTTGAATTCAGAAAGAGTCAAGATCAGAATGCTAACTACATTGTACCATCTACAGTCAAAAAAAAACAGTTTCCTCTAGAATATAATGAAGCACTTCACTGGAAGCAATGAAGAAGTAAAAATAATGTGGAAAATAAATTATGAATAATAGGTGAAAAAAAATTAATTACAAGTCAATATAAATTAACCAGGTTCTGATAAAACCAGGTGAGATATGTATAGGTGCATTTGGAAAACTTGAGGGAACAAATATTCATATTATCAGGAAAGTCAGCCATACAAACATTTTTGAAAATGACTTGTCTGATTTAATTCCAAAAATGCTTTTGCAAATGTTCCATTGGGCAATCGCTGAAATCCCAAAAAAGTTCCTGGAAGCCTTGCAGGGCATATGAGTGGCAGCTATGGGCAGCTGGTCTGATGAAATTTTGGCCAAAACTTTTGAGCAGTTATTTTAACCAGCCCCAAAACAAAATGTGTATGTGTTGCAATGCTCTAAACTAGAAATTCCATTTTGGAAATGTCACGGTTTTTTGTTTTTCTTTAAGACCCTTTCCATGGAAAATAAAGGTCAGATTTTGAATGTGCATATAAAGAAATCATTTGTTTTTTTTTTTTTTAAATGTGTATTTGAAAAACTGGTAGATTACAATGGTTATTTTCTTTTAAAGATTTTTGGATCTTAATAGCACAGTTGAATGAAATTTTCAAAACTGATTTCTACTCTGGGTACAAATCTCTGATGATAATATATCATAACATATAATATTAATTACTATTAATTGCCACTAATATAAGTTAGTGTAGTCTAGCAACATGATATTGTGACTAGAAAGCCTAACTCTCAGGCAGAAAGACCTAGTTTCTTGTCCAGATTATTTCACTACCTATGTGACCACATGTAAATCACTTAACTCTGCTAGGCTTCATGGAGTTCCTTCATAGTTAATTATTGTTAGGCTGTGTTCTGAATGGTGGAGAGAGTTCCTATGTTTTTGGTGCATTTAAAGTATGGAAGAGGTAAGATTAATAAAATGAGGCTAGATGAGAGGCAGGTCAGTGGTACAGCAGGTGGAGCATTAGTTAAGGTGTCAAGGACCTGAGTTCAAATTTGGCTTGGACACTTAATAGTTGTGTGACCTGGGTAGGTCACTTAATCCTAATTGCCTCTTCCATACCTCCTCCCCATTCCCTCCTTCCCCCCCAAAGAGTTCAGATAATATTATGTTTGTATAAATTTTCTAAAATAAGCATTGTGGAAAAAGAATATTTTTTATTAGATTATAAGCTCTTGGAGAACAAGGAATACTTATCACAGTACTCACACAGAGAGCATTTGTAATATAATAAATGTTTATTGAATTGAATTGAACATTTAACAAAGTGATTTTTCAGACATTTTAGGATGTTAGAATTCTTTCTAGGAGAGACATTGTTTATTATTAATGACCAAATTAATGTTCAGAGTTATGAAATAAAATATCTGGCAATAAAAATGTTACACATATATGTATACATGTATATATATGTGTATATATATTTATATTTTTGTATATGGTCAAGATTAAACTCATTGTATTTGAGGATAAATCCCTTCCAAAGAAAAAACATTCTTTATGAATAGGAGAAAAATGACCATTTATTTTCTTTTTAACAGAATGAGAAATACCATATTGTAGGAGAAAGGTTCTTAGATTTGTTATAACACATGGGGCCTCATATTCTACCTCAAAGAGTTGATAGTTACATGAACTTGGGCTAATTTCTTATCCAATTTGACCCTCAGTTTCCTCAGCTTTAAAGCATGGATAATAATGGTCACCTGGCCTATTTGATATAATTGTATCAAATAATATGTATATTATGCGCTTTATTTAAAAAATGGCAACAGCACTGTATTCATATAAGTAATTTTTTTGCACATAATGCAGTGTTTTGCACATAGTAGGTAATTAATACATATTAGTGGACTTGAAATCTTTGTCAAAGAAAAAAAAATTGTTGTTTAGGCAAATTATAGTATTTTGCCTGCAAAGAATTACATATATGTAATACATATGTAATATTTATGTATATGTAAATATGTACTATTTGCAAAGCATATTATAGCATTTCTATGTCAGGGACCCAGCCCTGGTCTGTAAGATACCTTGGCAAAAGGAAGAATCTTAACTACAAAAAAAATCCAAGCACAAGAATTACCTGATTTTGCACAAAGCATAGATTTTTTTTAGAAAGGAAAATTCTTCCTTAGATTACAAAGGCAACCCTAGGAAGTTGTGCTCGGTTAATAGACCTGGAGAAAAGAATTATTATTTGTGAACTGGGATGGTCTGAGTGGCTTGGGAAATTAGACATACAAATCAGAGAAAGAATATGTATGAAAGACTATCTAAAGAAAGGTGCTTTCTCATACTGGCTTGAAGGAAGGAGAATTTTAGGTCTTTCCTAGAGATGGAGAGATAGCATCTGGGAAATGAAATACTCAAAAGGTACTTGAAATAAAGAGTTATGTGAGTACATTTCTAAATATGTGCAATACATTGAAATCTTTAACAAAGGTGTGTTTCTGGTAAAACTCATACAACTTAGGGACACTTTGAACTAACTAGATGGTGCAATATATAGAGCATTTACATTAGAGTCAAGGAAACCTGAGTTTTAATTTAGTCTTAGAGACTTACTAAATATATGATTTTGGGCAAATCACTTAACCCCTGTTTACCTCAGTTTCCTTATCTGTTAAATGGAGATAATAGTAGTACCTATTTCCTAGGTTTGTTGGAAAGATTAAATGAATCGTAAAATGCTTAGTATAATTTAACTTAGTTTTATTTAACTTTAGTTATTTAACTTTTATTTAAACTTTCGTTATTATTATCATTATTGTTATTAATATAATTTATTTATTTAACTTTTAAACTTAGTTATTATTATCATTATTATTATTATACAATAATATTTTAGGTAATTCATTTATAGTCCATTCATTGCATTGTTTAAGCATTTGTTTGAGCAGGTTTGTGGCTCTAGCCCTAATTTTTGAAAGTCACTGCAGTTTCTCTTCCTTTTCTATCTCTTTCTTTTCTTCTTTTCCCTAGCCCTACTTTCTCTTCCATTCCCTGTTCCTTCTGTTCCATATTTCTTCCATTCTCTTCCATTACATTCCCATTGACTTTGTTTTTTCTTCATATTTCTTCTATTTTACTTATCCATTTGTCTTTTTTTTCCCCCTGAGGCAATTGGGGTTAAGTGACTTGCCCAGGGTCACACAGCCAGGAAGTGCTAAGTGTCTGAGCCAAATTTTGAACTCAGCTTCTCCTGACTTCAGAGCTAGTGCTCTATCCACTGCACCACCTACCTGCCTCTTACCATGTGTCTTAATCTATAAATATGACCTGTTTGATCTTGGTGAAAACATTTTATATCTTCAAACTCCAGTTTCATTTTCTATAAATGTGCTAGATATTTAAGTTTTGTTGTAGGTGCTAAAACTATAAAGAATTTTCCTGGGGCAGGTAATTTTTCAGTTGTGAATTATTGTTTGCATTGGGTTACAATACAGGCTGGAACACTACTAGTGTATATGCGAGGTTAACTATTGACTGAATATGAACATTAGGACCTCACAGTTAAGAACAAAGTTCTTAGGATGAAATTCATTGACAAAAATAGATGCACCCAAATACCTACTTAGCTCACAAAATTTTAAAATTTTCCTCTGGGAATATTATCTCAATAAGGGAATTTATGAGACTAGAATTCTTTGTTCAAACTGGATTGTAATATAAATTGTGGACAGACACATTAAGTTGCAGCTGTAGACAGAATCATGATAATCACACTCCTCATAGTTAACCTGTGAACGGTGACACAAACAATCCTCAAATTTAATTCAATTTAAATCAATTAATATTTTATATATCTTTTTTCAGGCTTATTTTCAGATTTTTGTTGATCTAAAACTGAACAGCTTCCATGTTTCTGAAGAACATGTCAAAACAATATATAGAAAAGGATGAACGATTCAGAGGAAAGGCAAAGACATTTAGCCACATTTTTTATAACTACAGAAAAGTTTCAATGGACATTTGACTACCTATAACATAAGGAATGCCTGCCATTAATTAGACACATTAATAGTCCATTAAAGAAAATTTTCAGACATTTGTTTTAAACATAGTTGAAACCTCTTTCAGTCATAACTGCTTGTTTAGTTTATTATTATAACTTTTTACTAAGATTTTCCTTTTCTGAGTGAAACGCATATTAACAGACATTCAAATCAGGACTTATACACAGATTTGTTTCTGTCAAATGACATTAGTAACTTTAGTTTTCAAATGTCCTGAAAAGGGGAAAAAAGTGACAGTTTCTTAATCATTCAAACTAATTAAACATTAAATCTTTTTAACCACAATTTTACACATAACTAGAAAAGTTTATTTTAATAAATCATATATATTCATGATGCTTTCATCACTTATGTTTCCCTCACAACTTTTCCTTAGGAAGCAACATTCTTGGCTGATGTGGTAGTCTACAATAGCTATCCCCAAGAGGGCTGAGACTATGGGATTGTTTGAGTTCAGGAATTCTGAGCTTTAGTGGGGATAAAGCTGATCAGGCCTCTACATTAACTCTGACACCTATATAGTGATTCCTTAAGAGTGGAGGCCCACTCTTTGTAGTGGCTAGAAACTGGAAATTGAGTGGATACCCATCAATTGGAGAATGGCTGAATAAATTGTGGTATATGAATGTTATAGAATATTATTGTTCTGTAAGAAATGATGAGCAGGAAAATTTCAGAAAGGCCTGGAGAGACTTACATGAACTGATGCTGAGTAAAATGAGCAGAACCAGGAGATCATTATATACTTCAACAACAATACTATATGATGATCATTTCTGATGGTCGTGGCTCTCTTCAACAATGAGATGAATTAAATCAGTTCCATTTGTTCAATAATGAATAGAACCAGCTACATCCAGTGAAAGAACTCTGGGAAATGAGTGTGAACCACTACATAGCATTTCCAATCCCTCTGTTTTTGTCTGCTTGCATTTTTGATTTCCTTCTCAGGTTAATTTTACATTATTTAAAAATCTGATTTTTCTTATGCAGCAAAATAATTGTATGGGTATGTATACATATATTGTATTTAACATATACTTTAACATATTTAACATGTATTGGTCTACCGGCTATCTGGGGGAGAGAGTGGGAGAAGGAGGGGAAAAGTTGGAACAGAAGGTTTTGCAAGGGTCAATGCTGAAAAATTACCCATGCGTATATCTTGTAAATAAAAAGCTATAATTAAAAAAAAAAAAAAGAGTGGAGGGCTATCAGGATACCTATAGAGGGGCAAACTGGTCTAGTTTGGTAAAAATGAAACTGGTTAAAGTTTGTATCCTATCAATATTGGGAGCCGTTAAAATCTGGACAAGATATTGAGACCAGGTTTCAAATAAAACACAACAAAATAAAAACAGCATTCTTTACAATTTTATATTCTAGGAGCTAATTTAAGTTGTTGTCTACATCCTCCATCTATAGCCTTATCTCTATGGGCAATATTTATGATCTATATAGAACCTCAGATTAACTGAGTATGCTGTATAAAAATTATCAGAATGCCAGACTTTTTTTTCTTAGGACCCTAAAGATTTGAAACAGGATTATCCTTTATAAAATTTTAGAGTTGAAAGTGACCTAAAAGTCACCTAATCAAATGCTGTCATTATATAGACATAGGAACTCCCACTAAGAGAATTGAAATGTCTTTTTTGAAACAACTGAGCAGTTCTCTCTCTGGATACAAATGACATTTTCTATCCCAAATCTATTTAAATTGTCTTGGACACAAAGACACTGAAGAACTGAGTTTATCATAGTTGAAAATCATATAAGCTTGCTGTTACTGTGTACAATGTTCTGTTCATTTCATTCAGCATTAGTTCATATAAGTCTTTCCAGTCTTTTCTGAAATCAGCTTGATCATCATTTCTTATAGAACAATAATATCCCATTACATTCATATACCATAACTTCTTTAGCCATTCTCCCATGGACATCAACTCATTTTCCATTTCTTTGCTATCACAAAAAGAACTGCTACAAACATTTTTGCACATGTGGGTTCTTTTTCCTCTTTTATGATCTTTTGTTGGTATATAGACCCAATATTGACACTGCTGAATCAAAAGGTATGCACAAAAAAATACATATTTTATAAATATGCATATACACATTTATATGTTCATTATTGTGCTAAACCCTGCAGATAAAAATTAGAAAATAGGAAAGGATACCTGCTCTCAAGGTCTTACCTACCAAATGGGAAAAACAACACATTACAGGAGTTTTTTAGATTACTAGGTCTCTTGAGTTTTCTCCATCAACATTTCAGGGGAGATAGTCTGGATGGGTTGACTTGACTGGCACATGATGCTACTTATCTCCCTCAGGGTGCTTTGGGTTTCAGCTTGGTTAGCTTGTTTACTTTTAAAAATATATATTTTGTTGCTTTCATTAATATTCTATTCTATTTCCACTGTTGCCATAGTATACTGTTAGTGTAATTCTTACTTCTCAGTTTAAACAAACAGATCTTGCAATAGTTTCCTATCATATAGAATATGCTTAATCTATTTTCCAAACTTGTTTTTTAACTTCACTTTATCTTTGTAGCTTTATTTCATGCTGTTTCTTTCCACATAGCCTTTCACTAAAGGTAAAGTATTGCTACTTGTTTTTTCCCAAAGATTCCCTATATATTTCTGTCTTTGTGTCTTTCCTCATATTGTTTCTTAATCACTGATTAGGCATTGCTTCAGTCAAACTGAGATCTGTTAAAGACCAAGATCTTTCACTTCATTCAGAACCGTCTTTAATCATCCAGATCTGTATTTTGCTACTGGACCCAGATATCTCTGGAGGAGAAAGTAAAGCTGGAAACTTTGCATAATCCTACTTTACTTAAATCCAATTCACTTGCATGTCAGGCCATTACCTCCTTGATATCATGGCCCTCTTTGAGAGCAAAGGACAAACAAAAACAATAATCTCTCAATATTTTCTTTGCCCATCTCTACCTGCTAAAATTGTAGCTATTACTGGAGGCCCAACTCAAAAGCTCAGTACCTGGCATATAGTAATACTTCAATATTTTACCTATCTAATCAAATCAAAATATCTATCATCTATTCATTAGTCATTCCAAAAGTCATTATTTCTAAAAAATATTCCTTGATTTTTACAAGAAGTAATCTTTTTATCTTCAGTACTCTCATAACATTTTATTCCTCTTCTTTATACTTATCAAAGTCTTTTTGATTAATTAATAAGCATATAAATGAGTATATACAACACATAATGTATATACATTTGTACATGTTGTTCTATAATAAAGTATTGCTCTAAAAAAAAGCATTGTATAAACCTTAGATTAGCAAGAAAGTTTAAGTATTATTATAGGAATGCTTAATATTTGTTGAATTGAATTGAATTAAAATGTGCTAGTCAAGAACAGATTAACACATTCTGTAGGAAATAAAATAAAAGCTTGACCCTTTCAAACAACAGCAACAACAACAAAGAACAGAATTAAAAGGATGAGAGAAATGCCTACAGTGTTGTTGTTTTTTTTTTTAACACTTCATTGTGTATAATCCTCTTCTCAATAAGATTAATTCTATGAACTGTGAATGATCAGATTAATTCTGGTAACCCTCAAATCAGGCAGCTTAAAATAACAACTGAACTAGGAATGGGTTTAAATTAATCTGATTTTGAGTGTTGTTTGCCTCATTTGAAAACTTGATTAAAGTGCATCAAAAGGTAGCATCTGAATTAAAATTGAGAAGAAAGAAGGCTAGTTGTATTTTAGAAGCAAGATGCTGCAGTAGAAAGAGCTTTATTATTGAAATCAGAAAGTCTATTTTCAAATTCAGATTCTTTCTCTTACTAGCTATATGGCCATGAGTCAAGATATCAGCCTTAGTTTCTTAATATGTGAAATGGGGCAATAATAAGGTAGTATTTATCTCAAAACTTTGATGTGTAGATAATGAGGTTAATATCAAAATAAGTAACTTTTAACTATACTATAAGTTAAACTATAAAAATAAGTGTTAGCTGTAGCTCACCTATACACTGGCAATTCATCTATCTCTAGAACACTTCATATTTCTCTCATATTTTTGCTTTTTTCTAATTTCTTTTCTTTTTGTATATATTTTATTTCCATCTATAAGACTGTAAGGTCTTTAAGATAACAATCATGAGTACATCTTGTTTATTTTTCTATCTTCCTTAGAACCATGCATAGTGGAGAGAACACTCCTATATACAAATAAGGCAAATTGCTGACCTTCCAGCTTCTTTGGGACTATGTGAACTTTGTAACCATCATTAATTTTTTTGTTTGTTTTTTTAATTCTAGTCAATACTATATTTGCTAGTCATCTATTTTGTTTATTCCATTGTCATCCATTTTACTTTAATGTGTAGGCTTTTAATTTAATCCAGTATATGTCTTTTCAGGTTGTCAGGCAGGAAAGTTTTCTGGGTCTTGAAGTTGTAACTCATTTTTCACTTTCAGAGATCTTCAATTACTGATTTATCTAGACCTAATCTCAACTGATCCCAGAAATCCTTTGCATATTATTGCTAAAGGTTTACAAGTTAATATATGATAATAGGACATGACATTTCCTGATTTCCTCTTTTTTTTAATTATTGACATTTTATTTTCAAAATGCCTTTATTTTCAAATATATCCTATCCTTCTTCCTAGTAATCATAGCCTCCCAAGAGTCTAGTTTTCTATGTTCACATCAATTATATTCTCAATTCTACTATGCACTTTATATCTTTGAAAAAATCATTCTTTATCTTTACATGGAGATATAGGGCTAATAATACCTATTTACTATCTATGAGAGGGGCAAAATGAACTTTTGGTTTTCTATATAAGTCAAGAAACATCTGTTCTTAATTCAACAGACATTCATTTAGTGCTTTCTATAAGTAGAGCACCATACTTAGGGCACTAGAGGAGATACAAAACTTAGCTTAAACAAAAATATCTAGCTTTGTGGAGGTTATAGAAGGCATCATGCTGGATATATATATCCAGGTGCTGGAGGATATTTACTTATTCTACAAATAGATGATCTATGTTCAGATAGATGCTGCCTTAAATGCTTCCTACCTGTATGACCGTAGGCAAATAATTTAACTAGATTTCAGTTTCTTTTCTTTTTTTTTTCCTTCTTTCTTTCTTTTTCTTTTTTTTTTTTTTTTTTTTTGGCTGAGGCAATTGGGATTAAGTGACTTGCCCAGGTTCACACAGCAAGGGCATATTAAGTGTCTGAAATCAGATTTGAACTCAGGTCTTCCTGACTTCAGTACTGGTATTCTATCTATTATGCCACTTAGCTGCCCCTCAGTTTCTTTACCTGTAAAGTTTGTGTGTGTTTTGGGGGTGGGGGAGGAGACTAAACAGAAAAAAAAAAAAGTTATCCAAAGCTGTTATTTTGATGGAGTAGATATAGTCCAGAGTCCAAATCAGGAAGGGATTCCCTATAGATAGTTGAGTTCTTCAGGGTTTCTTCTTTGCAAATGACATTGTTCTCATTGAATCAAGCCCCAGAACATTTCGAGCATTTTGGAAAAGATCTCTCATAACTCACCATGTAATTTGGCTTGTCTACTCACAAAAGAAAAATCAAATGAATGAAAAATTTGTTTTGCTCAGATTTTGACATTCATTTGGATAGACACTTTGTGGAACTTCTCCAAAAGTATGTATATCTGGAAAAGACAGTACAGATGGAAAATGAGATGAGCCCAGAACAGGAAGAAGGGATTCAAGTAGAAGCCTTTTTATCTATTTTTTATGGAAACTTTTTTTTTATTTTTTTCAAATTTCCTTTTAAATCCACTTTTTTGGTGCAAAATTGTTAATACCATTTTCTTAGACTGTGAAACTATATTCATTGTAGTTTCTTAATTATTTAATTTTTTAAACTGAAATTTCATAATGTTACAAACAAGGACTATTCAGTAGGAATAAGTTATAAAACTGAAATTATAAAATGACTAGTTTACCATTATATTAGAGAAAAGTTCTAGTCAACAGAAAATCATTAGAAAAAAAATTTGAATTCCCAGGACAAGGAGTTCAATGTGTGGGGAAATATATTTTTATTTATAATATCCTTTTAATTTTTGCTTAACTTTGATGCCCTAACTTTCATGATAACTTTTTCTCACTATATAGTGTGTATGGCACATTTCCTAGATCTCTTGTCCCAAAGGAGAAAAAATATATATCTCATTATATGGAGATCTATACTGTCCTCTTCAATCTAAATCTTACCTATCAGTTATATGACAATGTTTTATTCTGGTTGGTACAGGCATCAGCAGCATTTCATCTTATAATTACTGGTAGCTGTGTCATTTAATTTCATTAAAGAACTGTTTATTCAGATCTTTTATCCATGCTCTTTTGTAGAATTTGGAGAGAATTTGTGCTGTGAAGGAGAAATATTCTTTGTTTGAAATGATATTGTGAATTTCCTGTATTGATCTTATTAAGTTAAAGTTGACTTCTCTTTTTGTGTAAAATTGGATCAAAGAAGGTTTACTAGCTGTATTCTATTTATGAAAACTAGTTTATGGTCTTCTAGTACTTTGTAACATATCCTAATACAGTCTATTAAGGCAATTATTAACTTCCTATTATATACTTTTTTTGCTGTATTTAAGCATGTACACTTATTAAACAAAATCCTGAGTTAGAGCCATCTTACTAACAACACACTACTTTTACTTAGTACTTTACAATTTATAAAATATTTTGTTACCTTTGTCTTATTTGATTTTCCTAACCACCATGTGAGGCAGGAATTGTGACCATTTTACATGTGAAGAACTGAGCTTACTTAGATGACTCCTACTTATGTCTATGTCTTGTTTGAGACCACACAGCTTGTGATAAAAATGACAAATTTACATGAGATTTTAAGGTTTAAAAAATCCTTTCCTCACTGAGTGGATGCCCATCAATTGGAGAATGGCTGAATAAATTATGGTATATGAATATTATGGAATATTATTGTGCTGTAAGAAATGACCAGCAGGATGATTTCAGAAAGGCCTGGAGAGACTTACATGAACTGATGCTGAGTGAAATGAGCAGGACCAGAAGATCATTATATACTTCAACAACAATACTATATGATGATCAATTCTGATGGACGTGGCCCTCTTCAACAATGAAATGAACCAAATCAGTTCCAGTAGTGCAGTAATGAACTGAAACAGCTACACCCAGGGAAAGAACTCTAGGAGATGACTATGAACCACTACATAGAATTCCCAAGCCCTCTATTTTTGTCCACCTGCATTTTTGATTTCCTTCACAGGCTTATTGTACACTATTTCAAAGTCCCACTCTTTTTCTACAGAAAAATAGCTGTTTGGACATGTATACATATTGTACTTTAACATATTTAACATCTATTGGTCAACCTGCCATCTGGGGGAAGAGGTGGGGGGAAGGAGGGAAAAAGTTGGAACAAAAGTATTTGCTGAATCAATGTCAATGCTGAAAAATCACCTATGCATATATCTTGTAAATAAAAAGCTATAAGAAAAAAAATTTAAAAAAATTCTTTCCTCACAGTAAACATATTGTGTGGTAGGCTCAGAATTGTTTTGCACATTTTACAGATGGAGAAAATGAAGCTTGAAGAGGTAAAATGCCTTACCTGATACTGTTAAAAGTCAGAATTAAGATTTAATTAAAATGACTGAACATCAAAAATATATCCTCTACTTAGTTTTGTTGATTCTACCTAGGCAACATTTCTCTCATCTATCCCTTCTCTCAATTACAAAGAGGATATCCTAGCTCAGGTCCTCATCAACTCTTAGTTGAACTATTCTAATATCCTCCTTATTGGTCTTATTGCTTCAAGTGCCTTCTTTCTCTTTAATCCATCCACTGCACAACTGTCAACTAATCTTAAAAGAACTTAAAAAATCTTAAAAGAACTCTGTTTGGTTCTTCTTACATTCTATGTATTTTTTGATGCAACTCCATATATGAACAAGTTTTCACAATACAACATATGTATCATATGGTCATACATATACTTCAAGAAAGAAAAACTCATTCTCAGCTTAGCATATCATAGTGCAAAGAGAACTGGTCCAGAAGACAGAAATAACAGTTTATGTTTAACCTTTTGACATGTTATCAGTGAGATCTGTGGTAAGCCATTTAAAGTCTGAGTATTTATTAATTAGATAAATGCACATTAAAACATCTCTGAAGTTCTACCTTACACCTATCAGATTGGCTAATAAGACAGAAAAAGAAAATGATAAATGTTGAAGGGGATGTGGGAAAATTGGAATAGTAATACACTCTTGGTGTACTTGTGAAATGACCCAACCATTCTTGAGAACAACTTAGAACTATAACTAAAAAGCTATAAAATTGTACATGACCTTTTATCCAGCAATACCATTTCTAGATCTGTAAGTCAAGAAGATCATTAAAAAAAATGGAAAGGACTCACATGGACAAAATATTTATAGTAGTTCTTTTTGTGGTGGCAAGGAATAGGAATTGAAGGGATGCCTACCAATTAGGAAATGGCTGAAAAAGTTGTGGTATATGAATAATAGAATACTACTGTACTATTAGGAAATGATGATTGGGTGGATTTCAGAAAAACTTGGGATGACTTACATGAACTGATGCTGAGTGAAGAGAACAGAATCAGAAGAGCACTGCACAGGAACAGCAACATTGTGTGATGATCAACTATAATAAATTTAGCCCTTCTCAGTAATACAGTAATCCAAAACAGTTTCAAAGATCTATGATGGAAAATGTTGTCCACATCCAGAAAAAGAATTATGGCATCTGAATGCAGATAGAAACATTTTTTTCCTTTTGTTTTTGTGGATTCTTCCTTTTGTTCTGATTCTTCTTTCACTATAAGATTAATATAGGAATGTATTTAAAATGATTTTACATCTCTATCCTATATTGGATTACTTGCTAAGTCTTGGGGAGCAGGGAAGGGAAAGGAAATGGAGAAAAATTTAAAACACAAAGTCTTACAAAAGTGAATGCTGAAAATTGTTTTCACAGGCAACTGGGAAAAAAAAATATAAAGTGAAAAAAATAGTCTCTGTTTCCTAACTATTGGTTTGATAATACTGCTTTTTAACATTTTGCCAAGAAAACATCCAGGTCATTAATCTACAATTTCTCTTTCCATTTTTTTTTTTTTTTTTTGAAAATTGGGACATCTGTCTTCCTCTAATCCTCTGCTAATTTTCAGTTTTCCAGCATCTCTCAAAGATCACTATCAGTAGTAATTTATCACATATGCTTTCAAAATATAAGGATGTAGGTCATCTGTTACAGGTGATCAAATTTCCAAAGATTGGTTAGATGTTCTCTAGTTCCTTAGTTAATTAAATTATAAACTCTCTATTAATAATATTTATTTTATCCTCTCTAATCCAAAGATCATTGGTATTGGCTAAGAAAATAGAAGAAAGATTAAAAATTAAATAATTCTTCTCTCTATCTTCAGTTTTTTTCATCTTTTCCATTTTGAGCCATCATCATATCTTTTTTGATTATCCTCTTTCTCTCCAAATAACTAAAAAATTCAACACATGCTGACTTTAAGCACTTTTGTAACTCTTCTTGTAGAATTATGTCATCTGTTTAGCTTTTCTTATCTGTCCTTGATTTTATCTTGTATTCATTTATTAAAATCTAAGTTGACTGATGAATTTTCTGTGTATCCTTTTTAGTTTCTATAGACAACTCCTACATTTAGTTCCTTATTTAATCTTCCCTTAACTCCCCTTCCCCCCTTGTATCTTAGGAATTTTATTTTTGAATTACCTACTTTTGATCTTCCTTCACACACAAATTCTTTTTACACTTTCCTGATCTCTACAAAGATAAAATTTTCACTTTAAAATTATTTGAGAATGTAAAGTGCATAAGCATGCATTAGCTAAGTGCAATTATACTAGTAGTCTTCCTGCTTTTATTTAAAAGAGTTGACAATAGAGCCCCAGGGAAATTCTTTTCATATGATTTCAAAACTCTACCTAGGAACCTATCAAATGGCTAAATGACACATGGTAAGTAATCATTTAATATGCCAAAAAAAGAAAGATTATATAAACTATTACCGATTCAAATGAAAATTTGTGTCAGCATACTCTAGTTTCATTCTTATCAGGAATGCCTTTTGCTTCTTTGATGTAGAGGATATCTCTCTCTCCACTCCCAATAAACAGATTTTCAAGGGAGTCAAGATTTAAATATTAAAATTACTGTGTCACAATATTATTGAAAAATAGAAATAGCTTTTTAATATAAAACTATGTGAGAAAAAATATAAATGCTTATATTTCTTACTGTTAAAATGAAAACTGGAAACACATACATGGTATTTTATATATATGGAAAACTGCCAAAGTTTAGCTTATGTCAAACCTCTGGATAATGCTTGTTCATTGAATGTACCTCAAAAGGCAAAGCCAAGTAGTAATAGGTAATAAAGGTACTTACTTCATACAAAATTTAACTGTATTACTTTCCTATACAATTCTGTTTAGATATAATCATTTGGTTTATGTTCTTATGTATCCAGTTAACTTTGTACATGTACAGTCTGTAAAGAACATATTGTAGTTAATACTTCACCAGATATGGCATAGAATATTGAGTTGCTACTCACTTAATTTGTAATCAATAATATTTTGACTTTTTTTTTAAAATCCCTTGTGTTTTTCACTTTCCTACAGGATATTTCTGCCTAGGACAATTAACATTGGCACTTCAAACACATTACTATTCATTTTTGTATCTTGGAATATGGAATAAATGAAGATACTTTATGAGTAAACAAAACCAGTTCATATTTATATAGTCATTAATGTTTTCAAATTTTGTATCCATATCTTTTTTGATCCTCACAGCAATTCTATGAAGCAAGGGATATTTTTGTCCCCATTTATAAATGGGAATACTAAGGCATAGGGAATTAAAATGATTTCCCTAGAGTCATGCAGCTAGCAAGTGATATTTGTACCCTTTTCTTCCTGACCCCAAATAAACCAGGTATACTGTCCTCTTTAGTTTGGAGAGAAAAATGTAAGGGGAATAGGAACCTATAAATTGGTTAATGATCAATTTTTAAAACTATTAGGCATTCACTTGTTCAGTGAAGAAGAGAGCCATCTACACCCAAAGAAAGGACCGAGGGAACTGAGTGTTGACCACAACATACCATTTTCACTCTCTCTGTTATTTGCTTACATTTTGTTTTCTTTCTCATTTTTCTTCCTTCTTGATCTGATTTTTCTTGTGCAGCAAGATAATTATATAAAGATATATACATATATTAGATTTAGCATATATTTTAACATATTTAACATGCATTGGACTACCTGCCATCCTGGGGAGGAGGTAGGGGAAAGGAGGGGAAAATTTGGAACAAAAGGTTTTGCAAGGGTCTGTTAGAATCCTAATGATCACTCAATGGAGTTGATTTTAGAAAAGAACAAGAACACCACAAGGGTCAATGTTGTAAAATTACCCATGCATATGTTATGTAAATAAAAAGCTTTAATTAAAAAAAAAAGGTATCAGGCATTTTGGAGATACAAAAACAAAAAATTAAATAGTTCTTGCTCTCAAGAGCTTAAATTCCACACTTCTGTACATATACACACCTGTATATAGTTTTAATTCAATGAATATTTATTGACTTACTATGTTTTTTTTTTTATTATTTATTAAGTGCCTACCATTTGCCAGATACTGTGCTAAGCACTGAGGATATAAAAAGAGGCAAAAGACAGCTCCTGACCTCAAAAAGATCGTAATATAATAGGGGAAATATGAGATAAACAGAGAAAGTTATAAACATAAAGAATAGAGAATATTAACAAGAAGAAGGCACTGGAGTTGGAACTTTGGGGAAAGCTTCCTATGAAAACTATGAACTTAGTTTAGACTTAAAAGGAGATGGGAGTGATAGTAGTTTGGTTGAAGGAAGGGATCATTCCAAGTTTGGTGTACAGCTAGAAAAAATGCCCAGAGCTGAAAGAAGGTATGTCTTGTTGATGGAATAGGAGGACATGGTCACTGGAACAAAGAGCATGTGTTATGTATACCATAACAAGCAATAGACACTTAATGTGCTCTGCCAGCACATGAAGGAGATAATTTCTTTTGACTGAGGCCCACATCTAGATTGGGCACTTATATGTTTTGGGGGATTCTTAATGAAATAGATTTTGCATACTTCCTTGATTATATAAAAGCAGCACGTTTTAGTGCAGCCTAGCCACAAAAAGGAAAGGAGGAGGGCTAAGAGAAGACTTGGAGTAGGGAACCAGTAAAATTGGCTGTGCTATACCTAAAGGAGAAAGGAATAAAACAGCTCTTCAGAGGCTAGTGGAAGAAAGACCAAGTATGAAATTCAATGCATTGCAGCCCAATTTGGGGTGTGTGCTTATTCAAAGGGGATGTGTTGGAAAGTAAATAATGAAAAATTATTTTTAAAGGGTTGAACAACATATATAAAAAATATCAAAAACACTCAATTAAAAACCAAGTATAAGAAGATAAATGCTCAAATCAGAAGGAACAAAGAGTACTAAATTATCCGAGTTTATAAAGTTCTCTTGATATATGTTACAAGACAAAGAAAAGTGAATAAATGCTAGATGAAATACAAAATCCCATTGACTCCCAAGGGAAAGATAGAATGATATGAAATTATGTTCAGATAAAAGGGTATCAGAATTTTTGATTATGGAAGTAAAACACTTAAGGAAAATTGTGAGATTGAGGAAATGATCATCCCTGTTCATTACTGAAGAGGAGCTGCAGTCATGAAATTTGTAGAGATAGAGAAACTAGGAGGTTAGGATATTGAGAGGCATAGAAACATGAAAAAGCCTCCAATAGATGAGAAGGAAAGAAAAACAGTGAACCAAACACTAAAATCCTTAAAAATGGAAAGATAATGACCTGGTTTTCCCAGAAAACAGTTACAGATTTGTTTTGGGGTGAAAGATTTCCAGAGTGAAAGTCAATGGGAGAGAGGTTGCTGAGGGATGATGGCTAGGGATAAACCCATAGTAGAAGAGGAAAGAGAATTTTACCTTTTCCTTTGGGAATCAATGTGAAAGTATGGTTAGTTATCAAGATGATGGCCAGAGATGTAGCATTATGTGTAGATGCATATATATGAAAGGAATCTGAGAGGACGTGATCTAAAATCAAAGGAAGATTGTGAATTATTGAACAGAATTCCAAGGGGCATAGTAGAATAGTAAACAAACTTGGAATTGGACATGGAAAAGGTAATTTAAGGAGGACAGGAAGAACTGATAGCCATTTATTCCTGGGCAGCTGGAAATTAAGTAGGATAGAGGAAGTAAAAGATGTTGAGAATTTGTTATAGGTAGAATTAGCAGTAGGTGAAGCAGAAAAAAAAATGGAAGGAAACAGAAAAGATGAATAGGGAGATGGAAAAGAAGGATCCATCTGTAACGACCACGCTCGCACCCAGGACACCCCAGAATCAGCCAGAGTCAAAATAAGCAAAAGTCCTTAATCTTTATTCTTGGTCCCCAGATGCAGGATTGAACAGGATGGAAGAAGAATTATTTTTAAATAATTACCTCTCTGCTACCGCCTTCCCTCTTGTCTACCCCCATGAGTATGTCCCTGGCTAGCTTTACTCCACCCCCTAGTCCCTCCTATAATACTCTATACACCAATCATTGAGCCAGTACAGATAGTGGAAAGGACCATTTTCCAAGCATATGCCCATAGAGTATCGTCCAATCAGAAGTTAGCCTCAAGCGCTCAGCAGTCCCGATCTCAGTGCACCCCAATAGTTTCAGCCCTCTACATCCATCAAGTAGTTTTATAAAGTACAGAAAAGTAGCTGGAGATCAACTACCTTCAAGACTGAAGTTAAATCAAAGCAAGATTTCATCTGATCTGTAAAAGACTTAGAAATTATCTAGTTCAACACATAACTGAATAAGAACTCTCATTGTAGCCTACACAAAAAAAAAAAGGCTATCTAGCCTGTGCCTAAATAGCACTCAAGTAGTAAGGAACACATTACTTCAATCTAGATAACATCTATTATTTGGATGTTATTCCTTTTACCAAATTCCTAGACTGAAGGTTTGAAATTATATAATTTAGACATCAGCAAATACAATAGTATAGGATACAAGACTCAGACTTTTATGAAAGAGATATTCTTGTCTGAGGTAGCTTGATGCAAAAGCTCTTGACCTAACAAGAAAATACAACTAATGGCAACAGCAGTAAAAAAAAACAATACTTTACATTAAGTATAGCACTTTTCAAAAATATATATTGAAAAAAGCCTGATTGTCACCTTGAGTAGTCCACTTAAGCTCTCTACATCTTTGAAGTCCCATTGCAGAAATTTCAGTACAGGATAAAATTAAATCCAAAATGTATTCTTCCAGATTTGGAAGACAAACTTTATAATACTGTTACTCTCAATAAGTCATTACAGATATTTAGAATACACACACACACACACACACACACACTTGTACCCAACCCAAAAACTGATTTAGAAAATGTTCTTTTGTTCATTCTTAAAAAATAAAAATCATAATTGACAACTATTGTATAGTATTCGCATGAAGTTTTTTTTAATTAATACTTAAGAGTCTGCTCTGTATCATACCCTATCTCAATCAACTTATTAAAAAGCTTTTTATTAAATGTCTGAGTCAGCCACTGTATTACTCATTAGTAGTAAATTTTTCTAAAAGTTTAAAAAATTATAAAAAAAATAATCCTTGAAACATTTGTATGCTTTTTTTTCAGATATTTACATTAAATCATCCACAGTAAATGGGTGAAGTGCCTTTTTTCCAATTTTACAGGATTAGATGTTTGCATTTCTCCCTCCCTCCTTCCTGTTCCCTTTCTCTCTTATTTATCTGACACACACATGCATATATGTATCTATGTATGTAAGTACATATGTATAATATATAAATTCAGCATCAGCAAATATAAAACATAGGTTTGTATACGCATATACAATATACATAAGTGTATATGTGGTTGTGTATACACCTACATATATAGACATACATGTACACACATACATAATTGTGTATACACACATGTGCTCATGTATGCATGTATATGTATGTATGCCTCTGTGTATGTGTATATATGTCTGTCTTCAAACATATACTCCTATGCATTGTAGGTAGGTATATTTGAAAATCATGGAATATCTTCTAGACTACCCTTTTCTCTCAGTAATATGTAGAAAATATGAAAATTGTGAGATTTTTTTTTCTAAAAACACATTATACATTACATAGTAATATATGCTGAGTCTATATGTAGAAAGAAGGTGTTTTTTTTTTTTAATTAGAATATGATTCATTCCCTCCACAGTTGGTGTCTTTCTTTTCTCCTTTTCTAA
This sequence comes from Sarcophilus harrisii, assembly GCF_902635505.1. Classification (NCBI taxonomy): domain Eukaryota; kingdom Metazoa; phylum Chordata; class Mammalia; order Dasyuromorphia; family Dasyuridae; genus Sarcophilus; species Sarcophilus harrisii. The sequence continues at coordinate 80,536,012 of NC_045430.1, read as the reverse complement.
ACCCTCTACAATCTGGCTTTTGATCTCCTTATTCACTTAGAACTATTTTCTCTAAAGTTACTAAAGATTTTTCTTATTGCCAAATCTAATAGCTCCACCTTCCCCCAGTCCTCTTCCTTGACCTCTTTGCAACAATTTCTATTGCTTATCAGTCTCTCCTATATATTTTCTCTTTTCTGTATTTTCTTGGCAATTTTTTTCCTTATTTTCCTATGATTCTTTTCAATATTTTTCTTTCTAAACATTTTCATTACGTATTTAATAAATAAATTCATTATATATTTAAAAAAAAGAAAAAAAAGACTTTATATGAAATTATAAATTTCTCTTATGTACAGCTTTTTAAATTAAATTAAACATGACAGTACCTGAGTCTTTTCTGAATATATCTTTTGTGTACTTTTAAAATGTTTCATTAAAGCTTGTTTTATTTCTTCTTTTTTGAAATACTCTCACTATCCACCTATTTCTTCTCATGTACAAATTTCTTCTTCATCTACCCCTCATTAATAAAAGCCCTACCTTGTAACAAAAAAAGTAGTTAAGCAAAACAATTTCCACATTGACCATATCTGAAAACATTTCTCATTCCTCACCTATAAATCCTCCATCTATCTGCCAAGTTGTGGAAAGTAGGAGTTGTAATCATATTAATTATTTTGAAGTTTTTCAAGGTCTTCTTTTACATTATTATAGTTATTGGATATATGTTTTTCTTGTTTTTGATCACTTCACTCAATATTAATTCATTTAAATCACCCTAGGTTCTTCTGAACACCATCTCCTGCATCATTTTTTTTATGGCAATATGATACTCAATTAGATTCAAATACCATAATTTTTAAAGCTATTCCTTGATTGATGGAAACTTAATTTCCCATTCTTTGCCACTACAAAAAATGCTACTGTAAATATTTTGGTATTGAGGCAGCTAGTTGGTATAGTGGTATAGTGAATAGAGCACCAGGCCTGAAGTCAGGAGAACCCGAGTCCAAATCTGGCCTCAGACATTAAACAATTCCTGGCTGTGTGATCCTGGGCAAGTTACTTAACCCCAATTGCTTGATATATATATATATATATATATATATATATATATATATATATAGCTGTACATAGGGAACCTTTTCCTTTTTCTTTGACCTTTTTTGTGAATATATGCCTAGAAGTTGTATTTCTGGGTCCAAGAGTTCATAGAATTTATTGATATTTTTTAAAGCATAGTCTATGTCTCATCTAATGCAAATATAACTTGAGGGTCTGTTCTGAGCTCCCTTCTTTTTTCTTTGTATGTTAATTGACTTAGTGATCTCATCAGACTCTATCTTTATACAGATGATTCCCAGATCTATAAATCCATCCCTAGTCTGTAGCTTGAGCTTTTGGCTTTTATCACCAATTGCCTATTAGACATTTCAAATTGTATGACAGGTTCATCCCCATAAGTCTAAAACAGAACTCATTAACTTTATTATCATACTCATCACACGTCTGAATTTCTTTACTAATGGCAAGGTTTCTTTCATTTGTCTAGTTACCCAGGCTGACACTTATTGTCGTCAGTTTCTCATTTTTGCTCAACCCATATATCAAACAATTTGCCAAATCTTGCTTCCATCTTGAATTTTATCTATAATTCTTTACTTATTTCCCCTTCTTGCATTCCCAATCTTGTTACACATTTTTCCCTTCCATATGCTCTATGACACAATTATATTTTCCTTAATAGGCTAATTCCAAATAAGTTATTGCATCTCTCCTAGCTCTGTCTTATATTGTCCTTTTGTGCCTGAAACACACTTATTTCCTTTTCACTTATGCCTCTTGGAATCTCTATTTTCATTTAATAGTCAGCTGACAGCCTTCTCTGTGAAGCCTTTCCAGGTCCTCATATGTACTGGTATCTGCCTTCCTCAAACCATTGTATTATTCATTTAAAATATATACACATACACGCATATATTTTGGATACTCTACATATTGCACGTGTGTGTGTGTGTGTGTGTGTGAAATATAGCTCAGTAGCTATAACTTAGTTTTCTGTAATATCCTTTTTTTCTCATATAATTTCTATTAAGTAAATTTGGGGATGATATAGTATTTGTGAACATGGTGTAGCACTTTAATTTTCCTTTGATTTTTGTACCTCAGAATGATATGATCACACAACTGTGATGATGTTTGATCTCCTCTAGTATATGAAAAAGTCTTTAAGAAGTCAAATGGCATGATTAAAATGAAATCAAGTAAATTGTTATATGAGCTATCTATTCATGAAGAAGATAATATTGGAAGTTCCTCGCTCTAATTACATGTGCAAACATTATTATCATTCTACTTCTATGTTGCCAAGCTGCCAGTCTAAGCCAGTATGGCCTTCCTTCCAGGCAGGAGAAAAAAACTAAACCATTTTATTTTATTTATTTATTTATTTTTAAGAGTCTTAGTGACCCAACATGGAAGGTAAGCACTCTGTAAAAGGCATCACACTAAACGATTATCTTTTGAGATACCAGAGAGGAAATAATCATAGTGTCTGATTACTGAACCTGTCTTCAAATAGGTACATGTTATCTATGATTACAAATGATTTTATCATAAATGATTTATAATTTTGCCAAAAACTATACAAATAAAAAAAGTGATATCAGAAAGATAATTATAAGGAAATGTTATTTTTATACAAATTTAATACTTTACTCATAAAGAGGAGAAATATTTTTACTTTCTGTGAAGTTTCAGCTGCTAGGTTGAAAAATAAACCATGTAACTTTTAATACAATATTGAGTACATTAAAAAATAAAAAGCTATGATCCTAAAAACTTAGCACAAACACATTTATAATTTTCCATTAAAAAATTAATTTGTTCTAATGGAAAAAAATGTTGATATAGCTGTCTGATTAAAAAAAATACTACTGAATAAATGCAGAAAATTTTAAAGTTTACATACTTGAATTCAAATGAAAACAATGTTTCAAAGGCAAAGCATGAATTCCCCTACATAAAATAAACCATAAATTTATAATAGTGTTCTGAAATGAAAAATGATTGCCTTGGCACTATATATGTACATGAGAGGAATATGGTTGTTTTATGTGACCTATAAAAATCAGGTGGTAGCTCTCCATTAAAATGTTAATATTTCTTTTTTAAGGTAACTATTTTAGCTGCTTATTTATGCCTACATTTATCTGGGTTTGTAGTTTTTTTAAATTATGCTGTTCCTTATTGAAATAATTGTACATCTGTTAATACTTGAAGGAAGGCTTGCTGCATTGATGTGTTTCCTGTTATCTTTTGCACATTCAGATGATCACAGTCTCATAGATTTGGAATTGTAAAGAACTTTAAAAGCCATTGAGTCCAACTCATTTATTTTCCAGTTAAGGAATCTTATTTTTCAGATAATGAATCTAAAGTCAAGAAAGTTTATGTGATTTGCTCAGAATCACACAGCTTATAAACATCTGAGACTGGCTTAGAACTCAAGTGTTCCTGATTCCAAATCCAGCACTTTATTCACCAGGCCATTGAAGACTTCAATGAACCACACAATATAATTTCTGTTTAATATAATTTTTCTTAATAAAATTAAAGAAAATTTATTTATAATGTAAGTAAGCTGATTAAACTATTTCTATATCATAATTTTCCCTAAGTATGTATTTCTTTATAGCAAATTTTCCTTATGAGGGTTTGAGAACAAACAAAATACAGATTTAAGAGGTCATAACTACACTGGGTCATCATTCCATTTTGGGGCTCCATGAGAAGTCCCCTCCTCCACAATAGTTTCATTTTTATAGACTTTAAAATTATTTTACAATTCCTACACAAAACACTATTTGAGAGATTCTATGGTGTAGTGCAATTCCTTGTTCTTTTGCTTTTGAAGTTTCTGATATTAGACAATTCACCTAAAATCTTCATTTTCCTCATCTATGAATGGAGAAAATATAATCTTTAAAAAAAAGAAAGAAAGAAAAACCATTTATCAACAAAATTCTGTCAAACTCTGCTTACATGTGCAAAGCAATATAGCAGAAACTAGAGATACAAAGATAATATTTTTTTTATTTTATTTAATAGCCTTTTATTTACAGGTTATATGCATGGGTAACTTTACAGCATTAACAATTGCCAAACCTCTTGTTCCAATTTTTCACCTCTTACCCCCCACCCTCTCCCCCAGATGGCAGGATGACCAGTAGATGTTAAATATATTAAAATATAAATTAGATACACAATAAGTATACATGACCAAACCGCTATTTTGCTGTACAAAAAGAATCAGACTCTGAAATATTGTACAATTAGCTTGTGAAGGAAATCAAAAATGCAGGTGGGCATAAATATAGGGATTGGGAATTCAATGTAATGGTTTTTAGTCATCTCCCAGAGTTCTTTCTCTGGGCATAGCTGATTCAGTTCATTACTGCTCCATTGGAAATGATTTGGTTGATCTCATTGCTGAGGATGGCCAGGTCCATCAGAACTGGTCATCATCTAGTATTGTTGTTGATAATGATCTCCTGGTCCTGCTCATTTCACTCAGCATCAGTTCGTGTAAGTCTCTCCAGGCCTTTCTGAAATCAAAAGATAATATTTTTTAAAGTACTTACCTTCAGGAATATTCTATTTGGAATAGAACATCATCTTGGCAGGAAGTGTCCAATGCAGAACTCTTATGATCAGTGTCTGGTTCTGTGATAATATTTGTAATAACATTAGTAAAATTTTTGTAAATTACTTGGATAGTCATAAAGGGTACACATTTTAATATATATGTCACACAAAGCTGGGAAGGGCAGCTAAAACATTAAATGAGTAGCAAGAGAATTCAAAAGGATATTAAAAGAATTAGAACAGGTATTCTTAACCTGGAGTACATAATTTAAAAAAAAATTTTGATGTTTTTCTTTCCATGTAATCATTTTCCTTTATAATTGTATGTATTTTATTTTAGAATGTTAGAAATTTATTTTAGAGAAGAGACTGATAAGCTTCATCAGACTATGAAAAAGTTTATGTCACAAAAAAGGTTAAGGGCTTCTGAACTAGATCATTACACAGAATCAAATAAAATGAAATTTAATAGGAACAAATATAAAGTCAAATTTGGGAATAAAAAATCAATTGGAGAGGTATTGTTAGATATTTTTTCTGGGATTCTAGTGGATAATTACTTGTCATTAGTATGACATCCAAAAAAGCAAATACAATATCAGACTGCATTAAGGAGACAGGTTCCAGAAATACAGAAGTGCTAATCTAACTGTGCTCATACCTGATCAAGCCTCATCAGGATTATTGTGTTCAGTTCAAGAACATTAATAAATTGGAAAGTTTCCAGAAGAGAGCAAGCAGAAAATGGATTATAAGTCTCTGATCAGAGGACTGGTTGTTTAGCCTTAAAGAAGGGTCAAAGTATACATGGATAACTGTTTTCAAGTACTTGAATGATTGTCATATTCAGGATAAATTGAGGGCTGATTCTGGAGCAAAGGGTAGATGCTGCAAAGAGTTAAATTTAAGACTGATATCAGAAAAAACAACAATTTAACAATTACAAATATCAAAAAGTAAATGAACATTTTTCTCAAGGGATGATGTCTTCTTCCCCCACTGGAGGTTTTCAAACAGATTTGATAACTACTTGTCATGTATGTTAGATTTTTATGTTATGTTAGAGTATATCCTTTTTGTATATAACTTGGATATAAGACTGCTGGTATACCTTTTCACTTTCTGATTCTATGATTACACATGTAGATAAAATAACTGATTTTTGTATAGTAGTATTGGGGTCACTGAAAGCATTTTAAGATCCATTCTAGGTGCAGAAGCATGATGGATGTTATGTAATTCCTTACATATTCACATGATTTTGTTTTCTTCTGTTAGGGCTCTAAGTTGGAAAGATTTCCATATCACATAGCTTGGAGATTATAAATATTGATTATGACATTATCTAGAGCAAATTTTGATCTTAATATTTTACATATTAGTGTTATATCCACATTATTTGGGGCAAATTAGATCAGTAATAAGGGTCCAGTTCCAATATAGGTTCCTAAATTATCAAGTATATCTTAGGGTTTATATTCATAATATGAAGATTTGTCATGTATATTTGTTAAACTTCTGATGTATAATTCTTGCCACCATGACATATTTTGTTGGGAAGTTGGTAGGTGATAAATTTCTGCAGCCAGCAATGACATTTTGCACAATTTCTAACATTCCCTTGCATAATCTAAATTGAGTAATATCAGTTGTGAAGGCTTATGGAAAACTGTGTCAAAATTTGGTTGCCCAGAAAATTTCATCAACATTGTACATCAATTTCAAGACAGCATTCTTGCCCAGGTTCTGGACTATGGTCAATGCTCTTGGACTTTCCCAGTCACCAGTGAAATGAAACAAAGGTGTACTTTCTCCTATGCTTTTTAGCATGTTGTTTTTAGTTATGTTGGCAAATTCTTTCAGAGAGGACAAATAGAGTATCAAGGTCAGCTTCCAGACTGATGGTAAATTCTTCAACTTGAAAAGGCTACAAGCCAAGGCTAAAGTGGAGGGACTGTTAGTTCATGATTTTTTTGTTTGCGGATAAATATGCACTCATTGAAGCTACTTTGGTATGGATCAATTATCTGCTGCTTGTGCTAATTTTGGTTTAACAATTAACAAGTGTATTCCATCAGGCAGCACCACAATATCCATATGTGGAATAATCAGTTACATCAAATAGAAGAGTTTTGAATGCTATGGATAAGTTCATTTACCTTGGCAGTAAACTTTCCCGGGATGTCCACATTGATAATGAGGTTGAAACATACACTACCAGAGCTAACTCAGGGTTTGGGAGACTCCAAAGGAAAGTGTGGGAGAAGAGAGGTATTAGACTGACTACCAAAATGAAAGTTTGCAGAGCTGTTGTGCTGAACTCATTGTTGTATGCCTGTGAAACCTGGACAATATACCAGTGCCATACTGGGAAACTGAATCATTTCTATTTGAATTGTCATAGGAAAGTTCTAAAGATAACCTGGCAGGATGAGATAATCAGACACTGAGGTCCTTTCTCAAACTAAACTGCCAAGCATTCCCACTCAGCTGCAGAGAGCACAATTCCATTGGGCTAGTCACATTGTTTGAATGCTAAATGTACACTTGCCAAAAAGACCACTTTATAGAGAACTATACAGGGCAAGTGCTTAACTTGGTGGTCAGAAAAAGTGATACAAGGACATACTCAAGGTCTCTCTTAAAAATTTTAGATTGGATTGTATGTCATGGAAGACACTGGCAAAGGACAACACAGAGAGGTGAGCCCATATCAGAGAAAGTGCTGTGCTTTATGAGCAAAACAGAATTAAAGTAGTTCAGAAGAAACATGAGGTGCACAATTAGACAATTTATCTCAAATGTTCATATGGATATTTGTGTGTGATTTTTTTTTTTGTTGCTTTTCAGTCATGTCTGCCTCTTTGTGATCCCATTTGAGGGCTTCTTTATTGTTTTGTTTTGTTTTGTTTTGTTTTGCAAGACAACTGGGGTTAAGTGACACACAGCTAGAAAATGATAGGTGTCTGAGATCAAATTTGAACTCAGGTCCTCCAGACTCCAAGACTGGTGCTCTGTCCACTTGCAGCATCTAGCTGCCCTCTATCTGGACTCTTAGTGCTTAACCTGTGGCAGAGTATTCTGATCTTGGATTGGTCTGATCAATCACAATCAGACATACTATATCTTGACTCTAATAGAGTAATGTCATTTTGTTTTGTTCAAAAATGAAGGACAACTACCAACTAATACATTTCTTAAGGATATATCATCAGCTGACTTCCTAACATGTAGTTCTGACTTGCTACCACAAATTTCTGATTCTATAATAAGTTTGCATGACTTAGGTATTTGTTCAATGATTTAAAAAAAAATACATTATTGGTTGAATTCATGTGAATGTCACTAATGGAGGGTCTTTTGATTCCACTCTTGGATTTTAATTATTTAACAAGCTGCTTCTGGAGATTAATCATTTTAATATCATTTGACAAACTCATTAGTATGTACTTATTGTGATCCTTTACTGTTGCCCAGTGAAGTATTATCTGTTTATGCTATTTTTTTTCTGTTTTTAACTTGATCACATTGAAATAATATTTGTAAAATAAATTTGTAAAAAAATCACAGTGCTTGATACATAATTGACATAGTATAAGTGCTATTTACTTCTCTTCGCTTATTTCTCATATGCTCTAAGAAAGTATTGATTTTTTCTTCCTTTCTTATAATAAATTTTTAATCATTCCATAATTGTCTTTTGGTAATGAACTCTACTTTTCATTAATATTATGTAAGTTTTAGTTATGGCCCATTTTATAGATTATAAAATGTATACTAAAATGGGTATTGTGTAGGTGTTAATTGGTTTACCCAATTTTGCTCTATACATTTTGGTTTTGTATGTCAATAAGTCTCTTGACATAGACTGCTTCAGCATTCTCCTTTACAATTTTTTGCTTTGTGTTTCTTATCTGAAGAATGCCAAAGTATGTGTGCATTCATTTAGTTGGTATATATCAAGAATTTATTGAATTAAAATCATATTTTACTCTTACTAAAGAAAGATTGCATAAGAAAGAGAAGATATGATTATTCTCTTTTGGTTGAGACAGAGTTTGATGTCATCCATTTACATCAAGTGATCAGTAAAACAGTTTGGTACAACTCCTTTAACTTGGAAGATGTTCTATTTAGGATTGGTGATGATGGGGCTAACCTGATTGTGTTTAAGAGAAGTGATGATGAATTTAACATCTATTTATGTGAGATGGTAATAGTTTTAAAGCTAGGAAGAATCATAAGAGATTTAACCTGTCCCTCAGAATATGCAACAATTTTTATCACTTTTTCTTGAAAATGTTTTAAAAGAATTATTTTACATATATATATTATTTTTATTAGTGATAATTATAATGATAGTAATGTTTTTATAACCTATTAATCAGGATTGGGGTGAGGAAAATATTTTCTTAATCTTAAAGTGCTTTAGTAAATATGGTTCATTACTGAAAGTCATTTGAACCATTACATGGAATTTCTAATTTAAACAAAGCATACAGGGTTTGATTCTGGTAAAAAAAAAAAAAAAAGTTAATTTTATATAATATAGTTGGGGGGAAAAAAGCTTGAATATAGCTACATAATGCTGATCTAAGGCATATTCACTTTTCAATTCAGGACTTAATTTGTTCATTTTTTTATTGTTGCAAAGTCGTATTGAATAAAATCAGGAAAAAAGGTTTCATTCATTCCATTATTAAACTGGTCTTACATCACTAATTCCTTGGTCTTTTCTAAAGGAAAAAAAATAAAATAAAAAGATTTGAAGTAAATATAATGCTAAGAAATGTTCATGTTTTCATGGGGTTGGTAACTTCAACTCAGCTTTCTTAATAAATCTAAAGAAAATATCAGTTCTGTTCTTCTAAGTACTATCTTCTAAGTTCTCATTAGGACTTATGGTAAATATATGAGGCCACAAGAATTTAGCTCATCATGTCTCATTTAGATGAAATAAAAAATGTTTCTGTTTTATCATAAAATTATTAACTGTAGCACATATTTTAAAATAAAATATTATCATATATTGCAATTTTAAAATATATTTAAATTTTATTACTATTACTAAAAATTTTAGAAAAAGTGCTTCCTAGGAATTGGTCTTGAAGCATTTTAAAGCATCACTTTATTCATATCTGCCTCTTCAATTCGAGTGTTTTCTTGGCAAAGCTATTGGAGAGGTTTGCCAATTTCTTCTTCATCTCATTTTATAGATGAGAAACTCAGGCAAAATAGGGCAAATCATCTAGATTTGCCCAGGTAAGTTGAACTTGAACTTGAAGTCGAACTGTAATTCAAGATAAGACATATCCACAAATAATTAGGTTATAAGACAGAAGATAGTTTCCTATGAATTTTATAAAGTAATATAAGAGAATATGGAAGAAGAAACTTTACCTGAGTGATAAGTTAGGATCAAAAATACTTCTTAGAGGAGTTGTTATTTGACAGGAAATGTGTTAGGATGTGAAGGAAAGTTAGAATCTCAAACAGTTCACATGATGGGAAGCTAATTTCATGTAGAGCTAAGACCATAAACAAAAAAACAGAGCTGATAGAGTATAGGGTTTAATGAAAGAAGCAAAAAAACTATGTTGCTTTTGATATGTAAAGACTGAAGAAAGATGGACAATGGGAGATAAGGCAGAAAATTATAAACACCTCATTTTAGAATTTAAAGAGTTCTTAGCAATCACCAACTCAAACTCCTTTATTTTACGGTTGACTTTTGTAAGACATAAAAAGGTTAAATGTTTTGAGCTAATTAATGGTAGCACAATAATAGAACTCATGTCTCCTGAGCTTATGTTGATTTCTTTTCCAGACACTAATTAGCTGTGACCAGATAATATAAGGCCTTGGATGACAGACTTAGGAATTGCCTTTCTATTAAGGCAATTGGAAACAAACTATTTTTGATCAGGGGAGTGTCACAGTTAGAGTTGGATTTTGTTTATCTGACAGCAATATACAAGATGAATGTGTATAAGAGAGATTGGAAATAAGATAATTTAAAGAATATTACACTTGGAAATAAGATAATTTAAAGAATATTACACTAGTCAAGGTAAGAGCTAATGAGTACAATCTAAATTTGAATATTTGTGAGGTGAATGGAAAGCAAGGAATGGGAACAAGATAAAGTAATTAGGTAAGATCTGCAAAGACTTTGTGACTTTGGATTTGGAGATCAAGAAAAAAGGGAAAGGCAAAAATAATTACAAATTTGCAAACCTATATGAATGAGATAAAATTGGACTTTTACTGTGAAGATAGAACTCAACAGGAGAAACTGTTTTTGTTTGCTTGTGGAACTATTGAATTTAGTGTAGCGCTTATTGAAGTAGCTATTTGAAAGAATGCTTAGAAATGAACACGTGTCTCCCAATCTGGTAATGTTTTATATTATTAAACATAAACACAGATTGTTGATCCCAGAATCCCTTTAAACAATAGGCGCATATTTAAGGTTACTCAATACAACCAATTAAATTAGTCTTATCACAAATAACAAAGTTTCCCAGGCTTTCCACACCTAAGAAATTTCACTTAACATCTTTCACTTGTTTTTCTTAATATTTTTCTCTCTGCCTAGATCGTAAGTGAGAATTTCATACATGAAAAAAAAAATAGAGTGTACCACCAGGAAATTTATCTTGTAATACTTAGAAATGTTATTTAACAAATTTGTGGGGTTTGTTTTTATCCTTAAGGAAAAAAGAGGTAATTCATAAGAATTACTTGATCTTTAAATGTAGAATGTATAAATGTATTCCTGTTATTGCTACTATACTTTCTTAGGTGAGTTAACTTCTAAAAATAAAATTTACAAATGCACAGCTTGTAGTTTATTCTTGTTTATTATTTATACTCTGATATTTCTTAAACCATGCTATGTTTTATATATTAACCCACAGAAGTTTATGCATAATTGTTTGCATGAGTTTTATGATTTTATATCAAGCTCTTAATCTGTACAACTAATATATTGAATGAATTTATTTTACTTTACACCGTGGCTAGAAACTAAAGAAAATGATTTCCATACAAGATACAAGCTTTGCTATTTTATATTTCTTGTTATATAATAATAATAAAAGTAATAATAGATATGTTTATAAAACTTCAAGCTATTTTACATTATTATCCCATTTGATCTTTGTAACATTTGACACTGTCGATCTAATTTACACTTCAAATTTTTTGATGACATGGAGCTGGGAAGGAAAACAAATACAATATATCAATTTATATATAAGAAGTGATTTCATCAGGCTGAAAGTTTTACACTTTATTTAAAAAAATTATCCTTGGAAACAGATCTTGCAGCTTTGGTGGCTTATTAAGCTTAATATAAGGCAACAGTAACATTTATTAACCAAAAAAAAAAAAAAAGGTAGTACTTTAGAATGCTTTAAGAAATATATGATCCAGAATGAAGGCATTTGAAGTTACCTTACACTCTCTTTGGGTCAATTTTATATTCAAGTCTAAGCTAGGTGGCACAATGAATAAAATAGTAGTTCTGGAGTTAATAAGACCCTCTTCCTGAATTCAGATCCAACCACTGATACTTACTAGTTGTGTGATCCTGGGCAAGTCATTTAATTCTGTTTGCCTCAGTTTCCTCATTTATAAAATGCAAACCATTCTAGGATCTTTGCCAAGAAAATCCCCAAAGGGATAATAAAGAATCAGACATGACTGAAAAAATGAAAAAAAGAAAATAGAGGCTGGAGATAGTCACGATAACAATGAGAAAGCTTAAGAGAAATGTAATAAATTCCTTCAAATATCTTAAAGATTTTCAAATAGAAGTAGACTTCTAAACTAAAAGATCAGACATTGCACTGATGGGTGAAAACTGCAAATGTGACTCAATATAAGGAAAGAAATTCTAACAAGTGTCCTTGTAAAAACAAAGCAATGTGCCTTAAGAGGTAATGTTTTCTCTCATATTGGATGTCTTCAAGTGGAGGATGAATTCACACCTTTTCAAAGTATCATAGAATAACCTATAGGTTGCTTTGCCAGGAAAGAAAAGTAGGGGCCATGTACCTTGGTGGAATCTGGAAAATAAGTTCTTGCCGATTTTGAAGTGATGGATCCCTTTGATAATCTGGTGAAATATAGGAACTGTTTCTTAGAGTAATCTTTTGAAATGCATATAATAAAACTGCTACAAAGACATAATTTTATTGAAACAATTATAATGTTTTCTGTTTTAGAGAGAGGACTTATGCTTCAGATGAGTATTTGGAACACCTGAAATCTTTTGAATTTGCATTTAGATCTTATACCTTCTCTATATACAACTTTTTAAATATGTTTCCTAAGAGTGACTAAAACAGGGACTCCTCAGATTTTCTCAAATAGTGGTTGTAGACATGAGACAATATAACCCAGAAAATAGAGTTGACAAGCAACTATTCTACCTAGGAAGAAGATCCAGGGGATTTTTTTTTAAAGGGCAACTAGAATTCCTAGGTAGATACCTTCTCTCTGGTTTTAGCAGGGAAATTATAGGGAAGGAGAAAAATGATATACAAACTGGCAATCTAGCTTCTTGATTTCTTTTCCAAAGAAGACAGAGAAAATAAATAGAGTGGCTATTGGACTTAATCATTACTTTAAGAAAAAGGCAAGAAAGAAGCATGATGGTTAAAATATATATATATATATATAATTAGCACTAGGGCTTTTAGTCGCAATGGAACAGTAAAGACAAGAGACATAGACACATCAGTGAAAAGACAAGGGTGTCCATGCCTTTGCCAATGTAATAATTTCCCCAAGGTCCCTTTTATAAAGAGGCCACATTTCCCTCTTCTCCCCAGGAAAGGGTTGCAGGGAGGATTTACCTTAGAGGAATAGAACTCAGTGAGGTAGTAAGGATAATTGATCTGGGAATTTGGAAAGCAGTAATTGTTGCTGAAAAATCTGATGAGAGCATTCCTCTTCCCCTGTTTGAAGTTTCCTATTATTAATTTAGGAAAGTGGGGCTATCCTAGCCTTACAGTTTGGTGTTTCAAAACCAGCCTTTAGACTGTATAAAACACAATTTAATAACTTTTGGGGTATGGTTCAAAAATAATTTACAGATCGGCTGGACCAATTCACAGTTCTGCCAACAGTACACTAATGATTCTTTTTTCAAAAGAGTTATGTTTATTCTTTTTTCAAAAGAGTTATATGTTTATTTGTTTGTTTGTGGGCTGAGTGGTGGAAGGTACTAAGGAATTGACAGGTGAGAATAAGAAAGACCCTAAGGAAAACAACAAAATAAAAGATAGAATGGTTGGTACTTTTAAGAGAAGTTGGAGCAATGTCAAATAAATTCCTTGCCTTCATTATTTTGGTGTTATCCCTTTTTTTTTCCTTTGGGGCGACTCTTTTTGAAACAAACCTAGGTCTATTCCACTGTTTTAATGATGTTTTTCTTCTTCATTTCAGTTAGAAATGTATTATTCTCTTTCTTAGAAATCCTAACTATATTCATTTGGCACTAATCATATATTGTTATCAATTATAATAGATATATTATCTATATACATAATTATCTGTGTAGATAATCTGATTTTCTGATTTCTGATGCTCTTGTGGGGCCGATAGTGTAGTTTCTATGTACTTCCTTCTACAGTGATTTGTAAATGTAATAATGCTTACTGATTGAATGAAAGATTCTAAACTAGATTAGGGTCAACTATAGGTGACTTAAGAGTTTTTCCTCTTTGGTCTCAGTGAAGATGAGGATGCATCTTTGTTCTTTGTTTCTTTGGTGTAATTCATACATAAATCAAGCTATTACTATGTGCAAGATATATGAAAAGAGAGAAATGTCTACCTTTTCTTAAAAGAATTTATTGTCTAATGGAGTTATTCTAGGAAAGGGCTTAGTATTCTCAATGTGGATCTTGGGATCTACTAGAGCTCAGCTCTGGGATAACATACCCATTAAAGACTTTAGGCTGAAAAATTGAACAAGTCAATCTTATTTTTCCTATGCAGGTTTCTGCTCCTCCTCCCACCCATTAAAATTATGGAAAAGCTCCAACTTTATTTGTTTTATATAAGACTAGTCTGAATCAAAAGATAAGGGGAAAAAATAGAACCAATACTCTCTAAATATATTACCCTCAGTTGTGTTTGCTATTGTTAAGATTTAATGCATACAAATTTAATTCATACCAGGGATGTTATATGCCCATGATAATGTTTTTCCTTAATAAACTTTTAAGTGAGAATGTAATCTTCTCAGAAATTAGTTGAAGGTTGAACTAAGTCTGATATGAAAGTTAGATGATTAACTTCAGTGCTTTCATGATATTATAAGGGGAAAGGTCTTAAGTATTTTATCATATAGTTAGTAACACAATGTATATTTTTCTTCAAGGGCAAATGCTGCAAGAACATTTGTCTCTAAGTACATTTGATTTCTTTTCTAAACCTTCAAAACTTCTGTTACTCAAATAGCAGGCATTTTTAAAAAATCTCCTAAATCCAAGCTACTCTGATCTTTAAGACAGATTTGTAAATCCATTTCATTCAACTAGCCTAGGCTTGTAAAAAATACATTTTAAAAATGTTCTTCTATAGCCATTAACCTATTATATTGATTTTTTTGGCTTTAAAAATATAAATATAGAATGATTTGAAAAGAGTTTCAAGATTCAGGGTGAAATGGAAACTGTTGGCAGAGTGTCTCCAAATACAATCAGTTTGGTTTCCTGGAGAGGCTTGACATGCCACAAGGTTATTTTTTCAACTCTTACCAGTAATTGGATTTATTTTCTTCTTGAATTTGGGCTCAATAGCTCAGGCAAAGAGATGAGCTGTTCTCTAGCTAGAATAGGCCTTTGGGAAGAAAAAACATTCCATGCTGTGCTTTTGTTTGTAGCAAAATGTCAAGCCTGCTACCAACTGAAGACAAACCTACAGTAGTTTGAGATATCAAAATGGCAACAGATAGAAGCATCTTACTGGAGAAAGAAAATTGAAGCTGGAAATAAGAAACCCCTATAATGTAGTGTTATATTTAGTATGTTAGCCTCTGTGGAATTCATATTTTACACTAAGACAGATTTTTTCATCAATTCTTCTTTTCCTCTTTCTCCTTCTCCCCTCTCCCTCTTTTTCTCTCTTCCCTCTTTTCCTTCCTTCCTTCCTTCCTTCCTTCCTTCCTTCCTTCCTTCCTTCCTTCCTTCCTTCCTTCCTTCCTTCCTTCCTTTCTCCTTTGCTCCCTTCTTCCCTCTTGCTTTATAATATGCAATATGATATAGTAGGAACAGTACTGCCCTGGGAATCAAGATATCTGGCTTCTAATCCCAACTCTGAAATTAGCTACCTATATGGCCTTGGACAAAAAATTTCAACTCCTCTCTTTCTTTATCTGTAAAATTAGTTAATTGCTCTTGATAATATCTAAGACTTCTTCTAACATTGGTACTTTGTGATTCTAAGCATCTGAGTTAAATCTTTAAAAATAGGTGAGGTTTTGATAGGTAGA
Source organism: Sarcophilus harrisii (assembly GCF_902635505.1). Classification (NCBI taxonomy): domain Eukaryota; kingdom Metazoa; phylum Chordata; class Mammalia; order Dasyuromorphia; family Dasyuridae; genus Sarcophilus; species Sarcophilus harrisii. Next base: position 80,519,874 of record NC_045430.1, on the reverse strand, counting down.
GATAGTGTGCAATAAAGAAAGCATTTTTTTCAGGCACTGATGAGAGGGGTTTGAATAAAGGATAGAAGGTAACAATATATGGGTTTTGTATAGAGACATCTATTTGTTGAAACCTATAGAAGAGATGTGATTTTTCAGAAATGCCAATATGACCATGTCATTCTTCTACTCATTAACCTCCAGTGGTAACCTTGTTCCCCCAGACTAGGATAAAACATCAACTCTGCTTGGCATTTAAAGTTTGTAATAAAATAGTCCCAACTTTTCCACTTATCTGCATCACTCCTCTTCTTGAACTCTATAATCATGCTGGCATTCTTGATTTTCTATATTCATAACACTATATTTCCTCTCTTGTGCCTTCAGATTGGTTGCCCTCCACTCTACTCCTATATTTCACTTCTTTTTTACTTTCATAACTTAGAATACTTAATTTCTTTTAAAACATCTCAAGAGCCATCTTGTAGAGAAATCTTTTCCCCTTCCTTCCTGCTACTAGTTTACCTTTTCCAAATTTTCTATATTTATTTCATATGCATTTATGTATTTATGTAGTCTTCCTGTTTGAGCTTCTTGAGGACAAGGATTATTTTATTTTTGTCTTGGAATCTCAAGTCACTAGTACAGTGCCTGGCCCATGGTGCCATGTGGTTAATAAATGTTTTTGAATGATTGATGAGGGAGATAAGGCTGAATTTCGGTATTTGAAATCAGTTTTCTTTTGAAAGTGTTTAACATACCCATGCATATATCCTGTAAATAAAAGGCTATTAAATAAAAAAAAAAGAAAGTGTTTAACATGCATATTTAATATGTTTAACCATGAAATAAAAGAAAACAAAGAAGGTTCTATAAAGATTGTTTGCCCTGTTTTCATTATTATCTTTGTTTACTAGTGGAGTTTTTTCAGTTGCTGATAGCAATAGGACTATTTCTTGGTCCAAAGTTGGATTTAGAACTCATTGATAGAACCTGAATAATGTATGAACTAGTGGTCTCACTTTGAGAATAGAGGTAATGAGAGAAAACACTTCCTCTGGATATTTGTGACAATAAGGAGAGGGGAATAGTGGGAAAAAACCAAAACATAACATGGGTTCAAATACCATGCTACTTTAGACAACTTGTCTATCTTCTATGGATTCAATTCTATTCATTTGTAGAATGAAATGGTTGATTTAAATGAACATTAAGGTTCTTTCCTATTCAATAGATGCATGTACATAGATTGAAATGAGCATCTCTAGTCTGAAAGCTTATATTAGAAAATATATTGCTATTTTTGCTTATCAATAATGTTGTCTGGCAATGGCTAAAGTAACACCAGAACTGGACTTCTGGACAGTTCAAAAGTAGATCTAAAGTTGTCTTCCATAAAAATTGATAATGTAAGATAAGATCACATGTATGTGGAACCAAGAAATTGGGCAAAGGACAGATGTGTTTTACCTTAGTTTTGAAAAATGGCATAGACTTTTTACATACTATTCTAGACATATTTTATTTCCAAAAGGGGAAGGCATTTCTTGTGTTAAACTTTGAATTTCTACAGGATTCTAGACTTTGCAAAATGGAAATCAAGTTCAGTTTTTGGAGAGCAGAATCCCCAATATGCTCTTTACCATACATATTTTCATTTATATGAAGAAATAAAGATGTCAACATGTAGAAAAAGCTCTAGACATAGTCAGAAGAACTAGGTTTGAATTGTGATTCTGTGACAATGCACAATTGATTTTACTTCTCCAGGCCATTTCCTCATCAATAAAATTAAGTAGATGGACTCAGTGTCTCCATTCAGAAGAAGGCAGAGTTTATAAGGAAAAGAATAGTTGAGGTAAAGTTGGAGAATATGAGTTCATATTTTCCCTGTGACACTACTACCTGTATAATTTTATAAAACTCTTTCTGCCTTTGGTTTTTTGTCATAAGAGGAGGCAGTTGGATAAGAAGTCCTATAACAGCTCTTGGTCTATTATTCTATGATAATTTCTAGATCTAAAGCTTTATGAGTCTAATATGTCATATGTATCTTTCCATAATACAGATTAATCGGGGTGACTAAAATCAGACTTAAGTTTATTTAGGTCATTAAGTTATTAATGAGTCTTTCAATGGCAAGTTCTAGGTGACATCTGTAATATATGATAGCTACAACATACATTTAATTTTAGCAGTAATCTTAATGCTTAAAAAAATGGGGAATCTAATAGAAAAGATTATCTTTTCTTTATGTGGAATTTTATACTGTACAAAAAGTTTTCATATGCATTACATCATTTTAAATTTTTGATCTCTCTCTGGGATGAAGAAAACAGATATGAAAAGGAAGTATGTTTTGTTAAAAGACCCTTACAGGTAGAGTTAGCAGACTTGAATTTGAATTTTGGCTGTTAGTTACTAGATTCATGATCTTAGACAAGTCATTGTACCTGTTTCCTATTCTGAAAATAGAGATGATCTTTAAGATTATTTTCTGCTGTAAATCCTATTATCTATAACTTTCAATTTCTTAATTAGAAAACTGAGATTTCAAAAGTTTCATAGATTTGCCCATAGTCACAAAGGCAATAAGTGATAGAATATAGACTAGAATGCATAGTATCTACTTCAGAATTCTATCTGCTATATCAACCTTTAGGTTGATCATGAGGTTCTCAAATTAGCTTTGGATAAATTTAGTGATCCATTATTCTGGGGCCCAATATGAAAAAATTCCTAGATATTTCATAGACATTGAGTCATTGTCTCAAAGAAGGGCAAGTTGTCCAATTCAAATGACACCAGAAGTAGGATTAGTTGTCAAATGAAATTGTGGTTACAGGTTTAGTGGTAGCCGAATTCTTCCCATATTCTGAACATAGAAATTTGGGCCATAGATATATGTGAAAGGTTTGGCTTTGTTTTGTTTTTGTGGGATGAAGTATTGGAAATAATACTCAATTGAAAATACAGAGATCTCTCTTTTCTAGTTTTCTCCACCAGTGATGACTTCTGTGATTTGGGGATAATGCTTAATCAATCTCAAAGGGTTTTCTCATCTGTAAAATGAATATACCAATAATTCTCAGGATTGTTAGAAGGCTTAAAGTTTGAAAAGTATTATTGTTTATTCATATGAATATACATATATTACATAAGGACTCATTGCTATTGCCATAGGAATTTGCTCTTTAATTTCCTTCTTGCTTTTGCCTTTTCCATCCTTGGACTATGTTCCCAAATGGTCTACAAGTTTCTGGTGGAAGAGTGGGAAATGTATTTGTGATCAGAAGATATGGATTTAAATTCTAACACTACTGCCAAGCTGTGAAAACTTATATATCATTTAGTCATTCCTTGATTGAGTTTTCTTGTCTGTAAAAATAAAAGGATTTGAATAAATGACCTTTTCCCCTAGAATTCTGTGAAATATTGGTCTAATGATGTTGAAGATAGTTACACTCAAGAAAGAAAATTATGGAGGACCACTTCTCCTCCTTAAGGACCCTCTCAACTCCTACTTACGTCATAAAGCTTTTCTTAATCATTCCTGCCTCTAGTGATCTAAGCATGATCAATTATTGTTTATACCAAATATTTTATCTCATAATATTCAATGAATTTTGATATTATGTTAGATAATTTGGGGAATTCAAAGAAGACAAAGTATTTCTCTCATGGAGCTTACAGTAACATTTAAGCATAGTCACCTTCTTTACCTTGAACTCTTCATAATTAGATGGTAAGGCTGTTAAGGATGATGACCAGGGGATCACAGAGTTTAGAATATTATAACAACTATAGCTCTGCACTTAGAGTTAAAGACTTAAAAGTCTGAAGCAAAGCCATTAAAAGGATTAGGCAAATTTAGCTTTTTACCTTGGGCATATTCAAATTCTGTTTACAATAAACCCTTTCAGATTTGCATCTATTCTCTGGAGCCCTTGGGAAAGTTCTATCAAAATGATTGGGAGTTGGGGCAAATTTTTACATGTCTTCACCCATACAAAATTAGCTAGAGGTGGTAATGATCAAATAGCTCCTCTTCTACTTCCTGGTGCATTACTAGGACAATCCTTGGCGAGACATTCAATCTCTCTTGTTCTCAGTTTCCTTATCTCTAAAATGAGAATGATTTCAGTGGTTGCTTCAAGCACCCCAAAAATGATTCATAATTTTAAATGATAGCATATCAAAGCTCCAATGGACACCTATATTTTACACAGATAAAGAAAATGAGATCCAGAAAGACTAAAGGACATATTAATACTAATAAATCATGATAACTAAGATTTACATAGTGTTTACTATTGTTGTGGCAAGATATAAAGATAAGTTGAGAAATGTTAATTTTTAGTTGGAGAATTTATTAAAGTTGACTTTGGCCATATGGGATCAGTATCCAAATCGGGTGGCCCAGATCAATAGGATTTTTATAAAATCTAAAGAAACCATTAAACAAGCTAGCCTGCTTCTTTCTCTGACATATTTGCAACTGTGTATTAAGGAGAAAAATCAAAGATTGGGGCAGGGAGACAGAAGTCTTCCATGAAATTTCTGCTGCTAATGTTATACAGAAGGGAAGGAGACAAGGTATTCTAGGTGTGGGAAAGAAGTTGGATCATTTTAAGTTCTCAAACAAGCTTTCCTGGGGGAGTTGGGGCTTATGGTTGTAACACTATGTGCCAGGCTAGTACAGTACAGAGCCCTTTACAATTATTAGCTTATTTGATCTCACAGCAACCCTGGGAGGGAAGCACTATTATTATCCCCATTTTACAGTTGAGGAAACTGAGGCAAATAGAGCTTATTTGCCCAATAAATGAGATTGTATGTGAGCTCAGGTCTTCCTGATTCCAGGTGGTGTAGTCACCTAGTTGTCCAAATTTGTCTGAAGTCATAGCTGATAAGTGACAAGACTTCAAACAAACCCAGGTTTCTTTACTTTCAATTTAGTAGATGATATCAATTCTTCTTTGAAACTCACCTAATTTTAAATTCAAAACAGGTTACCTAAAATTTTAATTAATAAGATACTTTAAAACATTCTTCAGTGGATTAGTTTAAAGATAAGATTAAAACTTAGAAAAGCAAAGAATGGTGAGACCAAGATTCATGGTAAGAGAAATACTTCAAAAGACCTTGATGCATAGGCTGAATAGGCTTTTCCTAGGTCTAAGATTCCACAAAGGTCAGGCTGGGTTTTCCTTAAAAGCTATTGAGACCATCCTTTGTATTTAATTGGCTCAAGAAACTAAGGGTAAAACTATTGGTGTCTTCTGGTGGCCAATAAAAAAAAAAAATTATTGCAAGAAGAATCGGGACCTCCTCTCTCAGGCTAACAATATTTCCAGCATAGCCAACAGGTTATCAGGCAAGCTGTCCCTAATTAAATCAAAGCTGCATTTTTGCTGAATATCTCTTCCATTATATGGTTAAATTCTTTTATTAACTCTTAGCTAATCTACAAGTTTCTAATTTTGTTCCACCTGAACCACCTAACTTGCCTAAGTTAAATTGGACCTATGACAAAAGTAGATAGAAAAATTATCAGTGGAAAGAAAAGATGAAGGATCATTAGATCTTGATGTTTTACCAACATACTCTTGTCCCATTTTGTTGTTTAGTTAGTGTGAACTTTAGTACGTGATTGTTTCTCATCATTACCTTTGGAAATGCTAATTATCTGACATTTATATTTCTTTCTTGTTGTTCAGTCATTTCACTCATCTCCAACTTTTCATGACCCTATTTAAGGTTTTCTTGTGGCAAAGACACTGGAGTAGTTGGTCATTTCTTTCTCTTGTTCATTTTACAAATGTGGAAGCTAAGGCCATTATGGTTAAGTAACTTGCCTGAGGTCACACAACTGCTAAGTGCCTGAGGCTTGATTTGAATTCAAGTCTGATTCCTGGCCCAGTATTCTATCCATTTGCCATCTGGATTCCCTTACAATTCTTTACTTTCTCTTTATCCTTAGACCTTTGATCAGAGTGGATTAGTCAAAATAATTATTCTTGAGTTATAGAGATAAGACTGGTATAATATTACCTCATAAAGGTGAAATTAAAGTGTTCTATATCTTTGACTTGGCTAATATACTTGGAACAATGTAACTCTTCCTTACTCGGTCCCATTGCTGGTTTTATTAAAAATTATGTAATGTGATAAGTTTTCCTTATTCTGAGCCTCAGGCTAGAATATTCTTTTCCCATTATTTATCATGTTCCTGAAGCTATTAACTTTGCCATTAAAAATTACACATGTACTAAAGGTGTTATGACTAGGATATATGTGTTCCAAATTCTCATTACATACTGGTGACCTCCTCCTATAAATTGTGGATTTCTAGTTTTCAGCTTACTACTTGTTTTCCTTAATTGGAAAATTTTTTGTTATGTCCCATACAAAATGGACTGTCAGAATCAGAGATTTTGCTCCTTAACATTGACATTGCTTTTGTGAGTTATTTCTCCAATTTCTGTTGGAAATTTTAGTGAAACAAATAAATCTATGTGTGTGTGTTTTTTAATAAAGAAATTCTGCTTTATCTAAACCATATAAATCATGCAATGCATAAAACCAAAAGAACAATCTTAATTTTGCCATTGAAGAAAATTGAAATGACCTTTTAGGTCTATATACTGATTCCTTAGCTCTTTGCTTCCTTTTAAAATTCAGATCTGTCCAAGGTTACTGCTTTTTGTAGTTGCTGCCTTCCTATCCTGTACCCTCCTTGAATCTGTCATCTGAAGATAACTTATAAAAGTTGGTGCCCAAGTACAGGAATAAATTCAGTAGGATGAAGAAACATGAGTTGCAAGTTCTTTGGATACCTGATAGCAATCCTAGAATTTTTTCTTTGCATGTCTATAGTAACAGATGGTACCTTTCAGGGAAAACATGATCACTTGGCTAATAGTTGTGCTGGATATCCCTTCTCCTTTATTTACTATAAAATATAGTATTAATTCAGTAAATATTATCTAAGAGCTTATTATGTCCAAATATTTTGCTAAGTATTGGGCATAAAAGAGTAGTCAGATATATATTATCCTCAAGTAGCTTACAGTCTAAAGGGGAAAGGATAACTATGAAATAAGGTAGAACATAAGTGCCCAAGAAAAATCTAGACAAAAATATTTGACAAGAAAGATCATTTTCAGAGTAAAGGAACAGGCAGATTATAAAAGGTTTTGAGAAAGAACCAGGACCCAAATTGGACCTTAAAGAAAGTGATAATTTTCAGCAAGTATTAAAGACAGAGGGAACATAATCTATTCTTAAGAACAACATGCTCAGATTTATGAAGATTAGAGGAGGCAGGTCAAGAATGGATTGTGGTAAGTAGCCCAATTTGAGTAAAACATACAGTATTGAAGTATAATAAACAAATGGGACCAGTATGAGATGATAATGGACAAGTAGTTTGCAATTAGACTATGAAGGGAGGTCCTTGAACGTCAAGACTAAAACCCATTTTTTCTTTAAGATGAAAGATTCTAATAGAGAGTTTATATAATTAGGTAGCATACAAAAAATGAAATGGACAGGTGGTAGATAGGAAATAGGAAGATTATTTAGGAGGCTAATGTAATTGAGCCAGAGGAAAAGAAAACCAATAGTTTGTGTACTTCATTGGATGGAGTTCACGAACCATTAAGATTGATTTTAGAGAAGAAGGATGTAAAAGATATTGTATAAGTAAAATGGATAGGCCTTGACAATTAATTTAATCAAGAATCAGTAAGCATTTGTTATATACTTCATTTGTTTAGGTACAGTGCAAGGTGCTGATAGCATGTGAAAAGTGAATTAAGATGGAGAATACAGAGGTTATTCTAAAGTTTCAAGCTTGGGTGACTTGGAGGTAGGGGTTGTTATTCAGAGATAGAAAAAATTTACAGACTGAAGTTTTTTTAAAGGGCACTGCTTTTGGACATAATTGAGTTGAAGGACATACAATTCCTTCATTTGAATAGGTCTAGCAGGGTATTTATAATGTGAAGTTCGAGCCTTGGTATGAGATAGGGGCTGCAATAATTGAAGCTGAGAAAATAGATAAAATGACGAAAAGTGTGAATTGTGGAGAAAGAAAAGGCTGAGGCTCTTGGGGGATGTCCAAATTTAAGAGTTGGGCAGAGGAAGAGAAAACAGTCAAAAACATAAATCCCAATACTAAAGGGATTCTAAGTAAAGCAATAATTCATGATTATACTACATAGCAAATACTGAAACTTTCTTAATGAATAGAGAAAACTTATGCTTTAAACAAACAGTATAAAATTTCCAGGTAAAACAGACTGAAAATCCATAATGTATTCTGATATTATTTTAAAAAAATAATTGAGATTGTACCAGAGAAATATTACCAGAAATATATTAGGAATATATTTCATTAATATTAGAAATGAAATAATAACAACTTTTTTTTAACACTATGTTACTATGTTTACTATACAATGTACTATACTATATGTACTATATGTACTATACTATGTGACTATATTATGTTTAATCCATACATAATACTATGTTTTACTCTACATAGTCCCAGTAAGAACTGATCAGCTGAATGTAGAAGCAATGAAGTTGCCTGATTAACATTTCCATAGAGTGAGCTTGAACATAGATCTAAGAGATTCAGCATTTCTTACAAGGTTACTGAACAAAAAAAAAAAAAAAAAAAGATTTATATGCTTTAAGAGTTTTCCAAGGATTATATTCATGAACACTGTATATAGATCATTGTTAAATATTTTGAAGGTTCCAAAATAAAAACTTTATTCAGGATTTTGATCTCTACAAGATCTTGAACTTGAATGTTATTTTGTTCTCTTTTGTTATAATAAAAAGTAATTTTCAAAAAATATTATACTGTGCTTTTCCTTTCATGATATGGCTTGCATATATACTTCATATTGGTGTGAAAAAAATTAGTAGGTTCTTGAAGATTTTACTATTACAGATCTCTGTTGTCTTATGTCTGTTATCTAAAAATCAGTCTGGCTGAGTTTGCAAATAAATAATATTTAAAAGATTATTTACCAGATTCTGGGTTTTTCAGCCTCAATTGTTTATGAAGACTATCGAGGAACAGAAAAGGTGTGTGTGTGTGTGTATGTGTGTGTGTGTGTGTGTGTGTGTGTGTGTGTGTACGTATGTGTAGTTTATGTGTGTAGAAGGAATAACCATTCTGATGACATAATGAATCTTTCAAACATTAAATTTATAACTTTTCTTACATCCAATTATGATCTATGCTTTGATACTTTGATGGATAATTGATCACACTGATTTCAATACAACCTCTCTTAGTACAGAAGTCAATATATCATCAGCCTGTATGGTTCATTCCTATGTTCTTCCATAAATGCTACATGGAAGATCTATTCAACAATTTCTGTTGTGACATCCATTATCTTATATCTTCATAGATATAAGAATTACCATTTCAGGCATATGTCATCTTTACCTCTGTCTTATAGAATCTCTTATTTGTTTTTTCTTTCAAAATATTCAGACGCTACTTGCTAAATAGAGTAATTCAGGAGAGTGTTCTGGATCTTTTCTTTCACTTTTATTAACACTTTCTCTTTAAAGTGCTTTTTTAAATTGTGTACTATATATGAACTTAGTTGTCCACATTTTGAGTGTTGTACCAGGAGAAAGGAATCTCCTTGAGTAGAAGATGCTATTTTTTTTTTCTCTTTCTATGGGATAAGCCTAACTTTTCAAGAGGATGGGGATTTGTGATTCTTCCCAGCGGAATTTAGCTCTCAGTTCTAACTGACTAGTGAATTCCTCCTCCTTTTTGAACTTCTCTTTCAAAAAGGCAATTTGCTAGTTATTAGTAATGTGATCTTGGCCAAAAGGAACTAACTTTCCACAAAATCAGACACTTCTATATGCATACTGTGTGGAACATTTCCTCTTAGCATAGAATCTCTATGCAAACAAATAATACATAATACTAAGAACATAATGCATAATAAAACATTGAAATATCTACCAAATTGCTATGAGCCAATTAAAACTCTGTGTGTTCTCTACACATAGAATCATTTTAGAAATAGAAATTATCAAAAAACAAAACAAAACAATAACAAAAAAACAAACAAACAAAAAAAAAACACAGTTCACTAAATCTGTGCCTCTGCAAAAGGATCAAACAGTGTATACATCACAAATTCTGGAACACATAGAATTTGAGAATCCATTTAAATGTATTCTATAGACTACATTCTGGAGAATGTGTAGCCCAAGGAGTCATAGGTGAGGATCTTGATATGTGATATGAATGGAGTTTAAGGTGTTTTGATTGTGGCTCCCTTGTCACTGGTAGGGACCACTGATTACTTCAGGCTATCACTAACTCATTTTGAAATAAAGTGAGAGGAACCAGTGATATGCAGCACTTCTACTGTCAAAATTGGTATTTCTTTTAAGCTTTGCCCTTTCCTACCCTCCCAGTCTCCTTCCATTTTCTGTGTTTGCTTCAGGAAAATTCAACGAAGTTCTTTCTTCTAGCAGGTTGGAAGTGGAGGAGCAGAGAGAGAAAGATACTCAATATATTTTCATCTCTAGAGCCTAGCCATGGACACATCAGGAGCTTAAAATGTTAATTAAATTGAAGTGAACTGAAAGGCTTTGTCATGTCTTTCCATGTTTTGTACAAATGCATTATTTATCTTTTCTTCATGGCTCCCACCAAATAACTTCTCTCTTTTCCTTTTAAAAAGTTTTTGTTAAGTTTTCATTTTTATTTTAAACTTAATGGTCACCAAACACAAGTATTCCAAAATGCAAAGAACATTGAAGAAATAAACATTTATTAAAGTAAATTAAATTTTGTAACGAATGATCTAACAAAACTCTTGTTTTTTCTGTCCTTTTTTGCTTTCTTTTATACATTAAAAATGTTTACTTGATAATCTCTTTGTTATGTTTATCACTAAATATTAACTTTTATACTTCTAGTTGAATGTCTCCCTTGTAGCAAATATGTGTAATCTATCAAAATAATTAGTGCATTGAGTATGTCTAAAATGTATATCCTATTCTATTATTCTAGTTTATGTTTCTCCCTGCCTCCATCTTTCATGATACATTTCTTTGGTGATATGTGTAGTACCTGGTGAACCTTACTGTCTGTTCTTCCATTTTTGCTCTCTTTAGGATGTTACCATGACAGCACTGAATGCTTTTAGCATTTAGCATACATGTGCCTGTGAGATGTGTTATTGCATTATTGAAGAAGAGTCTTTAAGGATGCATTTTGTTTTCCAGACTCAAATGCTTGTTGGGTCATCAATAGACTTATTATTTCTCAAACATTTTTTTCTACAAACCTCTCTTTCTAATTAAATTTTAAGAGCATTGTATACAAACCTGTTATAGCCCAGATCTGGTAATTCTGCTCTTATCAGTGATTAGGCTCTCTTACTAAAGAAACACTGGTAAGTTGGTTCCATTTTTATGTCAGTCTTTTTTTTCATACATATGAAATGTAGTATTTCATCTACAAATGACTTTTTTTTTTTCTGGCATAGAGAAACATATATAAAGACTTTCCCATTTTTCTTCCCTGGTTATTTTTACCTTCTGAATCCAATTCTTCCTGTGCAACAAGAGAACTGTTTGGTTCTGCACACATATATTGTATCTAGAATATACTGTGACATTTAACATGTATAGGACTGCTTACCATCTGGGGGAGAGGGTCGAGGGAGGGAGGGATAAAGTCGAAACAGAAGTGAGTGCAAGGGATAATGTTGTAAAGAAATTTTTTTCAAAATAAAAAAGACTTTCCCTATTTGATTTCTTTGTTTCTTTGGTATATTTTGATCAGTGACACTCTTGATATGTTTGTATTACACATTAGTTTTATTTTTGCATGACTATGACTTTTTGGGGTTTCATAACAGATTTTTAATAAATTCATTTTCTACATTTTGGGGTTGTTTTGTGAAGTGACATTATCTATAATTCTCCATCATCTGTTTTCATAATGTTTTCTAAATAAGCTCCTACTCTCTTCTGTAAGAACATGTATTTTCTGGTTAGTTCAGATTTTATTCTTTTGATCTTATTATAGTGCTTATTAAACCTATGCTATCACCTGTGCATTAGCTTGCTCTGCCACTCATCTACTAGACCTTCTAGCTTCTACTTCCCTACCACAATTGTAGGATAAGGACCAGATTTTCCTTGACTTTCTCATCGCCTTCTCCCTCCCCACCCCATTTTTTTTGAAAGAGTGAAAAAGTTAAGTTTTAGTATATTTATGCTCCTATCATTCAGTAAAACACCATAATATTCTCATGTCTTCAATAAACTCAGGTACTTAATTGCTTTCCCCCTCCACTTTATTGTGTTTTAGTTAGAGGTAATTTGTTTTCTATCCCATTTTATTATAAAGAAACAGAATGATCTCAGGGATGGGAGAAAATGGATAGAAGGATCACTACAGCAGGGCAATAGTGAGTCTAATGCTTCTTCTCTAAATAACCCCTAGCATTCCATCTGACCCATTGTTTTGTAAAGTTGACTGGTTTCAGCTTTCTTGAGTTTCAGATGACATGTTAACTCTATTTGTGCCTTTTAATTATGCAGCTTGCATGTTTAAGGAGATAGTAAAGGGGAAAATGACTTTTTCTTCCAGCCATATTGAAAATAGCACACTATCTTTAATTCAATCAAATCATTAATCATTTAATCAAATGTTTAAGTCAAATTGGGGAGAGCAAGGTTTTTTTGTTGTTCAGTCATGTCCAGCTGTTAGTTATTTGTGACCCCATTTGGGGTTTTCTTGGCAAAGAAAATGGAGTGATCTGCTATTTCCTTCTCCAGTCCAGGTACACACAGTCAGTAAGTGTCTGAGACCAGATTTAAAATCAGGAAGATGAGTCTTTCAAGTCTTTCAATGACTTTAAGCTCAGCACTCTATCCTCAATGCCACCTACCTGTCCTTCGAATCAATTTGGCTGCTGAAATTTATGGCTGCATTACTTTCTCCCATAGTACTGAATCATAAAAGAGTTTACAATTAGCATCAAATATAAAAACAGCCAAACCACCAACGATGTTAATTACTACAGTTTCCCAAATCACATATCTATTGTAGGTGAGACTTCCTTCGACTATACTATAACTTCTATTCTGAATACTGTTCAGACCATTTTCTCTATTCTGTTCAAGTATTAATATGTCAATATGATAGATATCACTAGATATAAATATACTCATTTATATATATATACATATATATGCATGTAGATACATATATGTGATATGCTACTAGAATAGAAGAGTAAAATACGTATCTATATATGTGGGTGTATATAGATACATATATGTATATGTAGAAAATATGCAAATATATTTATATAAGAACGTGTGTGTGTGTATGTATGATTTGATAACTAAAAAGTGCATTAAGACTTTTGGAAAACCCTGTAAACACATGCACAAATATATACATATCTGAACTTATTAACACATCTTACATCAAAATTTGGGGGACAAAGCTTCAGCTAGTCTGAATAATAACCAAGTGTTGACATCTACATTATATGTAATTTCCCTAGAGACTTTACTCCAAAGTCACTAATTGCCTAAGCCTTTGAGAATGAATTAGCCCAGGGAAAGATCTAACTTTGCCTTTCTTTGTTCCTTACAAGAACTAAATAAAGTTCAATATTTTGCTGCAAATTTTTTTCTCCAACCAAGTATTATTATCTTAGATTTTCCAGAATAGCTTCAAAACTTAAGTATCAGATTATCTATCAATGCAGTGACTATCATAGCAACCTCAATAAGGGTCATATATAAGAATAGCATAAGGGAGCAAAAGCAATTGAAGATTAGAGGCATAATCTGAGAGACCTGTGCTTCTTTAGGGTTCCAACCTGAGATCTACATATACTTTTGAATTTTCCACTCCTTCTCAATACTGCTACCTTGCTTTTGTTGATTTCCAAGTTTCTTTCCAGATTTCCTTATCCCTACCCCTTGCTCCTTTCAGAAGATACTCTTTAACTTCATAAAACACTATTTTCCTGTTATTTTTATATCAGGCCTTTTTGCTCCAATGTTTGTTCATATTCAATTAATATAGTTCCCACCTAGAAGCCCTGGCATTACCTTAGGTGAGAATTCTCCATATCTAACTATTCAGATCCAGAAAAAAATACTTTTCTCTTGCCATCTTCATGTCATAATTCAGTCAAACATTTGGAGTTCTATTGGATGCCAAATGGAATTGAAAAAACTGATAATACATTTTCCACTTAAAAGGCTCTATAATATAACTGCACAGAATGCTTATAGTTCAATCTTTGCTTTGAGAATATGTCCTTAGAGTTGGTAAGTGGAGTAGATGACTATTCTTCTGATTTTAAATCCATACTAATATTAACTTACAAAAGAAATAGTTGTCATTAGATATTTCTTATATGCATCTCATCTTTCAGAATTGACAGTTGTATTAATTAGTCACATCAGAGCAGTTGGAGTATTACACAATTTTTTTCCTCATACTTATTTTTCCCCTCTAACGTGGTGTTGATTTTTCACTTCTGCTCTCATTACTCATTTGGAACTGACTTTTGAATGAGTAAACATTTATTTACTCTCTTTAATATAAAGCCCATTTAATTTTTTCTTTTATCATAATGGATTTTTCTTGCCTTGTTTTATACCTTCTGATGCTCTTCTTAAAGGGAAATATTCATATAAAAGAAATGAGTAGTTTTTTATTGATCTCTTCATTTTTACCTCTTTTGTTTTGAAGACTAAATCATATTTTTCCAATGTATTCCTTCTTCCTTTATGCCTTACTTCACATTGGAGACATAAATTACCTTGACATCATTTAGGAGATCTTGCCAATTTCTTAATAGAATTTCATTACTTCTTCATTCTTTGTAACAGATGTTGTCATAATGGAAGTGATCATCATGATAGTGGTCTTTTTTTTGCTTATGATCATCATGAATATTTCAAGGAAAATGGCTAAAAATTCTGGAAAATAATTTAATTCAACAGAAAAATTAATTCAAGTCATTTATTAAATGCTATTGTTGTTCCCAAGAACAAACCCCCAAATCTCAAATAGTTTTAGGAAAAAAATTGTTAGATCATCTGGAAGAAAGAACACCAGAAAGAAGGGGTGGCTTTCTTCCAGATTCTGGAAGGGATACACTATATAGAATTTTGACAAAAATATTGTTACACATGAATCATATGAAGGAAATATAAAACGAAAACTTGAATGAACTCAAAATAAATCTTGGGTGTGGAAAGTCAAGACAAGAATATTTTGAGCAGATTCTGGACTGGAGAATCCACAATTCCTTACAACCATCTACAGCATTCTTAAAAAAAATTGCTGAAGTTAGGACAAAATTTTGGAGGCAAATAGTCTCCTAGCAGGTAAAGTTATATCATACAATATTAAGAAGTGATAAATAATCATCCATGCTACAGAGGTTGCAATATTTGCTAGTCAATGGGAATGTGACAAAGAAAATCAAGGAATTCTAAGAATTAAAAGAAAATATCAGGAATCTGTTCTTATCCATACCTGAAAAGAGTTTCTAATATAACTATATGGTCATCAACCTGTAATGGTCATTGAGCTTCCACTGGAAGACTGTCAAAGATAGGTCATTCTCCAAAGGCCTCCTAAATCCTAAGAATAGACCTTAGAAAATAGGTCCATTCTATTTTTACACTATTCTAGTTTGAAGAAATTTTTCCTGACATCAAAACTAAATTTGTCTTTATAACTGTTATCTATTAAACCTGCTTTTCTCCTCTAGATTTAAATTGAATGAACTAAATTGGTCTTTCACACAAGAGCTATTCAGTTACTAGAAGAATGCTATCATATTCTCTTCGTCTCCTTGAGTTTCCTTTTCTCTAGGCCAAATGTTCCCAATTTCATCAACAGTTCTCCAAATGAAATGAGCTCAGATCATGACATTATTGTGTTTGATCTCATCTCTATAATCTCTAGCATGACAATAAACTTGATAAGATATATTACTCAGAACTGAACAGTAAAAATCCAAATGTGGTCTGCCTGGATAGAATACAGAAATCATCACTTTCTCATATCTGAAAACTATGTCCTTCTTAATACTGCCTAAGATTACATGAGATTTTTGGGGGGCTACATCCTGCTGCTGGTTTGTGTTTACACTAGGACAAACTTTCTCAAAATTTTTTTTTTGGGGGGACAACTTTTCTCTAAGTATGTTTTGTTTTATACAGTATTATTTTTAAATCCCTAAAGTAAACTTTATATTCTATTGGGTGTCATATTATTAAATTCAGCCTAATTCTTTAGTCTAGCAAAAGATTTTCAAAATAGTCCCTACCCTAATGGAACTGCTTGGAGCATGTACACAAATTAATAACTACTGTACATACACATTTATATACATATGTCATAAATGTACCTGTATATACGATATGTACTATGTAATATCCACATGAAAATATATATGTATATACCACATACTCATATGTGTACATGTCCCAAGTAGTATATGTGTGTATACATATAGGTATGTATATTTGTATGCATATGCTTTTCTTTTCACATATATATATATATATATATATATTCACATGCACACATATATTAAAGTTTCAAGGTGGATCAGAGTACTAACTGGAGAATTGGGAAAATATTTAAGATATGGCATCTGACTGAATCTTTAGGAAAGTTAAGAATTCTAAGAAAGGTGTGAGATTTATGTTCAGGGAATCAGAAGATGATTTTTTTTGAAAATTCAAGCCAATAGGAAATAAATTAAATATGTACACAAAAGATAGAATACTGAATTTCTTCCTATCTTTAAGAAAATTGTACACTACCACTTATTTCCCCATTTTTTTTTTTTTTTTTTATGTAGCCTGGCTTCATTTATAGTGAGAATATAACTATCCTTTATCATAATAATAGCTAACATAAAGTGCTTTAAAGTTTGCAAAGCACTGTGTGTGTGTATGTGTGTGTGTAAAACCTTTGCCTTAAAGTCCTTTTGGATGAGATTTTTATCCTTGGTGGAGATTAATTATTCAATACTATAAGTCTGTGAAAGTGGTGGAGTTGGCTAAGCTCAAAAGAGAAGATAATCTATACCAGAATTCTTTCTGGGAGAAGCTGCTGAAGGCAAAGACTCTGGGAACATGTGGAACAAGTTTTCTCTCACTGATTTGCTATAGAAGAGTCTTTGGAGAATTTCCTATTGGAAGAGATTTGGGACTTTCCTTTTTGATTGAGTTGAATACCTCATTTCCAGTGTCAGAGCTCATTTACTTTGTGAATTGCCTGGTATATTCTCATATGCATAACTTCTTTGATTTCTGTTTTCTATAGGCTTGGATAAATTGATTTTTCTTCTTTGTTATTTGGTAGGTGTGTTCTTTATATAACTGGCATTTTGATGGGAAAGAGGTCAAGCCTGGAATATATGGCTTGGGGGATTCTTTTCCCATGAAGGGAGAGCAATCAGGAGCTCAGCTTGAATCTAAAAATTATTTCCTCTACATTTACAGTATTTATGGAGGGATGGAGTAGAAAGATATATTTCTAGCCCAGTGATCTCTTTCTCTAAGGAGAACATAATGATCTACCTTTGGCCACTTTTTGCTCAGAGAAAGGTTAGGAAAGAAGATTCTAGAAGTATCTCTTCATCTCTCCTTCTAAGCCACTCTTAGACAAACCATTGTAGACACATATAATTTATATGAAGGAAAAAGCTCAACAACTCTACATTTGTTGTATACATTTGTATAATAAGGTATGCCAAAATCTCATGCAATTTTCAACTTCAGGAGCTTAAAACTGTACTAAGATCCTTCTCCTAGGAAACCCTGTATATATATTTGTAAGTATATACATACAGGCATACATAGATGTATATGTGTATACATCATTATCATCATCATCATCATCATTATGGCTACCATTTATATAGTGTCTTACTATGTGCCAAACATTATACTGGTGCTTTACAATTACTGTTTTTGTTTGTTCTTCACAACAATCCTGGAAGGTAGGTGTTATTATTATCCCCATTTTATAGATAAAGAAACTGAGGCTGGTGGAATTAACTGATTTGTCCAGACTCAAAAAGCCATAAGAGTTTGAGGCAGGATTTATACTCAGATCGTTCTACCTCTGAGAATAAAATTCAGTTCTCTATGAACTTGGTCATGGCCCAAATATTTCATTTTCAAACAGTAAATCAATGGGTTTTTTTTTAAGACAGTCTGAAAATATTTCTTTGTCAAGTATTCCATGCTCCCTTTTCTCCCTCTCTTTCACTATCCTCAAAGAAGTAGAATGAAATTCTCTATGCCTTTCTTAGTGCCAGTTTGTATTTTTCTTCCTATTTTTATGAGTCCTTATAGTGTAAACTATAAGTATATATATATATATATATATATATATATATATATATATATATACACACATACACATATATATATATATATATAATATAGTGTAAACTCTAGTGTAAACTTGCAAAATCCAAAATCTTGAGATGTAAAATATAATCTCTGTATCCCATAATTGGCATATTCCTCTGTGTGTGTGTGTAATTTTCTTTTCAAAGAAATCTCATTTTAAGGTCATGATACATATTTTAGAAGTAACCTATATTCAGTCCAGTAGAATAATATAGGAAAAAAAAGTTAATTGACAATTATTACCACTAAAATAATCTTCTTATCTTATAGACAAACTTTTATTGATCATTATTGAATAAAGTATTCACTGGATAATTCTATAGGATAATGATTTATGTATAATAATTCTGCCTATATCAGTTATTTTAAGGGACCCATCAATATTTTATTTGAATGAAAACTGTAATTAAATTTTTTTATACTTGGATCTATAGTTAGAAGGGATTTTGGAAATCACCTAATGACTCTTTTTTTTCAAATGATAAAACTAAGGCTCAAAGAGGAAAAGTAGTTGTTCAAAGCTACATAGCTAGTAAACAGCCTACTCAGGCAGGTTTTTTTTTGGTTTCAAATCTAGTGATCTTTCCAATGCATACCACTGCTTATCCATTAAAATCGGCTTTAAAACAAAAATATGTTATGCAGTCTGTCTTCCATCTACCTTTCCCATCTCATGTCATGTTATTTTTAAATTCACTTTTCATTTCAGTCAAATTGGCCTAGTTTTTATTTTTATACAATATCCATTTATATAAATGATCTTTCATCTTCCTTCTGCTTCTTAGAATTCCTTAATTATGTACCACTTCCTGTAGGAGACATGTTTTGATTCCCTCTGGATGCAAGCATTTGCCCTATCAAAGATATTATATCTATAATGTAGGAACATGCATACATGCATGTATATATGCATATGACATGTAAATATGTGTGTTGCACACTATTTACATGTGTACAGATTGTATCCCACTAGTATTGGGATCATTAAATTTTGTGTGTGAGTGTATATGTGTATTATGGGCCCATTTAGCAATTGGCTAAATCTTATGAAATCTTAAAACAATCTTTTTAAATGTATAAAATAAAATACATAGGATTACAAAAGAAACCAAATATATTAAAATATTGTTGTCAAAATGTTTAAAATAAATTCACAGACCTCAAATTAGAAAGTTAGATTTAATAGAGTAAGCTCTATAAGGGCAGGTACTAGAGATACACAAACACATGTACACTGTGTGTGTGTGCACATATGTATGCATATACATAGACAATGCAGGTATATATGCATGCTCACATACACATATATGCATATGTATTTATATATATTTACATTGCTTAGTCTTGTACATAGTTGATGATTGAGAAATGCTTTTAGTTGAATTGAATAATATGCCCATTAACTGAATTATTTAGATTAGGAATTCTTATGTCACTAGAAGGTGACATATGACTCAATAAAATCTTAAAATGTTGTTTTATTTTGGTCTATATCTGTATAAATACCTAAACTTTTTAGGAAGTTATAGAAGAATGATATATTGATGTAGCCAAGAATTTTCAGGTCTTTATTAAAAATTGGCCATTTGATTTTATTACACCATAATGTAGCTTTTAAATGGCAAATCAAGAACTTAAATTACTCTAAAAAGAAGAAAAAAAAGAAACACACCAGAAACCCAAATTTCAAATCAATTTAAAATGACTCTTGGCATCAAAAATGTGCTTGCCTTTGAGATTTTAAAAGTATAATGAATAACAGCTTTACAATCTAAGATCTTTATCCTTTAGAAAGCCTTGTGGATGCTAGACAAATTGCCTAACTTGGTTTATGTGAAGGAAATATCAATGGGTAACATATTGTGACTATTGTGTCTTATCAGACGCAGCTGTTTGCAGAATTCTAGGAGGAATTCAAGTTAGAGCATCAGAAGGTAGCAGGTGTCTTTGAATGTATCTTAGGTATTTTAGTTATGTAGTCTTCTTAGGTCAGGTTCTCAGGCTATGTATCTATCTAGTGGAGCATCAAATGCCATGATAGTGATAATATTAATGATTACAACTTGAGCATTTTCTACTTAGTTCAGGTCAAAAGTGGTTTGCTTCGGAAAATAAGGTAATCAGATCTTACTACACGTAATTCACAAATAATGCTTTTTATTCCTAGGGCTTTTACCGACTCAGTGTTCAGACAGTCTCAGAAACATATATTCTTATCCTGTTAGCTTTTTCACACATACACAAAATGGAGATAGTAATAATTATATGTGGTCAAAGATCATAGTTAAAATCAAACACTTTATATCTATTGAATTTTAAAGAAAATAAAAGGGGTCATAGGGACTCAATCATATACTGCCCACCTCCCCCCCCAAAAAAAATCCTGAGATACATCTGCTTGTCAATAATTTTATACATATATAGATATCAGATTACAAAGTAATATAGATTTTTTACTTTTTTGCATTTATACTTTTAAATGACTTCCAGCTTTTATATCTTTTTTTCTGTTAACATTTGAGTTGAATTGCATATTTGCTGTTAATCTTGGAGTAAGAAGAATACTTCTATGTTTCAACCTCTGCTACCATTTTAATGGCATGCACTATTATTCTATCTGAGTCTGCAGTTGAAGAGTAAGTTATGTATGAACAAGTTTTATGACCCTAACACATTCTGATCTTGACTCATCTTTCTTTAGATATATGTTGATACTAGGTTACAATTCTTTTTTGTTTGTTTGTTTCAGAAGTTCAAGGCTAATTATAACACATTTAGATATCTGCCATCATTTTTTATTGAGTCTTTCATTTTATTTCTGGTATGGAACTCCTTATTCTATTCATTTCCAGTTAATGAAAAAAAAAATGTGAGTTTCCTTCATTTTTCCACTTTTTCAATGCTCTCAATGTTTTTGTTCCTTTTTCATCACCCTCTAGTTTTATTGACATGCTGAGCAAACCAATATTATGGATTTCATGTTATCTAAGAATGTAGCTACAGACCAGGGCTTCTTAATTATTTTTCTTTTAGGACCATCATTTCCTTTGATGGTCTGGTAAAGCATATGGACTCCTCAGAATAATGTTTTTTAAATGCAGAAAGTTTCATATACATATGTATATCTATGTATATATGTATGTGTATATGTAGTTACAAAAGAAACTGATTATTTGAAAAAAGTTATTAGAATATATATATATATATATATATATATATATATATATATATATTTTTTTTTTTTTTTAAATTCAAAGATCCCAGGTTAAAAACTTGCTATAAAAGGTACTATTTGTCATGGTATAATACAATAGAGTTCATATAGGTTTAAAATCACATGTTCTATGGGAAACAAATATTGGTGAAGCTATTATTTCCCATTGACACTCTGGGCCCAAAATGGTTGCACCCCAATTCAGGTAAACTGTTGATAGGGAGGGAGAGAAATTGGATTCACATAACTCAAAATAGGAAGTAAATTTGAGGACTTTTTTTTTCTTACTTGCTCTTATCATTTTTTCCCTTCTTTCTTCCTTTCTTCTAGGCCATTCTGATGATCACAGATTTTCCTTCTCTTATACTTTGGTAAGTGTGTCCTTATTTTCTTTTGGAATGATAATTGGTATCAGCTTGAGCACTCTGTAAATACTGGAATGCTTCTTCACAGTTTCTTTTTCTGACACATTTAAAGACTGCTTTGCATGCTACCAGTATTTAAATGGCTGAAAGTCTCTAAAAGTGCATTGCTATTCTTTAAATAGACTTGGATGCTACTCACACAAATAACAAGGGCTTCCATGTCACCTTCGGTTACCAAAATGTCTTTAGGCATGCCAAGTATTTGTACTTGTGAAGGTTTTTCAAGGATTTTGTCCCTTTTACCACGATTGACAGGTACTCTGAAGGTTATTTAGCAGTTTCTATTGAAAGTAAGTCCTGCCATGTATGAACAGCTTTAATTAACCACTTTTCATTTTGGCAACCTGAGCTTGATATTCTGAACATGTTGTCTAAAAGAGGATATTCTGGTACTTAGGCAATCCCTTCTGGAACCCTTCAGATGCATGCTGAGCAATCTGATGGGAGGGTAACTATGTTGTTCAAAAATAACTTGGGAATTTGGGACAGAAAAAAATAAGAAGGCAACACTAGTTTATACATGGGCCTGTGTATATTAAGCCAAATTCACCCAATCATTGAGTAGTTTCTCAAAGAAAGGGAAATTTAGATTCATTGATTCAGTCAATTGACATTTATTAAGCAACTTCTATGTACCAAGCACTGTGCTGTACTATATATTGATGTATTAAAACAACAACAACACAATCACTCCTGACTTTTAGGGACTTGTTACTCAGCGGAATAACGTATACATTAATCTATATATAAAGTTATTTGTGTATATTTTTCTTCCTCCAATAGAATGTGAGATCAAGAACTGTTAATGATTTTGTTTGTATTGCTAAGCAGCTAGCATAGAGTCCAGCAAATAGTATTTAATTAACATTTATTGGTTATTTTGATATACAAAGTAAATCCAAATAATTAGGAGTATTAATTGGAGTTGTTAGGGAAGGTATCTTGTAGAAGGTGGATCCTGAACGAACCATTGGAAGGAATTGGGGAGTTCCAGAAATAGTTTTGGATAGGGAGGGAATTCCAGGCATAGAAAGGGGAAGACATGTGCAAAGAAATGGAGGTAGGAGAAGAAATGGCATGGGATGGAATAATGAACAGACTGAGTTGGCTATAAAGAAGGGGTTGTTATGGGGATTAATATGCAATAAGCCTGGAGGTAGTCTTGGAAGAAACAGAGTGTTTGTATTATCCTATATCTAATAGGAAGTAACTTAATCTTCCTAAGTAGGGGAATGATATGGTTAACATGATGTTTAAGAATATTAATTTGGAGGCTGGGTGGAACTGAAGTAGAAAGCATGCCAAATTTAAATGAAATCGGGAATTATTTTAAAAATAAATAAAAATAGAGGCAGCTGGGTGGTGAAGTGGGTAGAATACCAGCCCTGAAGTCAGGAGGACCTGAGTTCAAATGTGATCTCAGGCACTTAACACTTCCTAGCTGTGTGATCCTGGGTAAGTCATTTAATCCTAATTACCTCAGAAAAATAATAATAATAATAAAATAAATGAATAAATAAAAATACAATAAGACATAGATAATGCTGACATATGGTGTTCTAAGCCATTATTTATCTGCAGACATCCTTATGTATAATTCAGTGGCTCCATTTTTATTTGAGTTTAACACCATTGGTATATAGGATAGATTGAAAAGAACAGAAACTTGTGACAAGAATACATATTGAGAGGGTATTTAAGACACTTACAAGGGTATATTTGGGGTATATTTGAGGGCATTTGAGGTGAAAAGCATGATGAGATCCTGAATCTGGATAGTGTGCATAGAAAAAAGAAACAGATTGAAAGGTATTACAGAAATAGAATCAAGAAAATATAGCAGCTGATTATGTAAGATATTAGGGGAGAGTGAAGTCTCAAGTATGACAGAATGATATTGCTCTTTAAAAAAGAAAGGAAGTTAGAAAGAGGAAAAACAGATCATTTCCCCTCAATTTACAGATGAAGAAACTAAGGCTCAATTTAATTGCTCAATTGCTTAATAACATATGGCTAGTAAGGAACATGGATAGGTTTCAATCTCAAAGTCTTAACTCCAAATTCAATGCACTTTCCATTTTGCCACATTGAATATACAATGCTTGGGGTAGCTAGGTGGTCCAGTGGATAGAACACTAGTCCTGAAGTCAGGAGTACCTGAGTTCAAATCTGGTCTCAAGACACTTAACACTTCCTAACTGTGTGACCTTAAGCAAGTCACTTAACCCCAACTGCCTCAGCAAAGAAAAAAGAAAAAAGAAACATACTCTCTGAATACACAATGCTTACTGTAGTCTTATTCTAAATAAAGCAGAATACTAAGCATTTTAATTGTTAACTATGTGCCAACCACTTTGATTAAATATGTACTTGCGCTCAAGAAATTTATAGTATAATGAAGGAAATGCAATCTATATTTTAAAAGCCCCATAACATAAATAGGAGACATATATATCTATATAGAAGGATATATGTATATGTGTATGTGTATGTGTGTGTATGTATATATATATATATATATATTTATATATATATAATATATATATAGATTTATAAAATGAATGTGTGTGTGTGTGTGTGTGTGTATGTGTATGTATGTGTGTGTATGAAACAGAAGGTAACTTTAGGGGGAAGAGTTTTAGGAACAGGAAGAATGCAAAGATCTCTCTACAACATGTGATATTTGAGGTGAGTCTTGAAGGAAGCCATAGATTCTAAGAAGTAGAGATGAAAAGGGAAACATGGAGTACAACTAGTACAAAAGCATGAGAGTAACAGATAAAGTATCTTATGTGAGGAACCACAAGTAGACCAGTATAGCTGTACTAAAGTGTGTGTGAAGGCCAATAAAGAACAAGGAAACTGTCTAGGTAGGAAGGGCCTGTCTGGAAAGAGTTTTAAACAAAGGACTTCCTGTTTGATCTTGGAGATTATAGGAGATACCAGTTCCATTGAATGAGGATAATCACATGGTCAAACCCACCTTTCGGGAAATCACTTTGGCAGCTTTGGGGAGAGAGGGACTGGGGGAGTGAGGGAGGTTAGATTGGAGCAAGGAGAGATCTGAGGCAAAGTAACCAATCAGAAGCTTATAGCAATAATCTATCTAGATAAGAGGTGATGAGGGACTGAAATGGATGGTGGCTGTGTGAATGAAAAGAAGGGAATATATAAAGGATGTTGTGAAACAAGGAAAAAAGAAAGAACATTTTAGAATGTGCTGATTTTATTTGAACAATATAATATACAATAAAAACATGCTATGCAATAGACATATACATATTTGCATACAAATATGCATGCTGCATGTATGCATGCATTATATACATGTAATATGCATGTATTTGCACTGTAGACACAAAACTGTCCTCTGTGTGTGTGTGTATATATATATATATATATATATATATATATACACACCCATGTATGCTTTAATATCTTAAAAAATTATGTTATCAAAGAATTGTTTTCAAATAAATCTCTATGATTATTATCAGTAAATGTTTGATTTGTTCAACTATTTTATATATCTCTAAACCCAGGGTAGCATAAAAATTTCTCAGGCTAAAAGGGATTGCTAGTAGAAAAACATTAAAATTATATATTATATATATGGAATACTCATGAACCATATTCTATCATAAATTAAGCACTTAAATAAATGTCCATTTTTTCTCTTTGGAAAATCCTGAAAGATATCATGTTGCCTTAGGGAGAGTAGTGCCATGCTCACAGTTGCAGAGAAGACAATTTTGGCAACAATGTTATTGAGCTTCTAGTTTACTAGCTTTATGATCATGGGTAATCCGCTTATCTCTCTCTCTCTCTGCCTCGGCTTCCTCACTTTTAAAATAAGATGCCTGCAGTCAGCAAGATCTATTACAGTTTTTGAGAAAAATGAGAAAAAAATATATATATATATATATTACAAGCAATAAAGTACTACATGAATATGAACTATTATCAGCAATGCCCACTCTAAGTAGCAAAACAGGCCCAAGGAGTATTCATTTTAAAAACAAACATTTAAATTTTAGTTAATGGGAATCAAATGTCCCAACTTAAAAAAAAAAAAAAAAAACTTATAAACTCTGCTGCCTTGGGTAAGTCACTCTCTGGGTCTCAGTTATCTGCAAAATGAGGGAGTTAGACTTAAGGGATTCTCAGTTTCTTTATAATTCCAAATCTATGCTTTTATGATTCCATAGTCCAATAAATTTACTTTGAACTTTTTTTTTTTAGGAATACTTCTGTTTTTAACACTAATGGAATGGGTTAGATAAATATTATCTCATACTTTGATTCAAAGTGTGTCTGAAACATGTCTATTTGCAGCAAGTAAAGTTTAATTGAATTTTATTTAGGTTTCAACAAAAAGGCCTTTTACGTAGAACTAAGGAACAGATAATAGAAGGGAAAGAATTTATTAAACTTAATGGTGCTTTTGACTGGGAAATCATCTTGAATCAACATTGGGATGGACGACATAGTAGTGTTATGGAATGACATGGCTTTTGCATTGAAGGATCTGCCGCTTGTGTTTTATGGACAAACCTTTCCTATCCGGGTCTTATTTGTGCAGTAAAAGAATCAGGCTACCTTTTGCTAAGCTCTCTTCGTTCTGTAAACTCTAAGCATACCAGACTTTTGTCTGAGATGTTTTACCTTCCAACTTCTTTGCATAGAACAGCTAGTTATTTTCATTTTCATCTGTCAAGTCAGTAAAGTTTTAGAGAAAAATTTTGCCCCGGGATGCTGATTTAACATGAGGCAAATGTAAATAAATAATTTTAAAAATACAAGTGCAGGAAACCTGTTGCTCTAATCATAGCACATAACTTTAGACCACATCCTTTTCCTGTAATCCTCCTCCCACCTCTCTCATGCTTTTCTTTATTTTTTTTTGTTTTAACCTGAGATTTTATATATATATATATATATATATATATATGTATATGTGTGTGTATAATACATAAGTATATGTATATATATATATATATATGTCCTAATGCTTTTAATTTTTATAATTATTTCTTGTTATTACTTCCCTCTCAAAAGCATCTCCCTTGTAACAATAAAATAGTTAGGAAAAGCAAGAAGCAATATAACTATATCTCATAGTCTATGCAACATTTTATTCCTTTCTTTCTTCACCTTTATTGAGAAAATGGAATTATATTTCAACACCTCTCATTTCTCCTTCAGTCACCCCTTCCCATTCCCTTCTCCCTGTGATCTCCCCAAGAGCATTGGAGCTTGGTCACATTTTCATTCTCTTTTTGTGACATCACTATATTCCCTTTATTAACAGAAACAAAACTGATAGTTGTAGGGCTTTTGTATGGCTTTGCCTGCCACAGCTCCCTAGTCATTACTTCATTTTGTTGTCTGAACTAGAGATTACATCCTAAAGAATTTTATTCTTTCATCTTCATCATATTTTCCCTGCAGCCTCCTTGTCATTGTTGAGTGACTGAAATTGCTATCATATTCAGCCAGGACACTCCAACAATGCTTCGCTTTAATCCCTGGACATCTCCTTATCAGCTTCCTTGTCTCCATTGTACTCTTCTGGCTTTCTTATATTTCCAATTCTGGAACCACAATCAATACTTATATTGCTTCTGAAAAAGGGCTATCATTTTACTCTCTTTTGGGTTCACTCACTGTCCCTGTTACTTTCTGAATCCTTTTGTACCACCCTTTATATACTGACATTTTTAAAATTAGACTATAAGCTTCTTGAGGATGGGACTCATTGTTACTTTTTTATCTGTGCCCAAGGTGTTTAATACAGTTTTTAATGCATGTTTTTTATCCATGATCTCATTTATTCCTCACAACAACCCTGGATGATGAATCTTTTTTTTTTTTTTAATTTTTAAATATTTTTTGTGTGGTGAGTCTTAAAGATGTTACTATTTCCATTTGACAGATGAGAACACTGAGACTGAGAATTTAGATGATTTATCCAAAACCACTCAGGCACTATGTGTAGCACCTATCCATTAAGGTCATCTAGCCGATCCTCTCATGTCAGTTCACTTCCTTTGCCCACTTCCTGTTATCTTTTTATTTTCCTATAATTAATCTTTCTTAAGATCATGTTTTCCTTTGTGCCTTTCCTCCTTCTCCAGTTAAGCCTGCCAATACAGATCTCCAGGGAATTAAGTGCCCCAATAGAAGTCATCACCTTTCAAGTCCCTCTATACTTTCTCTAGGGTCCCCAAAGCCTAGCTACTAAGCTCTTCAGAAACAAACATATCTTTCCCCTTGCCTCATTAGTTAATACAAAGGCTAGCTGTTTTTATATCTGTTATACTCCAAAGTGGCTCTGTTGACAATTTTAGAAATGGTGGAATGTGTTGGCACAATAAACATAGAGAACTTTAAATCAATCTAGCCCTATCCCCATCTTATAGGTGACTAATTTGAGACTCAAAGAGATTAATTATTGCTTAAGGTCACACAGGTCATGAATAATAGAACTAATATTTAAATTCAAATTGTATGTCTCTAAATTTAGGGCATTTGTCTAAATATTACCTTGTCTTTTCACAAAAATTAGGAGAAAAGGTGGGGGGGGGGGTTTGTTGGGAAATCCATGGGAGACATTATCAGGGATATGTTTCTTTGCCTTAGGTTATAATGAGTTACTTAATTAACTGAAAAGATAGGAATGAATACTACCATATAGCCATCAGGAAAGAAGAATAATAACATTATTTACATAAAACTTTATGGTTACTAAATACTTCAGTTAGTCATTTAGGCAATCAGTTGATAAGAATTTATTGATGCTTTCTATTTATACTTCATTATGTGTGTGTGTGTCTGTATATACATAGTTAATGTGCACACACATGGATAGAGGCAATCTCTTTTTTCCCCTGCATACACATACAAATGCATGTGTATGTGTATATGTATATATACATACATATATATGTGTATCTATATGTTTATGTCATGTATATAGATAGATGGATAGATAATAGATTTATCTGTATTATTATCTGTATTATCCATTATGAGTATTATCTATCCATCTATCTATCTAGTCCTTGCCCCCAAGAAGTTTACAATATTTTAAAGAGTTATATGTAAGTAATTATATATATATATATAAAACTATATATGTAAAATAACAATTATATATAAATAATTATATATATATATAGAAAATGTATACAGAGTCAATGAAGATAATGAAAGGAGAAGACTTTGGGGCAATGGGCAGAGAAAGAAAAATGCCTCATGCAGAAAGTGGAGTTGAGGCTTGAAGGAAGTCAGAAAACTGAGATGTAGCAATGAGGAGGCAGAGCTTTGCCCACATGGCCAGTAGTTATTACAAAGGCAAAGAGACATGGGAATTGGAGAGTTTTGAAGGAGGAACAACAAACAGTCCAAGATAACCGAGTTATACATTATGTGGAAGAGACTAAGATATACAAATAATGCAAAGATAGGAAGGAACCAAGTAAAGCCTTTAAATGTCACAGAGAGAAATTTGTATTTGATTCTGAAAGGAATTGGGACAGGGTAGAGTTCAGTAAGAGGTGGGGTGGGAGAAGACAGTGATAAGATTGGATCTATTCTTTAGGAAAATCTCCTTGACAGCTTAATGTAAAATGGGTTGGAGACTTAAAGCAAGGAAATCTATCAAAAGGATATTGCAACAGTCCAGGCTAGTGGAAATAAAGATGTAAACTAGAATTATGTCTTTGTAAGTGAAGTGTGTGTGTGTGCATATTACATATATAACATGTATATATACACAATATATACATATATGAACATTTTTATTTTGGCAAAATTGGAAGTATATTGTTTAGTGAGATGAGTGAGAATGAAGAGCTGAAAATGATACCGAGGCTGTGGAGGTTGACTGAGGAGGATGCCCTTCATAGTTGTAAAAATTTCTGAAGAAGGGGAAGTTTGAGAGGAAGATGATTAATTTTGTTTCAACTTGTTGAATTCAGAGCGCCTATAAGGAAATCTAATTTGAGTTGCATGATTAGCTCAAAAGAGAGACTATAATTGAATTTAAAGGCCAACAAATTATCGCACGATGATGATACTTGAACCAATGGGAGATAGATGGGAGATAATTGAGAAAGGGTGTCAAGTACAGAGAATAGAGAGACAACACATTTAGTGGGTACAACAAGAATGAGAAACCAGAAAAGGAACTGAAAAGAAATAGTCAGAGAGCAATGTACACAGTTCTATTACGTTAATGTCATGAAAGCCTAGTTAAGAGAGAGTATACAGAAATTGATAGTGTCAAATGTTTAAAAGAAAGGATCAGGATTGAAAGAAGACCATGGATTAAGCTAGTCAATGGGCTCTTAATAATTGTTGAGAAGCCAGTTTGAGTAGAACAATGAGGCAGGAAGTCAGATTGCAGAGTGTTATAAAGACAATGAAAAGAGAAAAGGTAGAATCACTGTTTAAAGATAGTTTTACCAGTTATTTTAATAATAATAACAATAATTTAATATATAATATATAATATAATGTTTATATATTAAAATATAATAGTTATAATTAATAATAAAATAATAATAAAAGGTAGAAGTAGAGGATTAGTGGGGATAATTGGGTAAAGCTAGGGCTTTGTAAAGATGAAAGAGATGGATATATTTCACTTCCATTTTCTCATTCTATAACCCTGAAAGTATATATAGTACAAAGAAGATTATCCTTACTTTACAGGTGAGGAAACTGATAGAACTGGTAGATCATCAAATTTCTAGGCCAATGCTATTTTCACTCTATCACTGGGTTATACTTTATAGCTACAGGCCCAAGCCCGTAGAGGAGTTGTCTCATACAGATGGTCACCAGTTTCAGCAAGGTTTCTTAGCTGTAGAGCTATTACAGGAAATTTAAGTACTTCCCAAAACATGGGTTTATGAGTAGTAGTGACATTGCCAGTATGTAATAAACTCAGAAGCAAAGATTGTGCAGTATACAAATTTGAAACCATTAGATAACTGCAACCTAGAAGCTGGGAATCTGGATGGGGGCGGGTAAAGGGGGGGACACTTGGAGTGGGAATATAACATATCCAATTATCTTTTGATAATTGTCATGTAACCAGGTAACAAGGATTGATGGGTTTGCTTGAAAGAATTTAGTAGAAGAAAGTTAACAGCAACAAATATTTTTAGATTGGAAATGTGATTCCATAAAGAATAACAACAATAACATAGGATTTCAAAGCTTAAGAACAATTTAAAAGAATAGTATGTGTATGTTTATATCTACATAGACACACATATACATATATGTATATATATATATATACATAAAAATATATATATAAAATAAAAGAGCAAAGCTTTAAAAATACTGATAATGCTGATAATTCTAAATTTCTATTTTTCCTGAAAAAATTTATTTTAATTTGTTGGTGTAATATAGCATTTGCAATGCACCTTATGTATATTTCATTTGTCATTCCAATTAATGTTTCCATATCATTTAGTCTAGAGAATATTAAACTTTTATTTTTAATTTCCTATCTTCTTTCCTTTTAAGGCAATCATGTAAAACTAAAAGACTACTAATCCATACTTAAAAGTACTTAAATATACCCAGACACATATTATTTTACAAAACAACCTATTAATATTATCTGTATTCTATTGTCCAGCTTTTGAAACTGTTGTTTGCAATCCCACATGGGGTCTCATAACTGAACAAAAAGCCAAATGAATAATATAAATCACTCCTCCTATATTGTTTGAAAAATCTGTGAAGGGGTTAATTTCTGTTAATGACAGTGATATGAAAGGCCACAGAGGAAGTCAGCTCTCTACCTATGCCTTGGCAAAGTTTTAAAAAGGACAGCAAGGCAAACAATGATTAAGAAAACCAAAGCGAAACCAAGATGAGCCCAGGACTTTACAAAAGGATAGAGAAGCTTGTGAATCCTGAGAAAGAAATCTTATTTGGAAAGCCAAAATCTGACAATACATGTATGAATTGATACAGAATGAAGTGATTAGAGACAGAACAACAATTTATTTAATGAATACAGTCTTCTAAAGGAAAACCTCTATAAAAAACCATCAAGACTGATCAATGATATGCTGAGTTATGATTCCCAACACTAATGATGAAGCATGCTTTCTATTTCGTGTCAGCAAGATGATAGATTGTAGATTTAGAATGAGACGTGCATTTTCAGAAATGACCAATGTGTCCATTTGTTTTGCTTGCCTCTACTTATTTGCTATAAGAGAAGATTTGGAAAATTGTGAGGGGAGCCAGGGTATAGTGATCATAATGCCTATTCCCCCAATAAAAGAAGGGAAAAAATACAACCATGAAACATTTGAAAACTATACAGTAGAGAATGGCAGCAAATTTGGAAGGAGCAGAGAAAAGTAGGACATTATATTTTTTGTTAAATATGTTAAATTTGATAAATTTAATACATACTTTAAAAAAAAGCCCAATAAGTTGCATGCTATGGAGATAGATTCATGGTTTCATATAACATTTATTTTATGTCCTTTACATTTGGGAAAAAGTTCACGTTTGTTGAAATTTGTTAAGTTCACAATAAAATAAAAGTTATATGTGTATAACTATATAGTATAAATAGATTTTTTTATATATGTATATGAACCCATGTGTTCATGGAGGGATATTTGAACATTTTCTAGAATGCATACTTGGTCATGAAATGGCATAAATCTGTACCCCCTAAGATGAGGAATGAAGATTCATTCTATAAAAAATTAAAAGGTTATTAGATTTCATAATAGTTAAACTGAGCTTTTTAAAGTGAGAAGTATTCAAGTGTTGAACCAACCACCTTTTTTCTTATTGGAACAGTCCCACAACTATTCCTCTTATTCTCTGAATTCTTATTCAGCTGAAAGAATGGGTGCATGAATGGGCAAGACAAAGAGAGAATACATATTCTAGGAATGGGGTATCACAGGGATGGCTATTGGACACTGGGGTGTTTTCACAGACTGAAGAAGAGAGAGGAGATGATCACATCGTGACTGCACTACCATACCAAGTATATGTATTTCCTGGAATTTTGGTGCCCTGGAGGAATATCTGTATCTCATATGTACAGATCTCTTTAAAAAAGAAATAAGGAAGGTTTGCAGTACTGGATATCAGTTTGAGCCCAAAGAGTAGGTTTATCAAGAGATAGTATATAGTGCT
Organism: Sarcophilus harrisii; assembly: GCF_902635505.1. NCBI lineage: Eukaryota > Metazoa > Chordata > Mammalia > Dasyuromorphia > Dasyuridae > Sarcophilus > Sarcophilus harrisii. Next base: position 80,486,568 of record NC_045430.1, on the reverse strand, counting down.
CAAGAAAGGAAATTTCAGTGTTTAGGATCTACACTGACTCATAGAATTCTTAGAATGAGAAAGGTTCCACTGCACTTTGCCCTGACCCAAACTTATCTGTGACATATTCTTCCTTCCTAGTGAGGAATTTCATGAATATATTGACAAATTTGTTGTTAGGTAATATTTCAGGCATTTCTGATTCTTTGTGAGTCCATTTGTTTTTTTTTTTTTATCATTATTATTATTATTTTTAGCAGAGATACTAGTATAGTTTGCTGTTTCCATCTTCAGTTCATGAGGAAACTGAAGGAAACATGGTTTAAATGACTTTTCCAGTGTCAAGTGAAGCCAGATTTGAACTTGAGAAGATGAGTCTTTCTGAATCCGGGCTGTCACTTTTGGGCCAATTAGCTGCCCTGTTATTGACACATCAGAACATGTAAAAATACATGTAATCAGTATAGTGAAGGAGACAGAGACTATACTAAATGAGGATTGATGGGGGAAATAGAGTGATTAATCTGGAGAAGGCATAAAAGGAAAATGATAATTATATTTAAACATTTGAAGGATTGTATTGGACATAATGAGTTGGAGATGGCTACAGGACATCTAGTTTGAGATATGCAAGAAACAATTGGAGATCTATGACTGTAATTCAACAGAAACTGAACTGAGAACTATCAATATAGTGATGATAATGGAATCCTTCTATGAAAAAGAAGCAAGAAAGAAAGAAAGAAAGAAAAAGAAGCATTTGTTCTGCATAGAACCAGAGAGTATAATTTAGTTCTGTGGATGGAGGCTGCAAGAGACTGATTTTAACTTTATATAAGAAGTGCATTCCTAAAACATGGAGGAGTGAGCTGTCTCAGAAGTGTCACTCAAGTTTTTTGTTTGTTTGTTTTTTTGTTTTATTTTGTTTTTTTCACTTGAGGTTTTCAGACAGAGGCTAGATTATTACTTGTCAGGGAGATTGTGAAGGGGATTCTTCATCATGTATGGTTTGACTAAATGACACTTGAAATCCTTTCTGATTCTGAAATTCTGTGCTTTGCTTAATCTGTCATTTTGTGATTTATTATAAGGCAAAAAATAGACCCAACAAGGAAAATAAAGATATCTACCACTAAGAAAATATAATCTTTTATATTAGCTTAACTTCAAGAAACTCACCTTGAACTTGAATTCACTAGCTGTTTTTTACCATGCTCCCCATTTTTCTTCATTCCTCTGTGTTTCTCTTTATCATTTTCCCACATATTTGCATTGTTAGATGTTTGCTAGTGTTGCTCTGAATCATAGGATTTAAAGCTAAAAACAAAATTAGAGTATCTTGTTTAACCACCTTATTTTGTAATTAAACTAAGGCCCAAAGAGACAGCTGTCTACTTGACCAAAATCACATAAAGTCTTTTGTCTTCTCCTTTTCTCAGAGCAGCATGATGTAATGCAGAGGTGTCAAAAACATGGTCCATGTGATGCCCTAAACACCCCCAAGGGTGGCCCAAACCAGTTTGAAATGTAATTATAAAATATTTAGCAAAATTTTAAAAAATACAATAAGATAACAAGTAAAATTTCAAGATAATAACAATGTCATTTTCTAAGTCAATATGTATCCCCACAGGGATCCTCATACATGAATCAATGGTTCTTGTTTCTGACTGAGTTTGACACCACTGAGGTAACAAATAGAAAGCTGGTTTTGAAGCTAGAAAGACTTGGATTTTAATCCTGTCTCTATCATACAACTAACCTCAGTGCTCTGAGGAACTCTCTAACAATATAAGTTGTAAGAAGGTATTAATCTGCATTACAAAAGGGAGTTGTGTCTCCTGAAAGTCCCTGAAAGTAAAGAAAGATTTCCCTATTACTATCTATTTTATACAGAGCTACATTGTTTTTTGTCAGGCATTTGCTAATAAGGTCATGTTAAATGGCAAAAATTAGCTTCATAGTTTACCCTAATTATGGTATCATATATAATATATTCACTCAATATAGAACGATTGAATGGATACATGCACATAAATTCATGTGGCCTTTAAGATGTGTTGTTTGAAAACACTGGGAACACAATCATGATCTCATATAGGGTAAGTCATTGTCTCTTTAGGCCCTGGTTTCCTTGTCTGTAAAATGAATTCATCAAGTGTTCATTAGATGCCTGATGATGGGCAAGGTACTACTGTACTGAGTGAGGAGAATACATATACAAACTTTTTCCACTTCTCATCCCCTAAGGAAATGGGGGGAGAGAATATGGACATGGAGAAGGAAATGCAAAATATAAGTAAAATTAAAACTGAGCTACTATAAATAAAAATGAAATAGAAACCAATATTTTTAGAGGAGTAAAATTGAAGTGAATTGGGAGCTAGAAGAGTAGTTAGGAAGACTTGAGTTCAAAAAATGCTTCATTTGCAAGCAATGTAACCTGGGATAGTCACTTAAAATTCTCTGGGCTTGTCATGTGTAAAATGAGGTGCTTGAACTGAATGACTAAAAGGTAGTATTATCTCTAAATCTGTGATGTTAGGTTTTGAGTCAGGAGGCCCTGGATTCAAATCCTACATCTGGGACTTATTAACTTTATGACTTTGGAGAGGTCCTTAAGTTTTCCAAATCTCAACTTTCTTATCCATGGTGGTACATAGTGTTGTGGATAGAGAGTAAAGTCTGGAGGCAGGAAGACTTTCTCTTCAGTCCAATTGATCTCAGACACTGTGGCAAGTCACTTAACCCTTTTTTTCTCAGTTTTTTTTAATCTGTAAAATGAAGTAAAGAAGGAAAAAGCAAATCATTCCAATATCTTTGCCAAACCCCCCTCCCCCAAAACAAACAAACAAACAAAAAAAACAAATGAGGTCATGAAGAGTCAGATATGACTGAAAAACTGCTGAATAACAAGTTCAGGTGAGTTGTGAAAGGAGACAGAAATTCCATGAAACAGAAATAATGAAGGAATATATCTCTGGAATAGTGGACACTCTGTGCAAGCATGTGATGACAGGAAACACAATGTTGGGTACAGAGAATAACAAGCAGTCCTATTTAGCTAGACTTAGAATGTATAAAAAGGAATAAAGTGAATGAAATTTATTTGGAATGAGAATGAGTGTCAGCCAGAAAAATTTGTCTTTTTATTCTAGAAGCATTAAAGAATCACTAAAGTTTTTTGTTTTGTTTTGTTTTGTTTTTTTAAGAAGAGGAATGATGTGGTTAAATTTGTATTTTAAGAATATAATTTTGGCAGCTTTCATGGAGAATGGATTTGAGAGCATGACTTGGATTGGGGAGACTAATTTGGAGATAATGCAATAGTGATATATGTTCTAAAATATTTACAGCACCTTTCTCTCTCGTAGAAAAGGAATTAAAATTATGGGGACAAGTATCAATTGGAGAATGTATGAACAAGTTGTGGTATGGAAATACTTGTTTTAGTTCATAAATTAACAATAAAATGAATAAATTTTTAATAATAGCTTTTTCTTTTCAAAATATGTGCAAAGATAGCTTTCGACATTCACCCTTGCAAACCCTTGTCTTTCAAAAATTTTTTCCTTCCCATATGTTATCCCATATATATAACACCATATATGTCAAACATATGCAATACTTCCATACATATTTCCACAATTATCATACTCCTCAAGAAAAATCAGATCAAAAAGAAAAAAATGAGAAACAAAACAAAAAGCATCAAACAACAAAAAAAGGTGAAAATATTACATTGTGATCCATGCTCAGTCCCCATAGTACCCTCTCTGAGAGTAGATGGCTCTCTCCATGATAAGTCTATTGGAAATGGCCTGAATCCTCTCATTGTTGAAAAGAACCACATCCATCAGAATTGATCATCACATAATCTTGTTGCCATGTACAATGATCTCCTGGTTCTACTCACATCACTTAGTATCAGTTCATGTAAGTCTCTCCAGGTCTCTCTGAAATCATCCTGCTAATTGTTTCTTATGGAATAATAATATTCCTTAACATTCATAAACCATAACTTATTCAGCCATTCTCCAACTGATAGGCATCCACTCAGTTTCCAATTCTTTGCCACTACAAAAAGGGCTGCTACAAATATTTTTGTAATGGGGGTTCTTTTCCCTTTTTGATTATCTCTTTGTAATATAGACCTAGCAGTGTCTGTACTAGGCCTGTATTCCAAAGAGGTCATTATTATTAAAATGAATAAATTTAAGAAAAATAATTTTCAAAAAATCTAGGTGAAAAGCTGTGAGGATCTGAATCAGGATAGTTGTCATATAAAGGAAAATAAGAGAGCAATGATGAATAGTATTGTAAAAGTGTGAATGTTAAGATTTAGAATTTGATGAGACACAGGGAGAATCAAGAGTGACATTATGGCTAGATGCTGAGGTGAATAGAAGCATGACGATATATGAGAACTGAAGGAAAAGATTGAGTTTGAATCTGTCTCTCCTTTTAAAGCATCTCGCCTCCCTGGTACTGTTATCAGGTAGGAGAGGAGTAAGATACCACCCAGATTTTGCTGTATCATACTTTCAAAACTCTAAGTCATTTCACTATTGAGCCAGATACTTTTCCTCAGAAAAAGTAGAAATATCCAGGGCTCAGTATCTATGGAATCAGCACTCTATGGAATATATTTAGACATAGTTACTTATTAAACAGAATTCCACTACATGCCTTCACGTTATTCCTGTGTTCTTCTTCTATGAATATGTCAAAGAAGAAAAAAAGAATACTAATGCTGTATGGCAAGTCTCCTAACATTAATCCAATATCTAAGCCATTTTGGGGTTAAAGAGAGAGATAAATTAGCATAATTTGCCCATGCATTCCAACACGAATGTCCCACCAAGGGAATTTGAAATAACATTTATAAAATTCTTGAATAAAAATTTTATATATTAAAATACAGTTCTGGGGTTAACATACTAAAATAGCAGCCATTGTGTTAGTTACTTTTTTGACTACTTCCCTTAAATGTCTCCTGGAGAAAATTTATAAGAAACCTTTTTCTTGTGGTAAAAATCATCTCAAGAGTAAGTCATAGCACCATTTCTTTAGGAGTTGAAGGAGATGAGATATTGCTCTTTGAGTGAGTTCATTGCCCCAATCACTTCAAGGGTGGCAACTGATGATGTGAAACAAGTGATGATCTAGTCAAAGTTTTGCTTATACCCCCAATCTATTTCCCTAAGAAAAGTCTTTTTGTCCTTTACCTAATTCAGTTTCAAACTTGTAAGTCAGGAGACAGCTTTCAGACAGTGAACATAATTTCTTAACATTTTTGATTTTGCTAAAAAGAAGGATTTTTAAAAAATATATTACCATTCACAGAAGAATCTAGGAAGGACTTACAGGTATTTTCCTATTTGTATAGTAAATGTCTAAATTTAACCGTTAGACTTAGATGAGTCAGTAAGCTCAGAGGATGTAGTTCCTTTTTCTTGAATGGAAATTAAGTGTAAACTCTCCACTGTGAATACTGAAGCAAGAGTAGGTTCTGTGTTTAGGTCACGTGTGTTCTCCATTATAGAAGAAAAGGCAAGATGAGACCAGGACACCTTAACAGAAATATCTCATTAGGTCTTGTATAGGATGTTTTAGATACTTCCCTAGCTAAAGAGTTATTTAAAAGTCACCACAATGATTTAATTCCATTAATTTTCCTTTTTAATTTCTTTTTTTATCCTTAAAATTTTATATCTTTTTATTTAAAAAATAAAGCAGTCTTTGTTATTTGTTTTTTCAGTTTCAAATGTTCTCTCTATCCCTCCATTCCTCTCAATGAGAAAGCAAGAAAAACAATATATATTACAAATGTGTACAGTCATGAAAAACAAATTTTTTGTCATCTTAATTCCAGTCATTTTCAATAATTAGCCATTTCCCTTAAATTCTTATCATAGTGAATCTCAGTAACACCTTCCTTACTTTAAAAAGTGAACCAAATCATATAATTTTTCTGGTACATATACCAATTCTTAACCCAAGAAGTGAAATCACAATTTGCTTGGTGTATTATTACTCCATTTTCATTCCAAGGTGCTTTTCACAGTCTGCTTTTTTAAAAAGGCATTTTCTCAGCTCATATTTGCATCTCATATAACTTTATTACATTTGCTTAGACTTGCTGAAGAGTACAATTTATCTTTCTTATTAATAGGTGATTAGTTATTGGCACATTGGGTTTTATTGAGTTAGAACTGCCAGGACTTCTTTTTTGTACTTTATAGGAGAGAGCTGCTGAAATCAGTCATACAAATTCTTCTCTCCCTGTGATCACCAAAGTAGGTAGTGTTGTGGTAGTTCTGGCTAACAAGCCTTTGGTTCTCGTGACTTTTAGAGACAACTTTAACTGCTGTGTACAGTTGAAATAATGGTTTTGTTAGTGAATATCTAAAGGTACATTAAGCTACATTCTGTCATTTAAATAGCACAAGGAAAGTTATTCCTGGTTGCCATAATAGTATCACATGCTCCATGTTTCCCTGGTCTGGATAAAACAGGCCCACAGTAGTCTGACCACTTATTCAGCTGACAAGGTATACATTCTTGTCTATTTTTCTAGACCATTAGTCACTCATTTTTAAGTGCAGTTCAGTCAAGTGTTGGCAGTTTGCTTCCAAAACAAACACATTGAATCTGAGGAAAGGAGAATAGGAACAGGTATTTAAAAATACAAGTCCTGAATATATATTCAGTTATTTTTAGCTTTATTACTAATGCTCACAACTGCCATGAAATGCCTAATCAATCATAGATCAGACTTCTAATGAATATGTTGTCCAAAGAAATTAATTATTCCCAAAGCCCAAAGAATTATGAGAATTTATAGGCATGATTTGATAATGCTGGTGTCTAAAAACAAGACTTTTTGCCTTTATAATTATTTTCTATTCTACCTGAGAAACAGATTGATGATGAATTGTAAATATTTTTTAATATTGATATATTTACTTAAAATACATCATTGTCTTGAAGTATTGATATAAAATAAACTAAATCAATGAACTTATGTACCTATTTCTGTTATAAATGCAGTATTATTTTAGTCTTTTTTCCCTTGTCAGAAATTTTAAAATCTTTTTTTTGTTATTGTTCATAACATTTCTCTGGAATATATTCATTTAACATATTTCAAAAATACTTCTGTATAAGCAGAGTTTTATGCAAATATTTTATAATCATTCACTTATGAGCTAGGAATATTATTAAACAACAATGTGAAATTAGATTTTTAACTAGATATCTTAGATTTTTATTTATAGGAAACTTGTACATTTCATGAATAGAATTTTTTGTCACCATTGGGTTTTGAAGCTACAGGAGAATAATTCTTCTGCTGCTTTTCTGTGAAATCTATATTAATTCATGCTGGTTGCAGAAGTTTTAAAGGCCATGTTTTTTTTTGTTGTTGTTGTTGTTGTTGTTGTTTATTTGCTTTGTTTTGTTTTTTGGTGGTGGTGTTTTTGTTTTTTAACTTAATCATAATTAGGGGCATTTAGGTATTTTAGCAGATTAATGGAGTGTTGGGTCTGGAATCAGAATGCCCTGAGGTCAAATCTGGGCACTCACTAGCTGTGTAATTTTGGTCAAGTCACTTAATCTGTTTGCTTTAATCCACTGGAAAAGGAATTAACAAGGGACTCTGGTATCTTTGCCAAGATAACCCCATGTAAGATCACAAAGAGTTGGATATGATGAACAACAATTGGATAAGCAATTAGACATTTAGTTTGACCTTAAGAATTTGAGGAACCCAGATTCTTGCTGTCATGTTACTCTTCCTTTATGCTGTTTAACCTATTTAATAACCTATTAAATAACATTCTTTGAACCTGTAAACTTTTCCAGAATAGAAGCTTACATTTGTGCTATTGGCTTTCCATCAAAGTAAGTACAAATCTGGTTGCTTTCTTTAGTAAGAGAAAGATTGCCCATTTGATCAGAAAATTTCCCAAAGAATTATCAGAAAAATGCAGACACTGGCTTACATGTAGTAATTATTAGGAAGGAAATCTTGATAACTTTAGAAAATAAAAACAAGCATTTGTTAATGAAATCTTTTTGTACTTGAAATATATAATTGCCATGCTCATGTGGAAAGGAAACTGGCTCTGGGCTCAGAGAACTTGGATACAGATTCTGTCTCAGACCTGTGTCATCTGGAGCCATTTACTGAATCTTTCTGGACCTCAGAGGACATCTGGTTCAACCCCTTTGTTTAGATGAGTAAACTGAGATCCTAAGCTCATCACCATTATATATTAAATTGTTCTTTATGACATGCATATTTCTTCATTTAATCCTAACGATAATTCTAGAAAGTGAATAGTGTAGTAATATTTTTACCATTTCATGGATGAGAAAACCGAGACTCAGTGGGATTAAATGTGCTCCTTGCTAGTATGTAGAGATGGGTGATAGGTTCAGATCTTCTAACTCAGAATCCACTATTCTCCTCACCAAGTCTTCTTAAATTTCCCACTCATGAAATTTTTATGTGACCTTAGGTATAGGTATATAAAACAGGTATACAGATATAAAACATTTACTATAGTAAATCATAATTTTATGAACCCCCACATTCAGTTATGAGACTCCATATGGGGTCAGGAATCATAGTTTAAGAAGCTGGGCTTTACATTGTTTTATGGAAATATGGCTAAAATGAGGGATTTTGATACTGGCAAACATTTATTAATTATGAATTGTATACTGGGTACTATAATAGACACTGGAATTGAAAGTACAAATAATGAGAAAATCCTTGAAAGGATTTTACATTCTAATGGGGAGGCAAGAGTGGTATATGAATATATAATATGTAATGTGTGTATATTATACCTCCTACTTATTTAACACCTACTATGTTCCCAATGTATACACATACATTTACTTATTTATATGTATATTATTCTCTACATATTATTCCATACTCAGAACAAAAAGAAAAAATATATAATTTAATTAAGTAAATATATGTATTTATGTATTTATATGCATTGTATAAATGTTCCTGTTGCCATCACATTAGAATGTAAACTATTTTCAAAGTTGGATTTGTAATTCCTGTCTCAGTACTTACTATCAGGACGTGCACACACACACACACAAAACCCATGTTCATGTGCATACATGTATATTATACATGTATGTATAAACGCATTGCATATTAAATAGAATTGTGGGCATGTATATATTAAAATGAAATTAAATGTGCATATCTATAAATGTACATATATATATACACTTTACATATTGAATATAATTGAAAATCTGCATATATTAAAAAAAATAATGTGTATATATGTGTGCACATATACATATATACATATATGTATATATATTTTATATATATATATATATATATATATATATATATATATATGACATGTGTGTGTAGTAAACACAAAAATAGTTAAGAAGAGAGTGCATTACTGGTTAGGGGGAAATCAGGATCAACTTTATGTATAGGGTGAAATTTGAGCTAAGTTTAGAAGGAAGATCAGGATTCTTTGAGACGGAGTGAAAAGACAATTCATTTCAAGCATGAAGTTGGGGGGGGGTCAGGGTGGGGAGGGACAGTGCACATCTATGCAAATGGTAGATAGTGTTCTATGTAAGTAAATGGGAGAAGGCCAGTTTGTCTGGATTACAGAATGCAGGAGGGGAGGTGATGACCAATGAAACTGAAAGTTATGAATTGGGCAGGTTGCGTAGGAGTTTGAAAGCGAAACAGAAGAGTTCATAGTTTTATCCTAGAGTCATAGGACCTATTGGAATTGATTGAGTAGGGAAGTCACATGGTTAGATCTGAGCTTTAGGAAACTTATTTTGGAAGCAGTATGTAGGCTGTACTATAGAGGGAGAGAGACTTAAGATGGGGGAGAATCATTTAGGAGAGCCACAATAATATAAATGATTGTCATTAAATAAATATAAATCAGGTAAGTAAAGAACTTTATATTTGTTTCTTTTAGGTGAAAGTAATATGATAGTAAAAACAGATAATAAAAATAAAAGGAGAAGAAAAAAACAAAACTTAAATAGTAAATTAATTTAGTGTTTTGCCATTCTAGTATTGGTGTTTTAGCATAAATCCAACCTTCCGTTTTTGCATCTCAGTTCTTCTGTACTCTAGTGAGATCTCACCTAGAAAAAAGGATGTGTGCAAGGAAGGGCAAAGTGAGCCAGAACTTAAATCACAAGAACCCAGTAATAACTTAGTACTGGTGTCAAATCCTACAACTAAATCTTCTGGCATCCTGCCCTAAAGTCATTTAAATATCTGAAACAGAGAGGACATGGGATAAGCAGAGAAAGACAAGTCCAGAGGAGATGACTAAGAGCAATCAACAATTCCAGATATGTTTTTCCCTCAGCATTTTTGCACATCAGAAGAAATAAACTTTTCTTCACTTCATTTTGTTTCAGTCTTTCTTATCTAGGGTGTTCTTTGATTTGTTTGTTTGTTTGTTTGCAGGCCTTTATCCTAGTGCAATGCTTTCCTATGAAGTACATTCAAGCTGAATTGTGGAACAGATTAGACTGCTTGTGCCTAGAGAGCTAATCTGTGAGTTGGTCCTTTTGGTTTATCACAATGATGTTCTTTTATCAATTTTTTCTGAATCCAGTTCTTTACTTAATTAGTGGCTTGCAAGTAAATGGCATTCTTGGCCAAGCTTAGGAAGTTGAGCCATGGCAATATAGGGTGATGGGGTTGGGAAATCTATAAAAAATCTAATTTTGTCATTTTTCTTATGATTGTTAATAAACTTTTACTAATAAATAACTTTTTATACATAGAGATAATCCAATTATTTTTATACAAACCCTTCAATCCATAATGTTCTGAGTCAACCAAGTCATACTTATAATAATATATACTTATAATAATATAATACCTTATAACAATAAAGACTACATACAGTAACATTAATAAAAGTTACATAGCAAATTAATAGTGTTGCAACAAGTGTATTTTAAAAACCTATTAGAACACAAGCTATATCCCACAACTTTCACCTTCTTATCTCAAAATGGATCTCAACCCCAGAGAGGTTCAGAATTGTTTTGGCCTGACAAATATTTACAAGTCAAAAATCTGAGGTCAGCTGTCTTAAAAATAGCTCCAGATTGTGCCTCCAAAGATGGGGACTGGAACTACTCAACTAGATAGTAGTTAGCAAAAGCTTATGGAGGGACCCCTTTGACTTCAGAAACCTTTTTCTAGAACATTTTTTAGTACATCTTAAAAAAATGTATTTGTTAATGTATATATAAATATATATATATAAATGTATAAATTAACATATATACATATGTTAATACATGGCTATTACAAATTCTGGTGTTTCATTGAATCTGCTAATTGATATGGATATTCCCTCAGTTGGTTCAAATGTTTATTCATGTTCTCCCATGCAATCAAGCACAAAAAAAAAAAAAAAAAAACACCTATCCAGAGTGACAGAGGCTTCATTCTAATCTTCTGTGCTTTATGGGAGCTTTATTATAGAACTTAGACTATCTGTCCAATTTTCTATACTCTTGATAATGGGTAACACGTCCTTTTCTGCATATTTTGATGTTCCAATATTTTCAACCATATAGAATCACTGGGAAGAATTTTTCTGGTTAATTTATATGTTTTTACACATTGGAACACTTTGGATTCCTTGAAAGCACTGTCTGGCCTTTTCCTTTTAGTTAGTCTTGGCTGTAACTCATTCTCTATAGAAACATATTGTCCATTTGAGTTCCTGTTCCAAATAATGATGCATTAACTCAATAAACTGAACAACCAAATACATTATATCTGGACTCTAGGCTTTGGGGTTTCAGTTACGTATGGTTGTTATTTATTTATTTTTTTCTACATGATTGTTGTGTTTTAAGGCAAGAAAAAAATTGCACAATATTTTTTAATTTTTTTTTAAATAATAGCTTTTTTTCCTCAAAATACATGCAAAGATAGTTTTCAACATTCACCCTTGCAAAACTTTGTGTTCCAAATTTTTCTTCTTCCCTCCCTCCCACCCCCTAGATAGCAAGTAATCCAGTATAGGTTAAACACCTGCATTCTTCTAAACATATTTCCACATTTATCATGCTACACGAGAAAAATCAGATCAAAAAGGGGGGAAAATTAGGAAGAAAAAACAAGCAAACAAACAGCAAAAAAGGTGAAAACACTATGTTGTGATCCACATTTAATCCCCATAGTCCTCACTCTGTATGCACATGGCTCTCTCCATCAAAACTCTATTGAAATTGGCCTGAATCACCTCATTGTTGAAAAGAGCCAAGTCCATTACAATTGATCATAATATAATCTTGTTGTTGCTGTATACGTTGTTCTCTTGATTCTGCTTACTTCATTTAGTATCAATTTGTGTAAATCTCTTTAGGCCTTTCTAAATTCTTCCTGTAGATCATTTCTTATAGAACAATAATATTCCATAATATTCACAAACTATAACTTATTCAGCCATTCTCCAACTGATGAACATTCACTCAGTTCCTTGACACTACCAAAAGGGCTGCTACAAACATTTTTGCACATGTGAGTCCTATTCCTTTTTTTATGATCTCTTTGGGATACAGATACAGTAGAGATACTGCTGGATCAAAGGATAGGAACAATTTGATAGCTCTTTGGGCATAGTTCCAAATTTGTACAATATCTTTTGAAAATAGTAGAATTTGAAGTATCTCACTATGTCTAAGGAATTTTTGAGTTCTTATACTGAACATTCTCCATGATAGTTACCAATATCTTTGGAATTTTTTATTTTAATGTCAGTAGTCAATGATGTTAATGTATACCAAATTTGACACATATATATAGGTGTGTGTGTATTCATGCATGCATATGTGTATATATGTGTTTAATCATAATAATAACAATAAATATCAACAACAGCTAACAATTATATAGTGCTTACTTTGTACTAAGGCAACTAGTTGGCCCAATGATTGGAATCAATAAAATATCTCCCTGAGGTCAAATCTGGCCTCAGAAACTTTCTAGCTGTGTGACCCTGGACAAGTCACTTAACCCAACTTACCTCAGTTTACTCATGCGTAAAGTAAACTTCAGAAGGAAATGGTAAGCCACTTTAAGTATCTTTTCCAAGAAAACCTCAAATGGGATCACAAAGAGTGAGACATTCCTGGAAAATGACTGAACATGTTCCAAGCATTCTGCTAAGCACTGTATAATTATTATTTCGTTTGATTCTCCCAAATCATCCTGGAGGTAGGTCTATTCTTAATTTACAAATGAAGAAATGGATACTGAGGGTAAGTGAGCTAACCAGAGCCACATAGTTAGCAAGAATCTGAGTTCAGATTTGAACTGAGAACTTCCTGATATCTATCTACTAGCCCCACTAGCCCCATCTGTAAGCATAGGTATTTATAGTTTGAGGACAATGATATCGTCCCTTCACAAGTACAGATCAAAGTCTTGCTCTACCCAATAAGCTTGTATTCACAACATTCCCTAGCTTAAATCACTCACCATCCTGTAAGTTTTTAGTGACAATAAGCTTCTCCAAATAAGTTGGGTCAGTGACTGGTTACGAGACATCGTGCCTGTTTTGGGGAGAAACTGAAAGTCTGTGATTCTTTGACATTGGAATGAGATTTAATGGCAGACACACACACAGAGACTGATACACATCTGTGTTTAGGTTTAGGGCATCTTTTTCAGGAACAAATACAGATCATCATTGTCTTTGCTTAAAATTGGAGAGTTGCTTGAGGTAATGAGAGTTTTAAGAGCCTGCTCCAGGAACACACAGAGAGAATAATAGAGAGAGAAATTGAATCCAGGTCTTCTTGCTTCTGAGACTAGTTCTTTCTTTTCACTAAGCAATGTTTGCTTGGTACATATAGGTGTGGTTATAAGATCTTATTTAAAAATAACATATGTGTGTACTTACATATATATATACATATCTCTTCATTTATATTCACATATATATATACACACATGTATTTTTTTCTCTCTTTGTATGTATGGAAACGTACTCTTTTGATATGAGAAGAAAGGAAATAGAGATAGAGTCTGGTGGATATAGTCAAAAATACAGAGATAGAAACAGGGGGAGGGAGACATGGAGGGGTGAAGTAAAAAGGAGATGGAATATGAGTATGAGAAGTACAGAACAACAGTGAATTACCATCAGGAAGATAGTTACTCTGGGACTTTGGACAAATAACAATGTCTTGTGTGTTTGGGGCACCTTTCTAAGACCATAAAATGCAGAGGACTTCCTGGTCTGTATTCATGGGGTTTCTGTGCTACATAAGTTCCCTATACTAAAGAAATCAAAGGTTGAACTCAAAATACAAACATAAAGACATACACATGTATATAGGTGTCCAGGTGTACATTTGTGTGCATATACATGTGCACCCCAAAGTACAAAGAAATGAATTGAGCAAAATCATATACTTCTTCAGTACTTATTCCCACCTACTTACTGACTACTCGGTTTCCTTCCAGGATAGAGTGATGTCTTTTTTAAGGAAAAGAAGTGTACTTATTTCTAGATTGCTTAATGCTCAAGTTAATGTTTACTTTTCCCATGCTTAAATATAAAGTTTCAGCCTTTCCACATGCTTTTAAGTCAAATATGTTGATTTATATACTTCAGCATCTTTTTTCCTTTCCTTCCTTTCCCTTCCTTCCTTCCCTTTCCTTCCTTCCTTCTTTTCTTCCTTCCTTCCTTCCTTCTTTCCTTCCTACCCTTGCTTCTTTCCTTCCTTTTTGATCAGGCCCATGATGTCATTGGTCTGAGGAATTCCTGTTAAGATGTATCCCTCTCCTAGTGCAGATAGAAATTTGCAACCTTATAGAGTTTCTGGCATCAGGCACTGGGATGTGGAAGGTTAAGTGATGTGCCTAAGGTCACTCAACCATTTTGTTTCAGAGGCAGGATTTCAATCTAGGCTTTCCTAATGGAGGTCTAATATCCCCATCTGCTATGCCATGCTTTCTCTCTCTTATGATAGAGTGAAAAAAAAAATAGCATTTAGCATAGTCCTTTTCAATTATTGCATTATTTCCATTTAATTTTAATGTTTAAAGTTCAGAGTAAAATGATCTCATAGACTAACCATGTTGTATCAGCCTTTTAAGGCTCAGAGACATTATTGGGCTCAGGATATTTGAATTCATGTAATAACAAGCCATATTATAAAAAATTCTACTTTATTTCTAGAAACTTAAAACTATAAGAGTTGAAATATAAACTCTAAGTAAATTGGAGAGATCATTGTGATGATGACTTTTTTTTTTTCTTTTTGCTGAAGCAGTTGGGGTTAAGTGACTTGCCCAGAGTCACACAGCTAGGAAGTGTTAAGTGTCTGAGGCCAGATCTGAACTCAGGTTTTCCTGACTTGAGGGCTGGTGCTCTATCCACTTTGCCATTTTGCTGACCCTTGATGATGACTTAAAAAAAAAAAAAAAAGTCCATTGGAAAGGGAAAAAATGGATTGCAGAGTATCCTGTAAATAGAGGAGAGAATACTATCTTTTTTTCCTGAGCCCATCTGATTCCCTAGGAAAGGGGAGCTCATTGATAAGGCTGGGGTCTGTAGGTATATGGTAAAACAAAGAACAATGAAGCTCCTGGGCTCCACTTCTCAGGAAAAAACTTGGGGAAAAAAAAGTCTGTTTTACCTAGAGAAAATACTGACTGTTGGAGAAAAAATAAATCATTGATTAAAATCTATCTCAAATAAAGTGACTTAAAATAAAAAAAAAGACAGTGCGTTGGAACTGATTCCATGTGCCAATGTCTTGTAATTAGTATAAAAGGTTATGATTTTATGTGGAGGAGTCTGTAGAATTAAACTGGACAATTTTGTTTTGCAGAAGTTTTATTTTTACTTTCTATATCTTCAATTAATTCTATTTTGTATGAGTTCTTATTTTCATAAAAAGAATATCAAACATTATCTTATATGAGTAGTGGTCTAGCCGCTAGATTTAATGTTCCCTTAAATACCATTACCACGTTGCTTGTGCATTTCTAATGTTTTTTGTAATGTCTTTAGAACCGAAAGAACTAACCTCTCTTGATTTCACAAATGGTAATGAAAAATCCACAGCACATTAAGCTGCCTTTAATAGTCCCAGTGGCTATAGCAACAGACAGCCACACTATACTTAATCATGTTATTACAATATAACCCACAAGTAGGGAGATTTTCATGACAGTTATTAGAATATAATGTCACTCCTTCTGAATCAACTATTTATGATGAAAGTTTGTAGCAACATGCCCCCTCTTCTTCAAAGCTGTGCTTTCAAATTACCTTTTCACTTCAAACCTACTAGTATTAGTTTTAGACATGCCTCCCTTTTCTGTGACCAGGTTTCTGGAGAGGAACAGAAATATAACCTCATGATATGACCTTAGTCCTTAAATAACAGACTACAATGAGGAAGTAGTTAGGAGGAGTTAGGAGGTTCTTTGCTGTTGGCTATCAGACTTAAAAACAAAAGTCCTGGATTCATCTTATCTCTGATGCTTTCCTGATATTTGACCCTCAGCAAAACATTTGATTTTCCTAATATCCTGATAAAAATGGGTTTAAAATCTATCCACCTATTTCACAATATCATTGTGAAGAATGTGCTTTGTAAATTTTAGAGTGCTAGATAACTGTGAGATTTTGCTATTTTGCCAGTGTCCAGTAATCAATAGTGGAACTATAAGACTAGAAAACCAAAGGGTGCCTATCTAATCAAATTATAGTATATGGATATAATGGGATAATGTTGTGCAATAAAAAAAAAAAATGATAAAATGGATCCTTTAAGAGAGTTTTGGGAAGACATACGATTTGGTATATAGTAAAGTCAGCAGAATCATATTGGTTTATATTATACTGTGCTGTAAATAAATAAAAGATTTAAAAGACTTAACTCTGATTAATACAGTGACTAAAAATGATTATAAGAATCAATAATAATATATGATACCAACTTCCTGACAGAGATCTTAAGATAGGCTTAAGATGCAGAATCAAATGTACACACACACACACACACACACACACACACACACACATTCAATCATTTCAGTTGTGACCAACTCTTCAACTCTTCATGATCTCATTTGGGGTTTTTCTTGGCAAAGATACTGGAGTGGTTCGTCATTTCCTTCTCCAGCTCATTTTTACAGATGGAAAACTGAGGCAAACAGGGTCATGTAGCTAGTAAATGTCTAAGGCCAGATTTGAAATCAAAAAGTTTAGTTTTCCTGATTGTAGGTTTGGAACTCTAATAAAAAGTTTTTTGTTGGTATTGTTGTTTACTCATCTGCATACTTTTTGGGGGGAATTTGGTTTTATAATTAGAGGTTAAGAGGGAGAGATAATAGATTTTATTAAATTAAAAAAGCAGTTTACTTGAAAACATATAAGGCTATCAGGGTCATCTTCATGCATTTAAAGTAGACCTAAGGATCTTAGTTCAAATAGTTGGTTGCACTGGAAGATGAATTGAATTGGAAATCAAATTCACTAGATTCTAGTCCTTATTACCTATTTATTAGCTGTGTAACTTATCCTTTAGATTTGTCTTTCCTAATCCAGTAATACTAATATTGTGCTAAATTATCTCCAGGTTCACTTTTTAGCTTTGAAAATATGGTTCTCTTCCCACCCCCTGCCAAAAATGTATATAGTAAGGAGACTATATACTATGTAAATATAGGCTAGATTTGAATAAATATAAAGAAATGGGGAAAACAATTCAGACAGGGAATAAAATTTTTGAAGTTTAGGCTTTTGCTCAAAAGAATGCTTCATCATCAGAGAGCCATCTGCAATCAGAGAGAGGACTGTGCAAACAGTATGGATTACAACATAGTATTTTTACTCTTTTTGTTGTTGCTTGCTTGCATTTTATTTTCTTTCTCACTTTTCCCCTTTTTTAATCCGATTTTTCTTGTGCAACATATCTGTATAGAAGAATTTCACATGTTTAACATATATTGGTTTACTTGACCTCTAGGGGAAGAGATAGGGGAAAGGAAGGGAAAATTTTTAGAACTCAAGGTTTTGCAAGGGTGAATGTTGGAAAATTATCCATGCATATGTTTTGAAATTTAAAAAAACTTTAATAAAAAATAAAAAAATATTTCATCACCTGGAAATAATACCAGAAGCTTTTATCAACAAAAATTCGATTAGAGTGAAACCTAAGAAGAGTCTATGTGTTTATTTCTTTTTCAGAAAAGTTTAAAACTACTTTTTCATGTGCAAGAAAAATTTGGCCATTATGCTAATAATTTATAAATGGTACTTTTAGGGTAACATTGGATCTCATTAAGTTCTCATTTATTCCATTTGCAAATCTGTGGATTAATAAAACAAAGATTTGTTAATTAACCAAGGTGAATGACATATGGCTTTCAAAATGAAAAATATAATGGAAAACAAACAAAGATATTCATATTCAAGATTTCACTAATTTTTCAATTTTCTATCATGAAGGTGAATAATATAAATTAGTTCTATGATTTTGTTTGGAGAACTTTTGTGCAAGGAACTCCATCAATGCAAATTTGCTACATTTTATGACAACAATATTTGAAGTTTGATGAGAACAATGAGAAGTTAAGCTTCTTACCCACAAACACAAACTGAGGATATGAAAGAGCTGGGACTTTAACCTAGTTCTTAACTGGATTTGATGCTGGCTTTCTATTCACTACAGCATGTTGTTTCACCTCTACCAGGAAACAACAGAGGAAAAAACAGTGAATATTTGTGTTATTAATGCACATATTATATAACTTGTAAATATAGGTGGCTGTAAATGTCCCTTCAAAGGTGGACTACATTATGACCAAGTACCTTCAAAACATGTTCTAATAATCCCTCTTGAGTTGAATCTGAAGGGATTGCCAGGAGGAACATAATGAGAGTTTGGAGCAATACAGCCTCTGACACTGACCTCTGAGAATGACAAAGTGTAAAAAGCTCCTTATCAAAAGAGTCCAAAAACCTTAGTTTTCAGCTCTATCATTATTAACTCTCAATGTGACTTTGAGCAAATTATTTACCCTTGCTAAATCTCAGTTTTCATTTCAGCAAAATGAATAATCTGGATTAGATTATTTTTAAAATTACTTTCTTTTCTAAAAATCTATGATTCAAAGAAGATAATCTTCTGAGTTTACCATGCCCTTGAATTTAACTTATATTCAGCATTATAAATCAAACAAGAGCACAGAAAAGCTGAATAAATCAAATACATAAGTATCACTTACCAGTAATAGTATTCTGATGAACTTTGTAAAAAAATAGACTAGTAAAATTTAGATTTTTGCTGATTTCAGACATGTGTCAAGATTCTTTTTGTTAGATTCTTTTGTTAGGCAACTCACTTTTTTTTGTTTTTTTTTAGATTTTATAGTAACAGATTTATAACATATCAGACAGTAGATATAAAAGCCAATATGTTAATGTAGAAAGGTAATTATATATTTATTTCCCCACAGAAAATATTAGTACAAACATTTGGTAAAGTCAGTGAATTCCTTTTCTCTCTCCATTTTTAGAAGTATTCAGTTTTATAAAATTTTACAGAGGCAATGAAGATTCTCTAGTATATGAATTACAGATGTTACAAAAAAAGATTGGTTCTTTCTTTCGCAAATTGTATTCACCAGGATAATGCTCTTTGGCTTTCTATCTAAAGTGGCCTTGGTAATGTGAAGGGCATAATCTCAGAATCCATATTTATGAAATCACTTAAGGTTATTCAGATAAATCTTATTAATCTTTTATATTCTCTAAGTAAATCATGTTTTCATGTTTATGCTGTGAAATGAAGATAATAATATCACCTACTTAACAGAGTTGTTGTTAGGATCAAGTAGGATAATATTTGTAAAGGTGCTTAGTTTCACATTTGGCACATAGTAGGTACTATACAAATACTTATTCCTTTCCTCTTAATTTCCAGTAATTCACTGACTTTTTTTTTTTAAATGTTATTTTTTGTTAATGTAATAATGGTGGAAATGGATGATGAACAGAGTTGTTCAACTACTCCTTTTTCCTTTTCCTCATTCCTAATAACTTGGTGCATAAAATTATTTCTCCATACAAATGTTCTTCTGATATGGAAAAATTTAATCAAAGAATCTGTAATTCTCTGTTTCTCTGTCTCTGCCTATTTCTGTCTCTGTCTCTGTCTCTCTCCCTCTCTCTTCCTCTCTCCCACTCTCTTTCTTCTGTGTTTTTAAACAATAACTAACAGTGCTCTGATAAATCAGACAACATTGGATCTTTTATTTTTTCCCTCTTTTCTGGGAAACTCTTTGAATATGTGTAAAAAAAGTGGTTAGCCCAGTGCCTGGAACATAGTAGGTTCTGTGTAAATGCTCATTTCCTTTCCCCTTTCTCATTAGTGATACAATTTGGCCATAAGGAAGATAATTTTTAAGTCTGAAAAGAATTATAGTTTTGTGTCACTCAAAGGGCAATAGAAAAGTATACACTAGTTATGAATAGGTGACAACATATTACTAATGAAGAACTGGACAGGAGAAGTGGCATAAGATATTAGAAAATATTACTAGAATTTAAAAAAAAAAGAACTTTTGCCCAGGAATGTAATGACAATGAGTGATAATCAATTGATAAAAAGCTCATTTACTCTACTGATATACAAAAGTATCAAGACTTCCAGAGCAAGCCCTTTTGATATAGGACAGACTTCCTATTTACTATTTTCAAGGATCATTAATAAAATTTATACTGGAGGAAAAAGCACGGATAGGAAATAGTCCGCATTATTGGAAGGTATGCCCATAAGAATGAGATTGCTATTCCATTCAAGTATCAAAACATTAATAATGATGACAAAGCAGCATATCATCATTAAACAACTGAATTTGGAATCAGAGACTTGGATTCAAATCCAGGCTCTATACTTAGCACCTCTGTGACCTTGACAAGTGATTTAATCTCACTTCTTTTTAATTTCCTCTATATATTCAGTAGCAAATATTAGAAATTCTTTAATTTATCTATATAACTCAGTCAAAATAGTTATCAATCCCATTTAAAACACATACAGGCCAAATTTATAAAAATACCTTTCATAAAGTTATAAAATTCCAAAGAGGGACAGTATTTTAATAGTCATATATTACAATCTTCTTATTTCACAGATGAGGAAACTACTGTGCATCAAACTTTAGGGACATGTTTGAGCTCACATCATTCAAAAAAAAAAAAAAGCTTAGGGAAGTAAAGTTTTCTGATTCTAAACTTTTAGTTTTTGTTAAACCAATTTTGAGTCATAAATCATGATTAAAAATAAAATTATATATATATATATATATATATATATATATATATGAATTTCCCCAACAGTTAATAAAACACTTTAGTCACAGAAGGGCCTTAATTTAATTCTCATTAACTGTGTAATTTACCTGAATGTCCCAAATAATTCCTTCAAAGTACTTCATTTTGGTTATGGAAACCTGATTGGAGAGGGATAATGGCAGGATATAGATTTGTTCAGATTTGGATCTAAGAGTCCTTAATCCTAAAGACATGCTAAATTGTTGTCTTTCTTTGCACAAACTTGCTCTATTGACTCTAGCATTGTCTTTTGAGACTGGATGACAGCCTATTTGGCAGAGGTTTCTAAATGGGTCACATGCTTACTAATTACTTCTTCAGTTGATCAGTTGCATTAAATATTTCTCTTGTTAGCAAAAAGGGAAATGGCTCCAAAGGTGGGACATTTGTGTTTTGGTAGATAAAACTTAGTGCTTTCTATCTACATGGGGTAACTTGTTCATTGAGGAGGGGATTCTTTTTGTAAGGAAATTTAACCAAATATTTCCTCTTTCTATTTTTTTTTTTATCTGTAGCTCTAACAACAGAAAGGAATCAGTCTCCTTTTCTGGCTTAGAGTTGAGGAAGTATTAGTTCAGGACATCAGGGGAAAATAAATCAGAAGTTCTTTCTTCAAGTAGGCTAAGAGTCCTAAACTCCACCCTCTACCTCAAAGGCTATGTTTTAAAAAAGAAGATGGATTCTGGGCTCATATCACTTTATGGATGTTGAGATGACTGTAGTCTTCATAGGAAAATCAAAGGTAAGTGAGTGATGTTTGGCAAGAAATATGAGAAACTTTTTGTTATAGATTATTTTTTTCTTGAGTATATTTCCTCTGTTTCTACTTAACTTTTATGATTTTGACAATGGCAACCAAAGCTTCAATATATCTCCTTTAGGTTTTTCTGCCCTAAAATCTCATATCTTTTATTCAGAGGGGTTTATTATTGCTGTTGTTATAATTAATTCCTTAACCCCTTTTACCCTCACATAAAGACAAGGTGGTTAATTTTCAAAATTTCATTAAAGATAGAAAAGAAGCATTAAACTTGGGAATAATACCTTATATAATTTAATCATATAACTCCTGGCTTGGTTATTAGAGCTCTGGGCCTGAAATTAGAAAAATTTAAGTTTAAATCTATCCTTAGAACTAATTTTGTGACTTTAGATTGTAATGTCAAAAGAAACTGAGCAGGACAGAGATTAGAGGCCACCTTAAGGCAGAATATGAAATAGGACAAATGGAGGAACTGGTCACCCCATTAAAAGTGACCTTTGGCATTACAAGATAAGCTGCCTAACCTCTGTTTTTCTAGACTGTAAAAATTGTCAATAAGAGAACTTATCCCTCAGAGTTGTGAGAATCAAATGAAACAATATTTGTAAAAGTGTTCAACACATTGATTGACACATAATAGGCCATATGTAAATATTTATTTTCTTCACCTTAATTGCTAGTAATTCACTGGTAAATAATAAATGAGAAAGTTTTAACTCTTGCGAATATAATAGTAATGAGAATATGTGGTAATCAGGTTTCTTCAATTATTTCTTTTTTTCTTTTTCCCTAAGGACTGGGTACCAATGAAGTCTTTCGATGTAAATGTTCCATCTCTGTCTCTGAAAATTGTATTCAAAGAATCTGTAAATATATCTAAGTAGATATAGATAGATATAAATTTTGGCCAACTCTGAACCCAGACACAATCCTTTGACATGACAGTATTAAATCTATTTCTCTTCTCTGAAAATGCTCCCTCTTCAGTGGACTCCTCTCAAATACATCCAGACTTTCAAAGGCCTATCTATGATAAACGCTGTTTATAAAGACAAAGTAAATGTCTAGTAAAAGACTTTCCCTGTGCCCAGACAGAAAGCTTTTAGATCTCTAGGAGAAAGCCAAAGGGGGGGAATAGGTAGTGTATAACTGTCCTGGATGGATGTAGTACAGGGAGGTTTTGTTCATACAACATATGGACTGACATTCCTTATTCCTTTGACTCAATGGGTAGATCAAGCCTCATTCTCAGGTGTGGTCTCTTTCTTTCTAGTGATTGCTTCTGATTATGCTTCTATTTTCCGGACTGTGTGTGTAAGTTTCCATGGCCTTTCATTTTCCAGCTCCATGCTCCTTTATCAAAGGTCCTCAGAAACCATATTCTTCTTCTCTTGCTTTCAAACGGGGTGATTTCTAAGGGCTACCTGGAGGCCCAGCCTATGATTATATCATATTGAGTTGTTTCTCTTCTAAGTCACTTAAGGGGCCTATAAAATGTTTCTTATAAAAGATGAGACTGCATTTTTAGTTAGTTTAATGCCTTGTTATCAGTTCTTTTTCTGTGATTAACAACTGAGCTTTCAAAGATCATTTGGAAGAAAGAGTATACAAACTACTTAGAAACATTTTTCCTCCATTGTGGTGGATTTTTGATATTGCTATTATAAATTCACATTTTACACATTTAGGATGAAAGTCTCCAATTCCATGATATCTCATACTCATTATTGTCTGTCCCATAAATCCTCCTATAATAATAATAACAATAATAATTCATGGGTAGTACTAAGGCTCTCAGATTGGTCCTGACCATCCATCCCTTCCTCCTATCAGATGGTCAGATCACCTCTCTTTTCTTTGACAATGCCCTTATTTATGCTATTTTCTCAATTCATTAAGTATTTCTCAAGTACCTACTTCATAGATGTAAGGTGTTCAATAGGTGCTAAAGGTATAAAAAAGAATTAAAAAAATAACACTGGTTTTTAGGGAGTTTATTAAGGAAAGGGAATATGTTGTATAGGAGGGATAGTATGGCATACAGTAGAAGGGATAGTGAATTAATTCTCAAATAAGGAAGACCAAAGTTGAAATTGTATCTCTGACACTGAGTTGCTTTGTGGTCATGAACAAGACATTTTAGCTTTCTGTTTCCTCATGTATGAAATGAGAATAATACTATGGATACTACCTGTCTTAAAGGATTATTGTGAGACCCAAATAATATCATGTAACATGTGAATAGGGTTTTCTATAGTTAAATATAAGATGGGAGAGAAGGCAGTAGTAGTTGAAGAAATCAGGAAAAGCTTTACCTTCATCTTAAAGAAAGATAAGAATCTAAGAAGTAGTGCTGAGAAGAAAATGCATTTTATGCATGAGAGCTGGCTGGTACCAGGGTCCTGTGGCTGGAAATGGAGAGTCATGTGTGAGGAACAAAGAAAAGGCCATTGTGACCATTTGTTAGATAGATGCCAGAGATTAGGTGTTGTGGTCTGTGATCCTGGAATTGATTGAAGCTAATTGTTCTCCAAGGTATTCTGGCATATGAGGAAAGTAGCCCTGAAAATTTGGTCTCATTAATGCATGCATACTCAACCGAGTTAACTAGCCACACACATGGTAAAGGTTATTGGGGAGAAAATGAATGAATTGTAATACATTTCACAATAAAGCAGTAAAAAGAATATTGGACTGGGCACTGGAAGATTTGAATTTTATTCCTGGCTCTGCAATTTTCTTTGTGACCTTAAGAAAGTTATGTCATTGCTGGAGGCTTAAAGTTTTCTCCATAATAAAAGGAAGAGTATGAACCCTAGGTCTCCCAAATTCTTTAATTCTGATCTGGGAGAGCATTTACTTGATAGGCAAATTGTTTGAAGAAACGTCTCTTATCAGCTTCAGGGGGGAAAGATAAAGGGAGTGAATGATAAGGAGCCAGAGCTGACTGAAGGAAATAATGGGACGCCCTACTTTGCCTAGGATATAATTTAAGTTTGAGTTTGTCAAAGTGGTAGTATGAACTAATAGTACTTGCCAGGACAAGTCTTTCAAGAAGGTAAGTGTATCACCTTTCCCCTATCTGACAGGAAAGAGAATGAAGGGCATGGAGGCTCTTGAGAAATGCATGTAAGTTTGCTGCTGGCTAAAGGTTAATGATTGGCTTCTTTTGTCCTTAGCTTTGAGCAGCTGAGAAAAGTGGCAGTCTCTGGAGAACTCTCTTTGTTCAGGTAACTTTTGAATCCTATAGATGATATTCTTGTCAGGACTGAGTTGGGATTTGTTTAGTTTTACACTCAATCCATTTCAACTTTTTTACTGTCACGGGAAAAAAAGTCATTATTTTCCAGTTAATAGAGAAAAGGTATGTTTTATTTTGTTTTCTTTTTATTTTTCTTTTTTTTTTTTTTGGGGGGGGGGTTATTTTGGTTTTTTGTTTTGATTCCCAAAGGTAAGGCTTTAGTAGAGGGAAGTTTTGGGGTATCTGAATTAGCTAAAATCTCTCCCTTTTATGTAGGTCCTATGATATGTGAATCTCAGAGTTAAGATCTGATAACAGGAAGGAATATGCAATTCTTGCCTAAGTTTCTGAGTTCCAGCTGTAGGACAAGCTGTTGTGTATATAAATAGTATAAAATTATTTTCTGAATTGCTTAATTGTCAAGTCTTGTTTGGGATGAAAACCAAAAAAGTTTTATCCCAAAACTTTCTGTACAGAGGATTGATTTTTTCCCTAACATTAAATATTTGCTTTGTATTTCATTCTGGTTAATAATTTCAAAAGTTTACCTAATTTGTTCCATTTTAAATCATGTTTTTTATATTATTGAGTAAATAGTTTTGCTCAACAGTGATAAACAAAAACAAAAATAATTAGATTTAAATATAGTTTAGATAATTTGGTTTTATCCTATTAAAGAGTCACATCCATATAGTTATTCTGATCAAAGAGTATTTTTTTTATGTTATTAACATGGTTCTTTAATGATGGACTTGTAAACATAACAGAGAACAAGCTATATGTTTGTGTTATACATACATACATGTATGGAGGAAGAGAGAGAAAAAGTCGGAGAAGCTTGGTTTCTATTACCTTTAGAGGTTCTATAATATAAGTGAAGAGAATAAATTGCAAGATCTCCCAAATTCTTGAGTTCTGTAATTCTGGAAATATACCACAAAACATTTACAATACAAGCAAACTGCTTGAACATATATTTTGGCTTCAGGGGGAAAAAAAAGATAAAGGATAAAAATATGATAATCGAAGTTGACAGATGGAAATAATGGGAATCACTACTCTAACTAAAATATAATTTTAGGTACTTTTATTAGATAGATTATCTGTCTATATAAATTATTTTATATTTACATATATTGTATATGCATATATGTAATATATGTAAATATAAAATAATTTAAATTTATATTTATATAATAGCATAAATAGCATAAATTTAAATTTATATATGTACATATATACATATATATATATATATATAATATACCTATTATTTAGAGCTATTAAGTCTCTCTACATATGCTATCTTATTCTCTTCTGAATACACAATGCTTGTAGATACCTGTCTCCAAGGCATGGATGAAATATACTCATCAATTGGCAAAGTTTATGAAGAGTTAAGCATGTTCCAAACTTGACTATTGTTACCTTGACTCATTCATCTAGGGCCCAAGGACAAAAATATCTTATTATGACTGAATTTAGCCTTGGGTAATAAAGGCAAGTAAAACATCAGAAACTTAATAGTCAAGTTAATTCCTTAGTGGTTCCACCCATGCATTTCCAATTATATTTCTTTCAAGTTGAATTTAACCAATAATGATTATTCATTCTTAAATTTATCAGGAAACAAATGTAGTTGTGTTACTTAGGGAAGTTCTGTATTCTTGTTAATGGAAAAATATATTTGATCTTTTAGAATTCATAAATTCTATTTAGAATTATTTTAGAATTCATAAATTCAGAGCTAGAGCTGTAGAATGAAAACTTGGGATTAAATCTCAACTCTCCTACTTAGTAGCTGATTAAGCATTGATAGATCATTTAAGGCTTTTTGAGTCTCATTTTTTAAATCTGCAAAATCAAAAAATTAGACTAAATGACCTTTAAGATCCAAATGTATTTTAAAAATCTGACTTTTTTTTTGTACTTGGGGGAATTTATGGATTTATTTTGCTTGATCATGCTGATTTATTTGAAGGCATTACATTGAGCAGTTCATTCATTTACTCATCTATTTGATAGAGAATTGATAGGATAAAAAGGGTAGTAAGTGTTTAAAAAAAGAACATCAATGAATCATTGAAATGTACAAAAGAGAACAGAAGATAGTTCTGCTGGAGAAACAGGAAAACTGGACACCTTTATAATTAAATATTATTTGTGTTAAGCTTTGTAATGAAGTAATTTGTAAATACATAATCAATATACTAAAAAATCCAAATAGTATTAAGACCGATTCAGAATTTCATATGCAACCTTTTTCACTGTTCTTTGCACATGAAAATGTTGATATGTTAATGCTTGTCAGATTAAAATAGCAAAAAATAATGATATAATTTTAAAAATTATGAACCTAATGGTTTTTAACATGTAAGTACATTGTTGCTTCTTAATGTACAACTAGTGTAGTTTAAACTTTTCAATATCATGCGGTATCTGTAAGTTTATCCTTTAAGCTGTATATGATTGTGTATTTTACTATGAACTATGTTATTCAGCCCTTAATTTTAAGAAAGATTATACAAGACTGGATACTATTTTGATTCTGTTGTTGACCAAAGCAAGTTGACATCCTATTTTACAAATTAATAGAAATCTTTTAAAAATGTACAAATATATATATATATACACACACACACACACACACACACACACGCATACACATAGAGGCACCTCATATTTGGGGTGTTGTTGAGCCCTTTTCAGAATTGTTCATCTACCTTTGAGGACTATCTGGCACTCTCACTCCAAGAAGCTATAACATGCACAGTTATTATACCTTAGTAAACAGTTTGGGCAGAATGGTTAAATCAGACTGAGGGTAACATAGATGATTTCAGAAAGCTTGGAGAGACTTCCATGAACTGATGCTAAATGAAATGAATAAAACCAAAAGAACATTTTATACAGCAACAAGATTATGTGATGATCAACTGTGATGGACATGGTTCTTTTCAACAATGAAATGATTCAGACCAGTTCCTATGGACTTGGGATGGAAAGAGCCATCTGCCTACAAAGAGAGGACTATGGGGACATAGTATTTTCATCTTTTTTGTTGTTTGCTTGCTTGTTTTTTCTCTCATCTCTTTTCTTTTTTTGATCTAATTTTTCTTGTGCAGCATGATGTGTGGAAATATGTGTAGAAGAATTGCACATGTTTAACCTATATTGGATTACTTGCTATCTATGGGGAGGGTAAAGGTGAGGAGGAAGGGAGAGAGAAAAAAATATGGAACACAAGGTTTTGTAAGGTTGAATGTTGAAAACTATTTTTGCATCTATTTTGAAAATAAAAAGCTACTATTGAAGAACAAGAAAGTAACTGATGGGCCTCAAACCTATTAGTGATTTGGGGGGGATTCCACTTTTTACAACCCAATTTGAGGTTTTCTTGCCAAAGTTGCTGGTCTGTTTGCCATTTACTTCTTCCTCAATTTTATAGATGAGAAACTAAGGCAAACAAGGTTAAGTGATTTGCTTAAGGTCACAAAGCTAAGTAAATGCCTGAGGCCAGATTTGAACTCAAGAAGATGAGTCCTCCTGATTTCAGGACTGGAACTCTATTTGTTTATTACCTAGCTGAAGACAAAAACATGATATTTGGCCAGAAGAGCTCATGTTACAAGGTGGTCTAATGAATAAGTTCTAGACTTGAGTCTGAGACGGAACACTGCATCAGAAACATTGTATGGTTTTGGACATGTTACCTAATTTCATTCATACTCAGTTTCTTTTTACAGATAAGAAAATCTTATCTGTAAAATAGGGTTATAACACCTTACTCCTTGTGAGAATCAAACAAGATATCATATGTAAAGTGCTTTACAAATCTTAAAGTGCTATAAAATGTCAATGATTATTGTTGTGATTATTGTTTCTATCAAAGAGGAGTAGTTTCGATGAAAAGTCAGCCAATACACTATTAGTGTGGCCATGAAATCACCATTGATATCATCTGAAATTGATGATCTATTTAATATTATTTGATAAGTACCTACTATGTGCTGAGTGCTTTACTATGATTTATTTCATACTAACAACAATGCTGTGGGGTAGATGCAATTATCTCTGTTTTATAGTTAAAGAAATAAAGGTTAAATGACTTGCCCAGACTCACACAGCTAGCAAGTTTCTGAGGCTTGTTTAAAATTATAAAGTCTCTCTGATTCCAAGCTCAGTATTCTATCCACTGTGCCACCTAAATGACAATAGAGTAATGCCATAAATTTCAAACTACTCCTGAAGGAATGCATAAAAATACTAGGCTTTTCATCCTTATTAGTGTTACACATTGGAAAAAATGTTCTGTTTGGCATTGAAGACTTTGTTTCAGTTTCTACTGCTTGGAACTTAGATGTTAGCAAATTACTTATTTTTCCAAATACATGTAAAAATAGTTTTCAACATTCATTTTTGTAAAATTTTGTGCTCTGAATATTCCTCCCTCCCTAAATTTCCCTCTCTCCAAGACAGCAAGCAATATGATAATGGTTAAAGGCATTCAATCATTTTAAACAAATTTCCATATTTGTCATATTGTGCAAGAAAAGTCAGCCCAGAAGGGAAAAAAAAAAAAAAACTAGGAGAAAGAAAAAAGTAAACAAGCAAAAAGATGAAAATACTATCCTTCAATTCACAATCACTCTCCATAGTTCTCTGTGGATGTAGAAGAAATTTCAGAACCAAATCTATTGGAATTGTATTGAATCACCACACAGTTGAGAAGAACTTAGTCACAACTGATAGTCACATAATTTTGTTATTGTGTACAGTGTTCTCTTGGTTCTGCTCACTTAGCATCAGTTAATGTGAGCTTTTGCAAGCTTTTCTTTCTTTATTTGGAGAGTCAATTGGAGTTAAATGACTTGCCTAGGGTCATATAATTAGGAAGTGTTAAGTGTTTGAGTCTTAATTTGATCTCAGGTCCTCCTGACTTCAGAGTTTATTGTTCTATACACTGACTGCCCCATCTGAAATTAGCCTGCTCATCATTTCTTATAGAACAAAAATATTCCATTATCTTTATATAACAACTTATTCAGCCACTCCCAAATGAGGAGCATCCACTCTATAAACTTTTGCACACATATGTCCTTTTCTCTTTTATTATCTCCTTGGGATAAAGACCAAGTAATGACAATCCTGGGTCAAAAGTTATGCAGTTTTATAGCCCTTTAGCCATAGTTAAACAAATTGTTCTCCAGAACGGTTGCATTAGTTCACAATTTCACTAACATGTATTAGTGTCCATGTTTTCCCACATCCCCTCCAATATATATTATCATCTTTATTGCTCCCATCTTAAAAGCTCAAAGTATTTTGAGACAGGGCCCGAATCCAGAGTTTTCTGTAAGTCAGCCGACTTTCTATAGACTATTTTGAACTACCTCCTAGAGTTAGGAATAGGTTGCTTCAAATAATGCCCCTGACACTCACACTTTGCCTTTTGCCTCAGTTGTTTTTTCCATGGCATGAAACTCCCTAGAACTAATCTACCAAACTATTGTAATGAGATCTATATCTATATGTCTAGATGTATATTTATATCTATATATGTGTCACGGTTTCTATGAAAAAGACATAACAGATTTTTCATCCAATCAGCCCTTTGAAAGTGGGAATCCTATCTATTACCTAAAGAAGCAAAACATTTTAATTCTGTTTTTTAAATGAATTATTAGGATACTAGTATCCTTATTTATAAGGATAGATAGCTATAAGATAAGTTTCCTTATCTATAAAAAGCATAGAGATACTAGAGATACTAGGTTTAGATCTGGAAGGGACTTTAGAGATCAGCAAATCCAACCCTCTCAATTTCACATTTCATATAATTAATGTTCTTAAAAATTAGGAGTTTTAGTTTCAAAGATGACAAGCCTTCTTGTATGTTTCATCCAATACTTTCAAAGAAGTTATCTTATTCATATAGGCTTCTCTTTTGTTTCTTATCTCTGTCTTTCTTTTCTTCATATATTCTTGATCCCATTTAGTTATACAGTTGTCACTTAATGCATTTTGTGAGATTTCCGTTCAACTGATCTGTTGAAACTTGTTTGCATGTTTCTTTTTTAATGCCATTATGTAAAAATCATTGCTAATTCAGTGGTGAATGATAATATGCACAATAAAAGTAGATAAAATTATTGAAAGTAAAATTAAATACCAATGAATATCAATGTGATAGGAAATATAAGATACTACAAGAAATTCACATTGAAGTTCTTTATTCATAACCCAGTATTTTATTCTGCATTTAATACTTATTTGGCTTACCATTACATATTCTTGTGAAAATGTTTTATTGTCAATGATTAGGCCAATAAAATGTCTGAGAATGAAAAATCAGAAAATCAAGGTCACACTGGAGGTCACCAGCATGATGCATAAAATCACAGAATATACCGATTCTGAGGTATTAGGCACTTAACATTAAACTGTGGACACACTAAAAAAAGAAATGTCATTCTCTTTATAGAAAATTTTTCAAGGTGGCCATGACTTCCTAACAAATACTGTGTTTATATGAAACCTAAACAAGAAATCTGTTCTATCAATTCAATAACACAAGAGTAGTCAATTGAGTAAATAATTCAAGCAAAACAATTTGAGAATCTGCTAAAGAAACTGAACTGATTGCTCAATTTCGTTAAAGCAGGAAACGGAGTGTGTGTGTGTACATGTCTGTATAAGTCTGCTTGTGCACATGTATTAACATATATGACTTAGGGGACATGCATTTAGTTCCTCTTGAGCTGCTTGAAGATAGGATACAGGATTCAATATATCTCATTATTTTGTCACGTTTCTTAGAGTTCCTATTACAATACTCTTCAACTGAAACTTTGACTGGCAATTTTGGTGCCAGGGGCTAGTTTAGGAAGTTCCTGGAGGAATCATCATGAAGTAAATATTCAAAACAATTCTTTTAGGAAGGAAAAATTCAGTTGAGAAGGTTTAGAAGGCCATAAGGTGGGACGGGTGTGGAAGGTGGGGAGAAAGTGGGGAAAGAGATTCCAGGATGTCAATTAATATTCTGTTTAAATGTTTTTTGTTAATTAGATAAAAGGTTCTATTGTTTTTATGCTACTAAGGAAATCTAAAGATGATTGTCTTTTAAATAAAGGCTTCTTAAACTTTTTCCTCTTGTGACCCCTTTTGACCGGAGAAATTTTTATGTAACTTTAGTAGTTGTATAAGTAAATAAAAGAGATATACAGAGACTTTCACATTCAGTTATGAGACTCCATATGGAGTCACAACACACACTTTAAGATACATGAGCATAGACTACAATGAATGTTTGGTTCATTAGTTATTTATACATAAAAGTATAATTCATTTGTAATTTTATATTCACAGTCCCTGTTGCAATGTAAGGACTTAATAAATTCTTGCTGAATTCTTGCTGCGATTGATTAATTGATTTGATTGGGGGTTAGGTATAACAACTTATAACACCTCAACAGAAGGTCAACTTTAAATGTGAATGTTTTTTAGGACATCAAACAATCAATACCCCTTTTATTTTTATATAAAATAGGCTTATATTCCTTATGTGAGTTGCTGAATATTAAAATCATTTGAATTACAGTACAACTCTGCCATACATATAATATCTAGTAGTGAATGTTGCAGCATCTTTTCTGAAGATGTCATAATTTATAAATATGTAAAAATTGAAGAATACACTTTAAAGTTAGTTTTTTAATTTGTCTAAAATTTTATAATTTTTACCATACAATATTTAATATGTCCAAAATTCAGACAAAACAGTCTTTTACAATGGTATAAGTCATTTATAATAAAGATGAGAGTCAGAAGATGTAGGCTTGACTACCATTTCTTTAACTTAATGATTATGTGACATTAAACTTGACTTTTTTGTTCCTTGGTTTCCTTATCTATAAAATGGAGGTGATTTTCATGGAACTATGTGCCCTACAAGGTTGAGATTAGATTCTACTGATATTGTAAAGCTTTTCAGACTTGTAAAGTAATATATCAATATTGCTATTATTGTATGAACTTCTCATATAAATGTGGATAGTTTATTTTAAGCAGAGTTTAATATTGCTTTTTGTTGTTTTTGTTGTTATTGTTGTTTTCTTGTTGTTTTCTTTTTAAACAGTCCTTAAAAGAAAGTTCAATTAAATATAATGAAAAGATGGAGGTTTTTTCCCCTCCCTTCTATTTAATGCATGAAATGAAAGAGGCAGACTGATTTAACTAATAGAGAGTTGACCTCATAATCAAACAGTGCTGGGTTCAATTCTTTCCTCTGAAACACACAGAGAGATTGACTGTTCTAGATATAAACACATGCACATATTTTTATTGTTGTACAGATGTTTCAGTCACATCCAACTCTTCATGATCCCATTTGGGTTATTTGCTTGGCAAAGATACTACAAATTCCAAGTTTAAAAAAAAAAAAAGAAAAATACTGAGGGCAAAATACTCTCCACTAGTCAATAAAAACTCCTTATACTGTACTTTCAGCTGCTTTCAGCATGATGTAAGGAACTTTAACACATTTTGTATCTATTTCTGACATTATATTTGTCATCTGCTTATTCTTATGTGAATATGATTTTGTGTGTGTGTATGTGTGCAAATGGTAAATCAGTACTTTGAGCATGGACAGTAAGACCTAGTAAGACAGTATAACAGTTTCAAATGCTGGCTCTCAGGTATATAGAAAGGTGACCAATCATAGAACCAGGGGACCTGGGTAATACTGTATTTGAAGCTGACTACCTTTGGAATCCTGCACAAATCATTTAATCCCTTGTAACTTTAATTTCTTCATCTTTCATTTCTTAGCTTGTAAAATGAGGTGCTTGGCTTAGATAGTCTAGAAGTTTCCTTCAAAATCTGGATCTATATTCCTAGGAACTCAGCAAACTAGGTATGTGACTGTGGGCATCTCTTAAGATCTCAGTTTCCTCATCAGCATAATGGGAATAATAACAGTAATAATAATAACACTGCCTACTTCATGGGTTTACTTTAGGCTTTGTAAAAACAAAGTTTTAGATAAATATAAATTCTTACTATTGCTTCTAATATATGAAAAAGATGTGGCATAGTCTGATGTGATGAATTAGATTAATGGATCATGAATTAATGAATTTTTAAAAAATTAAAAGTATACTTTGAGATGGGGCAAATTTTGAATGCCATTGAGTTTTCATCTTTACACATCAATATTTCAAGGTTTAGAAACACTTTGCCTGTTGGACATATGTGTCTCTTGTAACTTTATAAAATTTATCTGGTGTCCACATTCACATAAACAGAAGATCTAATAATACTGTTAAATACCTTGTCTATATTTATGACTTAGTACAAAATAAATCCAGTACAAAATAAATCCCATAAACTGACCTTCAGGAGAAAGTGAAAAGAACTTCCTGAGAATAGCTTCCTGCAATATTCATATTTATGTATCATTGAGGGAAAGCATGACTCATGACTTTTTGCTACTTAGCTGATTAAGCCTCAGTCTTAAAGAGGATGGCTGAAACACTAGAAAGACTGATGTTCTCAATGCCCTGAATGCATTCAATAGCATTTGCCCTGATTTATTGGGTTTCTAGGTGAAGATGATTTACTTCATTTCTCAGTTAGGTTTTGTTGTAGTTATTTTTCACTAATGGTAGCAAAAAATAACATAAATGATTGTATATTGAATGCTTTGAAATTTTATCACAACTAATCCTATTAAAATCTACTTTGTTAGATAAAATGTTTTCTATGGATGTGAAGTTCAACTTTGGTTGGATCTGTACTCTTTGATCTTTTAAGTTGTACCTGTTATAGTTTTAGTTAACTTTAAACTTATACAAGCCTATGATTGTTGAAGGATCATAAAATCATTATAAGCAAACTATTTACTTACAGAACATATGCCTTAAAAAGGAAATCTTAGGGGCAGCTAGATGGTGCAGTGGATAGAATGCTGGCCCTGAAGTCAGGAGGGCTTGAGTTCAAATTTGGCCTCAGACACATAACATTGCTCATCTGTGTGACCCATGGGCAAGTCATTTAACCCCTATTGCCTCTGCAAAAACA
Organism: Sarcophilus harrisii; assembly: GCF_902635505.1. Classification (NCBI taxonomy): domain Eukaryota; kingdom Metazoa; phylum Chordata; class Mammalia; order Dasyuromorphia; family Dasyuridae; genus Sarcophilus; species Sarcophilus harrisii. Next base: position 80,451,080 of record NC_045430.1, on the reverse strand, counting down.
AACAGGAAATCTTAGAAAATTAGACACAACCTCTGATGAATGGGTTCATATTTCTTTGAATAACAATAAAGTGCTAATGTTCTTTTTGTCTCAGTTTACTAATTTTTAAAATGAGGAGTTTAGATTAGTTTTCCCTTTCCCATAGTTTTCCCATAGATAGTGGAGAAGTTCTTCCAACTTTAAATTCTTTCATGCTATATTTTCCATAATGTAGCATAAGAAAATGCTACATACTTCAATTATAGTAACTAGGAAATATTTATTAAACTCTTAATAATTTTAATTAACTATTTGCTAATGAGAAATACAAAGATAAAAGTAACAGTGTTTTTTAAAAGAGATTATAGTATAATGTGGGGGAGTAGATACATAAGGAAATAGCTATGATACAAGAGAATGTGGGTAAATTAAAAAAAAAAAAAAAGATCCAGAGAAATTTGAGGAGAGACATCAGTCAATTAGTCAATCACCAAGAATTTATTATGTATACACTTTGTGTCAGGAACCATGATAAGTGATAAAAATACAACAAATGAAGTAATCCTTGCAAGGATAAACAGCTAGGAATATTAGTAAGAAAGTTATATTAGCTTACCTGAGAAATGATGAAATATTGAAGTCAGATCATTTCAGTGGGAGTGGGAGAAAGGAGACAGAGTCCATAGCTATTGTAGAAGCATCCCCCAAAAGAATTCCTAATTGAATGAATGTGGTCAAAGAGAAGGAAGAGTGAAAGACAACTAAATTTAGAGAACGAGAGACTAGACCAATTGCAATTCCAGGAGAAGTAAAGAAGCAAAGGTAATTTAGAGATGAAGCAAATGAGGTTAAGGTGAAATAAATTTTTGAGATGTTGAATTTGAAAAGCAAGAAGAATATTCAACTGGAGCTATCTAGCAGATAGGCAAATAGAAATAAAGATTTGAAAAGCGATGAGAAGTTAAAGCAATTTGATTGTCATCAGCAGAATCAACATAAATACATGGAAGTAGGTAAAAAGGAATGCTTTTGGTATTATTAAGGATCATCCTTTTTTTTTTTTAACAGCTGCAGAAGAGGAATGAGGAAAGGAGATAGAGAGTAGGTGGAGTTGCATTTGTGCATAGAACATCATGGAAGTCAAAGAACCAGAGGATTCCAGAAGCAGAAGGAAGATAACAACTTGTGATTCTTTAGAGATACTAAGGAAAAGTATAAACAAAAGTCACTGGATTTTATGATATGTAGATATTATTTGTGAGCTTGGAGATAACTGTTTCAATAGAGTCAGGAAAGCCAGATTGCAAAGGAATGAGAAACCAGTGGGTGATAAGGAAGTAGAAATAAAGAGTGCTAACAGTTTACCAGATTTCATGAATAATCAGAGATTGACTACATAATAAATGAGAACATCTAGCACCATTTCTCTTTGAGAATAAATCATTTTGGTTGTCAGCTCCAAGGATGCATCATTGCCTGTCATTTACTGTTATAATTCCAAGTGCTTCAAGAAGTACTCTTGGAACATTAGGTTCTAAATGAGTGTCTCTCAAATTTGAATTGTCCTTTCTGATTTGAAGAGGATTTTCCTGGACATGAAAGAGGAAAACCTTTCTTCTAACCCATCTTCTTTAGGGAAGTAGGTTGCTGTTGTTGACTGATACTTGGATCTTACATTTAAATAAAAATTTATAAACAGTTTGTTATCTGATCCTCAGAACTACCCAGGAAGGTGGGAATCAGGCAAGTAATGTTGTCTTTATTTTATGGAGGAGGTTATTGAGACTAAGGAGGTTATATGACTTGCCAATAATCACATACCTAGTCAGTGTGTAAGTTGCTCAAGGACAGGAGGTGCTGTATTTTCTTTTCATATCTCTAACCCTAAAAATCCTAAACCCTAACAAACTCGGTTGATATAACCATCTTTAATCCCAATTTTTAAAGTTTTCTAATGCTAATCCAATCTTTCTCTCCGTTATGCTACATTGCTTTTGAGAAGAAATGTTCTTTCTGGACCCTAGATATCTATAGTCAGTTGCAAAGAAGTCTTATTTTGCTTTAAGTACAGTTCTCAGAACTGCCATAGATCTGTCTCCTCTTGCCACATATTCCAAAGTTGCAGCCTTTTTCTCATAACTCTAGTTCAGCAGTTCTTCCTAGTGTTGCCACCACACCTAGGCTAAGTGAGGGTGGAGCTGAATGTTTTCAAATTAATGACTTCAGTCTGCACTGTTCTGCTGCTCCTAATGTATTTACAAAGAGCCAAACTATTCTGCATCTCTAAGTAGGTTAGCAATATCCTTAGATGTAATGTAGGGGGAGGGGGGGAGGAGGGGAGAAGGAGGAGGAAGGGAGTGGGGGAAGTACTCAAATTACTCATAAAAGCTGACTTTGAATGCTAGTTCTTCTATATTCTAAATGTGTAACCACTGCCACCTGTTCATACTCTATCATTTTCCTTATCTATAAAATCCAGAGACTATAGGATGTCACTAAGAACCTTTGCAACTTTGATAGTCTATGTACCAGCTAAAACTCAAGAAAACCTCTCTAGTAAAACCTGTGCTAGACTAAAGGTACTCTCCTAGGTACTAGAAAAAGAAAAAAAAAATTAAAATAACAGGGTCCATGACCATTAGAACTTTATAAGGTTATTCCAGAATTAAGTTTAAAGGCCAAATTTTAAACATATAAACACACACAACACTAAAAAAATAAGACTAGATCCACCAAATTTTGTCATAAATACCTATAAAACAAGGAAAAGGAAAAACAAGAAAGAAACCTAGATTTTTAACAATGGAGGTGGATAGGGAACAACATTGAACCCACCTTTCACTGCCTCCACCTAGACACATTCTATTTTACACCAAGCACGAACCTCCTATAGAATCTCTTTTCCTACTGCTGCTTCTGTGACATTATTTCTAATACTCACTACAGAGGGAGGTATCCTTGAAACCAGAAAGATACACATGGGTTTGGGTAAGTCATTTAATTTCTCATTTGTCTATAATGTCAACCCTAAAGTTTTTAAGTTATAGAAAAGATAACAATCTGCACTATTAGGAGATTACCCATTTGGAAGTTCTGTATAGTATATACCAATGAAATCATGGATCCAATTCTTATCTATCCTTTTCTTCTTTCCTCTTCCCCTCCTCCTTTGTTGTTTTACTCCTTCTGCTCTCTTTCTACTCTATAGTAATATAATTGGAATTGCAAGGATTTTGAATTGTGTTTCATTCAGGACAGTTCACTGAGGAGTCAAATGGCTCATTGCCTGGTTGTATTTAATATTTTTTCTATAATCTTTCTATGGTTAGGCAGTATGTGTTACTTCACTCCATTTATTGAGTTGAATAAGATTTATTATTTTAAACTGAATTTAATAAGTCGATCTTATGACCTTATCATGGCCTTTAGATTATGATTTAATTTATAGTCCCAATCTCTGTTTTAGAATTGCATGAACTGTGAGTTCTTTGTAGAGGTCACCACTGTAAGTGTTTTGTTGTGATAATTAAACTTGCATACTCTACCATAGTGATGACTAGAGGAAATGAGCTGCTATAAACTCATGGATTAAAGCTTTGGTGATTTCTCTGTGGATTTACACACTCATGTAAGAAATACTTATTGAATGTTTGCTCCATATAAGGTTAGATGCAATGGGAAATCAAAGGTGAGTATAACATGAAGTCTTTAAAATGCTGAAAATTAATTTTAAAAATATTTTCATCATGAATTTATCAAACATGAGTACTTCAAAATACAAAGATGAGGAAGATTGTTTATGAAACCATAAACTTCCCTTTCTACCACCATAGTGACAAAACTCCCAGCTTGTTTTAATTCCCTTCTCATTTTTTTCTCTTCCATGTTTTTTAATGTTTTAGAGATTTTTCAGAGATATTTCAGAGATTTTATATTTATATTTTTCTTTCTCTTTACATAATTATCATTGTACACCAACCCCAACTCATCTCTCCAAAAAAAAAAAATCCTCCTTTATGACAAATTCATCTACCTGAGCAAAGAAATTATAATACTGTCCTTATCTGAAAACATAATGTCTTCTGTACTTTTTGTCTCTCCTCTCTTTGTTAGGAGAGAAATATGTTGATTACTGGTTTTCTGAAGTCATGATTAGTCCTTACATTCATCAGAGTTATAAAGTGTTTCGTAATTGCTTTCCTCTATTCCACGATAGTCATTTCATAGATTGTTCTCCTGGTTTCACTTCCTTTTCTTTGTCTTAGTTCATAAAAGTCTCCCCAAGTTTCTCTGATAGTGTCAACTTTTCTATTTCTTTTAGTGCAAGATATTCTATTACATTCATAGAATTGTAGATCTATATATGAAAAGGACCTCAGACAACATTTAATCCACTCATTTGACTAGTAGAGCAGAACCCAAGGTAAACACCACAAATCCATGTTGCATCTGGAACTAAAAGTCACAGAATTTGAAATTCCAAATGAGTTTTACTTATATAGAACCAAACATCATAAATTAGAGCCTTTGATCTGTGTAAGTAACTTTGTAGGATAGTCTCTTCCTAGAGGAAATAGAGTAACAAAAAGATAATGCTGTTTTGTACATGGTCACACAGATGCTTAGCATCATGGGCTAAATTTGAACCCCCACACTCTGATCTCAGAGAATTATATTTTCTACAGTACTACACTGATGACTTATACAATAATTTGTTTATCAATTTCCCAATTATTGCATTTTTGCTATTTCTAGCTCTTTGTTACCATCTTACATATTTTACTACAATAAGTTCCCAAAACATGTGACTAAAAATGATATGTATTTTGCATTGCGTACTTGTATGATGCTATATAAAATAATATATATATAAAGCTATATATAAAGTATAATTATATATATATATCTGTATATGCATATTTATATTTATATTTATATATTTATACCACACATATGCCTCTATGTATATATGTGTTTTATATATAACCTTTCCTTCTGAAATAGAGGGGGATCATAAATAGCTAGATTGAAGAGGTATGCAAAATTAAATGACTTTTGGCTGTAGTTCCAAATTGCTTTCAAGAATAGCCCCCCCCCCCCAAAAAAAAAAAAGAGAGAGAGAAAAAAGGTCATTAAACTAATCAATAAAACTAGTAGCTGGATTTTTTAAAAAAGCACCAATAAAATTGACAAATCATTGGCTAATTTGATTTTTAAAAGAAAGAAAAAATGTTTTACAAAATTATCTGCCAATAAAACTGACAAATCCAAATGAAATGAATAAAAATATAAACAATTATATAAAGCATATAAAACTATATTAAAAAATAAAGTAGTCCTACCTAATTCCTTTAATAATACAAATATGATTTTGATATCTAAAGTAGGGAGAACAAAAAAAAAAAAAAAACAATAGACCAATTTCCTTAATGAATATAAATGCAAATATTTTTATATAAAACACCAGGAAGGAGATTACCACAACATATCACAAAGGTCATATGCTAGGACCAGATGGATTGTATATCAGGAATGCAAACTTGTTCAATATTAGATAAATTATCAGAATAATTGACAATACAAATATTATATCAATAGATGCTGAAAAAGCATTTGACAAAATGCAATATCCATCCCTATTAAAAACACTAGAAAGCAAAAAAATTGATGAAATCTTTTTTTAAATGATTAGTGACTGTCTAAAATCATGAACAAGCATTATCTATAATAGGGATAAATCTGAAAACTTCCCGGTAAGAGAAGTGAAGTGAGGACATCTATTATTAGCACTATTATCTAACACTGTACTGGAAATAGTAGTTACAGCAATAACACAACAAGAACCATCAAAAAGAGATAATAAGGAAACTATCACTCTTTGCAATATACAATGATATACTTAGAAAAAGTAAGAGAAATAACTTGGTTTGTTGAGCATGTTGAAATAATCAACAACTTCAGCAAAGTTGTGAATTGTAAAATAAACTCACATAAATCATCAGCATTTCTATGTACAAACAAAAAAACTCAGCAAGAAAGAATAGAAAGAAATTTCATTTAATATAACTGCAGACAATATAAAATACTTGAGAGTCTACTTGTGAAGATAAACCCAGTGACTATATGAACACAATTACAAAATATTTCTCATAGAAATAAATGTAGACCTACAGAGAAATGCAAATTAAGACAACTTTGAGATACCACTACACACCTCTCAGATTGGCTAAGATGACAGGAAAAGATGATGAATGTTGCAGGGCTTGTGGGGAAATTGGGACACCAATACATTGTGGAATTGTTAATGGATCCAGCCATTCTGGAGAGTGATTTGGAACTATGCTCAAAAAGTTATCAAACTGTCCATACCCTTTGATCCAGCAGTGTTTCTATTGGGCTTATATCCAAAGAGATCTTAAAGGAGGGATAAGGATCCACATGCACAAAAATGTTTGTGGTAACCTTTTTTGTAATGGCAAGAAACTGAAAACTGAGTGGATGCCCATCATGGAGAATGGCTGAATAAGTTATGGTATATAAATGTTATGGAATATTATTTTCTATAAGAAATGATCAGCAGGATGATTTTAGAGAGGCCTGGAGAGACTTACATGAACTGACATTAAGTGAAATGAGCAGAACCAGGAGATCATTGTACAGAAATGAGCAAGCAGAACCAGGAGACCAACAACAAAGTTATATGATGATCAATTGTCATAGACATGGCTCTTTTCAACAGTGAGATGATTCAGGCCAGTTCCAATGATCTTATGATGAAGAGAATCATCTATACCAGAGAGAAGACTGTGAGAACATAGTATGTTTCAATATATCACATTTTCACCATTTCTGTTGTTTGCTTGCATTTTATTTTCTTTCTCAGTTTTTTTTTTTCCTTCTTGATCTGATTTTTCTTGTGCAGCAAGATAATATGTGTACATATTGGATTTAGCATATATTTTAACATCTAACATGTATTGGGTTACCTGCTATCTGGGGGAGAGGGTGAGGGGAAGGAGGGAAAAATTTGGAATGCAAGGTTTTGCAAAAATCAATGTTGAAAAATTACCCATGCGTATGTTTTATAAATAAAAAGCTTTAATTTTAAAAAAGAAATAGCTAGATGGATAGATAGATACTGGAGAAATATTAATTGCCCATAGGTAGGTCAAGCCAATGTAGTAAAAATGACCATTCTTGTTTTTTTTTTAACTCAGTGTTAAAAATTTATTGTTTTTGCATTATTTTTCGTGGACTTATTTCCACTATTCCTTTTTCAATGCTTATTTATTATGATTTTAGACTGTCTTATGGGGGCATCATTCAGGTCTTACTCTTACTAGGTGTATGTTGAAATAAGAACTATTCCACTCTGATTCCCAAAATTGATAGATTTATTATTATTTAGTGATTTCATGCCATTATCTCTTAGGAGCATAAAGACACAGACCTGTATCCTTAAACTTCTGCTGTACATACTTTTGTCCTCTCTTTCCACTCTGTCTTTAGTCCTGGTTATTTTTAACCCACCCCACCCAGTATTTTATCTCCTATCACCCTGGCCCCCTTCTCTTAATAGTGTTTTTTAAACCACCCCACCCACTACCTTATGTTCTATCTACACTACTCCCTACTCTTAATGGTGCATTTTTTTAACCCAACCTACTTTATCTTCTATTGATCAATCCTTCCCCACTTTTTACCTTTTTCCATAGTGTTTCAACCCTCCTTTCTATTCTGTTCCTCCCTTTTCTTTTCCTCTTTCTCCCCCTATTTCTTTATAGGATTAGATAAATTTCTATACCCAACTAGGATGATTATTATTTCCTTTTAGCACCAAAACTGATGAGATTAGGGTTCATCACCCTCATTTTCCCTCAGTTGCAATAGTTCTTTTGCAACTCTTCATGTGAACTAATTGTCCTTACCTCCCCTTTCTTCTTTTTCCAGGACAGACCTTTTCCCATCCCTTAATCAGAATGGTCTAATACCATAACTGTTCTTCCCCTCTTTGCCCAGTCCAGAACCAGACAACTTTTTCTTATTCTTTATCTCTGTTTATGATCATCCCTCTCTCTTGATGTTTGCTTTCTTTGATACATTAACCTTCCCAACTCAAAAAAAAAAAAAAAAGAAAAAAAAATCTTTCCTTTTTTCTTTTCCTATTTCCCTATTGTCTTAACATATTTAGATAGTAAATATGTGTGTGTTCAGTACTCCTGCCATGTTCAGATAAGAGTAAGAGTCACAAGATACTCATTCCACCTTTCAATCCTTATAATCTGGGAGGGAAAGACCCTAAGAGTTTCTGGTAAAACAGTGGCTATTTATACTCACACTGAACCTGCCTTCTTTCCATCCTTTCTTCTTATTTTTCTCTCTTTCCTTCTTTCTGTCATTTCCCGCTTCTCTCTCTGTCCACACAGTGAACCATACTTTTACTTGCAGGAACTATGCCCTGGGAATATAAATTTTGATCACTGAAACCTCCAAAATAAAGAGATTCTGTTAGGATATTTGTCATCTTCATTATGATGTTAGCATTAAAATCCCTTCCTTAAGTTTTTCTCTTATGGTATTTGCACTTCAAAGGTACTTCCTAGTTCTTTGTTTGGTTTTCTTTTGCTTTTTAACCAGGAATGATTAAAAGTCCTCTCTTCTTTTTAATCTCTCCCTAGTAGAGTTATACTCAATTTTGTGGGGTTTTTTTTTTTTGGTGTATACTCGGGTTGGGGTGGGGGTTGTTTGTTTATTTGGGTTTTGTTTCTGTTTCTATATTTGCTTTTTTTTTTTTAACCTGTTAGTATATAATATTTCATGGTTGCTTTTGTTGTTTCCTCTTTATCGTGGTTGCTGCACAATTTTGTATGATGTTTAAAATTGATACTTGATACTTATATCCATTCTTTCTTGACACTTGCAATATTTTGTTTTCCTAGTTTGACTTGAAACTGTATCTTGGCTAGTCATTTTCAGATGTTTTCAATTTAGGATTTTTTCAGAAGGTAATTCTTGGATTCTTTGTATTTTCATATTGCTTTCTGGGTATATTTTTGCAGTTTTATGATTTCTTAAAATATAAATTCTTGTTTCTTTCATTTTTTAAGGTAATCAGATCTTAAACTTTTCTGTTAGTTGCTTTTGATAATATATGCATTGAAGTTCTATTTTTTCCATCCTTTAATTTCATTTTGTTATTTCTTCTTGTCTCAATGAATAATTTAAGCTATTTTTTAAAAATCTATTTTTAAATAGTCTATAACTTGAGTAGGTTTTCCACATTTTTCCCCCCTAGGATGGTTATTATTCTTCCATTTATTTTTCTTCAATGGCTCTAATTTCACTTTTTATCTCTTCATTTTTCCATTCACTCTTGGAATTCTTTTGGTAAACTTTATTTTTTCTCTGAGATTCAACTATTCTTCTGGGTTTAAGTTGTGAGCTCTTCTAAATATGTTTCTTTGTACTATTAGGTCTTGTCATCTTTTTAGTCATATCTTCAGCCTAGAAGTTCTTGGAATGGTCAGGCTCTGTCACCATACATGCTCCATTGGGTGGATAGGCTTAAATCCAGTCTGTCTTGTTGCCTGAATATTGTTCCTGCTGCCAGGAAGCAAGATACATTTCTTTAGTGGTTCACATTTCCCTCACAAAATTCCGGAGTACTTAGAAGAGCAAGTACTGATCCATCCTTTCTGCAAAATAAGAAACTGTGGGTTCTGGGAGTTTGTATGGCTTGATTGAGTTTATATAAGTAGTGTCCAAAATAAGAAATAAATGAATATTATATCCCAGATCCTCAGACCCAAGGACCTCATTATTTTTGGAAACTTGAAGAATAACAGATATATAGGTAGGATAAATAAGCAATAAATATAAAAAGAAGCTATATTTCATAAAATGAAGCTACATTTGCTAGCAATAGGATTATTCTTCAGCCCTAGATTCAGAGGTTCATCCCTTAATTATGTATGTTCCCACACATAGAAAGTACTGTTTGAATGTAGCAAGTTAATGGCTTATAAGAAAAGCATGTGGTAACATGTGTCTAGTGTGTGCACAGAATGCTTCTGTACTTCCCTAACAGGTCTTGTCTTGCTAAAAGCTTAGAGGTGTTACTACACTAAGGGCAATTGAGCTAACTCTTCTTTCCTTTAAGGTTGGTGCAATCTTAATTAAAGCATAAAAATTGAAGAAAAAGTGGAGACTTTGGTTTTTTTGTCTTGTGCTCTTTCTCTTAAGATTTTTAATACCAGGATGGACTCTTTTACATATGAAAGAAACAATTGAGATAATTTATTTCTTATATTTCCTGAAATAGTCACTTGGTTTATTAATTAGTCATTTGACCAGTCAAGAAGCAGGTTCTACATCAACTATGTGCCAGGCACTGTGGTAGGTGTTGGGGATATAAATGCAATTAAAGAAACTGTCCCAACTCTCAAGAAACTTACATTATAATGGGAAAAAACCAAGGACATATCAGACCTATTTCCCTCTGAGGTTTCTTATTGCCAGCTTGTAAAAGCAGAATTAGTCTTGGCTTCTGAGCTGTTATTCCTGAGCTAACCCTCCTACAACAAAGCTTACTGTGATGTCTGGAAAGAAAGGAAGAGCCAAGTTAGGTCTTAAGACTCGGCATTTAACAAAGGTGCCATGACATCATTGTGCCTTTGCTGTGCCACAAGATCTTCTGAGACTTCCCTTTGTTTTCATGGGCATGCCTCTATATGAGAACATAAGATAGTGACAAATCAGAGCATCTGGCTGTCCTGTATGACAAATATACTAACAGTACCAGTTTGGATCTGGTCCACAGTCAGGGCCCTGGGGCATATAATTGTCAACGAACATTCTACCCTCTTGCTGTCTTGCCTTGCATTTTTATTTACAATGATGATTCATTCAATCTTTGGCTGGCCCTCCCCTCTATTAATCCATGTCTCTTCCTTTGCATTCCTTTTGATTTGCTTAATTTATCTGCCTTTACTCAGTAAAATCATAATTTTTAAAGAGTTGAAATAGATTTGCAGAAAAAAAACAAAGTAAAACCAAAAACATTAATCACTTGTAATATAAACCATTCATTCCACTTATTTCCTTGTTTCCACTCTTCCTATAGGACCTCCCCCACTGCCCTTTTTAGGAGAGTAGGTTTCATCATTGTATAATCTACTAACATGGCAACAATAAAGCTGATGAGGAAGTTCATACCTTAATCTAGCATTAACCCAGTCTACATAAAATGGAAAAGGGACATATACAATTAACTGATAATTGATTTAAGGAGAATAGTAGAAATTTTGGTAACTCTCACGATCCCAGGTACATGGGCAAACAGGAACAATGAATCACTTCTCAGGGATCTTAGTATCTCTCTTCGCCTGGGATTTTAGAATCATGACACTTGGAATGTCCCTTTAATCCAGCCTGAAATGAATTATTTGAATGCTGCAGAAACTAAGGCCCCAACTGTTCCAGATCTAATGTTGAGAGACAGCGGATAAACATATCTCAGCTTCTACTGTATTATAGTTTCTGTCCTTTACTTATGAAATCCATCATCAAAGTTTCACGTTTGCTTTCTGAAGCAGATTGGAAGACCCAAGGGGTAACAAAAGATATATCTGAAAATCCGGTGTCATGGGCTGAGCCTAATTCAAACCTTGGATTGATAATGGAATATAATAAGATACTTATAGATCTGCACTGGTTAACAAAATGTTTACCAGCCATACAAAAGAAAAATATTCAATAAATATGTCCAGTGAAAATATCACTTTAGTTCAGTTGAGCAAAGCTTCCTCGTGTTGGTCATACTGTTGATCTGAACCCTAGAGAAATTTATGTCTCAAAAGGTTATTAAAAGTTATGCCAGTTCAAATTGAAGATAAACTAGCTACAGCTTAGTACATGTGGTATGAACCATCTTGGCAAGGAGTGATTTTCAAATTTGAGATAAGCAAAGACTCATTTAGATAGTGGAAATACAGAATGATCTAATGAAGGCTCCAAGGATGCAATTATTTCTTACCTTTTTTAACTGGGGTAACCAGGAAGTGAAATCAACATTCTAAAATTGTTCATGACTACTCAAGTTTCAAGCAAAATTTCATTTTAAGGAAAAGACCTAGCTGAACCTGTATGCAAGGTCTTAGGAAAAAGTTAGCTCAGCTCTCAGGGCATGGTCCTAGAAAATATTATTCCTATTTTACTCCATCCCTTGGCTCTGGAATCATAAAGATCTTCTAGAAGACTTATCACATATGTAATTTATGGACTATTTTTCTAAACAATCCTGACCTTAGGATTTTAAGGACACCAACATAGGTAGAATTTGAGAAGGAAAACTGAGACACAAAGACAAGAAAAGGACAACAATTCAGATGATCACTCTAAAAGTATAGTTTGAATATAGAAGAACGAAAACCAGAAATCCTAATCTATAATACCCCTCTTCAGAAAGACCAAATTTGGATCTAAACCATATTATCCATATGATAGGTAATGTCAAATTTTTGCACTTATTCACAGTGTAAAGAGGTGACAGTGGTCTAGAGAATCACCAGGAATAGAGAAGCAATGAAAATGATGATCTTGTGTACAATCACTGATCCTTATTGTGGGTCAAGGTCATTTACAGAAAGGTAACCAAGATCCTATCCCTCTAGAATCTAAACTTTGCAAATGTTGGGATTAATTGTAAATTACCATATATGACCAGTCATATAGAGTTCCTAGCTCTCTAGATACCTCTCTTGTTCCACCTTCTTCCAGAATAATATGGTAAACAAATACACCTGCTTTTGGTATCAGAGCAAGATGTCTCCCAATAATAATATCCTCTCCTTCCAAATCTCCTCTAATTTTCCAATATCATTGAATATTGTTGTAGGACCAATGTGAAAGGGCCCTGTTAATTGAAGTAACATGATGTGATTTAAATTACATAATAGTGCAGAAGAGGGAGAGATCAGTATGAAAAGGACTAAATGGAAAAGATAAAATTTAAGTTAAAAATTTAAGAACAATGTTATAGTCATCTTTTGGCAGTGCAGTATAGTAGAACAAATGCTGGCTGATGTAGTCCACATATATAGCACATTCCTTCAACTTTCCTTCATCTCTCTGAATTAGAATTGACTTCTTACCCCACCACTTCAGTAAGTTAGTGTGATGTGTCATTAAATGTACAAGAGACTGCCACTTGAACTCCCTCTCTCAGGATGTGAGGCATAATTTTATTGTTGCAGTATCTGATTCCCCATCAATATATTTCCTATTTGGACAAAATCAATCACAGTGACACTATCTATCAGTTCTCAGCAAGGGATTACCTCTTTTTTTAATCATCATAACTCCCACCAAAAACCTACCTGTCAGGTTTGATTACATGCTCACATCTTTGTATTCTGTGTTTTATGAGTAACTTCTCTTTTTACCTCCTATGAAATGTTTCCTAATCTCTTCTTTTACTCTTTTTACTTCTTTCTTCATATGGTCTTCTTCTACCTCTTTTAAAGTTTCAATGTTCCAGATCAGAGTCTACTAGTAAGCAGTGAATCATTTCTATCATGATATTATCCTCAAAAAAATCAACCTTTTAGTCAGATATATGTCCAATAATCCTTATAAAATCCTCCAACTGTTTTAGGTATAGTGTAAAAATTCTGATAGCAGTGAAATTTACAAATAAGCTAATGGCTCACCATATAATACAGCCATCTTTAATTCAATCAGTTTTCTCCCTTCAGACAGGTTTTCTTATTATATTTATTTGGAAGGAAGTGTTTTGTCATTTTCTCAAAATATTCTTTCTCTCTCTTCTTTTTTAATCTGAGAAATTATGTTTCTTTTCAAACTGATTTTTATTAGTGTTCCTTACATGTTTTTTCCTATCTTCCATGAATTTATAAATTCAGCGTGGTTTCTTTACCAAAATACATTTCAAATCTTTATCTCAGCAGATAGTGTTTATTTGTTACTTTTGTTAGAAGATTAATCAAAGTGGAAAATTTGAAGTCTTTCTGAAATTAAAATCATTAACTAGTCCTCAAATTAAAGACATACAGTTCATTGCCAGGCCTTTACTTAGAGGTTTTCTTGCTAAGTAAAGACTCCCATAGCTTATAATTTGATGTCATATCCTTCAAGAATGCAGTCTCTTCTATACCATCATAATGGACATTTCAAGGAAAGCCTATTTAAAATTTAAAAGGGAACAAATATTTGTTAAATACCTATTGGATACTAGGCTCTACTAAGTACTTTACAAATATTATCTCATTTGATTTCATTAAAATATTGTATAAATGTGAGCTACTATTATTTCTTCATTTATTAAGTGCCTGTTATGTGCCAGACACTATGCTGTGTGCACTACAAATATCATTTAATTTTATCGCATTAAAGTACTATATAAATATGAGTTACTATTATTTATCATTAAGCACCTGCTGTGTTCCAATTCTCACCTCACCTAGGGCTATGAAGTTTCTTTATTTAAAGGCCCACAAAACAAAGTTTTGTTTTATTATAGCCTGGCCCTCCAACAGTCTGAGGGACAGTGAATTGGCCCCCTATTTAAAAAGTTTGAGGACCCCTGAGATATATTTGAAGAATAGGCCAGGTATCAATTAGATTCATATAAAATGAAATAAAGTTATTATAAACACAGAGAACAGGTGTTAGACAAGATATAGTAGGGTAGAAAGAACACTGGACTATGAATTCAATTTGTGGTTGTGGTATTTACTGGCAATATAATAAACTGGAGTACACCCTCTTATTAACATTTCTCACATGTGCCACTCCCCAAAACTACTCTAGATTCAAGGATATGGATTAGGATATACTCAAATAATAATTTAGAAATCCATACCAATGTGTTTAATTTTGCCTTTCCTCTGGAGGACACAAAACATTAAATAATGTAATAAAAAGAAAAAATGGCCCTTCTCCCTACCATGAAATATATAACACAAATACACATGCACACATTTCTATACTTATCATACTACCAACTTGGGACGCATTTTAGAAAAAAAAAATAGGGAGCAAGGAGGGCACATTTACAAGCTCCACCTTTGGCCATAAGTAAATATACTATGGCATATGCTAAAAACCCATATTTACCATAGAACACATGTGGAAGACACACATATGAAGTATTTATGTAGTCCAATCTGTGATGCTCCAAGACTTTTGGTGGCCTCTGGTTATTTCCTTATTCTCTAATGAGTGTCACACTTTCATTCTTTCTTTAGTTTGGTCATATCTTCTGGATTTATCTTTTGTTCTGGACATCTCTAAGTTTTTAAGTTCTCAGACATCAATTTTAGTGATACAGCTCTTCAAGATCTTCTAAACCTATCTCTCTCCCTCTCCTCCTTTTCCTTCTCCCTCTTAACTAGGGGAGGAAGGCAGATAGTTTTTCAATGCACAGCAAAAGCTATAAACAATCATATTTAGGAAAGTGTAATCAACAAAAACTTGACAAAGTACTCTAGATTATTATGTTTTCTATTATTTTGACTTCTTGTCTTTGATGTTGGTGATAAATATGTACTCCCAGTTTTGTGATCTCTCTGACTTAAAGTTAGAAATTCCTTGAAATTGCTGTTTAGTCTCTTAAGGAATTCTATCCCCTATCCTTGACCCATTTTGAATAGTTTTGCCAAAAGAAAAATAAAAGCATAGGAACTTTGTAATGTTGGGAACAATTAATCTCAATCATCTCTGATTAATGTGCAAATGAAACTGAATAGGAACAAAAGATAACATCATTTGCCTTCCACCTGCAGGTCTACATTTATTATTCATCCTTGATAATAATAAACAAACAAACAAACAAAAATATAAAAAAAAAAACCCTAGCCTTCCCCCACCTCTCTCCAATCTATGCAATACAGAATCTCTCTGTCATCTTTCAAAGATGAAATATTAACTGTTTGGAACTTCTATTTATTTTTGTTTGGCTTATTTTGTTTTTAAATAGAGTTAAAACTATTTTAATGCTTTAATTTGGCAAAAATAATTAAATCTATTCGTGAAGTTCAAAGGTTTTTCAAAACTATAAAATCTTATATAAAAGAAAAGTATCATTTTTACCAAAACATGGCTTAGGCAGTCTGTAACTGTTAAGGTCTATGAAACTTTAGCAGCTGATTCACAAGACTGGCCCACTACACTTCTTGGCCAGAGAATTCCTATCTACCATGTGTTGTGGAGACAGTATCAGAAACCATAGCTACAAGCCACTGATCAAAAGACAAACTTCCCTTGTGACTATTTGGACAGGACTGCTGTTCATCTGGTACTAGAACATTGTCATTCAAATATACTTTCCCTAAGAAACACAACCACCCTCTCCCTTTCTCCCTCCTCCTTTTCTCTCTCCCTCTGTGTCTCTGTGCCTGTCTGTCTTTCTCTCTCTCCCTCCCCACCCCCCGTAGCTTCCTCTTTCTCTCTCTGCATGTATGTGTCTCTTTCCCTCTCTTTGTCTTTTTGTCTGTGTGTGTGTGTGTGTAGTCCAGATGTCATTTAATTTGTGAACCTCTTTGACTGGGAGGGTTGTAGTAATTGCAATAGGAAAGCTATTGGAGAAGGACAGAGAGAATATTGAATTCAGTTTTGGCATGTTAAGTTTGAGATGTCTATGGTATATCCAAACTCAGACATCCAATAAATGGTTGGGATATGACAATAGAGACTAGGAGAGAATCATTGATAATATAAGTTGTGATATTTTTCAGAGGGTAAATGAGTATGGGGGTAATTCTAGAGTTACCATTAGTCAGCATTTTTGTGCTGGATAAAGGAAAGAAACATTTTTATGACCTCTAAGGGCCCTTCAAACTAATCATTCTGGGTGTTGGCTCACACACCTTAGAGAGTAAAGTTAGAATTAATTTAATAAATCAGTAACATGTCCTGAAATAAAGTTTGTTAGTCATAGGATAGTCCAGGATAATACACAAAAGAGGGAAAAATGTGCACAAATGTAAGTTCTTTATTAACTAGGTTAAAAAAAAAAACTCTGAAAAATAAAGGGATGATAATGAAAAACAATAACAAGTAGTACAATGCTATTTTTGGACACTGCATAATGTCTAAATTTATTTTTTTAAAGTAGGAAATAGGAAATAAATTCTATTATACTCTGTAGTAGGGAAATCCTTATTAGAAAGTCCTGCTATCAGTTCCTTAACAATTCTTTACATGTAGTTTGTATTCAACAAATATTAAATGAAATAAAATATTTTAAGAGATGAGTATCATAAAGAAATGGCAGTATACTAAGTATATTGAGGGAAGGGAGAGAAACTAACATTGATCAGAGAAAAGACATTAGATGGCCAGTATACTAACAGTTTTAAATTAAGTGATATATCATTTTATATTATAAATTATTCTACTATTTTTAATATTCCCTTAAAATCAAGATTAAAAAGTTTGATTAACATTAGAAATTTGGGTTAGAAAAGGCTCCTAATAGCCAGGGATGATTAAAAATTAGAATTTCTTTCCTTTAGGTGTCAGATCTTTTTATAGAGCAGAGGTTCTTTTGGGGTTCACAGCTCCCTTGAGCAGTTTTGTGAAGCCTATGGACACTTTCATAGAAACATTTTTAAATTCACAAAAGAAAACACAGGATTTAGAGAAAAGCAAATGTATTGAAAAAGTTCCCCAAAATAAAATTAAGTTCAAAGATCCTGCTACATTTTGTTGTTCTCTCTTTTCTTTATTGTCTTTAAATTTTCATTTTGTCCTGTCCCTCTCTTGATTGGTTATAATGCTTGTAGTGAACCCTATTCAAACTTCTCTTTGATTAGTTGGTCAAAGCATTATTCTATCATTAAGAAAATACTAGCCTTAGAGTTTTTCAATAGATCTTTCTGGTTGTCTTCAGCTATAACTGATAGCATCATATCCTTTAAGAGTACCCTTCTAGGTACATTTGACCAATAGTTCTGTCAAGTAACAGCTGGTGGTGGGTGAAAAAAATAATCCATTTCCTAATTCAAGGTGAGGGAAGGAGGGAAGCATGAACCAACAAAGATACAGGTGTGCTTTTAGAAATTAGGGGCATCACATAAAGTATGATTGTTTTTATCATTCTTGAGGTGTTTCTTCTGCTTGATGGACAGAAAAGATTAGCTTTAGGAATGAGTAAATTACCTATGTGAGGTGTATGGATCTTCCTAGTTGATTAGGAATGTTAGAAAAGTGAACTAAAGTTCCCTTTAATTAAGTCATAGATTAAGCATGAATTGATCTCATGTGGAAAGTCACTTAGGAATCAATGAGAGAAAAGAAAACCAAATTGGTCCATTAATGGTAAGAAAGGCTGAAACTTGAGGATCAGTTGTTAGTTTCTGCATTGGACTCCATATGGAGTAGTAGTGCTCTTTTTTTGAAATCTATATCCTATTCTTCAACCCCATGACCATTCACCACCCCCATCCCTTTGCCCAATGTTTTTTTTCAAATTTTCTTTCCAACTATGAAAGCTACTTTTTAGAGTTGCCACCATTGTCCATACAAAGCTACAGATTAAATTGATGAAAAGTTGAAGATAAATGACAAAGGTTTCAATATTTTATGTTTTTTTTATTATACACATATGTTTCCTTAGAAATTTGTTCCAAACTATTTAAAAGATTTTCCTCCAGAAGAATTTTATGTTTTCCTAATTATTGTTGTTTTAAGTTAAATTCTTTTGACAGGAATTTTTAATTATTATTTTAAGAAGGAATTGAAATGTGTCCATTTGTGTTTTAAATACATCCATAACTTTTAATCTTTCCCCATTAAATTTTCTATAGTATTTTGTAAGGCATTTATAATTTGTATTTATCTTATTCTACCTTTAGTAATATTTATTTTTCTATCTCTGCTGTGTATTACTTATAAGACTCTAGAAAAGACTAATAATAAGGGAAGTATCGGGAAAAAAAATTGTGGTGTGATTTTTGTTTTTAATATTCGTATACCCAAGGCCTAGTTCAGTGATTTGCAAATAATAACTTCAGTGTCTAAATTCATTCAAAGAAGCACCAACATGATAGAGTAAAGGAGGAGACTTGCCTGAGTTCTCCCCCTCCAACTACTTTTATATAATGATTCTAAACAAAGTGACTCCAAAATGACTCCAGATACCTTTAAATAATGATTCTACACAAAATTAAAATAAAAAGAGGGAGTGAATTTAAGATATGAAAGTTCTGATTTATTTATTTGATTGTTTTGGTTCTTCAGTATTGGAGCTGCCACAAGAGTGGTTTGAAGCACTATATCATTTTATATATAGGACTTTCTAAGTTACTCTTAGAAAGATTAGTAAGTTTAGATGGGAAAGGAGATTTTTGTTTGTTTTTCACATCACTGCTTCTTTCTCCTATTTGCAAGGATATTAATGAAATATAAAGAATTAAGAAATATTTAGGGGCAGCTGGATAGAACACCAGTCCTGAAGTCAGGAGGACCAGAGTTCAAATGTGGTCTCAGACACTTAACACTTCCTAGCTGTGTGACCCTGGACAAGTCACTTAACCCCAATTGCCTCAGCAAAAAGAAAAGAAAAGAAATATTTAATGTGAATTTGGGCAAGGTACTTAACATCCCTTAGCCTCAGTTTCTTAACTGTAAAATTGGTAAAATAATAGCACCTACAGCCTAAGATTCTTGTGAGTATCAAATAAGGTAACCTAAGGGGAAAAAAAATGAAAACCTTAACTTGCTACATAAATGTGATGTTGTTGATGATGATGATGATGATGATGATGGTGGTGGTGGTGGTAGTAGTGTTGGTGATAGTGATAACGATGATGGTGACACATTTTACAGAGACTTAAGTATATCAGAGAATAAAACTATAAAATAGTTTAATGAGATGAAGATAATATTGGCTCATGGGTAATTTTATAAAGGCAGAATGATATTCTAATCATATTATACTTATTTTAAGCAAAAGAGAAATGACAGCTATTTTAATCACTTTTTAAAAATATATACAATTTACCCCAAATTGTCTTAAATATTTGAAAGATTGTCAATGTTACCCTGTTATATGATAATATGAATTTAATGAACCAGATGAAACAAGTGATTATTCAAATTAAAAAGGAATTCCTCTGATTATGAGAATTCACTTCAGGTTTCCTTTAATGCAGAACCTCCCTACTTATATTACATCCCCATTTTGCTATTCCTTCCCCCCAATCTACATATGAAAGCACATTTAAAAATCTGTTTTGTAAAGTGAAATTCAGTTATAATAATCTGTTACTCTAAGGAGAGATTTCCTGGAATGATTTTTAAAAATTTAATGTAGATAGTAAAGGTCTATGGGAACTGTTATGGACTAAACAAGCCCATTGTCTAGATCCCAGTTGGGTTTAGGCAGTACTGCAAAGAGAGAGCACTGGATTAACATAGTTCACACTGGAGGAAATAAATAATGTAGATCAAGGGTTCTTAAACTAGGGTCTTTTATACACATAAATATATACACATACATATATGAAATATTGATATATACACAATGTATATTCAATATATATTGAAATATGCTTTGAATATATGTATATATGTTTATGTGTATGTATGTATTTCAATATGTTATTTTCCTAATGATTGATTGTCTATATTTTGCTTTATGCATTTGAAAACAATATTCAAAAAAGGAGTCCATAGATTCCTTCAGATTCTCTATGAGTTACAGGACAAAAAGGTTAAAAGTCCTGTTTGAAACCAGTGACTCCCAATCTATGGATTTAGGATATCAAGGATCCTTGAAGTTATTTAGAAGTAATCCTTTGTTCTAACCACTATTACTTTAATTTTTAACTTCAATAAAATAGCCAGCAGGACTCGGTATAGCAAAGGTGATAATAAAGTAAATAGCAGCTTGAATTTATACAGCACAAAAACATTTGCAAAGCACTTAACATTTATTATTTTGTGTAGACCTGACAGTCACTGAGTCAGCTATATTTTACAGGTACTATTTTCATTTTACAGTTGTGAATTCTGGGGTTCACAAAGAATTAAATCACTTATTCATAGACCAGCAGGTATCATAGGTTATATAATATTTTATAACATTATAACTCTTTGGCAACCATTCCAAATTCTCTCCAACTGGTTGGATCAGTTTACAGTTTCACCAACAGTGTATCCGTCTTCCATTTTTTCCACATCCTTTCCAACATTTGTCTTTTCCTCTATTATCATTTTAGTCGATCTAATAGGTACCTCAGAGTTGTTTTCATTTGCATTTCTCTAATAATGATTTAGAGCATTTTTTATATGACTCTATTATACCTTTGATTTCTTCTTCCAAAAACTGCCTTTTATATATCCTTTGACCATTTATCAATTGGACAGTGATTCATATCTTGTAAATTTGATTCATGTGGGTATGTGTGCATGTGTGTGTCTGTCTGTATTTGAGATCTGAGTCCTTTATCTGAGAAACTGACTGGAAAATTTCTCTTCCCTCTCCCAATTTTCCATTTTCTTCTAATCTTGGCTACATTGGGTTTGTTTGTGCAATAAAATTTTAATATAATATAATAAAAATTGTCCATTTTATATCCCACAATCCTTTTTTTTCCCCTGAGGCAATTGGGGTTAAGTGACTTGCCCAGGGTCACAGCTAGGAAGTGTTAAGTGTCTGAGGTCAGATTTAAACTCAGGTCCTTCTGACTTCAGGGCTGGTGCTCTATTCACTGTATCACCTAGCTGCCCCAATCATATCCCTTTTTTATACATAAATTCTTTTGTTATCCAAAAATCTGATTAATTAAAGTATATTCCTTTATGCCTGGGTCTTGTATCCATTTTGACCTTATCTGGGTAAATGGCATGAGATCGATGTTTTGTACCATGTTCCTGCTAAACTGTTTTCCAGTTTTCCCAACAATTTTTACCAAATAGGGAGCTCTTATCTCAAAAGCTTAAATATTTGCATTTCTTAAATGTGAGATTACTATAATTATTTACTACTATGTATTATAAATCTAATTCCACTGATCCATCATTCCATTCCATAGCCAGTATCAAAGAGTTTGAATATCTATTGCCTTATAATACTGTTTCAGATCTGGTACTGCTAGATCTCCTTCTTTATATCTCCACCTCTCCCCCCTGCTCCCAATCCCATTAGTTCCTTTGATATTCTTGAACTTTTCTTCTTCCAAATGAATTGTGTTATTTTTTTCTAGTTTAATAAAATAATTTTCCATAGTTTTTATTTGGGGTGGCACTGAATAAGTTCATTAGTTTATGTAGAATTGCCATTTTTATTATATTGACTTGACCTACCTAAGAACAATTAGTTTTTCATCAATTTATTAAATTATTAGTATTTAAATTTCATTTTATTTGTATAAAAAGTACATTGCAAATCTGTTCTTATAGTATTGTATATTGTTTACAATTATTTTACACTTATCTTAAGGGAAATATCTTGCTATCATTTCTTGCATGACTTTGTTGGTGATAGAGAAATGCTGATATTTTAAGTGAGTATATTTTAAATCCTGTTACTTTGCTAAATAATTGTTTCAACCAAATCTCTAGGATTTTCACAGTATATCATCATACAGTCTGCCCCAAAGACAAAGGTTTATTTCCTCATTTCCCATTCTGATTCCTTTAGTTACTTTTCCTTCTCTTATTGCTACTGCACAATTCTGAATACTATTGTTGATAATGAGCATCCTTGATTTCTCAGTAAATTTTTATCTTATGGACTTTTATCAATGTATATTAATAGTATGGCAGTTATCTTGTGTATGGTAGGAAGTCTGTGAAATTTGTTGATAATAAAAAGAAAGAGATTGTCATACTCAAAAAGATCAGAGGACACTTCTTTAAACATTAAAGACCTTTGCTGCTTGCAACAGCATTCCCTAGTATATTCTATGAGAATATATTTTTTGTTCATACATAGGATGGCCTTAGAATTGATTGCCTTATAGTGTTGCCTCATTTTTATATTTTTCTTTGCAATACAGGATTTCACAAAATAATAACTCATATGTATATAGTGTTTTAGAGATTATAAATACTTATGGCTAGTATCTAAGAGCCAGAACTCAAAGTCATGACTCTTCTGACTATAAATTAAATTATCTCAGTGATTTTGTGTTACCTTTTTATGATACATTTGAATTGGGTTCACTTACCATTTACAGTTTATTTGCTGAAGTAGTATGATTTAAATCAGAGCCATTGTCTAGGTTAAACATCACATGGGCCATAACTAAGAACAATGTAATAGTATGGCTCAGGTTTATTTGCTTTCTACTTACTTGCTGGGTTTTTTGTTTGTTTGTTTGTTTCTCCTCTAGTAGGATAGTCGTTCATTTAATTTTAAACTTAAATGGCAACTTCCAATAGATCTGACATTCAAAATAACATTTTCATAGTATTCTAAAGGAAAAGCATTTTAGTGTTTTTATACAGAGCAATGGAAGTTACCCAAAATATTCATGGAAACAAAGACTCTGGAGATAGTGACATAGATTATTTTAAGATTTGATTATTGAATAGCTAGTTGTTACAATGTTAACATAGTTAAATGTGTGGTTTTGAAAATGATACAATGAAAACAGTATTTGTACTTTTCCCTTAAAAAAAAGTATATAATTTTTATTATGTATCCTTATCACTTTTAGTGATACTTATTTTCTACTTGTTCTAAGAAATTTCTTAGAGTGCCAAATTTCTTTAAAATAAACTCATGTGATATAATAATTACTTTTCCCCCCCTGAGGCAATTGGGTTAAGTGACTTGTCCAGGGTCATATAGTTAGGAAATGTTAAGTGTGTGGGCCAGATGTGAATTCAGATCCTCCTGACTTCAGGGTTGGTACTCTAATAATAATTACTTTTTAAGCAGATGACATTTGTGTAAACATTCACTTTTTCTTTTTTGTCAAAATTTTACTGGGTTAATTCAACAATCAAAATATCCCAAGATATAAAGAATAGAGAATAGTCTAAGGAACTATGAACTGCCATCTATAATTGTATATTCTCTTTTGGAATCAATTTCTTAGCCACCATTCCTCCTATAAGCCCAAGAGCCCAAAATGTTTCGAATATTTGTTTCAGAATATTAGGGATAATTCTAGTCTTCTGATACAATTGCTCATGAATCCCTATTTAGTGTACACCCACATCAATCTAACAAATGACATTAACTTTTAGAAATGAATATTTACAGAGAAGTTACAGCAAAGTACTGTGTTATAAAATATATAGGTTCAAATCATTACCTTAAAAACCTTCAGTACCCTCTGTCCCTTGGGAAAATGGGCTGAAAAGCATATATTCAGGGAACTTTTGCAGTTAAAAGGTACCTCCTGGACTTGAAAGCAATTTTCTCTCTTTGTTGACTTCCTGCCAAGATAACTTCTGGGTGTGGTGTACTGATGGACAAGCTGTTTTCTTTATTAGGTTAGTGCAGGTCATTGTGCCAGTAGGTTGGGTCAAGCAAGCTGCTCTTTCAAAGTTCACAGTTGTGTTTAAGTTGTCAGATCTAATGAACTATTCTCAATACTCTTTTAAAAAAATATGTTTCCTTTAATTAATCTCCCTCTTTTTCTGGATTTTCTAGGGTTTTTGTAATAGTATTTGTAATACTCCTGGGTTCCTTAAAACTTGTCTAAAATCTATTTCAATCTTCTCTATTGGGTGTCTCTCTCTCTCCCTTTGTATTTGTTTTGTATTTGAAGATCAAATTTTCTGTTCATCTCTAGTCTTTTCATCAGAAATAAATGAAATTCAGCTATTTCATTGAATGTCCATCCTTTTCTCTGAAAGATAATGCTTAATTTTGTTGGATAGCTGACTCTTGACTGCAATCCAAGCAAATTTGTTCTTCAGAATATCATATCTCAAACTCTTTGATCCTTTAATCCTGATTGTGGCTCCTTGATATTTGAATTATTTTATCTTGTAGTGAAGAGAGCCATCTACACCCAGAGAGAGGATTGTAGGAACTGAATGTGGATCACAACATAACATTCTCACTCTTTTTGTTGTTATTTGCTTGCATTTTGTTTTCTTACTCATTTACTTTCTTTTTTGATCTGATTTCTCTTGTGCAGCAAAAGAATTGTATAAATATGTATATACATATTGGATTTAACATATATTTTAATATGTTTAACATATATTGAATTGCTTGCCATCTAGGGAAGGGGGTGGCGGAAGAAGGGGAAAATCTCTAACAGAAGGTATATGCAAGGGTCAATATGTTTTGAACATTAAAAAAATAAAAATAAAAACATCAAAAAAAAAAAAGAGATTTGAATTGTTTCTTTCTGACTGCTTGCAATATTTCCTTCTTGACCTTATAATTCTGAAATTTAACACCCTGGAGTTTTCATTTTGGAGCATCCTTCACAGGTGATCTCTGAATCTTTCAATAACAATTTTACCTTCTAGTTCTGGGACATCAGGCCAGTTTTCCTTGATGATTTCCTGAAAGATATTATATAGGGTCTTTTTTTTTTTTTTAATCATGGTTTTCAGGTACTACAATAATTCTTAGATTATTTCTCCTGGATCTGTTTTCCAAGTCTGTTATTTTTCTGATGAGGCATTATTTTATTTTCTCCTAGCTTTTCATTTTTTTTTTTTTTTGGTTTTGTTTGAATGATTCTTGATGTCTCATTGAGTCATTCACTTCCATTTGTTTAATTCCAATTTTTAATGAATTATTTTCTTTAGTTAGTTTTTTTTTTTATCTCCTTTGGCAAGTGGCCAATTAAACTTTTAAATGAGTTGTTTTGTTCATTAGATTTTTTTTCCATTTCTCTAAATTTTGTTTTTCAACAAGTTGATTTCTTTTTCCATTTCATCAAATCATTTTGTAAAGAATTACATGCTTTTTCCACTTCACTAAATCTATTTTTAAGGAGTTTTCTTGAAATAATTTCTGTGTGAAGTGCAAGGGACAATGTTGTAAAAAATTACCCAGACATGGGCTCTGTCAATAAAAAGTTATAATTAAAAAAAAAAAAAAGAAATAATTTCTGTGTTTTCTTTTCCAAACTCTCCTGTAAAATTCTCATATCCTTTCCCCATTTTCCCTCTAACTGTTTTAAAATCCTTTTTGAATTCTTCCAAGAGAGCTTTGTGAGATAGAAAACAACGCATCACCCTTTGGGACTTCATCTGGAGACATTTTGCTTTTAGTGTCTTCAGGGTTTGAGATCTGTTCTTGTGTTTCTCCATGAAAATTATCTGTGGTCAGATATCTTTTTGTTTTTTTGTTCATTTTTAAAGATTGATGTCTGCTCTTAAGGCAAAGGGGAGATTGTCCCAAGCTTCCTCTTCATGACAGCTTCAAGCTGTCCTGGGCTGCTCACTTCCTTCCTGTGCTTGGTGGGCATGTACAAGTCCCACAATATTTGGGAAGTTTAGGGGCTCACTATTTGCCTTTTGTAGTTGTATAGGATGTCTCACAGCTAGTTTGCTGATCCACTGGCTTCTGAGCCAGGACAGAATCGCCAACACTGTTGTATTTTGGCTAAGAGCCTTCCGGTAGATTTCCCTAATACATGAAACCACTCTGCCCTGAGTTCCTCCTTATGCCTACACTCAGCTACACACTTAAAACAGATTTTTTCTATGTTCTTCCAAAATATCTTCTGCTGGAAATTTGTTACACTCCAAATATTTGTGAGTTCCAAGTTCACTCCAAAACCAGGTTTGATCTGGTGTTGATCTGACGGAAGTCAGAAGAATCTCAAAGACCTGTCTACTCTCTGCCATTTTGTTTCCACCCTTGACTCTCTTTTCTAATCACTATTATATCTCACTTAGTGATACCATCAGCTCAAGTAAATTAATTATCATTATTATACATATGATCCCTTTATTTATGCAACTATAACCATTCTTCTGACCTCTTGTCTTATGTCATTAAATAACTATTGGACTTCTTGAAGTAATGTTTTGTTGAAATCTCAAACTCAAATTATTTAAGATAGAATTAATTATACCCTCTTTAAAAAATCTCCCTTCTTAAAATTCCCTATTACTATCAAAGGCATCTCTATCCTCCAACTTTCCATAAATTATAATCTCAGTATTTTAAGTCCTCATTCTCACTCACCTTACTTATCCAATATATTTCCAAGTCATGCATCCCTTCCTTTACAAATGGTCTTATATTCATCCATTTTTCTCCATTCATATAGCTGCCACCCTAGGTAGACCTTTATCATTTTATGTTTCAACTATTGCAGTAACATTTAAGTTGGTTTTTGCCTCACGTTATTCTTCATTCCATTCCATTATCCATTCAGCTTCCAAAGTGATTTTCCTAAAGTGCCACCTGACCATGTTATACCTTCCTATTTCCATGCCCCCATTAAACTCTAGTGACTTCTTAGCTTCATTCTCTGTTTGTCTTTAAATTTCCTTCACAGCTTGATCCATTTCTACATTTCCACGCTTATTATGATATCTCCCCTCAGCCTATTTTATTATATAGCCTTGTTCCTCACATATGGCACACTGTCTCCTAACTCTGTGTTTTTTCACTGGCTATCCCCCATGACTGTAAAATTCTTTTCTTCTTAACTTGACAAATTCCCTGGCTTCTTTCCTTCTTCAAATTACACCATTGGCAAGAGGACTTTCAAGAACCCTTATTCCTTTCTCTCCCCATTCCCATCCATCAGTGCTGATGTCTTTCCTCCAAGATTGTTACCCATTTACACTGTATACATCTAGGTATGTATGGTTGTTTTAGCATGGTATTCACCTTCTACTACCCCTCACACTATAATGTGAGCTCCTTGAGGGAAGGGACCTTATTTTTATTGTGTTCTTTTTTTTTGGGGGGGGGAGAGGGGATTCCTAAACCATTCAGCAGTATCTGGCATATAGTTATCTCTCTACATAGGTATATCTATCAATCTTTCTATCTGTACCCACAATTTAATTTTATCTTAATTATTAACATTTAAGTCTAGAAATCAACATAATAAGTTGAAAACTGTTTTATGCTGATGGCTGATCTGTGAGATATAAATACAATAAAAACTTAACAATGAGCTATCACAAATATCTTTAACTTGCTTTTGTCATTCCCCTGGTAAGTACTGTTTCCATTAGGATATAAACTTATCATTTAGACTTTTCAGATTGTTCCTCAGATTTTGATAAGTCCAAAAGGAAAGTGTTTGTTAATAACAGCTCTTGTGGCCTACCTTACCTAAGATTAAGGAATTATATCCAAATTTAGCAGAGCTGGAGGTGACTAGTCCTGCTATCCCTCAGGATTGAGAGTCCCATAGGTCCTAGGGCCTCACCTAAGTCCTCAAGCTAATCCTAATTATGAACAAGGAAAATCCAGTCAAACTGAGACAGAGGAAACACATACTCAAGTGGCATGAAACAAATGCTTATTATAACTAAAAGAAAAAATTTTCCAAGTTTTCAATTATTTGTGTTCCTAATTCTATATGTCCCTCATACCCACCACCACGCACAAACACACTATTATCTGAACTTTCATATCCATGAGTGAAGGAAATTTCAGGTGTGGATTCTAACAACTCAGATTAGTGATTTCTAAAACAGTTTTTTGGAACTGTGAATTGTTATGACCACATTCACATAACCAATATATGTCAGAAAGAGAACAAGAACTCTGGTCTTCTTGATCACATAGGCCTTCAATTTTCTATATCATGTTACTTTTCTACACATATATGTAGTAAAATCTTAACTATTGGCTTGATCAAATGAGTTTGTTATATTTCAATAATGAGGCAATATATAGTTCAATAAATACTTATTAAGCATCAGAGTTTTAAAGTATTATGGAAAAATGTCAATAGTTACAACGATATACTTATATATTTTCCCTCATGATAAGGTAGAGGTATATAAAAGAATATGAAAGATTTTATGACTTTGACATGAAAAAAATCAGTCATTCTACCTTTTAGTTCCTTTCCTTCTGACTTTACAGTTTTCATAATAAGAGAATTAAGTTCAATGCATAAAAGGACTTGGAAGCTTTAAAATAATCTGGAAAAGGCAAAGAGTAAAGTCTACTTTAATATGCCTGAGCATACTTTAATAGCTCAGAGAATTCAAATTCATAGGGTTTATTTCCAGTGTGCCACTAATTCATTGTGTGAACCTAAATAAATCACTTAACCTTGCTATGGCCTTAGTTTCCTATCTGAAAAATGAAAACGATAATAATATTGACCGAGATTATTAGTGTGCTTAAACATTAATATTTATAACATAATTTGAAAGCCTTGAAGATTTCTTAGTTATGTTATTTTTTTGTGGGTAATATAAAATATGGTAATGTTTCTAAATGCTCACAATAGT
Source organism: Sarcophilus harrisii (assembly GCF_902635505.1). Taxonomy (NCBI): domain Eukaryota; kingdom Metazoa; phylum Chordata; class Mammalia; order Dasyuromorphia; family Dasyuridae; genus Sarcophilus; species Sarcophilus harrisii. The sequence goes on along the minus strand of NC_045430.1, from coordinate 80,421,719 downwards.
TAAAATTTAAAAAAAAAATCCAAAAATTTAGTTTAAACTCATAAATGAGTAATAAAAGACAGTTTGTTTTTCTTTGTAGTTGTACAAAAAAAATTGCAGGTGAGGAGTTTAAACCTCAAATAACTATGCTTATGTCCTGATCACAGTATAAAAACCCATATAACATATACATTTGCTTTAAAGTTTCCACTGGTATATTTCTGGAAAAAAATGTAAAACTTTTTTTTTAACCTCAAGCAATCAGAAGTATGTATACTTACATATATAATAGCTATATATAGAAAAGAATTGTTTAAACAGGAGAGGTTTTTTGTTTTTGCTTTTTAAGCTGACACTATAGTCAGGATCTATCTTTGTCATTCCCTTATTTTTTCATAAATTAATGATATATTTTTCATATTCATACTCCATTCTCAATCTGCTGACTTCTCATTAAGTCAGGAGGCTACTTTGCATATTGAAGGCAAAGGCCAAACAAATTTGTCTTTAAAAATAATAATTTTCTATTCTGTTTTCAGGGAAAAGCAATCTGCAAAAATGGAAGCTCTGTGAACATGAGGAGGATATAAATACCTCTTCACAATATTTCTTTACATGCTGTTGTATTGATGGTTGATTCTGGCAGCTGGTGATCACAGAATATTAATGATGCATTTGGCAAAAAGCATTCCTACCAGACTGATTGTGACTGACTGGAATCTGCAGTGCATGATACCAGGAGACACGATTTGTCTTCACTTGCAGTTCTTCATTTGACCTTGTTGTTAGAGACAGCTTCCTTTGCACTTTTGTAGCATTTAGTAGGGATAGGTTTTGGCTTCCAAATATATTCCCACAGAGAGGAATTTAACATTTTTAAAAATTTTAATTTTTGCATGTTATAAACTTGACAAATAATAATAAAGATGAGCATTACTAGTTATTTTCTCACTTGTAGTAAATTACTCATTTGATTTAACTAGGTGCTTAAGCATTAACAATTTACATATGAAAAATTTGGCTTTCTAATAATTTCAGACTCTGGCCAATGATTTTTATTGATGATAATTGTGATTACAAATGATGAATTTTATTACAATTTTTTTTATTAACAGATGTCTTAAAGTAAGTCATTTAACTGTAGAGTATACCAAATAGTAACTCTATAATGCCACTACATTCAGTAATATTTGTTTTTATTTATTGTAGTTTTCATAGTTTGCTTTGATCTTTAAAATGTCGAAATGCATTTTCTTTTATCCATTTTGCCCTTTTTCCTTTGATACACATTGCTTTCTTTCCAAATTAGCAATAAAGTCAACCTATTTCCATTTTCTTTATCTGTGCTTTTCCATGATCATGCCAGCAAAGTGTGGGCATAGAAGTATAATATTTAATTCCTTTTTTGCATAGATGTTTGAAAGGATCATACTAGTCATCTGGAGGCTGAAAGGAAGTTCTCAAATGTAGAAAACACTGTGACACCTGCTCTTTCAGTTAGAGAAAATCCTTAGGATTTTCTTATCATTCTAAGGGTTCTTCAATTTAAATATTTCAGGCAATATTGACTTTCATTTTGTATTAATTTCTATGTCTCTTTGCCCCATTCTCTACAGTGTTTAACCAAGTACAATTCATAATGAGGATTTGATATTTTTTTTTTTATTTTTGAGAATGAAAAAGAAAATATCTAGATTGGAATTGTTAGTTCACACTATTTCCTACACATAGACAGTGGTTTGTATCTTGCAGCATTCTTTCTTTGCTTGATTGCTTCCAGGCGCTAGATTTGCCCTTCTCTTTTGACCAATTTATGGAGTTTCTGTTCAGACCTGGAGAGTCTTAAAAAATGAGAGTATGTTTTTTGAATCAACCCCTATTTTTCTTTCTTTCATTCTTTTTAAATGATTTAGGAAAGAAGATAATATTTTTTCTTTAGTTGGACAGAGAGAAGGAAACATGCTATGTGATCCTACAGTTTTAATGTTTCCCCTATAAAGAAATATATCAAAAAATGTGACTCATAATAGAAAGAAAAATTAATTCAACTTCCCTAAAAGCTAGAAGTATCAATTTCTTATGCAGCACAATCTAAAGAAAAATTTTTATAAATAGGTTCACTGAATTTCAAAAAAAAGCAAAACAAAACAAACAAAAACATTTACACTTCTATATCTAAAACACTGTTTTAGTTGCTAAGTGTATGAAGACAACACCAAAGCCAGTATGCACCTTTAAAGAGATTACATTTCATTCAAAATATATGATATTTAAAAAATGAATCCACGGACAGGGTATATTAGACAATTAATGTGTTCCCCACATAATAGAGTTGTTATATACACTGTAGGTAGTAGATGATGCTAGTTCTGAACTCATGGCTTGAAATTAAAGTCATCTGTTTAGAAAGTATACTTGAAGCCTTAGGATAAATGGGATTATATGGTGGGGAATATTAATAGAAGAAAAGAGGGTTAGAAGGAGAACCCTGGGGAATTTCCCCTTTAAGAAGAGTAGAAAGGGTTCAAGAACAAAGGAGGAAGAGATTGAACAGGTAAATTTGTAGTAAGAGAATTGACAGGGTATCTACAAAGATGGGAAGAAAGATTATTTCTGGAATGTTACTGGTCAACAGTGTTTAACTACTTTCATCTATTCAAGTACAATATATTTATAATCCTCTGTTCTCAGGCATGTGAAACTTTTATGAATAAAAATAAGTTCTTTTAAAATCTCAACATCTATCTGTAAAATGAGGATAATAATCATTGCCTACTCTCCATAAATTATTGAAATACTTCACACTGAGTGATTTTAAATTTCCTGGTTAAAAGCATCATGAGTCATAAATACTACTATAGTTGCTATCATAATCATAATTTGCTGTAATAATCCTTTGTGGATGTGCAGCTCCTTTAAAAGCTTTTGCAGGAATAATGTTTACTTTCCTATCTTGAGCTACTAAAGAAGCTACTTTCATGTTTCATCATTGGGCAAATAAGCAAACTCTGAAGTGGAAAATAATATTTGACCCCATATCCCTGAGGGTGATTTGAAGATTACTGCAAATACCTTGTTCATATTTAGATGTATAACAACAACAAAAACTCCACTTGTTTCTATTATTATAGCAATTTGTTTAGCTTTACTGTTAGGCTTCTAAAGACAATCTCGGACAAAATAAATTGGCATTGACACATTTGAAGCATTAGCTTGCACTAAAAGTATTCTTTCTTCCTGCCACAAGTAATAACATTCTCATTGAGAAATCTCCACAAATGGAATAGGAAAAAAATTGGTTGGGGGGAAGGGAACAGGATATGAGAACCCAAAACTATCTGCAAGTTAAAGGAAGTTAACTGAGGAGTAGGAGGAAATGCAGGGATGATGAGGAGGATAACTACATTGGACATTGGAGAAGCAATATTGATAGTGAAAACTAAGGCAATTATAAATAAAATGTATCTTTCTTGATTTTTTTTTATTAAATGTCATTTACAATGTATGTTTTAAAATCACACACCCATCCAAGTATTGATAAGCTTTAAGATGTTTGTGAAATTAAATAGAATTCAAGTTATGTCATTTTAGGAGAATCTACAGTTCTATATGTTTCTCCTGAAGAATAGTAATTTTAAAAAAATATTCATATAAAAAATAAAACTGAGATTGAATATCCCTAAACATATTAACAAAATCATTTTACTGCTTGACCCGAAGGATACAATTAGCTAAATAATGTGTAGATTAATCAAGTAAATAATATATAAATTTGAAAGTATATTAACATTTACTTAATTTCATGTAATCATAAATTTCTAGATCTTGATATAAGATCTGGTCTGAAATGATTGAATATTCTCATTTAATAAAAATGGTCAAAATTTTAGTTTTGGAAAGTTTAATAATATACAATTCATCAGTATTGCTTTGTGCTTTTGTGCCTTTTCCAAAACATAAAAATATAATTTTTAGGTTAATAAAGTACACTTTAAAATGAATATCTCCTTTTGTTTTGTAAACTTAGGATTAAGAAAACCTTAGTTTTATAACTGTTACTTTGATTCAGATATTCTTAATTTCTATTATTTCTTTTTTTTTAAATTCAAAGTAAATCATTTAAATTTTATTAGGTTATCAATTCTCAAGTAAGTTTGCCATATGCCATTTCTGGTAACTGAAATGTTTAAATATTCCAAGAGCAGAGTAATCAGTGTAAAATTCAGTTATTATTAGGTAATACTATTTTTGTCTTTTAGTCTTTCTAATAAAAGAGCTATGGGAAATTAAAAGATAATTTTAAGATTTTGTTTCTGATTTTTTTTTTTATCATTGATATTGTTTTCCAGGTATCTGAATCATAGCAAAGGACACCAAAATGCCACCAGCAGCAAGTGGTCCCCCTCAGTATCCACCCCCAGACGGAGGATGGGGCTGGGTTGTGGTGCTTGGAGCTTTCATTTCCCTTGGATTTTCCTATGCATTTCCTAAAGCCATAACAGTATTCTTCAAGGAAATTCAAGAGATATTCCACGCTTCCTACAGTGAAATAGCATGGATATCATCCATTATGCTTGCTGTTATGTATGGAGGAGGTAAGATTCTATGGAACAAACAGCCTTCTTGTTCAATTAGTAATATCTGTTTCATACTGTATCCCTTCTAAAGTCTAATTGTCTTAAAATGATTTGCTGTATTCTATGTTCTCTTAAAAACAAATTTGATTAGAACTAAATGTTGTTAAGTGCCACAGCAGGTGGAGTGCCAAGCCTGGAGTTCAGATGAGCTGATTTTGAATTTTTCCTTACATACTTACTAGCTGTGTGACCCTGGTGGGCAAGTCACTTCACTATATTTGTCTCAATTTCCTTATTTGTAAAATGAGCTGGAGAAGAAAATGGCAAACCACTCTAGTATTTTTTGCCAAGAAAAACCCCAAAATTGTGTCATGAAGGATCAGACATGACTGAAACAACTGAACAACAACAACAAATATTATTAGTACAGATAAGCAGTGCAATGGATAGAGCACTGGACCTGAAATCAAAAAGACTAAATTTCAACTCTGATCTCAGACGATTATTAGCTGTCACTTTGGACAAGTCATTTAATTTTTGTTGAATAAAACTTGAAAAAAAATGGTAAACTACTTTAGTATCTTTGCCAAGAAAACCCCATGGACAGTTGATTCACAGGATCATAAAGAGTCAGACGTGACTCAATGCCTCAACAATAAAACCTTATTTTAACTTTGAAATCTCATTAAAAAAAAAAAATTAAGGAACTGTAGCCTGAAAAGTAGTTGTTTGGGAAGGGGGGATAATTAATAGATTATGATCAACCTACCATGCATACAGAGTTCTTTGTGAGGAGTGATAAAATTGGAGTGTTAGCCCTTACTTATAGGCCCCATTCTGGTTTTTTATGTGTGTGTGATTGTGTCCATCTTGTGCATTAGTTGTCCCTGAAAATCTAATTCTATAAGATCTCCTTTTCCAGTATTGGAGTGTATAAACAATATTTCTATGTTCTGTTCCACAAAAAGAGTACGTTTTCTGATATATATATATATATAATATGTATGTGTGTGTGTGTGTATATATCTATATCTATATACATATGTATGTATCTGTATGTATGAATGTATTGATCATTTCACTGATCATATGTCAAAAAAACACAACACTGAGCATTAAGGCATTATTATATTGGTTTCTCTTAATGACCATTTTCCCATGAAACCAAAATATCTTGAAAAATGTTAAAGAATGTAGGTAAATACACATCTATATATGCATAGATATGAATATATATGTAACTGTATATATAATATATATATATATCTGTTGTTGAGGCAATCAGGGTTAAGTGACATGCCCAGGGTCAAACGGCTAGTAAATGTCAAGTATCTGAGGTCAGATTTAAAGTCCTCCTAACAATAGAGCCACTACTCTATTCACTATGTGACTTAATTATTTTATATAGACAGATATAAGATCACTTAATTTCAGAATTAGAGTTCATCTATCCTAATAATAATGATATTAATATAGTGTTTACTATATTTTTGATGCTATGCTATATGTTACAGTTGTCTTATTCAATCTTCACAGTAACCCCAGGAGGTAGGTGCTATTATTAGCTGCATTTTTAAAGACTAAAACAAACAAAAGTAAGTTATTTGCAGAAGATAAAACTTCAAATTAATATCTGAGGCTGGATTTGAACTTAGATCTGATTCCTATATTATTAGTCTATTTACTGACCTACCTAGCTACCTTGAACTAGGACTTAGTGAACAGAATAGAAATTAAAATTTCTATTGCCCAATTTAGGTGAGTAGCTAATAACAAAGCTGACATAAAGATACAGATTTGCTAATTTTATTGCATTGTGCAGGCTTTTACTCTCATATACTCTCTATATTGAAGGAAGCCAGAAAGAATAAGGGGTAGGAAGAGAGAATTCTAGTCAAGGAGGACCTGCACTGGAAAGGCTAGTAGAAGTATTAGTAGGGCAATGTAAGAAGTCAAAACATAAAGTATGCAGAAAAGTAGTAGTATAAGAAAAGTGAGAGGCAGTAAGGGTCAGGTTGTGAAGAACATTAATTGTCAAGTAGAGGACTTTTTCTACAGCTTATATAATGCTGTTGTCTGAAGCTACATTTGAACTCAGGTCTTGACTCCAGGCTTGGCAATCTATCCCCAGTGCCCAAGAATATCTTTGTCAAATTGTAACAATTAAAAAGGTTCAAGAGATAAATTTTCTTGATAATTTAATCATTTTATTGATGAGACCAGCACATTATTAATCAAGGATGATCACTTGGCCATCTGTCTTAGACCAAAGACAATTATTGTAGCTGTTCACAATTTATATATCCTTTGAAGAATAGGTGTTCAGTGAGGAACTGAGAGTGACATCATGTAACTCTCTGCACCAAGACCATCTAGCCTTGGACAATTTATTCAAAGACAATAATGGCTAACCCAAACCTGAGCAAAATACAATGGCTATTCCATTTGGATAGGGTCTGAACAAAAAAGTTGCACTATTCTGATTATCCTTCCTGAAGGATATTATCCTATCCTGAATGTCCTTCCAGAGACAACTTTTTTAAAAAAAAATATTAGGACTTTAGACAAATAGAAAAACTCTGGATATCCCCAATCACTGTTTATCAGTAATCATTTGTCTCAATATTATAATGTAGTAATTATGTTTTTCTTTCATAACTTTTACCATGAGATAGGCTAGGCTAATAATTATGCTATATGTAGATGCACATAAAACTTACTAAAACATATCAAAATACTGCTGAACATACTAGATATGAATATGTAATTAATCACATGCTATTTTTAACTTCCATAGTTTTTGCCATAATTTTTCAATATCAGAGACCTTCAAATCAGAATTTTCCAAGAATATGGTAGTTTAGTTCAATATACACATTTTTATGATTACCCAAAAGCTTTTGGTGAAATAAATGCTTAATCTCCTACAGCTGGAGATTTTAATTTAAAAGCTGGGTTTTGAAGATGGTAGCTATTATTCCATACCATCACACAGTGATAAAGCCATGAACTTTAGATGTTAATAAGTACCACTTCTATCACTTGTATCACAGTGATGTCTGGTCTGCTCCATTTAAGTACAGAGAAACCTGCGTGAAGGTTTTAAGTGTGTTGACCTAATTTCAGACTTTGGAGATCTAAAATGATGAGAAGATGAATATTTGTATCTTAGATGTGAAGTGAAGTTTACCAGAGATTAAATTAATTTGTTACATAGCAGTTCTTCTAATATTATGGAACAATGACATCCAGGCTTGGGACATTACCAACTCTCTCTCAACCCAACAATTAAACAAACAACAGAATTTTCTTCTTACTCTGGTTTACTCAACTGTGGTATGGGGTAATGACTCCTGAAATATTGATGTTTCATAAACCACAATAAATGGCTAAATTCTAGAGAAATTTAGTAAAACTTGAATAGGATACATGTAATTTTGTGACTTTGGACATGGTTCCAGTCAAATAACTTTCCCTGAAACATAATAACTATATTCAATAATAAGCCTGTTATAAAATGCTCAGTCTAATATGGACATTAGACCTCTTACTCAATGCCAGTATTGCATCTCTGATGCTGTGCCATAATGGTTTCAGATAGCTTTAAAAACTGAGCAATGGATATGAATGAAGCTCATTTTGATTGATTGTAGAATGAATACTTTTTTCTCTTACTATCTGAAAGACTTCCATTGATAGCAACATTTCATATTTCTGAGGCTGAAATAAGCCCGAAGCCCCCCAAAGTGAGAAGGCATAGAGTTCTATGAAGGGTAATGAGTCTATCTAACAAGTAACTGAAATCCTCTCTTCATCATAATGCTAATTAAGTTAACCTGAAGAACATCTAAGATCTGACATGCTCATTAGGGCTTAGCATTCCACTTATTAATCACTGTGGCGAGGTCACCGGGTAAGAAGGAGTATATGCAAAGTCCTGGCCTATGCTTAGAGGGGTATAGCCCCTTACTGTAATTAGCTGGCATCTGTGTTTCAGTAGCAAGGTATCACCTTCTACTGTATGAATAAAAATGTATCTAATAAAAACCCTTAGTAAGGACAGAAAAGAATGCAAATTATGTTTATCACTTGCTTCATAGTTAGAATAATGCCATTAAATTATAGCAGACCATCTGGCAATCCATATGGTCTCCTGGAGTTCTGGTTAATTTCAGCAAATAGGTCAAGCATGGTGATCACCCCATTAATAAAGCACTAAGCAGAGGTGGAAATCTTTTTTAGCAGATTTCAAGTTCTTGCATTTTGTTGGGACAGACAGAATACTTTTATAAACAGCAAGAGCAAGTACATGGCATTATCTTTTGCTTTAATGTTTGTTGTTAATTGATGGGATTGTTTGCTCTGGAAATGGTCTGCTATGTAATTATTGAGTATAGGTATCAGGCTGCCAAGGGCAGTGTGAATTCCTCGTGTTGTTCAGCAGGATCTCTGTTCTGACTTGGAAAAATCAGCCTCTCTGGAGATAAGAGGTAGCTTAGTCTCCATGGTAACCCATTCTTCTGCCTCTCTTGAATAGTGCCTGCCAATTGTGCTAAATTAAGGGAGATGGTTTTGTGATGGGCTCTTCCACACAGGGGACTGAGCATGAGACCACCTAACTTATTTTCCTGGAGGCCAAGGAACAGGATGTTATAGGCACAGGAGGTCAGTGTGAAAAGCACATGCTTTAGTATTCATTGTGTGTATTATTTTCATATCATAATGTGACCTTACATTCTAGATATAGAAAATGGTCATGACTAAAGTATTTTGCATAATGTTGCCTTCTTAGAAAAAAAATAATAACCTAATCTTATGTAACTCTTAAGCAAATTTCAGGCTTTTCTTATGCCATATTTTATCTTTTAAAATACCTACTTTAATATATTAGGCAGTCTTTTTAACAAGCATGTGTGTATGGATGTGCATGTGTATATTTGGGCAGGGTGTGACTTACTAGGAGAATTTGAATAAGCATATGTTATATAACATGTACATATATACATGGCATCTCAGTTGTCAAATTTATTCTATTAAAGCATAAAATATCACTAATATTATGTATGTGAATGTGTACATATGAACATGCAGGGATGCATACATGTATATATACATGCACATACATGTATGAGTGTGTCTGTCCAAAAATTTTTGGTGTAGCTTGTAAACAGTATAAAAAGGCCTTTATTTGCAAGTTCTGTCTTAAGGAATTATAAATGCTAATTTCCGTATTTGTGTTATTTATCTTATGTGTTTTGAATAATAAAATACTGAATACTAAATACTAATACTAAAATACTAAATACTAAAATAGAAAAGGGAGCTAGATGTTGTCATTCACATTACCAAACACTTAGAATTTTCAATTAAATGTTCCTAAGATACTTGATGGGAGCAAACATGTACAGTATATTTTCAATCATTTTGATAGCAGTATACTTGGGAGATTATGGAAGGAACCTAGCTGTATATGTTGGAACCCTCTTCTTGTCTCCTTAGAAGTAGTGGCATTAGCAAAATAAATTATGAGAGACTTCGTATCCTTGATTTCTTCTTAAATCTACTACAAAATAGGGAGGATCTAATTCAGATCAATATGTTAATGGAAGACAAAGTCTTGTATTCACTTCTCAGAAGGGCTTATGGTATTTTCCTATGTGCTACACATTCAACCATTTCTAGACATCATGCAAATGTATGAACCTTGCAAAGATTGGTTGAGAATTATGATAGCACAGTGTAATTTATTATAACAACTAGAAAAACAACTCAAGCACAAGCCCTACCAGCAGTAATGGCTTGTGCTATGTATGTTAAAATAGTATAAACTCACAAATTGTTATCCATGCTGATGAAAGGATAAGAAGGGAGGACTCTAAGATAGTAGAATGTCAACCCAAAGTAGTATCTTCAAACCCAGTCAAGGTATATAGCATGAACTTGGAGTTCATTTTTAACCAAGATTGAATTAGCTCTTTGAAATAATCAATAATAATAATAATAATAAGTATTATTTAGCATTTGAAGTTTATAATATGCTTAACAAATGTTATCTCATTTTATCCTCACAAATACTTTGCCAGGAAGGTACTATTATTAATCTCATTTTTCAATTGAGGAAACCAAGGCAGTTAGAGGCTAAATGATGACATAGCTCCCATACCTATTAAGTGTTGAAGGTTGTATGTGAACCTTTATATTTGCAACTACAGATATGGAATTCTATCCATACCACCTAGCTATTTTGTTCTTCATTTGAGACAACATATGGTAGTTGATTTTGGAGTCAGGAAGGACTGTGTTCAAATCCTGCCCCTGGACATAATAGCTATGTGACCTGGAACAAGAAAATAAATCTCTGTGTCAAAAGCTCTTTGTTTCTCTAAGTTAAAGTTGAGTTGCTGATCTACACCAGTACAAGGAATTATCATAACATAGATGAAATTTCAACCTGGATTAAAACAATATTTTTTTGTCATTTCAAAGGTTTTGTTAATTTAGCATGCTGTTGTTTGTCCTTCATTCTCAAAGAGGACCATGACCTCAGGAAGGTGATGCCATGACATGCAAGTGAATTCGATTAAGTGAGGGAGGGCTGGGCAAGGTCACCTGCCTTACTTTCCCCTCCAGAGCCATCTGGGTCCAGTGACCAGATAGAGATCAGGACACCTGCAGATGGCCCTGGAGACCTTAGTCTTTTTAAGCTAAGGTATTCAACAAAGCAAGCATTTAGTATGCACAATTTTAAGGACTAGTAGCCATTAAATTCTATGTTTTTACTTTTCACATGCACTTCATTATGATATTTTCTATATGACCATGTTTTCTTTTTGTCGTTAATATTATTATTACACAATTTTCATTATTAAATGAAATCTTATGCTTTGATTTGATTTCCTTTTGTTCAGATTAGAGCTTTTATTATGGAAAAAATTAGCGACGACATGGGACTTTAATTTTTAGAAGATTTAACCTGAATTTATGACTTACAGTCCCGAAATTATGGCCAGCAGGAATTTCTCAGAAGCAAACATGCACCACATAGTTAGGCAGTGTCTAATGATTATAATTTTCCATTTATTGGTATTCCACACCCAGTGGAATATGATTAATGATTAAGGCAGAGCTCTCTTACTGCAATCCAAATGTGGAACAATAAAAGTTCCCTAGTCACTAAGACCTAAAAATGAAGTTGAAGAAGAGGAAGGATGAAAGGATAAAGCTGCAAAGTACAAAGATTTATGTGAAGGTCCTCAGATAATGATAGGGGAAAGAATTATTATTAGGAGAATTCAAAGAGAAGAATATAATTGACTTAAATGGAAAAGAGGAAAAAAATAGGAAAAATTTGCATAAACAAATGAGAGTTCCTTTGACTTCTATTTATCCTACAAGTTGATCAAGCATTGTGGTTCACAATCATGGTTCATGTGAAGGTTTAAGAGTGATCTACAGGCAAATAGTATGTGTGTTCTTCTCAAATAAATTTGGAGAAGATTCTTTTCAATACAATAAAAAATATTGGAACTTCAGAGTTAAACTTCAATGATATTGCTGGTAAGATGGAATGAATGATAGGGGCCATGGAAATCAATCAGTAAACATTTGTTAAGCACCTACTACATAAGTCATTGTGCTAGTACTGGGAAGACAAAAAGAGACAAAAGATGGTTTCTACCTTTATTAAATTCATAGAAACCAAGTAACAGATAGATGCTCACTTTGCTTTTGCATAAGAACTGGAATACAGTAATTGCTTTGTAATAATGCATGGCCACCTTCCTTCATGTGGCATGTTTCTGTTACCCTCAAACATAGTGCAAAAGAATCTAATAATCAATAAACTTTTTTGAACTTTCCTGAATCCCCTGTTCCTTGTTGTCAGGGACAAACTTTTCCCCCCCAATCAGACTATGTGAAGTGTTGAATTTTAATAACCTCATTTAGAGCGTCCTTGAACATGCACCAGTTATCATCAACTTTCCAAATGCCTCTTGGGCTTGAGGGAATATTTCACATTTAGTTTAAAATATATGTGAAACATTTACGTAGAACTAATTTGGTGTTTTCAGATAAAGAAAAATCAGTTGTAATGAAATGACACCGGAGTAATGAACTGTAAGCCTGGCTCATGACTCTGTATCATACAAAAAAAAAAAAAAGGTATATATATATATATGTATATGTATTTCTAGAGTACCCAGAATATTACTTAGAGTTGCTCCTTAAATCAAACCTAAGATGTCAGAGGGACTAGATAAAACACTTCAAAGGCAGCATAACCTTTGCTATTTAAAGATAACTCTGCTATTCATTCTAATACTACTTAACTCAAAGCTAGAGGCTATTCATGAGTGTTTTTGAAATAGCCTTCTCAACATAACAAAATCACTTGGACTTCTGCATAATAAACATTTCAAAATATGCATGTGGGAGAAAGGGGGAAAATTCTTTCATTTGTATTTCTTTTTAAAAATGGAATAATTTAGAGAGCTGCTTTTTTAATGCTTCTAGACTTACAGTGGCTTTTTTCAATTTTCCTTTAAGCTGATTATTTTCACATAAACTTAATGGGCCAAGGTTTATTGAATGGATGATTAAAAAAAATTAAATGTATGAAAATAAGTTATACACACACATGTGTGTATATATACATTTATGTATGTGTGTATGTATACACACATATGTATGTATATTTGTGTGAGTATATCTCAGTTTTTATTCCCTTTTCTAATGACACTTGGCATTCCTTGCCATTCTTCCTCCCTTGGGAATTATGGAAACATATTTCTCATAAAGAGGCCAAATTTCTACCTTGATTTTGACTTCAATATATGTTACTGTATATTTAAAACACAACGTTTGGTAGTTGCTTAATAAATGTATATTATTCCTTCCTTCTTTTCTAACACTGAACAACCAAGCTGACAAGTCGTCTAGAACTGCATTATTACCAGTTCTATTAACATTAATGATCTAGATGTTAATTGACAATTCATACAAGAAGTGATTTTGGTAGAAAAATTTTTATATGCTTGATAACTATATTTTCTAAGGGACAGGTCTATTAGTATTAAAATCTCTGTATAGTAGGCTGGTTTGAAGAGTGAAGATATGGAAGGAAAATCTGTGATTCCATCTGGATTCAACCTGCAAAGATCAGTGTGACTAAGGGATAATTTGGAACATCTTAGTGATACCGTCCCTAGTACAGGGGTGCAGAATGTCCAGCCAATGGGCCATATAATGCCCATGGAAATAATTTATTAAGGCAACTGAAGGCAATGGTGAGCTGAAAACTAGGTACAACAATTGGTCACTGCTTGAGTTCTATAAGATGATAATTTATATGACCTGTGAATGATGTTACAGTCAAATGACCATTGACTGAAAAAAGAGTCCCCACCTTTTCCCCAGTTGCTACCTAACCATGATTCCTGAATCCTACTTCTTCCTTTTTATTGTCTCTATAGTTCTGCATTATAGTGATTTTCTTGTCATCTCTTCCCTGAAAAATGAATGAAAGGAGCAATCAAACTGATTTGAGCTGCCCAAGTTACAATTCTGAAAAAGCAGTCTAGTTTATCTTTGCTTGTAAATAGTAAATCATTTAATATAATATAATAATAATATTATATAGTTCTTTAAGGTTTGCAAAGCATTTTGTAATTTCTCCTTTGGTCTTCACAGTAATCTAAAAGAAATGTGCTATTATTATTCTTTTTTTTTCAATAGATAAAGAAACTGAGTCAGACAGAAGATAAGTAATTTACTCAGGATAATACAACTACTAAGTATGTGAGGATGCATTTGCACTCATGTCTTCCTGATTTCACAACCATTATTCTATTCACTGTATCACCTACCTGCCCCAACTGAATAAACAAGTGCAGTCACAGTTCACATGCAAGACAGATATTATATCTCAAACAGAATGGTGCTGCAGAATGTCGAGAGAAGGACAACTTTTACAATCAAGTCGATTATGGGAACAGAAGTCACAATAATTGTAGTCAAAATCCATTAAGGCACAAAGGGTATTGATCAAGTAATCATAGAACTCTTTCTTAAATATACTAGAAAAGGGAAAGTAGTCATGGCAGGAGGCAGCACAACAATCAAAACATTGAAACTTTGAAAAAAAGGTGAATTTAGAACAAATAAAAGATAATTGTCCTTTACATACATAATAGAAAGTGGGTGAATTCATTATCCCAAAAGGTGATTTAAAATATGAATAGAAAAACACCAAATTAGGCTATAAAAACTTAAAGATGATGTAATTGTTCAAAGAACTTAATCTACTATATTCTAGTCTTTATTCATATATTATATGGAACATTGTCCCTCATGTACCTCTCATCTATGGATGTCTTTCCTATAATTCAAGATCTAACTGAGATGACAAGATTTTTCACAAAAAACTTATTTTATCTTCCTAGTCAAAAATGACTTTCTTTCCTCATATTGCATCGCCTGTCTCTCTTTCAAGATTATAATGAGTTAAGAAATCTTATTATTTGTGACCCTGTCAAGTAGGCAAAGCATTCTAGACAGTGGGTGTTTAGTTTTGTTTGAATGCATATTGATTTATAAAGCTTGTACATTCATACGTCAGCACAAATTGTGCAATGTGGGAAGTTTTACAGGGAAAAGAATTGCCTCATACGACTCAGTGAAGATCACGAATTGCACAACAAGTAGGGAACATTCTTTCTGGAGATCGGTTGTTACTAAAATATATTGAAACCATATTCATTTGTTTTCATCTCCTGTTTCATTATTTGCATCTCATTGTTTTCCCTGCTACTTCTTTCCCTTTATTTTGACAACTTTTTTCCTGTTCTTATTTCATGCTAATATAACAATTCCATTTTCCTTATTCTTAAGTAATTATATATATATCTTCAGAAGCTCACATGGAGACTTTAATCTCAGGGAATCTTTAATAAAGTTGCTTGAGAATCACTGATTTATCGTGCCACCTCACCTTGGTGAGAATTCAAATTTTTGTTCTAAACAAACTTAATAGCATTAAAGAAGGGACTCTAGCAGCCTTGAAATGCAGAAGAGTGAGCTGTGTTTAAGTCTCACTAGAATACAGCTTTCTCCTAGATCTTTTTAACAGAGAGGATTAGTTTACAGTGGAATAGAGAGTATGGTAATGCAGTAAAATAGTGTTGTGTTTCACCTCTCACCTTAGCCAAAGGACATATCTGATGTCTTACCTGAAAGTTAAGCTTTTCATCATATGTACAGTATTAGTTTACAGGAGCACAGGAAAATAACATATATGTGTTTACCCAGTCATACATCAGTATCAAAATCATTGTTGAAAACTCCTAAACTCAATTTTCTAATTAAGGTTAATGTAAAGTCTGCTGATTGGCTATGAGTGAATAAGTCATTTTAACTGAACTCTCTAACTTGACTAATTACTTTGCAGTTGATTCAAATAAGTAAACATATGTTATATTTTATGAAATAAAAGAGCTAAGAAAATTAAGTTTCTTGCATACTAAGTGAAGAGCATATATGAGATATTTGCCAAGCTACACCATGAAATATGTCTAGCTTTTCATGAATTAAGCTGTGAGTTTACAGAGGACTTAATTATATAAAGCATTGGTGACTGATTAATAAATGGCAGTTAGAAAATTACATCCAAATATACTTTAAGCTGAGAAAATGTGCTTGGCATTTTAGAAGTATTTTCTTTCAAAGTTGGAGGTATTGAAAAAAGACTACATATGGCTAACATTTAGCAATGACAGAGAGTTTGACAAGTGTGCCATTTTCTTTTGTGGAAATGCCTTCTCTCATTTATTTAAATCATTTCCTGCCTCAATTGACTTACTGTCTTCCAAAGAGATTGAATTTTTATTTTTATGGATAGAAGGAAGCAAGTTTCCATTCCAATTTAGCACATTAACTAGATCCTAGAGGCTGCAACCTGATTAACCTCCAAGAAACATCCTAATAGAAGAAGAGAGTAAATTAGGTGCTTTCAATGGGTTCATTTTCCTTCTTTTCTCAAGGATTGCAATATCTGCTTTACCATCTTCCCCTCTACCTTAAGTTCTTTCACTGTATTGAAAGATATCAGATTACACATTGATGTTCCTTTTCTTACTAGTTCATCAATCTCTCTGTGCCTTGTAGAATTTATATCTTCATTCTACCTTAGACCCACAGATGGAGTCACATATTTGATCTTGTACTACAAATATTCAACTTTTCAAACTTTAATAGATTAAAACTTAAGATTTTGGGGAGCATACTGCATACGGCTGATGATTTTCTTTTTGTAATTTTGTTGTTACTGTTCATTAATTATTGTATTTACTGATCATTAAAAAGCTATAATGATATTCTAATATATTTCTTATGCATATGTATATGTGTAAAATATAATTTATTAGAAAAAAAAGTCAAACTTTTTTCCCTAAGGCAATTGGGGTTAAGTGATTTGCTCAGGGTCACACAGTAAGTGCCTGAGGCCACATTTGAACTTGGGTCCTCCTGACTTCAGGGCAGATGCTCTATCCCCTATACCAACTAGCTGTCCCCCAAGCTTTTAAAACTACATAGTACCATCTTCCCACAGGTTCATATTCTTGTATTCAGTTTCTACATTTCCTTTAAAGATATGACATTTTTATATTTCAGAGATTCTTCTACAGTCTCATAATTAGTAGGAAGAAAAGTATTTACATGTTTGACATGTGCTAGGCATGGAGTTTAGACACTGAGAATAGAAATACAAAAAATGAAGTAAGCCTTAGCTGAACATCAGTTGTATTCTAATGGGGAAGACTATTGCAGTGGGTATTATCTAGAGAAGAGAGTTTTAGTCTGAGGAGTCCCAGAATTTGTCTCACCTTCTCCAGTAGTGATGGTAACTTTGATTACTTTTCCTCAAAAGAGAAGTGGAAAGTGGTAAAAGAGGCAATTAAGTGGCAGTACATTTATCAAGGTACTTGGGTTTCCTGTTACATGGCTGAATGGAATATGAAACATGGTTAGGGAATATCTAGGTCTAAGGAGCTTAGTGAATTTATATATACTCAGGCAGCATAACTCAATTCCAGTGCAAACTGATTTGTCTAGTGGATTAAATGTTGGGGTAGGGCATGGTCTCTGGAGATCAAATTTAGAGGGTCACTTTTCTAGGTGAAGATGAGGTCAATTACAAGCCAAATGTAAAGATCTCTGGTATTACCTGATTTCCTGGTGGATGGATAAGTAGGAGAGTGTCCTAGGTAAATGTTTTTGATGTGGTCAAGTGACTTGGCTCATATGAACTTAATCTTCAATCAATCTACATTTATTAAGCACTTGTACTATGTAGGCATTTTGCTAAGCAGTGGGGATAAAAAGAAAGACAAAAATACCAAAAAATAATCCAAAACAAAACAATAAGAACAAACAACCAAAGAATAGTCCCTGCTCTGAAAGATTATAAATACAAATAGGAGACAACATGTAGATAAATAGGATTAGAATAGATTCATGCAGTGTACAAGAAACATAATTTTACAGAAAAAGGTATAAATGCTATATGAACCAGAAAGGCTTAGTGCAGAACAAAAACTTTGAGCTGATTCCTGAAGGAAAACAAGAAAATCAGGAGACAGAGGTAAGGAAACAGAGCATTTCAGGAATGGGGGACAGCTTGCAAAAAGGATTAGATAGTCATTATCTCTTAGGCCTCATTTTCCTGGAGCAAGGCTGAGTAAATCTTCCCCTCAGATTTTGAGGATTGATTCTAAAAGGACTGGGATTTTCTCAAATGTCTTTGGTTTGATCCAACATTCCAAATGATCCTTCACTATTAGCCAAAAATGACTATTGCATCACTTCTATTTAAACATTTAACACCAGTTTGCTTTTAGAAAGGGTATTTATTTTGAAGCTTATCTTGAAAACAATGGGACAAACTCGTTAACCCTGGGGCACAATTTCTGCTATATCAAATTGATCTCTGGGAAGAGTAGCTTCAGACTCACGACTTATCTACCTATTATTGATCCTATTGTGTTAATATAAAATTGAAACATCACTGATAGATAAAACCTCATCTCAATTATACTTAGCTTGAATCCCAAAGGAATGCAGATGTGTTATTGGGGCATCTATGTTATGGCCTGGCTAAAAACCCAGTGTGAACTCAACTACTTAATACTCCCAGATTACATACTCTCCAAACCTTTTCAAATTCACTATATCATACCTTCCAACTTTACTTAAAGAACAAATTTGTGGGACCACCAACTGATGTTGCCTTACATAATTCACCAGAGTCAAATCAAAAGAAGAGGTACAAGCAAGATAAGAAAAATTCTAGATTAAAAAGACTTTCTCCATTTTCCCAGTTCCACAACTTCAATCAATTAAAGAGGCTTTGTCTATGATAATCCAATTATAGAATAACAGATCAAAACCAATTGTAAAATGCCTACAAATGCTCCAAAGTCTCTCTAAGGCAATCCCATTATATACATTACAACTCTACTATAAGAGCTTGTTATACCCTCTTACACATGGGGAATTACAATATTCAGAAGGGCTGGTTTCATTGACTTGCTCTCTGTTGCATGTAGGAATGGGAAGTGAAGGAGATATAGTGCTATGTATGAGGAATAACAAATTGGTCAGTATCACTAGATCATAAAGTTCAGTATATGGAATGGAATAATTGTGAGAGGGTTAGAAAGATAGGAAGAGGCAATGCTGAGAAGAATTGTAGATGCCAGAGGGGCTTTTGTAGTTCATAAATGTAATAGAATCTAATCACTAGAGGTTGTTGAGCAGGAAGGCTAATTGATGAGAACTATACCTTGAAGAAATGACTTCAGCAGCTGTATGAAGAATGTAATAGAATGAAGAGAAGCATGGAGACTGTGTGCAAAGGTGAAGAACTTACAGATTAAGCACATATTGATCAGAGACTGTTAGCTAAAGTAGATCAAGCCTATAGACCTAGTCATGTGATTTTTAGATAAGGCCTGGATTGCATTCCATTGTCCAAAGAAGGGATTATATGGCCTACAGAAGCTGTATATCACCTTGTCTACTGCATTCTACTGACCAAATAGGGGAATAAAGGTTTATTCCAACACACAGATAGACCAATCACAACATATGCAGGAGTCCTCAAACTACAGCCCGGGCCAGATTCACCAGCTGAGGATGTTTATCCCCCTCACCCAGGGCTATGAAGTTTCTTTATTTAAAGGCCCACAAAACAAAGTTTTTGTTTTTACTATAATCTGGCCCTCCAACAGTCTGAGGGACAGTGAACTGGTCCCCTATTTAAAAATTTTGAGGACCCCTGAATAGAGGGTGGGATTTTGGAGGTTCTTTGTCTGAAATGTATAAAAGCTGTGAATATTTTCAAGGGAGTGGCTCTCTCCTGCTGTGAATTTGACTCACAGACCAGGGTGGGGTCCACTTCTGGAGATTCTAATAAATAATTCTGCTTTCTATGAGTGAGCTCTGTAGTAATCAATTTGGGTAGGTCTTTTTGTCCCAATAAGACCAATTAGAAGCCTATTATAATAGTCCATGTGAGTGACAGAGAGAAACTAAACTAGATTGATGGCCATGTGAGTGGAAGAAGGGAGATGTATAAAAGAGATGCTGTGAAAGTAGGAATAAAAAAATTTGGCAAATAATTGGTTATATAAGGTGAGTTTGAGTAAAATTTAAGATGACACCAAAGTTGAGAGTCTGGATGACTGGAAGAATGAAGGTGATACCTTCAAGATAAGTTCAAAAGAGGGGAGAGTTGGAGGAAAAGCAAACAAGTTTCGAGTTTGAGTTGCCTACCAGACGTGGTTTGAGATGTCCATAAGGCAATTGGTGATGCAGGTCTGAAGTTCAGGAAAAAACCAGAATTTGGATATATTGATGTGTGATAATAAATTGATAATTGAACTGGATGAATTGGTGGATCATTGATGTATTGTCAATAAATAATCTTTGAAATATTATGGAATATAAGAAAACTACTATAGAACTAGAGGAGGAAAAATGGGAAAAGAACAAAATTTTCAAATTATAGACTATAATTCTTTATTTCAAACATGAGGGAATTCTGAAATGGATATTTATAGAGTTGGTTAATAAACAACTATAAAAAGAAAACATTGGTTACAAAAAAAGCCAGTATGGCTTCCTCAAGAACAAGTCATACCATTCTAACTTCATTCCTTTTTTTTTTTTTTGAAAGGGTTCCTAAAGTAGTAGATTCAAAGTACATGACTGATATACCTTTCTGCATAATATCTTTTTTAACCCTTCTGGATTATCTAAACATTTTCATTCTTTTTATGCTATTCTGCACCATTAAAAAATGTGCTCAGTTATTCTATTGCTCTCTTTGGTATTGTTTGGCCACATTATTTATTCTTTGTTCTCTTAACCTTACCTCATCAATCCCTCCTTTAGCCTTTTAGACACTTCAGTTGTTTTCTCCCTGAACTACCTCCTATATGTGGTTATTGTTGTAATTTATTTTTGGAATGTTGACAGCTTATTTGGCTCTGTTCAAACCCTAACATCTTTCTTTTTAGCGAGTTGACAAAAATGGCCATATTGTGCCTAGCATGGTCTCAGCAGGCAATAGAAATTACAGTGGACCAAACTAACCCTATCAGACTCAGGATTTGTTGCAAAGGCCTAGCCATTTATTCAGTTTTCTAGATTCAGCAAAATCCCTTGTCATTTATATTTTGCCTTCCTTTCTTCTTCCATTTTTCTTCCCTCCTTCCCTATTTCCATCTTTTCTTCTTTTCCTACTTTTTTCTTTCCCTAGTTTCTTCCCATTTTTCATTTTAAAAATCAACTTCAAACATAATTATAGTTATTATTCAAAAGTAATGAGTTGTTTGGAAATAGGTAACTAGCAGAGTGAGACTGCTTTTCACTCAGATATAAGTGAAATGGCAAAAAGTTTGGAGGAAAGCAATGTAAGCAATGAATATCAATACTGCTAATTATGTGAGATTTTAAAAATTATTTTAAACTTAAATACAAAATAAGAAAAGAAAAAATGTTATATTCACAGCAGAACATAAGAGAGAATTCAGCATATAAAAGCAATAATTCCATTTCAGGAAAGCCTATTAATAAATACTACATAATATGGTTAGAGCCATCCATCTTTTCTTTGCTTCTTGGTAGTTTATTTTTGTTGTTCTCTGTTGTACACTTTTTCCTTTGTTCTTTTTTCCCTTTCTTTCTTCCCCATTCCTCAAGAAGACTACAATTAAGTATAGATATGTATGTGTGTGTATAATTTGTATGTGTGTGTATACATAGATATCTATAATCATACACATATATATTCATGTATTTCTGTGTAAGTCAGTACTATATTTTTTCATCCTCTATTTCTCTGAAAGTGTATAACATCTTCTAAATCCATCAATTCATCATTTCTTATACCACAGCAATATTCCAGTCTTATATTGTCTAATTATTTTAGTCTAAACACTATATGGCTGACATTTGATGTGATTTTTCTATTTTTTCTCTTGATTAAATCTATTTTAGCTTTAACTTTGTCTGAGATCATAATTACTATCCCTGCTTTTCTCTTAATAAATTATGTATTTATTTATTAAGATAAATAATAAATAATAAATTTAACTGCTGATCTTTATTTTATAGTTGTATAAAATGTGAGAAATGTTGTGTTTGTTTGTGGGGAAAATCTACAGAGCTTGAAATTGTTTAACCTACTCTGCTATTTTCCCAGAATTCTCTCAAGGAAGGTGATTAAGGGAAAAAAAAAAAAAGATAGATTATTCTAAGCTGCTGTCTTAAACCTAAATGAATATTTATAGGATATGTTTGAATATTAGATAGTTTTGAACTCAAGTAAGGATTAACTGTTACCTTCTGCCCCAGGATGCAGATAATCCTGTCTATGAGGTTAAAAATTATGTTCACTTTAATTGATTTCAACTCAATAAATATTAAGTGCCCATTATTCGTAAAACTCTATACCAGACAGTGGGAATGCATAGATAAAATGACACTCCCTCAAAGAGCTATTAATCTACTAGAAGATACAATTTGTATTTAGGGAAATATAAGTGTGCAGAAAGTCATAAAAAATACTTTTGAGATAGAGAAGGACAAGTGTGGAATGATGAAAGACCTTATAATGGAAGTGATATTCAGAGTTTCTCTTCCACCCTATGCACACATTGAATGCAATTATTAGCACCCCTTTCCTCTGAATAAAAAAAGAGATCAGAACATAGGGTATTTTAAAAAATTTTCTGCTCCTGAATAGGTCATATCTCAAGTTCATTTGATTAGAAACACAATCTTTAAATCTGATTGTTGCAAATTTTCTCATTTTTCAAAGTTTTTAGATTTTATTTCAACTTTCAGACTTTAACTATTTCCAAATTAAATTTAAACAAAAACTCGGGATGATCTATTCAGGATTCTGCTAAATATTGTCTTCAATTTTCTATTTTATCATTAATATTTAACACATAATTTGGATAATTGGCCTACTTTTCCCTATCAAGCAATGGATCTTTTAAATGTTATCTCCATGTAACAATTTCACTTAATCTATAGTTGCTTATGATATAATAGGCATAGTTACTATTGAGGAAAATTATTTTTGAACTAATTATTTTTTGTGATGTCTTGCTTAAAAAAAAAAAAAAAATCTGATCACCACAGTCCATTCCAGCAAATTTATACTTCATTTATGTAATAAAAGCTTCTATAGTCTTTAAATTTAAGGTAGCATTCTAAAGTTAATTTTATGTTAAAGGAATTAGTCTTATTTTATTATTGATGAGGATGATAGTGGTGGTGGTGATAATTATGATAGGCATTTATATAAACACTTTTCGAAGCACTTTACATATGTTATTTCATGTGATCCTGACAATAACTTATGAAGTAGAAGTCATCATAATTACTTTTGCAAATGAGGAAGCTAAATTCTGAGATAGGTATAAGGCCCGGCTTTTACTGTTCTGGGAAGCTTGCCTCTGGTTTTTAAAATAAAATGGTAAGAAGATGAAGGGCTCTTGTCCTTTAAATATTTGACCACTTTATTTTGAACCAAAGAATAAATTTTCACCTGTCATTTATAACTCCCTTGCTAACATAAGGCATTCTTATATTATTCCCCCACACATTATGAACCACATATTATGAATTAATTGCTCTTTACTCAGAGTACACATTGCACTGTCCCAAATTTGTGCATTTTCTAGGGAACCATCCTGTGCTTAAAATGTCATATCTCTTCTGTTCTTGAATCCCTATTCATCCTTTAAAGTAAAAACTTCTCTAATGCCTCTGGACAGAAATAATCTTCCCCTTAGACCTCACACACTTCACTCTATAACAATTGTTTTTGTAGTTGCTATTGATGTTTTGTTTTGTTTTGTTTTGTCTAGTCACGTTCTAAGTCACTTACCATGTAATTCTCGATCATAGATATCTATATCAGTCTTTTTTTCCTTACTTGGATTAAATCACCATAAGGGCAAGAATTACATTTTAGCTAAACTTTGTATCCCTTCCAACAATTCAGTTCAACTCTATAAATAATAAACACTTAATATGTTGCAGATATTCAACATTGTACTTTGTTTATAATAGGTTCTTTTTTTAAAATTTTATTTTCAATTCATGGAATTAAACAAAAATTTCCATAACATAGTACAATAAAAAAGATGATTGCTCATGAAACTACAAATCTACCGATTCCAACTTGCTATTCCCTACAAATATACAATAATGTTATCATGTAAATTTTTAACACATATTATCATGTACCTCTAGGTTAATGGGGGGTAGATAGGGGACATGTGGTTTGTAAAATTTAAGGTGTTTTAGAAATATGAGCTATTATTACTATTCTTTAACAATAATAGCAACAATAATATTTGGTTTGTCTCTGCTGAAAATAAAATAGGAGAAAGCTTGGTCCTACTACTCTAAGGCTATATCAAGTCTTTCTCCCAATTATCTGATTCGCCTAAATCAAAAATATTGTTTTCATTTTCCTTGAGGATTTGTTCATGAAAGATTTTTTTTTAATTAATTAATTTATTTTTAATATGCATTGCTTTCATGAATCAAGTTGGGAGAGAAAAATCAGAACAAAAGAAAAAACCAAGGGAGAGGAAAAAAAAAAAAACAGAAAAAAGTGAACATAGCATGTGTTTTACATTCAATCTCCATGCTTCTTTTTCTGGATGCAAATGGCATTTTCTGTCTAGAGTCTATTAGGATTGTCTTGGATCACTGAACCACTGAGAGGATCAAATTCTATGAAAGATTATTTTTAAACCAAAGGTACAGATGTACATCCCTCCAGTCTCTATTAAAAAGACCATTGAGGAAAATAGTTGTATCACCCTTAGTGCTGGACAGAAGCACAGATCTAAAAGGGTAAAACATTAGTTGAATTATTAGAAATGCAAAATAGGAAAAGTTGTCTCCCTTCTCCCCTCCTCTAGAGGCTCCTTTGTTAAACCAGACAATCTCTATAGTACTCCAAGACTTAATTCCTTTGGAATCCTTCCTTTCCCTCTCGCCTATAGACCACCTCTGTAATAAAAATCTGTTGATTCCTTATTTCTTATGGAGGTTTATGAAATCAGAAATGTCTGTGAGAATGCAGACTTGAGTCCTAGGACAGAAGCCCCCAACTAGAAAGTCAGGAATTACCTGTATCTTGAAGCCTTGTTCATTTTCAAAGTCAGTTATCTTTGTAGTATATCTCCTGTTCTGGTCCACACCCTCCTCTTCTCAGTTTACTAGAATTCTTTGTGCTGAAGAGATAATCAGGTCTATTTAACATGCATTCAATAATTGCTATGCCCTACCTCTGACTCCCATTCTATAACTTGTAAGTCTCCCCTATTCCCAACCCTCTCCCTCAGTTTCTACCATTAGTAATACCAAAGTTGTAGGAAAAGAAATTCCTCATGGAAAAATGGGAGGGAGATTTTATATTTGAGAATTTCAAGGAACCAATCAGCATATCTTTGTATTTTTAATTATGTAATTGCCACATTACCAACATTCCCTATTCTTGTTTCCTTTTATCCTCACCCCAAAATAAGAAATTTGCTTTAAAATATATGTACATATGTATATGTATGAGTTACATGTAAAACTAATTATGTGTGCTAGTGTATAACCCATTACTATAGAGGCAGTTAGGTGTTATAGTTAGCAGACAAGTGGCAGAAGAGATAAGAGTCCCAAGTCTGGAGTCAGCCACAACTGAGTTCAAACTCAGTCTCTGGTACTTGATAGCTATGTCACTCTGGGCAATTCACTTACTTGTTTTTGTCTCAATTTCCTCATTTGTCAAATGAGCTGGAGAAGGAAATGGCAAACCACTCCAGTATGAATGCCAATAAAACTTTAAATTAGGTCACAAAGAGTCAGACATTACTGAACTGACTGGCCAATAAAAGGGGGTACAGTCAGGAAAACCTGAGTTCAAATTTGGCTTCAGACCCTTCTTAATGTATGCTTAAGTCACAACTTCTGTCTGTCTCAGTTTCCTCAACAATAAAATGGGATAATACTGGCCTCTACTTCATAGGGCTATTATAAGAATCAAATGAGATTATTTTAGTACAGGGCTTACCATATCTGGCACATAGATGGTGTTTGATAAATGTTCTCTTCCTTTCCCTTCCTGAAGAAACCAAGAATAAACCTTAGTATTTCATAATTAATATTGACAGCATTCATTCATTCATTTGGTATATTTATAGGTACTTATGTGTATAAGTATACACACATATGTATGGATGTATATATGTATACACACATATGTATGGATGTATACATATGTGTGTTTATCTGTCTATCTATCTATCCATCTAGCTATCTTTGCAGGCCACTGTGTTAGATGCTATTTAACAAAGGAAGCACATTAGCAGTGAGAGAAGGACTGATATTTTGTACCATATTTTTATGTGTCTGCCAGCTACCTCTTTTCCTTGTGGTTTGACCTGATTTCTTTTTTTGACTTGGAAAAAAAACATTTGATGATTTATAGTGCAGATAAAATTAAATTGTATATTTAAGCTTATTTCTGGAAATTATCATACTTTTATCACATGTTAAAATTTTAGGATTTTTCAAAAGAGAAATGGAACATGTCTTTTATTTATTAGATTAAAAGTAGTAAATGTTGAACTTAGGCTGAAATGAAAGTTAGCCTATTTAACCTATTTAAAAAATCTCATGTAATGGATAGAGTACCATGGAGTCAGGAGGACCTGAGTTCAAATCCAGCCTTACACACTTAACACTTAAGCACTTACTAGCTATGTGACCCTGGAAAAGTCATTTAACCCCAACTGTCTCAAAAGAAAATTCCCTACATCTTTCATAAAATCTTTAATTTAATCTCTCTCTCTCTCTCTTTACACTAAATACACTGATTCAAAGTTGCTTAATTCTTGTGAGCATCTATTGCAAAATGAGTTACTTTAAACTGCAAGTATTCCTGAATGCCATATTTTCACTGAAATATCCCAAAGAATACATTCACAAATGTTTGACCCTTAACAAGGTACTTTACTTAAGTTTGCCTCAACTTCCTCATCTGAAAAATAAAGGCTGTCATGAGAATCAAATGAGATTAAAAATTATAAAGTGTTTATCACAGTGCCTGCCATATATTAAGCACTTATGTAAATGTTAACTGTTTTTATCTTATTATTACAAATAAAATGTACTTTAAAGCAACCTCAGCAGAAGACAAAGTTCCTTATTCAATGTTAATGGAAGATTATTTCTACATTGGAGCCAGTAGTTTGTCCCCCTGTACCAACATTTTAAATATAATGCAGATACTTGAATTTTAGAGAGAGTTACAGCAGATAATAAGGAAAATGTACCTAGCTTTCCTCTGTTGTTTCCTTAAAGAATATCTAGAAATTGAGGGAGCAATATGAGTTGGTACTGGGCAAAATATCCTGTGGGAGATAATAAATTTTCAGATACCATTGAGTAGACTTCCCTCATAATAACTGTAGCAATTTCCTCTTTTCCCTCCACATAAGTCCAATAGAAATCCAAAAGGCAATATCTTAAATGAAGGACTGACTCTAGTAGTTTTACATAAGGAAAAGATGACACTTGTAGTAGGTAGGGAATTTGAAAGAGGGGTACATAAATAGTCAAATTTCTAATGTTATATAAGAATATCTTCAAGAATCATTTGACTAAAAAAGATATTTCAGAAAAAAAAATTATATAGGTAAGACAAGGCCTATATATATATATATATATATATATATATATATATATATTGGATGTCAATTTCATAAACCTGAATGTCCACTTATTTAGCTAAAGTAATTATACTTTTAGAATCTGAAAGGCTTATGATTTTTTAGCATATTTACACAAGCAAAATGAATTGCACTATTTTTCTCAAAATTTCACATCCCATTAGCAAAATGGCATTTTTTTCCTACCTTATTTACCCAGCTTGTCAGGTCATGATCTTAATTCTCCATTTAAATTTGTGTGGAGACAAAAATCAAAGGGGGGAGAGGGGGTATTCATAAGAAATGTGTGAAAGGGCCAAAGCATTCTATTTCAGCAAAGTTGTGATTTTGTGCTGTTAAAGAATCATGTCTAATATATTCATTATGTCACATATTTCTATGATATTTCTTAATATTCAGGTTGAAATTTCCATTTCTGTGATGCCAATAACATAGCACAATGTCACATCCTATATAATAACTAAATCTTTAAACATACACAGAATCTTATACATCATACAAAAAGGAAAGAGAAGGGAAAGGAAGCAAAATTGTCATTTACAATTCATGAATATACTGTGAATGCTATCTATGAGCTAGGCAATTTAGGTGGCAAACCGCTAAGGTATAAATAGTATGCCACTTCTCAGGGTACTGGGTTGTCATTTTGATTTGAGGCATACTTAATCTCTACCTTGAAAATATAGTTTTTATATTGGAAGAAAATAGTTTTTTCTACTAGGAAGCCTAAATAATATTCTTATACCAAGAATGTAAGAATTCTATCCTTCCTAAAGTTGGTGTATTTCACTGTATCATTTTTATGTGCTTTGGCTGAAGTATATCAATATAGTTCCTCCAATGAAAGGTGGTTTCAGTAATGTATGATGTCGTACCATCATTTATAACACAAATGATGAGGAGCCTGTGGCTTAATGGCCACTAATTTATTTTGAATTTATGATGCATTGCAGCCATTAGAAGTAAGCTGCTTTATATCCCTTCATAGGGAATATGAGTTTTGTCTGTGATGGGTTGTTTTATTTCTTGATGTCAAAAAGGGAAAAAAAATCCCATTTTAAAAACTTCCTCCTCCACTCCCCCCACCCCACAAAAGCAAAAATCTACAGTAAAGTGAGATTATGACAGTGTTCTACCAATTCTCCATATACCTTCCCATTTATTCTGTTTTCCCATGACTTACTTTATAGCACCACATAAGATATTTAAAAATTAAAGCTGTCACTATAGATGTCACTTTTTTATTATCAATTTTATATATAACAGGAATAGAATTAGAGGAATTTTCCAGTGTAATTAAAATACTCTGCCCTTTAATTAATGTAGTCTATCATAACAAAAAGATATGTGTTAAACACTTACAAAGTAATGTCAAAGGAATAAATAAGTAAACAAAGCATCTTCTATATGTTGGTTATTGTACAAGGTACAGTGTGAGGTACAATGAAATATAGGTCATAGTCCCTGTCTTCAAGTATCTTACAATTTGATTAGCTAGAGAATAAATAAATATATAAATGTATATGCATGCATATATTATATATGTGTATATATACATACATGTATATATGTATGTGTTTACTTTATGTAAATATGTAAATATTTTGTAAACATATGTATGTCTGTGTGTATATATATATATATATTATATACAATTTTAGTTTTATACAATTGAAGACAATGATAAATTAACTGTCACAAAACAGTACAGTGATTAATTGCCAAAGAAATGATATAGATAGTAAGTGCTGTCAGAGGTATGATACAGATGGGAAGTGCTGCCAAAGGTCAGAGGGAGAGATCAAATCAGATTAGTATAACAGGGATGACTGTAAGAGGAGATTTGAACTGGGTTTTGACTTCACCTAAGATTTAAAGAGGGCATTCTGGACTGAGAGAAAGGCAAAAGCAAAAACTTAATGGTGGAAAGGACAAAAATGCCCTCGGAGGGTGATTATGTCACTTTATTTTATGTCAAATATTGATAAAGAAAAGGAGTAATTTGACTAGAAAAATACTAGAGATAATGGGCATGATTTCAAGATACCTTGAATGATAATTTAAGGGGAAAGAAGATCAAAATTTGATCAAGAAAGATAAAGCATCCTTCTAAACCAATTTTACAATCATTTCTCATTTGGATGAACTTCTTCCTCCTCTCCCAAGTTGAAAGCATAATAAAATAATTGCAGCCATTCTACCTTACTCTAACATGAAGTCATGACATTTCCCACACATTAGGTGCTAAGTTGTAAAATAATAAATCTTTAAAAAAGGAGCTTCTGTCCTATTAACTGTCTTCCTGCTCCGGTTTGTCTATTGATAGCTATTCAGCATGATTACAATTCCACATACAGATGCATTTACAAACGAACAAAGCAAGGCACAAATCAGTGACTTTCTCAAGTCATGGCAAATGGAAATAGACCTCTACTTTTTGTTTACTCAATGGAGGCAATCCATTATTCATTCTCTCTGTCTTAGTAAAAATTGAAGTAAAGTTCTTAAAATGTTAAGATACTAGAGGGTAAGGATCTGCTTGCTTACTTGCATTTGTATTGTCCAGTGCTTAGTATAATTCCTTTAATATAAGAAACAATAACTTTGTTTAGATTTTTTTTTAATGTGCCATTTTCAGTCGTTTTTAAAATGTGTATTTTCAGCAGAGTCTGACTCTTTATGATTCCATTTGGGGTCTTCTCGGAAAAGATACTAGAATGATTTATCATTTCTTTTTTCAGATCTTTTTTAAAAATGAGGAAACTGAGGCAAACAGGTTTAAATGACTTGCTCATGATTACCCTGTTAGTAAATGTCTGGTGCCAAATTTGAACTCGGGAAAGTGACTCATTCAGGCCTGGCATTCTATTCACTATGGCCTTTAAAATGTGAACCTTTTTTGAAACTACAAAGGGGCTGTTTTATATTATGTAGTATTTGGCAAATCAAAAGTGAAGAAGTATGATTCCTATTCATTGTTATTATTATTAGCACTATCCTCATAAGAAAAAACAAAACAAAACAAAACATAGAATGTTGCATAATAAAAAGTACACTAACCTGCATTCTCCTTCCAGTTCTGCATCTAAACAGCTGTGTGACCTTTAGATGTTGGTTCACTTAGGTGGACTATAATTCAGTAATCCATAAAATAAGAATGGAATTAGATGATTTTAAAATCCAAAATGGCAACTTAAGTTTTGGCTCTCTTCCATCTAGTCACTCTCTGGTAGGCATCTTATAGATTATAAAGATCAAGATATTAGGTCAAGACCACAAACCTAATTAATAACAAAGCTAGGACTAAAAATCTCAGTCTTCTCTTTCCTTTTGCCATTTACAACCTGTATTTTGGTTGTTTAATTTCCTATTTTGTTATAATGATAATAAGAATGAGAATAATAACTAACATTTATCTAGCATTTTAAGATTTGCAAAATGCTTTATAAATATCCCATTTTAACTTCACAGAAACCTTGGGATAATAGATACTGTTATTATCCCCATAGTACAAAAGGGAAGACTGAAGGGTCAGAGGTTATGCCTTGGCCAGATAGAAAATATATGAAGCTGGATTTGAATTCAGATCTTTATGACTTCAGGTGCAGAACTCATATGAGGTTGCTTCTATACTATAAGTTATTGTTCTTCCTAATAATAGTACACATGTGAATATAGAGTAATACTAAATTATTATATGAGATACTTATCATCAACAATCAAATTTTGATTTAATCATTCAATTATTCAGTGATATTCAATCATTCCCTTAAAGAATCCAAAGCTTCAACCTTATTATATTTATCATTTGAAGGAATTGCTATATGTACAGTTGATACTTCAAAGATCTAATCAGAAAGCAGACTTGCAACATGGAAGCAGGTAATGCTAATGCTCTCATTTTGGAGTGAATGTAGTACAAGAATGGAGATGAGACTTGATGGACATTTCTCTATTATTTTCAAAATTTAGTCTGATTGACTGGGACCATTCTTTTCCCAGCTGGTACTCTAGGCTAAGTTTTTTCAATTATTAAAGTGTATACAGTTTTTTACATGTGTATACTATCTTTGTTTCCTCTGAGGCAATTGGGGTTAAGTGATTTGCCCAGGATCACATAGCTAGGAGTTATTAATTGTCTGAGACCAGATTTGAACTCTGGTCCTCCTGACTTCAGGCCTGGTACTCTCTCCACTGTGCTACCTAGTTGCCCCCACATAGTACCATTTTAAAGAAATCTGCCACCTTTTCATTTAAAATAAACTGCAATTGGGGAATTTAATGGAAAATAATACATCGTTGTCATTCACAACAAAAATAATGTCATTCAGTTGTGTCTGCCCCTTCATCAGTCCATTTGGGGTTTTCTTAGCAAAAATACTGAAGTGCTTTGCCATTTGACAGAGGAGGAAACTGAGGCAAACAGAATTAAGTGATTTGTCCAGGGTCACAGATTATTAAGTGTCTGAGGTCAAATTAAATAATAACTTGCATTCATTTGGTGCCTGCTATGTACTAAGCATTTACAATATTATTGCACTTGATCCTCATAACAACCCTGCTAGATAGGTGCTATTATTACCCTCACTTTACCTATTCAAGATCATAGAATTAGCAAATATCTCAGTTTGGATTTGAGCTCAGATCTTCTCAATTGGAGGTCTAGTGCTCTATTTTCTGTACCACATAACTCATTTTATAATAGAACAGTATACTTACTTTGTTATACTGAATTGTTTCTGTATTTTCAAATCACAGTTGTCTATTCCTCTTTATAAATTTCTTGAGTCGTCAATTGAATATAAGTTGAAAGCAGAGAAAGGCAGAGACATGCAGACATATTATGTCTTTTTCAAAACTAGAAAACTCTGAACGTTAAGAACCTTTCCCCAGCTAAATGCCCTAGGAACTAGACCATGAATCCTACTCCATCCTCTCCTCAGTCAGCCTCAGCAGGTTTGTTCATTTATTTAACAGGCAAGATCCCCAGGCATCTCTGAAGCTCTCTTATCCTTGCAAAGACTCAGTGGCTTACCGACAGCTACTTTGTGCTAAACCATGTGCAATGAGTTAATTATGGGGCAGCCAGGAGATTCCAGCCACACTCATTTTGCTATCAGCCATCACAGAGCTACCCTACCCCCACCCCTACTCTAGAAGCACTGAGTAGAAGACAGTTAGAAAGGAATATAGCAAAATGACCTAAGAGGTTAAAAAACCAAAGGGCAGGTTTGAAATGAAAACAGGGACTGACTATGGGGGAAAAAATGTCAGGGGGAGCCAGCTGAGAAGGAAGAAAAGGTAATGACAAAGGATGAAAATCTTAAAGTAAACTGGTAGATTATGGAGAACCACAGGTGGCTAATGAGTATGCATTTAAGAGTATCATTATGAATTTGCTTGAACTATCTGGTCTGAAAGCAAAACTAAGTGGGAAAGAAAATTTAACCTAAAAGAAAATTACATATGCTATTTAATAATATGAGTATAGCCCTGGAAACTAGATTACTTGCTCTTCTGTCAATTTTTTTTTCTTTTTAGAAGTAAACTGCAATAATTAATTATAGTTTACTGAGGCAGTAATTTTTTTTTCTGTCAACAGAAAAGGAAGTAGATTTCTGGGGGTGGGAGGTGGGACTGGAGAGGGGTCTTCCTTTCTCCTCTTGTATAATATAGAGGATAGGGATTAGACTTGTGATTTCATTTGAACAGAGAATGACAGTCAATCAGTTTTTATAGGGATCTATCAATCTACCAATAGGTAGCATATTCTCTACATTTTACAATTTTAGTATTTCCTAGTATATTTAATCACTGAGGGATACTGGTAGGAACATTATGCTTCCTTAGCTGTGTGGAGGAGGGGGATGATTAGGAGGATTAGGACTGAGGTTAGTAGGACCAGTAAACCACCTAGTTTATTGGGGATTCAGTGGAGGGTGGCGTGTGCAAATAGAAATTTTCATTCTGGTTTGATGTGAGGAGGGGTATTTAGGGATTTGGCAGGTGAGAAGTTGTCTGGGTCTCCTAATAAGTCTGGTGAGAATAAGGCTAGAAGAAGGAGCATGAGGAGAAATAGGTAGGACTAGGCCTAAGGCATCTTTAATGATGTAGTATGGGTGGAATGGTTTTTTTTCTGAGTTGGGGTTAATGCCTGAAGGGTTGTTGGAGCCTAACTTCCAAGGATTTAGGTCCTCTTGGCTGGTAGACTGTCCTATAGTTCATGCTGCCTCTCAATGTGCTATGTCTAAACAGAGAGAGATATGTGGGTGGGTTTTTTGTTTTGTTTTTACTTTTTCTATAAAATTATAAATGCAATTAATTTAATCCAGTTTCATTGAAAAGTTTCTCACTTTGATTATGTTCCATTACTTACTTCATACTGAAAGGATGCATAAAGATCTCTCCACCCACAAGAAATGACTTGTGTCTGCAATTAGTTAGGCATGCTGAAAATTGAAAGCATAGAAATTACACCCACAAAGAAGCAAGCCCTTGTTCAGAATGGAGTTTAATATGTAAAAGACTATGTTGGGAGTGGAATAATGCTTCATTGGCCACAGAACACATTATTAGAGGTGGGGGGGGGGTTAGAAGGGGTGGGCAAACTTTGCAACTTTACTCAATTTATTTGTAATGCTCCACTAATAATCAGCACTGCAATAATAAAAAGAGACTTTGTGAATTTTGGTAAAAAGATTTGACTAACTGAGCAATTAGAAGTTAGTATTACAGGGAAGAGAGAGCAAAAAAAAAAAAAACAAGAAAAGTATCTCAATATAAATTGAGTAATTGTTTGTACTTTTGCATACAAAAATATTTTAAGTAATGCATTAAATAAATAAATATCCTTTCTAAATTAATCCCATATTGCTTTAAAAATTACTGATGATATTGGCAGATTATGATAATTTTTATTTAAATGCACCTTTCTTTACAATTAGTTTACTTGAGTCAACTATATAGTAAATCATACAGTAGTTTAACATGAATATGATAAGAAGAGTCAATCATCAAAGCCATTTGCCTCCACTCTAAGTGTAATATTCTAATAGAAGTAATATTGGGCTAGTAGAATGAAGAACAGACTATGAGGGCTCAGCTTTGCCACTTCCTCAATATCACCTCGGGACCTTCACATTTAACTTCTACATCACTCTACAAATATTGCTCTAGAAAACCAGGCTTTGCATCATAAGGTTTTACAAAGGTGAATGTTGAAAACTATTTGTGCATGTTATTTTGGAAAAATAAAAAGCTATAAAAAATAAAATGAAAGGAAGAAAAAAAAGAGATCCAATATAAGGTCCCAACCTTACCCCACTAGCTTTTTCGGAGGGGGTGGAGGTGGAGGTGGGGGGGGGGGGGTTGTTGAATCAGAGTGACTGTAAATAGCATCTATTTCTGTTCTGGCCAAAAACCCTGAGAATCTTCCCTCCAGATAGATTCTTTGGTGCCTTTTGTGAAGGCAAATTTTACCTCTTTTGCCTCAGTTCTTATCTAGCCTTTAATTACTGAATGCATGTATTCTCAGATAATCTGAGACTTAAGAAAAACCTTAGTTAAAAAGGTCAAGGTCTCCCACTTCATCCTAGGCCATCCCCACTCTTCCTGACCTTTGGCTTGCTACTAGGTTCAAATAACTCTGGAAGAGAGAGTGGGGCTGGTGACTGCTCAATTCTGCTTCACTTAAATCCAGTTCACTTGCTGGTCAAGACATAACCTTTCTGATGTCAGTAGTCCTCTTCTAGAAGGAAGGATGGAAGGAGGAACAGCTATACTTAACTCATTAATTTTTGTGATAATGTGAGTCATGCTTTATAACAACAAAGCTTTTTTACTTTACAAGTATTAGTATTAGTATTGCTTGTGGCAAAGAATAATACTTGGCTGTGAGCATAGAAAGTTTAATAAGCACTGTGCTTAGGCTGTAAGTCATAGATGATTTGCTGATGTGTGCAGTGAAAAAATTTGCACTCATTTTCTGCAGAGATGAAGTCATAAATATGGACTTAAATCATTATTCAGTTGAGGAAACATACATTAAATGCCTCCTATTTGCAAAAAATCTCAAAAGGAAAAAAGGTGGAATAATAGTGCTGCACTTGGAATTAGGAGAATTTGAGATTAAATCACACTTCTAGCATTTGCTAGTTTATGATTCTGGGCAATACACTCAATCTCCAAAATTCTTTATATTTCTTTATATGTAAATATGTATATGGAATATAGAATATATGTGGAATCTTTTCTTGATTCCAGCTTCAAAACTTAGATCCTATGATGAAATATTTGCCAAAGTTAGGGTAAATAAAGGAAGAGGACATTTTCATACTTACCTATAAAATTGTTTCTAAGCTATATAATTTAAATATCTTTATAATTAGGGAACCAAAATAGTTTTTTTAAATCAAATAATTTGAGGTACTACACCATGAAATGAGGCTTTTTAACTCAAACATTTCTTTATGTGAATAGGTACACCGTGTTTTTTGCCTTTTCTATTAATAAATATAAATGTTTTATCTTCTACCTATTGCTATTTATAAAAAGACAAAATATTGGAAGAATATAGGCCTTTGGTTTATAGCCTCCTTACTGAATTCATTTAGGATTATAGTATCTTTATATTTGAGAGGTTTCTTTAAAGTGTTATTTTCTAACAATAAAGTAATCTAAACTCTGGTCATGCTGGTTTTCTAATGAGATTAAGTGGTGAATCAAGAAAGGTAGTCTGTGTTCTTCATGGCTGGAGAGAAATTTAATGCCATATACCGTTTAAAAGTCTGAAATTTTTCCAAGTTTTGGTTGCTTAAATAACATCACATTTTTAGTTTGAAAATAATAGTATTGACTGGACAAGGACAAGGAACATACAAATAAAATGAGGCTACATGTTTATATTTCTGAAACAAAATTTCCTCGGTTTAGGTGTGATATTCTATTAAGTTTGACCTTTAACTGTTGCCTAGATAGTGTCTTAATAAGACTGGATTAATGAATAAACAAAGAAATAAATCAATGAATTGTGCCAATGAAAGTTTTTAATTCTTATACTTCCTACCATTTGAATTACATAACCAAATGTTTAATAGCTCCTTTATCACGTACTTTTTAAAATCTGATTTTGACTTTTACTTGATTCATATTTGATATGACCTTTGGATAATGTCTTGTTTCCAAGTTCATTTTTGCAGAGTTAAGATATTAGGATTTTTCATAATCTATAAAGGCTACAAATTCAATGAAAAGTCACTTAATTTCATGAGACCCAGGGAAAATCAACTAAGAATTATTAAATTCTAAGTAGTCAAGATTTAGTTACTCCTTTACTCTTTCATCTATACTTACAAACATCTCTTGACTTCTGATAATTGGTTGCTAGTTTCTAATGTTCAAACTGAAAATATTTAGCAGTTAAGTTACACATGGGGGTTTTCCAAATATTTTGGTATCTGCAATAGAACATGTGCAAATCTCATATCATGTGCTGTTTCTATTTCTAGCAATTTGTAAAACAAAAGGGCATAGGCTGCTTTGATTAATCATGTATCATTACAAATCTATTTAAACAAATATCTTTTGTAAGTCTTTTGATTTGTGTAATATAGAATTTTCTTCTTCACAATTTACCATGAAGATAAGAAACACATACAATTAATGTTTCTCCATACATTGTAGCTTTGTTTTTTGTTTTTTAATTCTATTTTACATGTTGACATGATATTTGCTCTTTTAAACCAAGAAGTCACAGCTGTTGGTAAAGATTAATATTTACCAACATATATAACCAACATATATAAAAATATATTATTTTTTATAATAAACAGATAGAAAACTATGTTCTTAATTCCCCTGAACATAATTACTAGATATAAATTGGTCCAAGTTGTCTAAGGACAGTATAGACAAATTCACAGACTTATTTTTATTATATTTTGTCTTTTCTTATATTTCCACTACTTTGCCCCCACTCCAACCTCCTTTACTTTCCCAAACACAATACAATTTTTCTTCAATGAGCAAATAAACTACTAGGACACTGTGTCTGGGCATGGCTCCAGTACTCATGAATCTAACCAGGGTCATGACATTGGTCATGTTATCTTGGGAATAGATGTCTAAGGTTTTCCCTATAGCTCAAGATGTGTTTCTCATTTATTAATGAACTACGCTAAATACTGACACTACAACTAAAATGGAATTATTCATTACTTTTGTGAGTTTACATTTTATTTGAGTTATCACATTTAGACAAATAAATAAATACAAGATAATTTGGGGAGTGTGTACTCTAGTAAATGCAACAGTAATATATAATCTCTTTTCTCCCCTTCTTGCTTTGAATCCTGTTGACTATCTGTAAAAGGCTATGAAACCTTTGTTAAAATGTTGCTTTAAAGGGGATACAATAAAATACATATTGCTACAAGCAAAACCAATTATGTTGAAATATAATTACTTATATATACACATACATACACACACATATATATATATATATATATATATATATATATATATATAATGTGTATATATGTATATGTATATAATGAACAATTTCATGGACTCCAGGTTAAGAATCTCAGAACTTTAGGGATCATGGAAACTTCATACAAGGTATTGTATCTGTGCAAAGTGAGACTCAAAGAAAGATAAAGATTTGGACAGGTATTGTTGAAAAGGAAGTGTATTCTCATCATAGGGATATGTATGAACAAAGTACAATTGCTCTAAAATATGAAGTACATGGAGGATGGTGATACACAGGCCATTTATGTTTTATCCTATAGAATAACTAATAGATTTTGGTAAAAGAATTTGGACAGTTCTCAAAGATACAAACTATCAATAGTTATAAAACAAGCATTCAAAATTCCTCATAATAAGAGAAATACAAATTAAAACAACCAAAATATTAAAATAACTGATGTTCTATCTCATATCTAATTGACCAGGGTGACAAAAAAGGAAAATAGAAATTGTTGAAGGGGATAGGAGATGACAGACAGTTCATTGGGAACTGTGAATTGGGCTAGCTATTATGGAGAGCGATTTGGAAGTTAACCTCCCAAAAATTATGAAACTGACCCCATAATATCACTACTAACATGCATCCTGATGTAAATAAATGATGTGAGAAAAATTTCTTTATTCCCTCCTAAATAATTACTTTTCTGGCTCTATAGAAGTCATTCACTTTCATCTTTACACTCTCAACAAGGCTCTTAGCTTTATCTCATAATACTTCTGCTGTCTCTTTTTTTTCTAAACTCCAATGAGGTATTGGTCCTTTTCTTTCCTTAGGCCTCTACATGTACATTTGATCCTGCTTCTTCTTTGGATTTACACAATGGCCACTTTAAGTCCCTCAGCACTTTTTTCACTTAGATTATTATAGTGGTCTCTTAATTAGAATATTGGCCTCAATTTTTTGACCACTCTAATCTATCCTCTGCCAAAGTAATTTTGTTTAGTGCATATCTTAACCATGTTTACTTTCCCTACTTAATCAAATCTTGTGACTTCTTATTTCTTAGAATAAAATACAAACTCCTCTGCTTAGCTTTTAAAACATTACAAACCCAATTTGAAGTTACCTTTCCAGATTCAGTGAACAACCTTGATCCTTACTCTGAGTTTGAGGCAAACTGGATTTTTCTGGACTGGAGTCACAAGGTACATTTGTTGTCTGTGTACTTTTGTACTGTCTATTCACAATGCCTCATTATTTCTTTCTTAACTGAGTCAGTTTCTATAGATAGCAGCTAGATTAAAAAAGGCATAGGAAAGGAAAACAATGTGAGTGTTGTGAAAATGTGAAAGTGGCTAAGGACTGAGAAAAGGCTATTGGATTAAAAGTTTAAAAGACCGTTAGTAATATTGGAAAAGGCAGTTTCAGGAGAGTAGAAGAAAATAGCAGTCCACAGTTAAGGAGTGTACTCTAGTAAATGGGACAGGTATATATTGCATATACTTGCATATTCACAAAAACACCTAACAGCAAACATAGGTTACAAAAGAGTATGTTGATTGAGTTTGCAACCACATTGTCCTCCACATAGAGGTGAGCACTGAGTAACTGAGTAGTTGGTGAAGTGGACTTATTAAAACACTGTAAGGCAATCTGAGTTGATAAAACGTTACAAGCAGATTGGATGTGTCTAAATTGGTACATATTCTATTCTTTGTGTTTTATTTCAGCAAACTTTCCTGGCCAAAGATAAAAGACTGGAATCACATAAATATAGGCTATCTAAATTTGAGTTTAGATGGCAGAGGGAGAATTCAACAAAATCTAAGTCAATGGGAAAGTTTCTTACCTATGAGGCTGCTTTATCCTGTGAAAGCTGAATGTAAAAATGGGACTAAATGAGTTTTCTCATATTTTTTTTTTCCTAGCTTTAATTCAGTTATAAAGTAGCAAGATGACTTCATTAGCATATCCCCTTCAATTTTATAACATGATTATGAAACTGATTGAAGAGCAAAGATTATAAAAAAATTTCACAAAAGCATTTTACTTTTACCCTTCATCAAGCTACAACTTTAGCCCATATAAACTAGGATCTTCAAAGAGAGAAGATTAGGTTCTTCCTCAAGTTCTCTGACTCATAATGACTCTCATGCCAGAGCATAATTCTGAACAAAGTCTCTAAAACAAAGTTTGGTAATAAATCATGTGTAAGATGTGGCCTAATGGATAGATTAAAGAAAAGTATTCAATTATACAAAGTAGACCAGGCTTAAGACAACTATTTCTTCTATCACATACACATACACACACACACACACACACACACACACACACACACACAAGCTAAAATACAAGAATCATTAGATTGTAAGCTCCTTAAGAGCCAAGACTATTTTTTGTCCTTTTTATATCCCCAACTCTTTTTTCTTCTTTTGTAAATAGTAATTTATTTTTTCTTATTAAATGTAAAGCTAGTTATCAACATTCATTTTGTAAGATTATGAGTTCCAAATTTTTCTCCCTTCCTTTTTCCTTTCTCTCCTTCCCAACTCAGTAAGTAATTTGATAGGGTTTATACATGTGCAATCATGTTAAACACACTTTCACATTATTCATATTGTGAAAGAAGAATCAGAACAACAACAAAAAAAAAGTCATGAGAAAGAAAAAATGAAAAACCAAAAAAAATGAAAAGTAGGCTTTGATCTACATCCAGCCTCTATATTTCTTTCTCCTGATGTGTCTAGCATTTTCCAATATGAGTATTTTGTAATTGTTTTGGACCATTTTATTTCTGAGGAAAACTACATCTATCATAGTTGGTCATCTCACAGTGTTATTGTTAGCATGTACAATGCTTTCCTGATTCTGCTCATTTCACTCAGCATTAGTTCATCATGTAAGTCTAGCTTTTTCTGAAATCCACCTGATCATTATCTAATATCGCGCAATAGTATTCCATTACATTCATTTACCACAACTTGTTTAGACATTTCTCTATATATTCATCCATTTGTCTCAATGTCTGTCTACCTGTCTATCTAGTCGTCCATTCATCTGTTTGTCTATCTCTAGAACAGGTCCTCTCCCCATTTTCCCCCTTTTGTCCAACAGCTTAGGTGCATTAAGTTCCTTTGTAAAATTTACCATATTCAAAGGAAAGAGCGAAAGTAGAAAAGAGTAATAATTATAGGAGAGGATGGATGAAAATGCTTAAAGCAATGTTTTGCAAGTTAGTGTGTATATCAGAACTGAGGGACAGAACCCTAACCAGAGAATGAAAGAGCCAGAAGTTTGGTATTTTCATATTTTATCAGGATCTATGCCTGAAGGAAGAAGAAAGGAATAAGCATTTCTATGATACTGCATATTATGCCAAATGGTTTTATAAATATTGCATTTAATCCTCACAACTACCCTGTGAAGTAATTACAATTATTATCTCCATTTTAACATTGAGATAATAGAGGCAATTAGAATTTAGACCAATCAAAATCATTCAGCTAGTTTGTTTGAGACTGGATTTGTGTTCTGGTCTGTTTGATTCTTGGCTCCTTGCTTTATCTAGTACACTTGAAGTCATTTATTTCTCATATGGTTCTTGCTTACAAATGGTTCTTTCAGACAACCAGTGTTCTTCTCACACAGAATTTGAAAGATAACAGGTTTATAGTGGATAGTTTGTTGTATTCAAAGTCAAAAAAGCTGAGAACAATTTTTTCCATGCCACTTACTATCTGTATGATTTTGGGCAAATCATCCTATCTGATCTTCAATTCTATCTGTAAAATGAATATTAGATTAGATTATCTTTCAGGTCTCTTACTTACAGCTCATAATCTTGTCAGATTTCATTGCTAAATTTCCATTTTCTTTTTGTATTGAGCCACCCTTCTGAAACCCTTTCCATATTTTGTCAAGGATTCTAAGGGGCATGTTGAGAAATTCCTTTAAGTTTTCTTTCCAGTTTCTCTTGCTAGTATACATTACCTGAACTAGAAGCATAGCTTGATGATTTTTAAATCTCTTTTATTCAAAGAGCTTTGAGAAAATTCAATCTTCTGACTGTACTCTTGTTCATAAATTCCTAACCTGATGAACTAGAAGCAAATTGGGATTTAACTGTGGGGTTATTTATTTATTTACCTCTTTATTCCTAACAATTTAAAAAAAAATTGATACTTTTTGGTTACTTTGTATATACTTATCTGTGTAGACCAAGATCAGTCACTTTTCTCCATCAAAATCATTCCTATAATATTTGCTTATGATTTTAATAAATTAATGCAAGAAGAATCATTTATATTTTTATAATCATTTGTATCATTTATATAGCAGAACTCATTGGCCCCACTTTTAAGTTTAGGAGAAAATAAAAAGAAATAAAGAAAGGTAACACCTGTTTTTGTTTCATTGTTTATTGAATGACTAAGAGAAAATTGCATTTGTATAATGCACATATGATTTGTGGACATTTTATGAAAATCAGAATCTTTATTGAA
The DNA here is from genome assembly GCF_902635505.1 of Sarcophilus harrisii. Classification (NCBI taxonomy): domain Eukaryota; kingdom Metazoa; phylum Chordata; class Mammalia; order Dasyuromorphia; family Dasyuridae; genus Sarcophilus; species Sarcophilus harrisii. The sequence goes on along the minus strand of NC_045430.1, from coordinate 80,378,869 downwards.
TATTAACTATTGTGCAAAATACTGCTGTGTAACTATAACTATGGGATCATGACTGATTTTTTTTTTTATTTTCCCACAGTACTTAGCACTGTGTTGTTCAGTCTTTTCAGTCATGTTGGACTCTTCCTGATAACATTTGGAATTTTCTTGGCAAAAATAGTGGAGTGATTTGCCATTTCTTTTTCCAGCTCATTTTACAGATGAGGAAACTGAGGTGAATAGGATGAAGTGACTTACCCATGCCTTATAGATACTAAGTTTCTGAGGCCAAATTTGAACTCAGAATGATGAATCTCCCTGACTTTAGGCTGAGGATTATACTCACTGCCCCACCTAGTTGTGTTACTTAGTACCATGGTCTGCACATATAAGATGTTCAATGAGTACTTGATAAACTGAATTGAATGTCATACATAAGCATTTACCTTTGTGCTTTTGATGGCTAATTATGTAGATGATGATGATGATGATGATGGCTATAGTATTTATAAATCATATTTAGATCTTTTGCATATTTGTTATGATTCTAGGGGTTGTTGTGTTGTTGTTTTTTAAGCTATTTGTCCTGGAGGGAATCATTTGTTCTTGTAGGTGTTTCTGGATAAGCACTAGTCTAATTACAATTATTTCCCCCCTTTTCAGACTATTTTTTTTCAAACAATGGAAATGATGCTTAGGATAAGGATATTTCTTATTGGTATACCATACAGAAAGCGATAACTAAGATAAGGAATGTAGATACCTTACTTATAAAATTTTATTGAACATTTAAATACAATGGTAGAAGTGGTTTATTATTTGGAGGTAAAATGAAACCTTGATGCTCTCATAAATTTTCTCCTTTCCTCAATAGCAAACCATATGAAGTTCAAAAAAAGGAAAAACAAAAGCCATTCCACTCACTTTGTCCAACTAAACTCCCTTTAATTATTATGGCATTTATAAATACTTCTTTTTAAAGAAAGTCCAAACTAACAAAACATCTTAGCTCACTCAAATTAAATTTTATAATAGCCCTACACTTTGATGCCAGATTGAACCTAATTATTTTTTATTTTCTAATTACCCCTGAACCATCCAAATCTGACTCCTACTAGCACCTGTTAAATGATTTTAAATTTTAGAAGCACACACATACACATACACATACATAGACACAGACATCTGGTATAAGATTCTTTTAAATTTTGTGGTCATAGAATTATTAAATTGTAACTTTAAAGTTGGAAGAGACCTTAGAGTTCAGCTCTTCTAATCCACTCAATTTACAGGTGAGAAAAAAGGTCTATAGAAATTATCAGCTTCACAGATATCCTGCCTTTAAATCATTCTTCTTCCTACTATGTCACAGTTATGTGTTTGTATGCCTGTGTATATACATTATATGTGTATGTTTATGTCATATTTCTCAATGTTTTAGATTTAATTCTATGGAGGTAGCACCCTAAAATGAAAAAAAAATACTCATTAAGGTTGAAGGGGAAAAGAAAGGACATGTAAAACTTAAGAGGTATACACATAAACATAATAAATATATATCTACAAACACATAGATGTTTCTATAGTAAAGCAGAAATAAGTATGGGTTTAGAATAAAATATATACTATATTTATATGTGTTCATGTAGACATATATGTATGTTTGTGTGCATGTATATATATATGTGGAAACAATACATTCATCATCATCATCATAGCTAACATTTATATAATAGTGCTTTCTATTATAATCACCATTCAGTTATGCTATGTTGAATTCTATTTTGTTTTAGTAAACAAGATTTATTGGCACTCTCCAGTATTTGCTCCAGAAATTTTCACTACTGTGACTTTATCCATAGTCTTATTCTAAGTTATCTCAAAGTGTAGAGTAGCATAGAATCAGCTTTTTTGTTGTTGCTGTTTTTGCTTTCCATGCCATGCTGTTGATTTGATCTGTGAATCAGGGCCAAGTAGAAAGACATGAGGTCAAGCAAGCAGCAGAATTTTGAAACTAGACAAAAAGACTGAAAACTAGGTTGTCAGTTGTGACAGAGGCAGAACAAGAATGAACACAAAAACAGAAAAAGCATCATGTGTCAAAAATTTAGCTAATAGGTCTAGATAACAGATATAGGGCTTTCGCAATAGCAATAAAGACAATGCATAGATAGAGTTCTAGTCCTGGAGTCATATTTGAACTCAGGAAGAGGAGTTTTCCTGATTCCAGGTTAGGCCTCAGACACTTACTAAATGTGTGACCCTTGGTAAGTCACTTAACCCTGTTTATCTCAGCGTCTTCATCTATAAAATGAGCTAGAGAAGAAAATGGCAAACAAAAAAGAAAACCTCAAAAAGAATCTGAGAGTTGAAGATCAGAACTGGTCCTGGAGTCAGAGGAACTGAGTTCAAATTTTATCCTAGGTACTTATTAGCTCTGTGATCCTGGAAAAGTCCCCAAATTGCAGTCCCTTAGGAAAAAAAAAGTCTAATATGGCTGAAAAATGACTAAGTAATAATAAGAAAAAGTCCCAAACAGTCTTTAGAGCCCTTGGAAACTCCCTATTGGAGCAATGGTTCTCAAACTTTTGTTTTCAATATTCCTTTATACTATTAAAAATTATTGAGGATCTGTCCAAATAATTTTTTGTTTAAATGGGTTACATTTTTACACACACACACACACACACACACACACCACATTAGAAATGAAAATTAATTTTGAATTTGTAGACTCTCTGAAATGGTTTCAGAGACTCCAGGATTCTCTGGACAAGACTTTGAGAATCAGTGTTTTAGAGAAACCAATCTTTAAAAAGAGACCAGGCCATAACCTTCATATAGAACACCTAAAAGATAACAGTAAAGTGATGGGCAAAGAACTGGATAAATTCTAATGGTGTTTACAGGCAAGAAATAAGCATCTTATAAAATAAACATGGGTGATTAATCTTTAATGGGAAATTAATGTGGTCTTTAAATGCAAAGAAACTGTGTCACACATTACCCAATGATGATATGATAATGACATAAATAAACTGAAGTACTGTTATGTTGTTCTAAGAACCTGGGTAAATAATGAAATGAGTTTAGGACTTATGAGTAGGGAATGTCTCTTTGAAAACTGCATCTTAAAATTGTTAAATATCTCATGGAGTACTGAGCCATGGTCAGTCAATCAGCTGACTTTTAGTAAAGATGTGTGCTAGGTATTGAGGATATAAGAACTCAGGGTACTTACTTCCTAAAGAAGCAAATGACAAGTACATATAAAAATATATGCAGCATAAATATAATTTTGTACTCATACCTATAAGTATTATGTATTATGTAAAAGTATTATGATACAAGATATTATGAGGAGAGAAATAGCATTTTGTTCATGAAGAAAAACTTCATTTAGAAGATAATTTTATATATTAGCTGCATTTTAAAGTAAGCGAGGAACTCTGAGGCTGATGTGAGAAAAATGATCATTTCAAGTATGAGGAACAGCTAGTATAAAGGTACAAAGATGGGAGATAGAGCGTCCTATATGAAAAATGGAGAGGAGCTTTCAGTTGCAGTATTTAGGAGAGAGAATAGTATCCAATGAAACTTGAATTGTAGGGTTTGTATCATGCTGTGTAGAGCTATATAAAAGGTAACCAAAATATTTTAGATTTTATCTAAAGGAAGTTACTGGAGTTTATTAAAAGTAGGGAGGGTAACTTGGTTAGATCTGCCTTCAGGAAAATTACTTTGACAATAGTATGCAATATGGACTGAAATGGGGAGATATTTGAGGAAGGGATAACCATTTAGGAAACAGTTGCAATAATTTAGATGTGAGGAGATGAAGGACTAAACTAAAATGGTACCTGTGTGGGTGAAGAGAGGGCCTCATAAGCTAGAAATGTTGTGAAAGTAAAATCAGGAATACTTGAAAATTATGTGGCTATATAGGGTGAGAGGTCTAGAGTAATACTGAGATTACGAATCTGAGACACTGAAAGGACTGTAGTAACTTCAAAAGAAAAGAGAAGTTTAAAAGCAGGAAAGATTTTTTTGGGGGGGAGAGGGTAGAATGAGTTCAGATTTAGTATGCTGAACATAAGGTGTCCTTGAAACATTCATTTGGAATATTCAGTAAAAAATTGGTGATATGGAACTGACACTCAGGCTGGATATGTACGTCCAGAAGTCATCCAAAAAGATGATGGTAAAACCTTATATGAGCTTATAACATTTCAAAAGGGAGAATACCAGGAGAGAAGAGGGTCAAAGACAGAACCTTTGGGAACATGCAGTTAGAGGGAATGATACAGATGGAAACATTCAGAAAAGTTTGTGAAGAAAAGTTAAAATAGTGTTAGGAAAATCCAAAAAAGGAATGAGGATCCAGAAGGAGAGAGGGGAAGTTTTTCAATATCAAATGTAGTATTGAGACTGAAAAAAGATTTGGCAATTAACAATATCATTAGCAGATGATGAGAGAAGTTTCAGGTTAGTGAGGAATTAAAAGCCAGACAACAGACTAATGAGAGGGAAGGAAGACTCAATCTGGAGTATAAAAGACTTTTTCAAGTAGTTCTCTAAGAAAGGGAAGAAAGATACAGGACAATAACTTCAAGATATTTGAAAGCAAAATCTGCACAAGGGGAATTTTCCCACAAATTTAAAAGATCTATTTTGTCTTACAGTGATGTTTCTTACATATCAGAGAAAGTTTTACAACTAATCCTGTCATGAGTCCAAATTTCCTTCTCTAGTAATGGGAGTGGGATAAGGAAGCATGAATAGTTTATTCACAGTAAAAGTAAATTTCAAATATTGTCAAGCAAAATCATAACACATGGTATGAAGGACAGCTATTAAAACATTGCCAGTCCTTGGATAAAGATTCTACTTGCAAAGAAATATTGAAAAATATGTATTATATAATATTTAATCAAGATTGTTTTTCTGTGACAGTTTTTAAAGATCCCTTGTAAATCCCTTGTAAAACACTATTTATTGGGGTTTTTGCCCTATATTTATGTAGATCATAAATTAGAAAAATCAGTCATTCATAAAATGTTTTAAAGTTTACACAGTACTGGGATTTTTTGTTTGTTTGTTTGTTGTTGTTGTTCTTACTTTTTTAGTAATGTTCCTAAGAAATGAGCAAGGAATAAATGGTCATCTACTTGATGTAAATGAGAAAATTGAGCTTCGGTCATCTCATGGCTAGTAAATGTCAGAGACAGAGTTCAAATTTGTATTTCCTGACTCTAAGTCAAGAGTCTTTTCACTATATCTTGAACTAAATCTATTTTGGAAAATTGGTTCCTTAGTTATCAAATCCTTATTGAGTGTTCACTATGTACCCAGCACTACATAAAATATAGTTACTGTTGAGGAATATGCAATCTAATTCAGGATAAGACTGCCAAAGCTAACACAATTATATGAAGCAATTAGAGAGCAAATACATTCCAGACTTCATGTGATGTACTACAATTGCAAATAGAATTCCTATTTGTAGGAAAGGAGATTGACATTCCTAGAATAGTTCAGAAGCCTACATAAAAAACATTGAATTTGAAAATAGGATGGGCAGAATCTGCATAGATAAAAGAAAGGATCAAGAACTGCCAAAGAAAATTTCCTGACAAGACCACACAAGAAGGAAAATGGAGGCATAAACATTCTGTTATGTATGTAACTGAAATAGAGTACAGAGTTCATGTTGAGGATTTGGTAAATAGATGGTTTGGAGCAATACCTGGGGCAGTTAGGGGTGTAGGGGATAGAATGCAGGGCCTGGAGTCAGAAAGACTAATTTTTTGTGAATTCAACTCTAGCCACAGATACTTGCTAGCTGTGTGACACTGGACAAAACACTTAACCATTTTTTTTTCAGTTTCCTTATCTGTAAAAAGAACTGGAAAGAAAAACAAAAAACAAACAAACAAACAACAACAACAACAAAACCAGGGAAAAACACAATCTAGGATCTTTTCCAAGAAAACCCCAAATGGGGTTGGACATGAAATGAACTGAAATGAGTAAACAAGCAACAACATGGGAAAAACATGGCTAAACAGAAGACATTGGACACTGTTGCAAAGTCAAAAGAGAGGTGAAAGATGACATGACAGACCTAGTGCATAAAGATTAATATGATAGTAGATTCCAAAATAAATTAGAAAGAGGGGAATAGGAATTAGAGATAGACTAGAGGCTATTCCAATAATAAAATTGTAAAGTGATGAGCAGTTGAAGTAAGGAGATAAGGCTAAGAATATAAAATAAGGAAAGTCTGAATAATATTTCACAAAAGTAAAGAGATAGATCTCCACAACTCAAACAAACAAACAAAAAAACCTTGTATGAATGTTATTTCTTCATAGTATAGAACTAGGAGTCTCAAAGACTTTATCAGTGGAGCTCCCAAATCTATCAGTATGAGCTCTGAGCTAATGAGTTGAAAAGATCTTAAGTATGGACCTAGTAAGAGATAGGATTTGAGAGGTAGCAAAGAGTAAAAGATGATTCCAAAGTTGACAGATTGAATAATGAGGAGGATCCTGGTGGTACAATGGAAAATAACACTGATTCTGGAATAGGAATCAATTTAAATCCTACCTTGGACAATACTACCTGTGTGATATTGAGCAAATCCTTAATTTCCCTGGGCTTTAATTTATTTTTCTATAAAATAGAGGGGTTGTCCTGTCCTAGATCCATGATCAATAGAAACAAGAAAGTTGGATATAAGCCCAATAGAATTATAAAGACTTTTAATGAATTATATGATTAATATAAGATCTAAGTTTGTGTTGTGTTTTATATTATTTGACATGACATGACATGATATGATGGCACAATGTAATATAATCTACAGATATGTCACATTGTGGATAGAGACTTGACTTTGGAATCAGTAAAAGATGGATTTAAATTTTGTCTCAATTCTGACATACCACCTGTGTGATTACTGAGTCAAACTCTCAGGGCCAGCCATTGGTAGCTTCTCTATCTTGGAATTCCAGTACCAATGAAAACACTGGTTTTCAAATGAAGGTCAAATCCTTCATCTCTTAAATGTACATTGAGATAGATAAATCTGTAATTTCTAATGGAGTTGCTATAAAGAAAAACTTCCCTAGTCAGTTATTCACATTTCAGGGGAAAGAGGAGAAAGATGATGGAATAAAGATTTTCAGGGATAATTGTACAGGTAGAAAAAAAAATGAAGAGGGTAGTGATTTGGAACAGAGAGAGAATATCAACAATAAGTAATGTCCAATGTTTCAGAAGGATCAAGGTGCATGAAAACTAAGAAAATCTTGTGATATGGCTGTTTATATTTCACTGTTACCCTTCAAAAAAAGCAGTTTCAGTTTATCAAGAGGTCAAAGAATAAACAAGTAAGTAAGGTAGTATATAAAGGAAGAATGGATGACTACAGGAGTTTGGCAGTGAAAGTGAGGAATTATATGGATAAATTGAAGAGAGAATAAGGTTATGGATAACTACTGGGTCTTTTTAGTTTTTTTCTGTTTTTGGTGAGGGGTATATATATTTTTTTAATTTTAGAACTTTTTGTTGTCATTTGGTCATTTTTCAAACATTGTTGTCCGACTCTCCATTTGGGGTTTTATGGGCAAACATACCAGAATGTTTTGCCATGTCTTGCTCCAGCTAATTTTATAGATGAGGAAACTGAGACAGTGTTAATTGACTTGGCCAGGGATACACAACTAATGAATGTCTGAGGTTAGATTTACACTCAAGAAGATGTCTTCCTGACTACAGGCCTCTATCCATTGTACCACCTATATGCCCAATTTTAGAACAAACCTATGCTTGTTTGTAGGCAGAGGAGTCAGTAGAAACAGATAGATTGAATAAGAAAAAAGAAAAAACAAGTAATCATTGACAGGATAGAAAATGGTCCTGGAGGAAATGGAAGAAGATGGGATCAGGATTGGAGGTTGGCGGGGAAGGGGTAGGGGGGAGATTTCCCAATATTAGCCTGAGGCTCTTTCTAAAGTTAAATGGAAATACCAGAATACATTTGACAAGAAAATGTAATTTAGGTTTCAAAACCATTTTTTTTCCTTGATTGACTTGGTAAACTAAATTATGTCTTACTTTGTTTGGGAAGTGAGATATTTTCTGGCATTTTGATTCATAATCAATATTAGATAGTCTTGTGGCCTTCTAGGCAGTAACCTATTAAACTTGTCTGAAGAAAATGCAAAATTATTTTTATTTTTATTTATTGCCTTGAAACTTGTCTCCTAACAGTATTCCTAGATAATAGGGCTCTATTACTTAAATATTCTTTAAATACTTAAGAACCATGAGAGCACAGCTATTATAGCATCTTTGTTAGATTTATTATGCATAGACCTTTTTTTTTTATTATAGACAAATAATGAGAAATACAAAATTCTTTTAGCATACACTAGGAATGAATCATTTAAGTAACATATAATTTTAAAAGACCAGTTTTATTTTTTAAAATCACAGTTCTCATTTTATCAACTTGATTTAAATTTCATTAACAAGCTCTGTAAAAGAGGGAAATAGGGCCAGGCCCTCAAACATTTGCTTAAATTGCTAATCCTAATTATTCTGGGATAATGGGGAAAACCTGGACTGTGGATTATCAGTAATTCATTAACTATGCAAATTAAGTGTTAATTTATAGACTACATTCAAATTTACTAGTAAAATATTTAAAATGAAAGTATTTATAAATAGAATAATTAGCACATTTGTAAATTATTTTTAAGATACATAAGAGAAAAAAAAATAAGTACATAATCCTGATCCCAGGCAAAAGCATTCTGATTCATTTCTCTAGTATTAAAAAGGTATTTACTAGTGGTGATTTTTAAAGCAAATTTAAGTAGACTCAAACCTGTTTGTGATGTGTAGTGAAATGGAATAACTATTTTCAAATTTATCTCTGTCATTAAGCTTCTGCCCTTTCTCTGCTCCTTTAATTATAACTTGATTATATATTTGGGTTTATACTTTTAAAAAAATACCTTACTCATATTGTCTCAGTTCTCACAATAGCACATAAAATAGGTAGTAAGTATTACTTCAGTATCTAAATTGTGAATTCTTAACTTCTTTTGTGTCACAGACTTCTTTGGGGAAGTTTCCCCTTTCATGGCAACATAGGTGGATCCTTTTTGAAGACAATATTTTTTAAATACATAAAATAAACTACATAACATTATGAAGAAAACCAGTTATATTGAAGTGCAGATATCAAAATCAACATGTTCAAGGACCCTAGGTTAAGGAGACCTATAAAATGTTCTAGTATATTTTTCCAATGGGGATATTTTCTTCCCCTCATTATACCATATACATAAGCCCCTCCAGCAGGCCAAAGTAAAGGATTCCATGATTCCCGTTGAGAACACAAAAACAACAAAGCACTAACAATAAATACTCTCGACTTGGTGACCAGTTCCATGATTGTTATTTCAGATTTGTAAATGAAAGAAGGATTAAAAGAGTTTAAGTAATTTGCTAGGACTAGAAGCCCCATTCAGTGCTCTTTCCTTTATACCAAGCTAGCAACCTAGAAACATGGACACAAGGCTTTAAAAGCACTTACTTTATGTAAATCTCTGCTAAATCCTGGGAATACAAAGGGAAGTGAAAATAATATTTGCCCTCAAGGGTCTAATAGTTTAATGAGAGAGAAAACAGTTAAACTACTATGTACAATGGATCTAGATACAGGATAAATTAGATATAATCTCAGAGGGGAGGTATTATAATTGTGTGGAGGAATCATTAAGACTTGAGACAGAAGATGGAAATTTTGCTTAGATGTGAAGAAAGCCAGGTAAGTCAGAAAGTGGATATGAGAAGGTAAATCATTCCATGATGATCAATAGCTAATGAAATTGCACAAAGAAAATTGTATCTTATATAAGGAACAGCAAAGAGAATAGTATCACTGGATTGTAAAATATATGTGGAGTGAAATGGAAGAAGAATAAAAAGAAAGGAGGGAAATAGATTATGAATAATTTTTAAAAACAAACAGAAAACTTGAATCTGGAGGTGACAGGGAATCACTGAAGTTTATGGAATAGGGCAACGAGATTTAGGAAATTTAATATCTGAGTAGAGAAAGGACTGGGATGGGCCAACACTTAAGTAGTGAAATCAACAAGAATGCCATTGCAATAATTCAGACTTGAAGTGATGAAATTCTGGGCTGCAGTGGTAGCTATGTTAAGTGAGAGAAGCAGAAATAAATGAAAAAAATGCAGCAAAATTAATACAACTTGACTAGATACTGTATTGGGAGGATGAAAGGGAACAGTCTCTACCTGGGATAGTGATGGTATCCTAGATAGTAACAGAAAAAGTAGGAGAAGGGAAAGGTTTGGGTGGAAAGATGATGAATTGTGTTAGAATAATGAGTTTGAGGTGTGTCCAAGACACCTAGTTCAAAATGTTAAATAGGTAGTTAGATGTAAGACTGGAAATCAGTAGAGCTATTAGGTCTGGGAAATAGATCTGAGAATTATATGTACATAGGAATGATAATTACCATGAGAGTCAATGAGATTACCAAGCAAAATAAGATAGAAGCATAGGAAAAGCCCCAGGACAGATGCTAGAGAGAAACTCAGCGAGGGTGATGAAGAAAATAAAGATACAACAAGGATACTGACCAAAAAACAAACAAACAACAACAACAAAACAGTTTGGTATAGTATGGTGGAAACCTAGAGAAAAGAATATCAAAGAGAAAAGGATCATTGAGGTTGTCAGAAGCTGCAGAGAAGTTAAGAAGGAAAGTTCAGAAAAGACTATCTGATTTAACACGTTAGAGATCACTGGTAACTTTGGAGAGAACAGTTTCATTTCAATGATAAGATCAGAAACCAGACAGCAGAAAAAGACTCTTTATTCTGGTACCACTGGTCCCCTTGCTGTTCCTTGTGTAAAGATACTTCATCTCTCAGTATAGAGAATGATTTTTTAATACATTAAAGTTCAGTTGAATTAGTTAGCCTCTTTTTTTTTTGGAGAACACCTTAAATGGGCATTATCACATGTCCTAATATCTATTGCTATAGGAAATATATATTTCATTCATTTATATTGATTATTTTAAAGGATAATTTTATTTAAAAACAAACAAAGTTTGAAGCTGGTAAAGTGTTTTTTTTTTTCCTTCCCCTTTTCTCCTCTATCCATTTCTATCTTTGGACACAAACATTCCCATTCAGATCCGTTACTCTCCCAGGTATCCAGAGTTCTTCACTGCCCTTTGCTTGCCCAGCATTCATTCAACTTTAATTTGCCCTCTTTGGGTGCTCTTGATGAATAATTTATGCTTCAGTGACTCACTGCTTGATTGCTGATTCCATTTAAAAAGAAAAAAAAAAACTTACCAGTCATGTCCCATTTACTCAGTGCCTTATTAGGTGACCACTGACCATTGTTAATGACTGATAAGGATTTGATATTATTCTTTCTAAAATAGGAGCATGCCCATGTATTGCACGTGCATATACACACCAGGTTTACTTTTAGGAAGGGTATTTAATACACTCTAGACCAGCTAGATGGTATAGTGGATAGAATACTGGGCCTGGAGTCAGGAAGACTTATTATTATGAGTTTAAATATAACTTTATATACTTACTAGTTGTATGATCTTGAGCAAGTTACTTAATTGTGTTTGCCTCAGTTTCCTTCCCCTATAGGGAAGACTCTACATAAATTCTCTGCTATATTACAGAACACCTTTCATCCTTGAAATTCAATCTACCACTGCAATTCTCCCACATGCTGTCTCTGTAGTCCTCTTATGATTGACTGATTCTTCCTAAAATCTCTAGCTGACTGTTATCTTCCTTATCAATAAATCTGGTCAAGACTCCTCTGTTCTAAACCTTTAAATGGTCTTAATTTGGCAACAGTCTGCCACCACTTGACATTTCCTGTTTTGTTTTGTTTTTCATGTAAAAAGAAATGTTTTATTGATGAACATTCTACTTTTGAGTTTTATCTTACACCACCACCTTCTGTGTCCTCAATCTTCCAACCAAAAGGACTATTCACTTTTATCTATATATGTTATATACTCTCCTGGCTCTGATTTTGCCCATATTAACAAGTGTTTCAAATAATCTACTCTCCAACTGTTAAATTCCTACCTAACATTTAAAGCAGTTACTCCCATTTCTAAGAAAATGTATCCAAAATCCTGGATTGGATAGTTTTCTTTAAGTCAATAATAGTCTTCTTTATGATATGACATAATACTCTATTTTTACCATTAGGTTTTATTTGTTACACTTACAAGTATGTGTGTGCATTTGTATTTCTATATATATGCATGTGTGTATGCATATATATATATATATATATAAATATATATATATATATATAAATATATATATATATATACACACACACACAGATGTGTATGTATTTTTTGTATACACATGTGTGTATGAATTATGTCTTCTAATACTACATTTCAAATTCCATAAGGACAGGGATTGTATTTTATTTTTATGTCTTGAATATAATGAGGTTCCCCAAAATCTAGATTATGAAAAATTTATTAAATACTATTTTAACTGATATTGATAGTAATAGCTATAAGTTCACTTAGATTTGGCCCCAAATGTTGTTTTTTTATTACAGATTAGTGAAAATGAAGTTTTTTTTTTTTCCCATTAGATTTCATAGCTCCTTTTAAATCTATGCCCAGACCCCTTTCTGGCTATTCTAAATTAAGAATCTTTGCTTTAGGTAAAGTCTTATGATGGGAGTTACCAGAAGGCATAGAATACTTCAGAAGATTGTGAAATAATGAAATCAGAAAAAAATTCAGAGACACCATTCTGAGTACCTGAAGCTCTTTCCAGTCTTTTGAATGCACCCATATCAGTTGTCAGAAGACCATATAACAAAATTCTAAGTGTATTCAGACACTCTTAAAACTATAGTATCATAAATTCTCTACTCATATTTCCAGATTCATATTTTTACTGTTAGGGCCAACAAATGTAGCACAATGCAGTTATTGTTTGGCCCTGGATATTCGATGGTAGATAGCCATGAAAAGCAACCATTAAGGTATCCAATTATGAAACTTCAGGGAGCTGAAAAAAATGTTTTATGTGTGTCTCCTTACAAGATAACATTTTCCAAAGGAATATATTTACCATATATTGTTCTTTCTAGTAAGTCCAAGGGAGAGTGGATAAGATTCATTTTGTGTTTGGGATGTGAACCTGTGATTTCCCAAGTGATTTTATTCATAATGAGGTACCTGATAAAGTTAAACTGTTTAATTTTTATATGGGAAAATGATTCACTTAACTAAGAACTTTATCATTATTTGATTGTTAAATTGAGTTTACATATAGATGACAGCATGGGTATGAGTTGATTATGTTGGAATAATGTCCAAAAAATGAAGAGATGAATAAATGGGCTCATTTGGAAAAGGGAACAGGGAGAGATAGAATCAGGAAAATTTTCTCACATAAAAGAGACTTGCAAGAAAGCTTATACACTGGAGAGAAAAAATGCTTTTTTTTAGTTTGGTTTTGCTTTGCTTTTCAGGATGGGGGAGGAGGGAATGGGCAATGCTTGAATTTTACTGTCATCTAAATTGATTCACACATACAGAATTGTGTATAGAAATCTATCTTGGCTTTGGTGGAGTGAGACTTATTTTTTGCACATCCCTCCCTCACTTAAATCCAATTCATTTTGAGTCATGACATCTCCTTTTTGATGTCTTGGTCCTCTTTGAAAATGAAGGACAGACAACAACCCTATAGATAAGTAGAGAAGAGGGGATTAAGAAAATGGTTGGTTTAACATCTACTGGTCATCTTGCCATGTGGGGGAGAGGCTGGGGGGAAGGAGGGGAAAAATTGGAACAAGAGGTTTGGCCATTGTCAATGCTGTAAAGTTACCCATACATATAACCTGTAAATAAAAGGCTATTAAATAAAAAATAAATAAGAAAATGATTGGAGGATAACAAAAGAGATGATAGATTAAGGGAAGCAACCATTAGAAGTAAAATAAATTTATGAGGATAAATAAAAGAGAAGAAAATAGGATAGAAGGAAATCCACAGTGACCATAACTGTGAATGTAAATGATATGAATCCATTCACAAAACAGAAATGGATTAGAAACCAGAATCTAACAATATATCCTTTACAAGAGAAATATTTGAAATAGATGGGCATATACAAAGTAAAAGTGAATGGTGGGAACAGAATATAACATGTTTCAGAAAAATTAAAAGGTAGCAATCATGTTCTCAGACAAAGCAAAAACAAAAATAAAACTAATTAAAAGAGATAATCAGGAAAACTACATTTTGCTAAAAGGCACTCTAGATAATGAAGTGATTTTTTAAAAACACATTTTTAAAATAAAAGTCTCATTTCTTAAATACTAAGGAATTGAGTCAAATTTATAAAAATAAGAGGTATTCCCCAATTGATAAATGATAAAAAATATAGGAACAGGCAGTTTTCAGAAGAAATTAAAGCTATGTTTATATAAAATGCTCTAAATCACTGTTGATTAGAGAAATCCAAATTAAAATAACTCTGAAGTAGCACACCTACCAGAAAAGATAAATGTTGGAGGGGATGAACAAAAATAGGTACATTAATAAACTATCCAATCATTCTGGAGAACAATTTGAATCTATGTACACAGGTCTATTATACTGTGTATATTTGACTTGGCAATAGTAGCTCTACTAGGTCTCTACCACAATAGAGCACAGTAAAAGGAAAAGAAATATATATATATATATATCTATATATATAGATATATATAGATATAGATATATATAGATATATAATATTTATGGCATCTCTTTGTTTTAGCAAATAATTAGAAGTTGATGGGATGTTCATCAATTAGGTAATGACTAAACAAGTTGTGGCATAGATTTATGATTGAGTGTTGAAATTACAAGGCAGAATGCTTTCAGGGGCAAAAAAAAAATATTATAAGAACTATATGAAGTGATGTGAAGTGAGAAGACTGGGAGAACATTGTGAACAGTAATAACCATCTTATAATGATGGTCAACTGTGAAAAACTTGGCTACTCTAATCAATACAATGATTCAAGGCAATCCAAAGGATTCATCATGAAAAAAATTATGAAATCTGAGTACAAAATAAAATATAAATTTCTTCCTTTTTCGTTTTCTATTCCTTCAATGTGATTAACATGGAAATGTTTTGCATGATGTTACATATATAATTGATTTCATATTGCTTACTTCTTCCGTTGGTGTGGATGAGACAGGAAGAAGAATTTCCTTTGTGCCTTTAGGAAGTCCTGTTTTATCACTAACAAAATTCCCTTATTCTTTAACCTTTTCTTCTTATCTTTCCATTTTATACACATGAAAACTATGCTCTCTTTAGAAAACATGTCCTTCACCACTTTTTCCAATAGCAGATGGACTATCTTGCTCATACCCACTAGTATTTTGGACTAAAGGAAGTCAGAATGTTTCTTGCTCATTATTGACACTTCTGGATTCTCTTTCTCCTCTGATCACTAAATAATCTATCCTCTTGGAATTTACTATTTCAATTTACCCAGATAGGAGATGCTTAATAAATGCATGTTGAATTGGATTTAAGGAAAAATACTAATTTCAAGAACTTTTACTTTTTAAAAAGGTAATAGTAACAAGATACTTTGAGATATTGTACTAAATTACATTTTATGAAGTAAACCATTTTCTTGAATATAAACAATGTTTTTTGAACTTCAAAAATAATATTTAAAAAGTAATGTTTTTTTATCTTCTTTTTTCTTTAGGTCCAATAAGCAGCATTTTGGTGAATAAATATGGCAGTCGGCCAGTAGTGATAGCAGGAGGTATATTATGTTCTTTGGGAATGATTTCTGCTTCTTTTTGTAATAGTGTAATACAACTTTACCTCTGTGTGGGACTTGTTGGAGGTAAGCCTATTTTTCAAGTTTTCTGTTTAGTTCACTTTACTTATATTCTATTCTCTGCAGTCTTAAAGTTGCTGTCAATTATTATGTTTTCAATTATTGTATTTATCCCTGGGAATTTTCCATTATTAACAGTTTTGTTCGAACTTGTTTTATTTTTATTATGGAAACTATCTTGGTAAGACCTTATATGGAATTTTGGGAAGAGTCAGTAATTTCATCAACCCAGTAAACTATACTAGGAGGAAAATCATAAGTCTGTGACTTAACATATGTCAATCAATCAATCAATCACTCAGTCAATCAAGCATATAAGATTTATTAAGTATGTACTATGTTCCAGACAGTATTCTAGGATATAGGAGATACAAATATAAAAATGAAATAGTTTCTGCCTTGAGGGAACTTACATTCTTTCAAGGGAGATGAAATTTATATAAATAACTATGTATAAAATATATCCCAAATCAACATCAGCTAATTTTCATAGGTAGGCACTAACAGGTGAACACATCAGGAAAGGCCTTGGTAAAAGGAAATGTTTCAGTTGAAATTTGAAGAAAAAGAGGTATTGAAAGAGATAGAAGATAGGGTACTAAATATGGAATTGGGAAGACATTGAGTTTAAATCCTGCCTCTGACACTTAAGGATCTTTGTGACCTTAGAAGGTATAGAAGTATCTTTATACTTGAGCTTTCTCATCTATAAAACAAGGCACTTTTAATATATTATCCCCTGATAGCTTTGTCAGGTAGGTAGGTGATACAGTGGATAGGATGTCACTCCTAGAGTCAGAAATTCAGATCTTCATGATGTCAAATCTGGTCTCAGAAACTTATCAGCTATGTGACCCTGAATAGGTCACGTAACTATTTGCCTCAGTTTCCTCATTTGTAAAACGAGCTACAGAAGGAAATGACAAATCATTCCTGTATCTCTGCCAAGAAGACTCCAAGTGGGGTCATGAAGAATCAGAGAGGACTAAAAGAACTAAACAACAACAACAAAAACTGGTTTTTCAGCCCTAAATTTATAATCTTATAATGTTGGGCTTGATATTAAAATGAAAATATTGAAGCCATTTTTCATGGGCTTCTTTTCCCAGCCTCACCATCTCACATTGTATATTCCAATTGGCATCAATAAGTCCTATAACAAACCCCATTTGGTCATTGTTTGGGTCCTGATTGACTCAGGTTGAATGTAAATAGCAGCCATTTCTGCTTTGGCCTGAAACCCTGAGGGTCTTCCCTTCCCAGATTCTAGATCTTTTTTGGACTAGGTGAAAGAGGAGATTCTATTTAAGGAGAATTCCTTCTTAATTGCTGCCTAACCTTAATCACTGAATGGGTGTAGCCTTAGGCAAACTGAGATCTGTTGAAGACCTTAGCTTTAAAAGGCCAATCTTCCATTGCATCCAGGGCCATCTGTAGGCATCCTAACCTGTATCTGGCCATCTTCAGATAGCTCTGGAGAGGAAAGTGAGACAAGTGATCTTGCAGAGCTCTCCCTCACTTAAATCCAATTAGTTTGCCTGTTATAGCATTGTTAAGATTGGAAAGGACCCCAATAGGTTGGGGTTGCAGACCAGTGTTGTGAGGTGTCTCAAAAGAATTTGCAGGCTTGAACTTTGCAGGCAAAGTTTATTGTGCTTGTAATGCCAATTGAAGCAGCCTAAGTTAAAAAAAAAAAAAAAAAAAAATAGCAAAAACCAGGGGCAAGAAGACAAATTCATAGGAGAAGTTAGAGAGACCAGAGCTTCCTACTAATTTCCTAATTTTATGGCCTAGAGGTAGAACTGAGGAATCGATCTGTTCACTATTGTCCCAGAAATTTGGTTTCACTGACCAGATTATCTATTTGACAGTCAACAATGTTTGTAAGACTGTCCTAAAACCAGAAGACTTTAGAATCAGAGAGATTGTTAGAACAAAAGCATGCTAAGGTCTGGGAACCTTAAAATCATTGCTAATAATTCCCCTAGAAGCTGTACTCTATCTGTATCAACTCACTGATGTCATGGTCATCTTCAAGAATGAAGGACAAACAACAACTGATTTATATCCCTACTGTATTCTAGTGTATTCATATTGTATTATGAAGAGGTGGCCTTTATTGCCAAAGGAAATCTTTCTGCAAGCACAAGTGATCCATTCCTTTCCATCTACTCCAACAGTTCACTTCCTCATTATCCCCACTCTCTCATTTATCTTTCAATTTCTCCTTGTCTACTTGATGCTTCCATGCTATTTCTAAGTATGTCCATATATGCCCCATTTAAATAAATTTTAAAACGAACAAACAAAACTTCCTTTCCCATTAGCTAGCATCCTCTATCTCACTTTCTTTTCATGGCTAAATTTTTAGCCATAGCCTCTTTTCTGACATCCCATCTCAATTTAACTGCTTATTTGGCATCTTGAACTAGATGTCTTATAGACCTCTCAAATGCAATTTCATTACCTTTCCCTACAAACCTGTCTCTCTTCCCAACTTCTCTGTTATTGTCTAGGAAATTATCATTCTTTAGGAACTCAGACTTACATACTAGGTATCATCTTCAACTCTTCACTTGTTATGCCTGTTTCCCTACCTCAGTTTCCTTGAATTATTCTGCCTCAGTTTCCCTGAATTGTTCTGCCTCAGTCTTTCTGGTGGCAACTTCCCTTCCTGACCATTAGGCCTGGGAGCCCTGGCCACTGGCATTCCAGAGTCATAAAACTCAGATGGCTTATCTCAAATATTTGGGTATCTTCTGCCTCAGACATCCTTGCTCCTAGAATTGATGATCTTTGATCCTTACCCCCAACTTGTCAGAATTGAATTTATAGTCCTTTCCTGGAGCTCCCGCTCATCAGTGATCTACCCCATCCCCTTGCCTATGTTTCTCTCATTGCTGGAGCCCTATAAGAGTCTCTGGAATCCCTCGCCTGTTGTTGGATGCTTTGTGACAATAGTCTCATCCACCCGGTTTGCTAAGATAACTTGACTAGTCCAAACTCTCCCTCTAATAAAATATCAAAAATCTCTAATCTCTATCTTGCCTCAGTTTCTCTGGCATTATACACTCTACCTCATCTTCTATATCCAATCTGTTATAAAGACCTGTCAATTTTACCTTTATCCCCCTTTGTCTTCCAACACTAGCACTGTCCTGTTTCAGATCCTCATCGTCTCATGCTTATACTCTAGCAAAATCTTTCTCTCTGATCTTCCTGGCTCACATCTCTTCTCACTCCAATCCACCATTTATGAACTATCAAAATGATCTTTCTTTTTTTTTTTAATTTTAATAACTTTTTATTTATATGTTATATGCATGGGTAATTTTACAGCATTGACAATTGCCAAACCTTTTGTTCCAATTTTTCCCCTCCTTCCCCCCACCCCCTCCCTTAGATGGCAGGATGACCAATACATGTTAAATATATTAGAGTATAAATTAAATACAAAATAGGTATACATGTCCAAACCATTATTTTGCTGTACAAAAAGAATCGGACTCTGAAATATTGCAAAATTAGCCTGTGAAGGAAATCAAAAATGCAGGTGGACAAAAATATAGGGATTGGGAATTTGATGTAATAGTTCTTAGTCATTTCCCAGAGTTCTTTTGCTGGATGTAGCTGTTGAAGTACATAATGATCTTCTGGTCCTGTTTAAAATGATCTTTCTAAAGTGTACATGTCATGTGTCATTTCTCCATTTATTAGACCCTAGTGTCTACCTATCACTTGACTGATCCCACCTTTCTTTTTACTTTGATTTACTGCCTTTTCCCAGGGTTCTTGCATATTCTTACTCTTTTCCACATATTTTACCACCCAGTGACTAGTTTTGCTCTTCCATGCACAAGACACATCATCTTCCACCTTTTGTGTATTTTCACTGATGGTTCTTCTGTGCTTAGAATGCTTCCCCTCTTCCTCTCTATTTTGGTTTCCTTCAGCTTTCAACTAAAAATCCTGCCTTCTTTAAGAAGGCTTTTTCATGTAAATACTTTGAGATTAACTTCAACTTATCCTATGCATATGTATATTTATCTATATCTATCCAAGGAGATGACACTAAATTTGCGCATCTCACAATTTTTTGAACTAATGAAATTTGTAATGTCCAGGTTAGCTCTCTGGGAGAACCTCGGGATCAGTCAGAGTCAGGATCAGTCAAAGTCCTTGGTCTTTAGGAGAAGAAGTGAAGGGGGTAGGCAAGCTGCACGTGGCTCATCAAAGATGGATCCTGGCATCTGAAGCCTTCCCTGCTGAGCTTGCTGCAGCAGAGAGACTCTGACCCTCCCTCAGTCCTTCCCTACATTACCTCACCACAACACATTCTGCAGGCACCAATTATGAGGAGAGCCATCACATCATCATATCATCTGAGTATATGTTTATAAAGCCATTCTCTCACATTGAGTAGGTACTTAGTCTTAAGTGCTCTCCTGTCTTAGATTCAAGTGCACCTTTTCAGAGTTCCAGCCCTCTACAGAAATTTTGCTTCACTCATAGACCACAGCACCATCGTTGATATGGGCATCCCATGCTGGGCAGTTCTTTATACAGTCTCCCATGTCATACAATTGATTCCAAAGTTCTTCATGTATGTGTGTGTATGTATGTATGTTTATATGTGTATACATACAGTGGATATATACACAGTATATATATATGTATTATATATATATATATATATATATATAGTGTATGTGTGTAATATATATTGTCTACCTCATTAGATTATGAATTCTTTGAGAGTAAGGATTATTTTTCCCCCATTATATATAAGCAATAAAGGTTTATTGATTGAGCTAACTTAAGTGTGTTTCTAAGAAACAGAGACAAGGAAGGCATATATTATAAATATGAGGAAAAGACTGTGTAAAGACTCAGGATAACAGATTGAATATTATGTTGAGTTATATAACAAGAAGTCAACTTTGTCTGAACCATAAAGTGTGTGAAAGATCACAATTCAAAGACTGAAAGTAAAGATTAGAAACATGTTCTTGTCAAGAAGGACTTTAAATGTCAAGCAGATGAACATGTACCCTAAATCCCAGGTATCTTCTTTAGACATTTACAAGTTAAATGCTTAGCATAAGTCACATAGTGATGTTAGAGGTAAGGTATGAAACCAGGTTTTCTTAACTCCAAGCTGTAACCTCTGACTTCTAAACCATGTTTCATTCAAAAGTTGTAGATGTAGGTACCAAAACCCTCAATCACCTGGAAAAAAAAAAATCTGTCCAACTGTTGATTATTTAGCATAATATACGATACATACATAAGCAATTTTTTTTTTGTTTGTTTGTTTGTTTTTTTTACTGAAAGTTGTTTATTCTTTAGTTAATTTTTTGGAATATTGAATCTGGCTTCATGGTCAACCAAGGAGTTTCTATTTTTTCTAATTTGCTCTTCGTTCACATTCAGGCCACCTGGAGTTTTCAAATACATGTTCATTATAAAACAAATGTGTCCAAAGAATATATTTTCTGGAGATACTTAACTTTAACATTTAAATTATTACTGACTAAATTCTGAATAACACAAATAAATTCTTTAGTCTTTGGAATTGCTCTGCAGACATTCTAGCTGCATGATTTTATCACATTATTTCATTACAGAAATAATTAAAAAATTTTTAAAGCACTAGAAAGCTTTTTATTAGGAGGCAATTATTGCCTACATTTAAAAAAATGTCATTTTTATTATTTTTCACTTACCTGTGTTTCTCCACTCATCATGTCTTTGTGGACTCAATTATCTAAGCTTGTAAATTTTGAAAGCCCTAACACACACACACACACACACACACACACACACACACACGCACATAATATAATCTGATTGTCAGTTATGTAGAGCAATAGATAGACTTATGGACTTTGATTCAGGAACACTGGAATTCAAATTTATCCTCAAACTAGCTTTGTGAAGACTAGGAAGACACTTAACCATTGCCTGCCTCATTTTCCTCATCTAGAGAAAGGGCATAATTATATTAATTACCTTTTAGATTATGAGGATAAAATGAGAAAATATTTGTTGAGTTTAACAAACCTTAAAGCATTGCTGTTATAATTATCATTATCATTATATAATTAATTAATATTATTTGTTACCAATCTGAATTGCATCAAGACTTTGATCCTCAGAATATAAAGAAGTTGTTTCACACAGCTACACAACATAATTACAAAATTCATTTGAAAGAATATGTAGGATATAAAATGAAATATATTTTTAAAGTATGAATGAAGGGGAGATAGTTTTTCTAGACCTCCAACAATAATATAAAGCAGTAATTACAAAAAAGCAATTTTTATACTAGATTTAAAAAAGAAAGAAAATAGAATAATGGAACAGAAAAGGTAAGAAAAATAAAAAATACTTGAATTCAATAACTGGTATTTGTTAAACCTGTGTGTGTGTGTGTGTGTGTGTACACATATACATATGTTAACATTTTATTTCTGTGCATATATACACACATATATAGATATATCAATTAGAGGTAGAGATAAAGATAGATAGACAGATAGAAATAAAACACCTATGAGATAAATTAATTCACTTTTAAGGAAGAGCCCAAACCAGCCATTATTTTGACTTCATTTCTTTCCAGACTCTGCTCTTGTCTTTTTGGACTTCTTTCTCTTTCATATTCTAGCCTCTTTCTCACTCTAGAAGATACTTCTGTCTTTGCATGTGATTGGTTAGTTTCTTCAAGAAACTACATTTTAAGGAAAAGGTCAAGTCAGGCATGTTCACTCCTTTAGTTCTCTCTGGGCTCTACTTTGTCAAATCCTAAAATATATCAAACTCATAAGTGGAGAGAAAAAGCATCCTTCATCAAGATAAATAAAAACCTGCCACACTGGGGGATGTCCCACCAGGAGACCTACATAAGAAAAGTGCTTATATTTTTAGGAGAAAGAGAGGATGGGGAGCATATTATATAGGGAGGTCAGGTCATTAGCTGCCAGCTGGCCTTGGCAAGATATTGATCAAAACAACTGGAGATGGCCCTGGAATCACTGGAAGACCTTTTAGCCTTTTTAAGTTAAGATTTTAGCCGGTCCCAGTTTAAGGAGGCAATTTCATTCATTCAGTGATTAAGACTGTTTAAAAAATATGCTGAATAGCCTACTTGAGTCTTTTTCTTGATATTTGAGAAGCCATCAGGAAATGATGAAAGCCAATAGATTTTGGATTTTTAAAATTATGATTAATTTTGAGGAGGACTTTTTTAGTGATAAGTCCTGAGAGAGTCATTTAAAAGGATGCTTGATCCTCTCCAATATCTCCAGATTTCTGGAACTGGGAATATGCATAAGAATACCAAATGTATTCCAGATGATTTTCTGAGAAAGGGAGGCTATATCAGGTTTTTTTTTTTTTTTTTTTTTTTTTTTTTTTTTTTATTAAAGCTTTTTATTTTCAAAACATTTGCATGGATAATTTGTCAACATTGACCTTTGCAAAACCTTGTATTCCAAATCTCTCCCCCCCCCCCCTTTCCCTCCACTCCCTACCCTAGATGGTAAATAATCCAATATATGTTAAACATGTGCTATATCAGTTTTAAGGCAAGCATATTCTTATTACTGTGGATTGTAACTCTTGCTGGAACCTTCAAATGAGGGGAGTCTCTGAAGAATGAGCCCCTACAGAGTCCCCCCAAGTTCTCTCTCACAACCTGGACAATGGTACATTTGCTCATATATCTCAACTACAGTACGTGTGCCAGCCTAGAAAAATCTCTAGTTTCTATTTTTCAAATTGTGAATTTGGTGAGTGATTCTAAATTGAACACATCTAAACTGAATCAAATGTATCATGACTTTGAGATGGCTCTCATTTAGGGATGACTGATGGAAAGATGAATTTCCTACTTTGGAGAGAATGATCAGTAACAGGAAGAGGGAAAGGAACCATAGATTGGCTAACCATAAACCAAAGAGTTGACTGAGTCATTCTCTGTGGTTGTTCATAACCTCATTAATATGGTAAACCACCAAAGGAAGTAACCTCCTGGCTGGAATTATGGGCAGCAGGTCCTAAGGAAGAACACTGATGGCAATGTTTAGATCTTGGCTCAGGGAACAAAGCAGTATCTGAAGCCTGGCATAGGTGCCATAGTTTAGTCTGGCATAGGAGATTAGTGATCAGCCTTTGGCATTGGAACATTGCAGAGTTGCCGCATAGTGGGGCAGTGGAAGCATTCAGCACCCTTTGCTCTTTAAATTGTATGCTAGTATTTGGCGCCGATATAACAGGAAGAAATGGGATGGGAAATAACAGGAGGCCCAGTGACAATGAACAGTGTGGTAAGCTGTAACTTTGACTCCAATGTCAGCAGCAGTGAAGTCTTTAACGGCAGTGGAGTAGGTAATGACCTGTACCCAGCAGAGTGTGTTTTGGCTTGGTTAGCAGCAAAGATCATCTTGATCTGTGATAAAGATTGGCAACTGTGGTGGACATTTCATCACCTGTGTTGTTGCCCCGGTGTTTCTAGTGTTCTTGTTCATTCTTATTGCTTTGTCTCAAGGGACCTATTAAAACTATAAAGATTTGGAATGATCATATGGATCAGAATCAGTAAGATACAAGATTCACTTTTTTTTCAGGGTTAAGATAAAATTTGAGATTCAGAGTTTTATTCTCCTATATATTGTAACTTATTCAGGGAACTGCAATATTACTTTTTAAAACTTTTCTTCTCTCTCTCTTTTTTTCATTTTAATTAAGTTCCTTTTTTAGCAATCTTCTTGAGCCATTTAAATGATAGAAACTCCTTGAAAAAGAAATGTATTTCTTCCCTTCCCCTCAATCCCTCTCCTAGCTGGCAAGTAATTCAATATATGTTAAATATATATCTATATATAGATATATATTTATTTACCATATATAAATAATATAGTTTTTATTTTCAAATATAAAGGAATGAGATGGGATAGAAGTATCTCAAAGGCTCTACCCTACACAGATGACTAAGAGGTGGATATAGATAAATAGATAGATAGAAAGAAACATGTTAAAGACATCCTTAAGATTTAATTGGCCCAAAGATCTAAGACTCAAACCATTTGTATAGCTTTTTGGTGCCCTAAGCACAAAAGAACCTTCCACAGTCCCTTGCTTTATTTCGAAGGCCAAGAGACTACCCTAGCCAACAAAAAGCTGGGGAGTTTTACCTAACTGAATCAATACTATGTCTTTGCTACCTATCTTTAAAGATTGATGTCCATCTAATTTTATGCTAACCTGAAACTCTAGATTGACCTGAATTGTCTTACAATATCAGTCTTCTTTTCATATTTTTTGGTTATATATGGATATGGAAGACTACATATGCTCTAACTTTGTCTCTCAGTCTGTCTTTCTCTGAATATGTGTATGTGTTTACATTATATATGCAGATTGTATGTATGTATGTATTGTTTTGCTATACATGTATATATAGATTTATGTGTATATAAACATATAAATATATTATTTTGCTGACTGACTACCCCCTTTTCTATGATGTGTATTTGGGGATGTGTGTCTGTGTGTGTATTTTTGTGTTTTAATAAGAGAACTTGGTGGGAGGGCACTAGAGAAATGTAAGTGATGAACAAACTAAAAAATATCAAATTTATTTTTAAAAATATTTCTTTAAATGATCTGAATCGATATATTTTACATATTGTATTCCAAATCTCCCCCTCTTTCCCTCCACTCCCTACCCTAGATGGCAAATAATCCAAAATATGTTCAACATGTGCTATATCAGTTTTAAGGGAAGCATACTCTTATTGCTGTGGATTGTAACTCTTGCTTGGACCTTCAAATGAGGGGAGTCTCTGAAGAGTGAGCCCCTACATAGTCCCCCCAAGTTCTCTCCCACAACCTGGACAATGGTACATTTGCTCATATATCTCAACTACAGTATGTGTGCCATTTACATATACACAGAAATCATGCCCCATACATAATTTATGTAAACATATGTTAATGGGCCCCTAATAACAATTCTGGAACTAAGACATTTGAATAATTAACCCACATATTTTTATTCTCTACAAAGAACCATAAAGTGATTACAAGGCTTTTTTGTTTTTTTGGTTTTGCTGAGGCAGTTGGGGTTAAATGACTTGCCCAGGGTCACACAGCTAGGAAGTAATAAGTGTCTGACATCAGATTTGAATTCAGATTCTCCTGACTTCAGGGCTGGTACTCTAACCACCACCCCATCTCAGTGCCCCATGATTACAAGTTTTTAAAGAACATTTTATTTTAAAATCCAAAGTCCTTTACAATTAAGAACAATAATCACATAAAATCATACCAATATACACCAGTACCATAGACTTATTAAGTTTAATGACATTTTAGAAATATATCAGATACTACATAAAAACATGAGGAATTAGGTGTTCTCAGGTCCTTGAAAGCTCTGCCAACAGAACATAATAAACTCTGGTGGACTCTGATAAGGTGCAAGTGACAGATCTTGGGTCTTTATCCCAGAAGCAGACTAATATATTTAGAGGAACTCAGTACCAGATGATAAGCCATCAAAAGATATTTTTTATTAAAATAATTCATGCACATATCTGAAATTTAGAAGAACTATGATAAGCATAAGGTTAATACCCATACTAAGGAAGTTAGGAATATTTTGCAGTATTAGAGAGCAGTGGGTATTGTTGTCCCTTTTTAAATTCATTCTATGTAACATCATTCAAACATGAGTAAGAATTTGAATTCCTCTCTTTATATGAAATAGTAATATTATAAGATGATGATGTGTGCATAGTATTGAATTTTCCCAATGTGTATCTAGTGATAAAAAAAACATTTTTTAAAAGCCTATTTTAAAAATTCCCCTTTTACAAGAAGAATCAAAAATGATTATATGTGGGACCCAATTGTCTTATCCAATTTAATGTTCTTCAAGTTTCCAATTTTACGAAAATTATTTACCTTTAGTCTTATTTTGTTTTCTTCTAGGTCTGGGTTTAGCTTTCAACCTACAACCTGCCTTAACCATGATTGGCAAGTACTTTTACAAGAAAAGACCCGTTGCTAATGGATTGGCTATGGCTGGAAGCCCTGTATTCTTAAGTACACTGGCACCTTTCAATCAGTTTCTTTTCAATCGTTTTGGTTGGAAAGGGAGCTTCTTGATACTGGGGGGCCTTCTTTTGAACTGTTGTGTGGCTGGGTCACTCATGAGACCTGTTGGACCCAAACAAACTCCCCCTAAAAAAGATGTCGAGAAAGCAGCAGGAGATGCAAGTTTACAGAAAAAAAAGAAGAAATCAGCATGTGGAACTATCAATAAATATTTAGACCTGTCCCTTTTCAAACACAGAGGATTTTTGATTTACTTAACAGGAAATGTTATTATGTTTGTTGGTTTTTTTGCACCAATTGTATTTCTGGCACCATATGCAAAACACAAGGGAATTGATGAATATTCTGCAGCCTTCTTGTTGTCCATCCTGGCTTTTGTAGACATGTTTGCTCGGCCTTCCATGGGTCTATTGGCAAACACCAAGCTGATCCGGCCTCGTATCCAATATTTCTTTAGTTTTGCAGTCTTATATAACGGCATTTGTCATCTCTTGTGCCCTCTGGCAGAAAGCTATACAGGCCTGGTGGTCTATGCTGTATTTTTTGGCTTTTCCTTTGGTATGGTCAGTAGTGTACTCTTTGAAACCCTCATGGATCTTGTCGGTCCCGCGAGGTTTTCCAGTGCAGTGGGACTTGTGACTATCGTGGAATGCTGTCCTGTTCTGATTGGGCCTCCATTAGCAGGTAAGTTCATTTTTGGAAAACTTCAGAATAATGAGAAGGGAGATCCCTTCAACTTTCTCATTATATAGATGCACAAAATAAGCTTTAAAAAAATGGTAAATTGGTTAAAAACTCAAAAAAAGTTAAAAGCAGACTCAGGACTAGGATTATTCCTTCTGATTTCTAGTTCAATACCTTATTATAGCCTATTCCATAGTTGTATTCTTCTAAAGAAGAGAAACTTGACATTTTTATCCATGGCTATAGCCTTGCAGAAAAGTTCAAAAAAACACTTTGGGTCTAAAAATGATCTTAACAGTCTATGAATCATTTCAGTAACCTTTCTCTCACCAGCTACTGAATAATAAACACTGATAGCCTAAAGTTATCTGGTATTGTGATTAATGAGTATTACATTTTAGATTTTATTAAAATTCTTACTATAATCACTTTTCATACCAGCACAATTTCTTTTAGGCTCTATCCCTAATTCTTCTTAATTATATGTCTGTTTAACTATATCACTACTGATTACTTTTTTTGTCATTGTTCATCTTATTTTCAAATTTCCTATGTTATCCAATAGATTTAAAAATTTATACATTAGGGAAAAAAACCTTCTTATCCATGTGTTTCATTTTTGTACAATTAAAATTTTCTCTTTTGTTTTTTAAATTAACATCCATTGAATTCATTTGAAATTGAATGTATTATTAGAAACTATCAGTTGCATTTGGAGTTGGATTACCTGCATTGGAATTTGTCATCATTTTAATGAAGATTTTCACATGAGATTTATATATAACATGTACACATGGATATGTGCACAATTTCAGTAGAGCTGAGTAAAACTTATTGACATTTCCTTATTTGAGTTAACTTTAATACAAATTGGCATTTTAATTTTGAAATGTGCCTTTTAATCATAAGATATTCATTGAGGGGCGGGTAGATGGCCCAGTGGATAGAGTACCAACCCTTAAATCAGGACAACCTGAGTTCAAATCAGGACTCAAACACTTAACACTTCCTAACTGTGTGACCCTAGGCAAATCCCTTAACCCCAGTTGCTTCAAGGGAGGGAAAAAAAAAAAAAGATATGTTCATTGAATTCTTTTTCAAAAGGTACCATCCATTTACATGTGAGTTTAAATTACTCTGGGGCTCAAAGCATATTTATACATAATACATAAAAGTAAAAAAATTTCCTCAAATATTTTTCATATGATAAAGGCAAATGATTATATTAAACTAAACAAAATCAAATAGTTATAAAAAGTAAATCCTCATGTTTACTTTGAAATAACATCTTGTTTTAAATTCATATTTTAATTCTAAAGAGTATGTTATAGATGTTTATATATGAAGTTGGATGTTGTCATATCATAATTAGATTCAGATATTTGTGCTATTTTTCCACATCAATCTGTCTTTGTCTCTTTGTACCACTGTCCATGTTTCATTGATATTGGAGAAGGAAAGTTTTTATTGCACTTACTGTATCGTTCATCTTATGTCCATAAGTCAGATGGGTTAATTTAAACTGTCGCATACTTTTGTATTTTTTTTATCTCTGATCCAAATGACATTAAACGATAAATTAAAAATGTGTAAGAAACCAGGAACATCAAATAAATTAGGTTATCCAGACTTTAATTTCCTTCTTCTAGTATTCTAAGCTGTAGAAATTCCACTTTCTCTAAGTAATATGACCCTGATTAATTATAACCAATTGGTATAGCTCCCAAATACTCATCATTAACCTTATCTATCCTTAGCTATCACTCATATTTTTTATTAATTTTCTTCTTAATATGGGTTACATAACTCCCAAAATATCAGCCCCAAATGAAGTTAGTCTTGTTTGTTTGTTTGTTTCTTTTTTATGCAATGCCAAACAATTTATTTGACTCTAATGAAATGACTTTGTTGATTTAACATCATATAAATAGTCTTATCATCTGACTCAACAATGATGGAAATAGCAAAAAAACACATTTCAGTAGTCTTTCAGTTGAGATCTATGAATCCTTAAGAGATTCATGAATACATTTTAGGGAATCTATGAGTTTGGTTGGGAAAAAACATCCTCCTACTTTCCTTCCTTCCTCTCTTTCTTCCTTCCTTTCTTCCTCCCTCCCTCTTTTCTTTCTTCCCTCCCTTTCCTTCTCTCACTCTCCCCTCCCTCCCTCTTTCCTTTCCCTTCCTTCCTTCCTTCCTTCCTTCCTTCCTTCCTTCCTTCCTTCCTTCCTTCTTTCCTTCCTTCCTTCCTTCCTTCCTTCCTTCCTTCTTCTCTTATAACCATGGTTCCTTGAGCCTTCTTTCAATTGGTACTGATGAGTCAAATTGTGAATACCAGAAAAGAAACGAGAGATTCTCCTATGGGAACCAAAATCTATCAGAAAGTAATCACAAATTGTTGTTTTTTTCAGGTACAAAATCATAGATTCTTAACTTTTCTAAGAGAATTCAATGTTGATTCATCTATTCTTGGGGAAAAAAAAGATTTAAAAAAATTAATTACAATGTGTCCAATAATTAATAGCTCAGACTATTTATTTATTTATTTTTATTTAATAGCCTTTTATTTACAGGATATATGCATGGGTAACTTTACAGCATTAACAATTGCCAAACCTCTTTTGTACAATTAGCTTGTGAAGGAAATAAAAAATGAATGTGTGCATAAATATAGGGATTGGGAATTCAATGTAATGGTTTTTAGTCATCTCCCAGAGTTCTTTTTCTTGGCATAGCTGGTTCAGTTCATTACTGCTCCATTGGAAATGATTTGGTTGATCTCGTTGCTGAGGATGGCCTGGTCCATCAGAACTAGTCATCATATAGTATTGTTGTTGAAGTATATAATGATCTCCTGGCCCTGCTCATTTCACTCAGCATCAGTTCGTGTAAGTCTCTCCAGGCCTTTCAGTTCAGACTTTATTTAGACATCTAGGGGGGTGGTCCCACTATCCACTAAAGTGTTTTGTAATTGCCAGAAAGTTCCCTTCCCAATAGCCTTTACATCTTCCTAAAATACCTTCTTAGAAATTCCACCCATTCTGTCTAGTTTTGTCTCTAGGGCCAAACAGAACAAGCCTTTTTACCATTTAACAAGACTGCCTTTCAAAATTTAAATCTATGAATACTTCCCATGCTCTTTCCCCACCCACCCTAACACCAAGTATTCTAGTATTCTTATCTCCAGGCTGAACATCTTCAGTTCCTTCATCCAAATCTCATATAAGATGAACCTTTCACATCCTTAGAGGACTTCTTTTGGATAGGCTTCAGTTGTTAATCTCTTTCCTAAAATGAGGCACACATAACAGATACCTTTGCTGATAATTTAGTCATATCACACTGGCCTTTTCACCATAATAGCATGAGAGTTCTGTATTTCATCTCAAAAAATGCAATTGCATGCATTGGTTGCTTACTTTATAATCTATATCTATCCTATCCTATATATCTATCTATAGAGTATCAGGAAGACATTAATTCAAATCTGGTCTCAGACATTACTGGCAGTCCCTAAATATGTTTGCCTCAGTTGCTTCATCTGTAAAATAAATGGAGAAAGAAATGGCAAACCATTCCAATACTGTTGCCATAAAATAGGGTACAGAAAAGTGGACACAATTGAAAAAGACTTAACAATAATATCATCTATCTTCAATGTACAAAAATCTATATGTATAAAATTACTGTCATCATTACCACTGCTATTATTATTATTAGTGAATCTCTAAGAAACATTGAAAAAGGTAGTTCCAAAGAGGATACTATATTAGTTAAGCTATATTTCATCAAAGTCCCCACCTCTTTTTAACCTGTGTTTTTCCCTATTTCAAAACAGTTTTCAGAGCAAAATCTTTTTCATTTGTCAGTTCTTCAATTTACTACATCTTTTTCTCCATCCTCTGTAAATCACAGTCATGCAAGATGGAGTGGAAAGGCCACACACATATTTGAACACATTTAAAATTATTGTTATATTATCATTAGAGTCCAAATCAATGAAGAAGAAATTAGGAGAATACAGGAAGGAGGACAGAACCACTAAAACACAATAGGTTGAATTGAATAATGATCCCTGTTGTCAGTTATGGTAATGCCTTACTGATCTATGGTTAGCATGATATAGCTTAATTATTATTCATTATGATAATCATAGAAGAAAAAAGGAAAAAAGTAATATGATCAATAAACATAAATCTAAATATATGTTATATATTTGTGTATTATATATATATATATATATATATATATATATATATATATATATATAATATGTGTGTAATATGTTCCATTAATATTGCACCTAAGGTTGGAAAACCAAATATTTTCTTCCAAGTTTTATTTGGCTGGCCAGAGTCATGCAAAGCAAATCTGAACTGTGTTAGTCTATCAGATCAAAATGCCACTTAACCTAGAGGGTAGGGATGGAAATTTCTTACAAGACTTAAGACACTTAATATAGCATTTAAGAATCTTCTTATTTAAGAAAAACAAAAGGGTAGAAAGGGGGAGAGACTTTGAAAATACCTATATATAATAAATTTTATTTCCTATGAATATAATCTAATTTATGTAGAGTATATTTGCTCTGTTAATGAATATGTATGAATTAAAAAGATTTGTACATTAAAGTATCATCCTTTTTTAGTATTCATTCAAATGGAATATATCCATATAAAGAATGTTCCAAAATGTATAGTGCAATTTTGAACTATTAAAGCTTTAAAACTACACTAAAATTTATGGGATACCCTGCATTTATAACTGTAAAAAGTTTGGATTTTAAAATGTTACAATTTTCCAGTTGGCCTTTATCTAATCTCACACATATTCTTTGTATTTCAGGTAAACTGGTGGATGATACTGGAGAATATAAGTACTTGTATTTTTGCTGCGGAGTGATTGTGACTATAGCTAGCATATGGCTGTTTGTTGGCAATGCAATCAACTATAAGATGTTGGCAAAAGAAAAAATGTTAGAAGAGGAAAAGCAGAAAAAGCTAAACTATGCTGATGCCAAGGAAGTGGAGCCTTTGACCAATCATGAAAATGATGAAATTTCTGTCAGAGCTACCAAAGCACTTGATGATCCTTCAGAAAGAGAAACGAATATTTAATGAGAATTATCACTCAGATATCAGTGTTTCCAACTTCCTTTAAAATACAGGGCAGATATTTTTGTTGTAATACTCAGCCATACTTGTTGATAGAGATAGAATTTTGTCCAGTGACAAGATTCTAATTGGTTTGTTATCAAAGACTATTTTTTTCTTTTTGTGATTTTGGTGGTGGTGAGATTTTTTTTTGTTGTTGTTGTTATTGAGTTACAAATATACGAAGGAGTCCAGCCTTATCTATGACTCTGAACTCTGTGGGTAGGATATTAATTTAAAGTCTTCCAATGACAAGTGAACTTGGTCACAAATATAGAAATAAATTCTCATTACTACATCATCTGCTTCATGTGCTACATGAAAATATGTCTGAACCCTCAGGATGATACTTATTCCTATGGATCTCTCTCCTCCACAGTTTTTTTTTTTTTTTTTTTTTTAAGTGCATAACATAAAAGAATAGGAATGACTAAGGGATGGGGGAGACTGCTACAAAGAGTACTGAGGATAAAGCCAACCACAGATCTATGTACAACGCAACCAATAACATAATATTTGTAGGATTTTTGTTTGTTTTTAAAAGTATAATATGCCCAGGGGGACAAAATGGATGTATTATTTTTGCTTTATTCTTTACAGTATAAATGTTAAAATCAGGAGATGAAATCAATAATTCTTTATTCTAAATACAATTAATAATTAACTAAATAATAGTGTGTGTCTATGTGTATGGGTGTGTGTATACACACACATATATCACATATATGTGTATAGTAGTCTTTGTGAAAAATAATGAAATTAACATGCTAAAACAATTACTTTTGGGCCCATATGATTAATCCAAATGTTTTTAATGCCAGTTGATTATGACATAAAAAAACATATCTTTTCATTTTTAATCATTAAAATGACCCAAATAAAGTAATCAAAAAAGATAGGTAGGGTAGGAATGAGCTAAAGAAATATATTTAAAATAGATTTAGGTCTATAATGGCAAGAAATAAGAAGAATTTCTGTTGAATATATTAATAACCTCAGGTTAAAATTTAATTTTTATTTTCTGATGAGTCTATTGATATCATATAGTATAATCACCTGGCACTCTTGTTGACAGAACTTCCTTAAGGCCAAATTCTGACTTTCCCCACAGCTCAAGGAATTTCCCCATAGCCATCAGACTTAGATAGCTTATGCAGGCAATTGAGTAATATAGTGTCAGGTTGGGTTCTGACCATTTCAGTTGTCACATTTTGATTTTATAGTCCCCGCATGGAATATAAAGATGAGAACCTTGTGTTGTTGTTATTCACATTTAGGGATTGGTTTCTCATCTTTGAATCCTTGTAAGATTTCTGAAAATCTATAACACTATTTTAAAGAAAATTAGATATTAAGCTTGTTGTTTAAAAGTCTCTAAAATTAAAAAAAATAAATCAGGAAAACTATTAATAATCTGTCCATTTCGGTTATAAATATTAACTTCTGTAGATCTGAAATTTAGTTTAATATTATAGTTAATAAAATATTTTATGCTTTCTTATTGGGATAAAATCACCTTACTGATGTCAAATAGTTTCCTCCCCTTTCTTTCTTGCACTTAGGGAATGTGGTTATTCTGATAGACAATAGGAAAACACCTACATATAAATCCTTTTGAAATAGTGAACAGGGAGGATGTGATTCATAAAATATTTATGTACTGTTTATGCAAGATACTTTTACATCTTCTTTATGAAGATATGTGAAATTTCACATTTAGTTTAACTTTCACTTTAAAAAATAACATGTAAGAAGTGTTAGCATACAAAAGAATATTTAAGTTAAGTAAAGCAAGATGTGCCAATATCACAACTAAACAAATCAGGGAAAATTCGGCAAGTATGAAAGCGTATTTAAGTGAGTTGTGTCTGATCCTGATATTCAATTTAGCTATTTTCATATATTTATATTTTTATATTCTACTCTGGTTTGTCATAACAGGTACAGAATCACAAATTATCTTTCCCCTTTCTAGACTTAAACATCTATGCTGTAAACAAAAACCTCATTTGTTCTTAATCTCTGAAGACATATGATTAAAATAATATGGATCTCAAGCCCCATATATAGGAGCTAAAAACCCCAAGATAGGCTATTCTTGTCTTTTTCCATCATCTGGAAGTGGCCTCTGTTGCAATGACCTGAATTTTCATTGTTCCCTTTTTCTCTCACCCATGAGAGGGGAAACTTTTTATAATTTGCTCCTACTGATCAGTTTCTACTTAAACCCACACACTGTCTTAAGTCATTAGTTTCTGGTTCCTACCACTATTTTTATTTTTAAATGTTTTCAAAAAATTAGAAATGGAATAGAACTATTGTCCATCTGATGGGCTTGCAAAAACACACTTGCACTGCCCAACCGTACAAATATGCACATATAATCCCCATTCACAATTGTAATGAGGATTAAAACTGAACACACTTGAAATGGTGGTTTAGACATACCCACTGGGGCCAGACCTGTATTAGGACAGCCCAATAAGGATAGCCTTATTCCATAAGGATTTGATTAATTTTATTTGATTTATAGTCTAGTTATTCTATTAGAATCTGAGCAAGGTGAAAGAAGAATGTAAGCCAAGGGTATTCATCACAATATGTCTCATGAGGGGGCATATGGAAGAGTTTTTGTGACTGAACCAATATATTGGCCATATTTTTCCCCTATTTTGAAATTGTCAATTTTTAACTCTGCAGAATAGTATGTGAAATGAATCTACTTTGAGTCCTATTTTAACATTTATTCTGTCAGTTTCTGATGCTAAGAACAAAAGGTCATAAACCAGAAAAATTAATGGTTTCTGTTTATGCCATACCTCTTTGCATCACATAGGAGAATTATTTGATCTGGAATTTCCAGAGTTGCTATGGAAAAGTTTCTTTTTTTTTCTTTTCTTTTTTTTTTAGAAGTCTGGGAAAACTGAGAGAATTGAGTTCCTTATTTATATTTTTAGAAACAACACATTTACCACACACAAACCTTCCCTTAAAGATAAGTTGTCTTTTTATTGCACAAAAATGGCACAAATGAACTACTGTCAACTGAATAACAGTACAAGAAATTTGTGTCTTTTTATAAGGTTGCACTGATCAATTCATTGGGCATACTGCTGCCCAATCCTTTTTGTGACCCACAGCACAAATTTGAGACAGATATTCAAAATTGTAGTTTGGAAAGAAATGTCTTTTCCCTCTGTCTGCTTAAAGCTACTTGGTTCACAGATTTTACCTCAGTATCATGTTCTTTCTGAGCCTAGGTACCCATATACCTGACTTTAAATTTCTTCAAAATAGTGATCTATTTAAGTTTGTAATGTTAGAAGAATCACAGTTTCAACCCCTTTTACCTATGTATATCTGAATAAGCAACATTGCTTTAATGAAACTATGTAAAATATCATGAGAATTTAAGTATAGAAAAAATTTAAGGCAATTTCCCTTTTTAAAAAAATATAATTTCTTTAGGAAAGTCAAGAACAAAATCTCAGAACAGTTATAAGAAAAATAATATAAAAATTGATCATAGCATTGGGCTCACTGCATTAGACATTATAGCTGAGTACGAAGAGAATTTCGGCCTTATGTGGACCAAACCACAGGGCATCTAAACCTAGTGTTAAAATTGAATGAAAGCTATTTAATTACACAACAAGAGTGATTAGCAAATATGTGCCCCAAATGCTCCACTATTCTGCTATAATTTATAGTATGATTTTTACTTAGAAGTTTGCTGTAAATTAGATTTGCTGCAGCCCAAATACATCATTTCTAATTGTGAGCGTTTCTAGGAAATGCAAATGTTCCTGCCCTAATCTCCAAATAATGCTAACGATGGAAAAATTGTCATGTCATTTTTTATGTAACTCCTTTTTCCTCTTTAATAACAATGACTTGTATTTATATAACCCAAACATCATATATATTTCCCTGGGGCTGGATTTAGAAGAAAATGTTATTTTTATGATTATCTAATTTTCCATATTAATGGCAAATAGCTTATTAGCTGTTTGTTGTGATGCAAAAAAAAAAAAAAAAAAAAAACTACTCATTAAAAAATGTTATCTTCTATGCCAAGTTGTACTCTTAAGCTCTATGTTTGATACTCTTTCCAGCAACAATCACAATAGAAAAAGAATATATTATCTAGGCAATTTAATTAATTTCTCTGGTATACATGAGTTTTCAATAGTTGTGCATAATTTATCCCTTATACTACAGCTCAGTTTTCATGTTCTTTGGACTGTATATGTGTTTTGTTTTGTTTTAATTTGCTTCACTGAAATTGAAATTTTCATTTACTTTTATCTTGTTAACTTTATGTAAATGTTGGAGTTTAAACGATACCTTAGAAACGATTCAGTCCTGCATCCCCCCTATAATTTTCACATGAGAAAGACTCAAGCTTAGATTTATGATGTGATCTGCCTAAATGTAATATAGCTAACTTAATGAAAGACTCAGGACTAGAACTCCCAATGTCTGAGTCTGTTTTCCTAATACTCCATCTTATCTATTAAAAAAGTGGCTTTGTCCCTCTTCATGCTTTAAACTACTACTAAAGTGTTTAAAATAATGTTCTACTGCTTGTCTATTCATAGGATTTATTGTTGTTTCTATTACTGTATTCTCTTCAAACTAATAGAGAGTTTTAATACTTAGGGTCAGAAAATCACCTAGAAAAGTAAATAATGCAGTGAATATTTATTAAGCACATGCTATATGCAGAATAATATATTAAGGAATGATTACATGTAGTAATTTCTCTGAGACATGGGGTAGTTCAATTTCAATTCTATTTCATTCAGCAAATTTTTATTAAATTCTCAGTATATGTCAGCTGCTGCGTTAAACTCTGGGGCTGCCAAGACAAAAATGAACGCAGGATTTGTTAAGAAAGTTGTTTTCTATTTGGTGATAACCATAAAATTGTGTGCTGAAGTAATATTTGTGCATTACGTACAAAATTTCAAGTACCAAAGAGACAGTGGTATATCCACACAGTAACCTCTTCCCTCCCTTCTAATTTTCTTTCATCTTTCAGTTTTTTTTTTGTTTTGTTCTGTTTTGATTTTAACATTCAGATCGAAATGGTCTCCTTCTTTGACAGTTCTTTGGACTTTGAGTTAGCTCTAATTGTTAGGAAATAATTCCTTACACTGAATCTAAGTCAGTCTTATTACTACTTCCACTCATTGTCTCCAGTTCTGTCTTCTACAGTTAAACAGAACAAGTCTTAATCACTTGTCCCCAGGATAACCCTTCAAATCTTTGAAAACAGTTATCATTATCTTTAAAGTATTTCCAGAGGAAGAAAATATTTTCTAGGACCCACAATTTTTCTATTCATATGTACTATAGAATTCTTAAAAATTCATATAAAGAGATTACCTCTAGTTAAATCACCTGGGGGGTGGGGGGTAGAGAGAAGGAACTCTCACATGTGATAAAAACTCAGCTAATAATTAACAAGCTTTTGCATGAATATGCTTTTCTCTAAAGATATGTTGTAACAATTCACTATTTTTTATATAGCTAAAATAAGTTTACCTCAATGAACACATTCTCTCTCTGTATACATACATATTTTTTCTTTACTATTAAAGTTGGGAAGCCACAATTTTCAAAAAAGGGATTTACATTTGTGATAGTAGCTTTTTTTTTTTTTTTGTTTTTCCATGACCAACATTCTCTTTCTACTTAAAAATCATAAATGTTAGCATTTAATGATAAATGTTATTTTCATCATCTGGAGCTTCTTTAGAAGCAGTAAAACATTCTTAACATGCATAATATTTCATGCTGTTTGAGATGAACAAAACACAATTCTGGAAAGAAACTCTATTTGGT
This sequence comes from Sarcophilus harrisii, assembly GCF_902635505.1. Lineage (NCBI taxonomy): Eukaryota > Metazoa > Chordata > Mammalia > Dasyuromorphia > Dasyuridae > Sarcophilus > Sarcophilus harrisii. The sequence goes on along the minus strand of NC_045430.1, from coordinate 80,340,086 downwards.
AAACTGATGACTTCCTTAGAAGAGGGCATTTATTTTATTAATTCATATATAGGTTGTCACTAAATAAAGATTACACTCTTAGCATGAGTTCTTTAGAAGGGAAAAAATATTTAAACCTACTCTAAACAAAATATTGGTTCAAAGTCTCATTCATATTTTTATAAAAAAAAAAAAAGCAAAAAATCTATATTTAGACTAATGTAATTTCATTAAGTGAGCATTTTCCTTCAAACGGTGAATTGTGTGTTCTGAGACAATCCCTAACCACAATCCTTAAACTATTGCTCTATGGCCTATTTTTCTTTTTCTGTCTCATCTTCTCTTTCTCTATCTTATTATTATGTCTGTTTCTGGCATTCAGAGAACCAGATCAGTTAATACAGTAGAAGCTCATCACCAAAGCAATAGGTATTTTTCAGGATAAGGAATAATTTACCTGTTTATGTGCAAGGAGCTGAGAATGCTTTAGAAATAAGAATTAGGACCAGTTTCTTTTCTTATGTTATGCAGTTATATAAAGACAGATAAAATGGTGAATGGAAGATGTTCTGATAAAAACAGAAGCCAAACTTTTTTTCTTTGACTTTTTTTAGTTCCCTCAGATAAAATGGATGGTGTCCCTAAATAGATAGGTAAACTGGCCAGCAAAACTTACAACTATAGTGCATTTAATATATCAACAATTTTAATTTTTGGTTCACATTCAGAAATGTTGTACCTATAGTATGATATCCATAGGAAATTTATTCAAAGTAGGTAGCTCAGTCTATTCAAATATGTGTATCATATCTAGATTGAGAACAATCAAACAAAATATGGTTATTAAAAATCTAGGTAATCTTCCAACATAAATTAATACCTTATCTCTTAAGGAGTTGTTGGGCTCTATTAGTTGTTATACTGAGGTTTTCTAGTATACATTCAATTCCAAAGGGATAACCATTTTTTCCCAGATAAAGGGGAATCCCTGAATTACAACCTGGATGTCTAGAGATAAGAAAAAATTACAACATGTGTGTTATTTGAGAGTTCTCAAAAATTTCACATGGTGAGGTAATCCCAACAATCAGTCATTTAACTTCAGGTATAATAAGTTCATGTTTCTTAATTTCTTTACCTAGTATATTTTAGTGAAATGTCTGCTTAAAGGTTCCCAATATGTTTTTTTTAATGTGATTTAAAACAAAATTAAAAATAGAAAAGAATGAGAATGATTTTGCTAAAAGTTTTAATAGGGAAAAAATAGTCGTGTTTTTCTGTGTATGAACTTGCTCAGTGAATAATGTTCACCATCAGGTCTAGGCTTGTTCTTAAGATCTAAGAATGAATGTAATAAAGGTGAAGTTGAGGGCTAAAGAAAAAAAAAAAACGTAATTGTGAAAGAGGTCACTTAAATTAGCCTTAAATCTTCATTACTTACTAATTATTTGTCATTATCATACCTGCCTTAATTTTCCAGTCTTTAACTTCCTTCTTAGGTCAAAGCCTAACTGGTAATTTCCAAAGGTTAAAAAAAATGTTGAATTTTAAGTTAACTAGTCCTTATGGGAAGGATATCTACTCCCAGCTTCCTGACAGGTTCTTTATAGTGAAGCTTCCCCACTTTGTCCTTGAGGTAGCTTGCTATAGAGGTAAGGGCATGAGGTCTGGGGTCACAAAATCTGAGTTCAAATGCTAACTTTACTATTTGCTGTCTGTGTAATTTCCTTATCTGTAAAATTGAAAGAATTAGACTAAGATTTCTCTGTTATTTCCAGCCCTTGGTCTATAATGATCTTTATCTTCCATGGAGAAAAATGTGATTGAAAAATCATTCCTTTTTTTTTTTGAGCAAAGTAGAAAAGTAGCTATCATTAGAAAGATTACTTTTACAATGTATTGTTCATTCTGATGAAATACCTGCTTTCTTTAGTGATACAATCAAGTTTGGTTTAGTGGAAAGACTATTGAAGTTGGAGTACAAAAACATGGCCTCTAGTCCCTGCTCTTCTTTGCACATAGTAGGTATTCTATGAATCTTAGTTATTTTTATAATTATTGTTATCTTGTCTTGGACAAATTACATCATCTCTGTGATTTAGTCTCTGCTTTATAAAATGAAGAAAACAATTTAGACTATCTCAAGAATGGAATGCTGATATGAACAAAAAAGTTGACTTTATGGTTCTTAAACGATAGAGTCCATTTTTTTTATTATAGCTTTTTATTTACAAGATATATGCATGGGTAATTTTTTAGCGTTGACAATTGCAAAACCTTTTGTTCCAATTTTTCCCCTCATTCCCCCCACCCCCTCCCCCAGATGGCAAGTAGACCAATACATGTTAAATATGTTAAAGTACATGTTAAATACAATATATGTACATATATCCATACAGTTATTTTGCTGCACAAGAAGAATCGGATTTTGAAGTAATGTACAATTAACCTGTGAAGGAAATCAAAAATTCAGGCAGCTAAAAATAGTGGAACTGGGAATGCTATATAGTGGTTCACACTCATTTCCCAGAGTTCTTTTGCTGGGTGTAGCTGGTTCTATTCATTATTGAACAAATAGAACTGATTTGGTTCATCTCATTGTTGAAGAGAGCCACGTCCATCAGAATTGATCATCATATAGTATTGTTGTTGAAGTATATAATGAAAATGATAGAGTTCTTAACAAAACTTAACCAAAAAATTCTTAACAAAAATATTTTCAATTAACATTTTATATTCATATATTACCAAAAATCTGTGTGTATGTTATTGATATGTATACATATATAATTATATGTATGTGTGTAAAACTAAAAGGTCTACCCTCAAGGTAAATAAATGAGGCATTACTTAATTCACTTTAAGAATAGTCTTTATGAGGCAAACATTTACAATTCAATAAATAATTATGAAGGAACATATGAAGTTTTGTTCTTATGAACAAATGTTATTAAGTTTTGTTCTAGGGACAAGACATTGTGCTAGGCAATGGGAGAAAAAAATAAAAATAACAAAGACAAAACCCTCAATTCTTAAGAATTTTGTAGTCTAATTTGGGAATATACAGACATTATTATACCAGATCAAATTTGATAAGAGGAGACAAAGTTATGTAATAATATGTAGTTACACATAGTGTGTTTTTGTGTGTGTGTTTGTGTGTGTATACACAGACATATATTGGAAAAAATTTTATTTGGGCTTAGATGTTTTCATTTCTCACTGATAATTTGTTAATATCATTCGTGCCTTAATTTTCACATTTTCCATGATTATACCAAATAGCAACCATTCTTGTATAGTGGCTCATCTACTTTGTTCAGAAAGAAAGCACCCTTCTGTTCTGATTTGTTAGGAAAAGGGAATTGCTAAAGACAGACATGAAAATGGTATTGAATAGTAGCATGTTAACCAGATGTAAGTGCAGAAGGGTGGCCTCAGAATTAAAACTAGTTGTAAAGATTTGCTTCCTGCCTTAACCTTTCATCCTGGGGAAAGTGAAAGGAACAATCCTTATCCATTATTATTTACCATAGGATTTAATCTGAAAGGGATTGTTTATTCATGTTTAAATAGAAATATCTCCTCAGCACAACAGAGAATGATTATTTTAAACCAAATCTTGTTAAAGAATTTCCAGGAAAGGTCACCCTTCAGCATTAAGGAACATATGCCTCAATACCATTGACCCCATGCTTTTCTTCCATAAACATTTCCTGTCACATAGAAATGAATCGAAGGTCCCTAATTCATTATTATTTTACCACAAGAAACTCCTTAGCAATAACAGATATATAGCTAACAAATGGGGTGGGGGAAAGAGAAGATCAGATTTAGAATGTTCTTTCTAGTTATTTTTTCTACATTGAATTATTCTTAAAGATTGTATCCAAGTAATTTAATCAAATACAGATAACTTTTATTGCTGGAGTTTTTCCAACAGCTTAATTGCTCTTCATTGAGAAATTGATCATATGGTCATGTGATCAATCAATTTCATTTGAATAAAATAGCCAGAAATACTGTTTTGCTAGGAAAGTGACCTAGAATTAATCAAGTTATGTAGATTCACCTGATCTGTCATGGATTTTTACCCTTTAAAATTCTTTTTTTTTTTCCCAAGTAAATGATCAGAGTAGCTTATGTCTCTTTTACCTTCAAGGTCTATTGTAGTTTATGATAGAAATAAAAGCTCTCTTTTTGCTTCTACCTTCCTACAGCTGAATGTATTTTAAGTCCTCATTATTTGTATCATTGGGGAAATATATTTTTATTTGTTTCTAGAATTTTTATATGTACATAGTAGGATCTGCATTTAGTAAATAAAACATGAAAATGATCTGCCAAAAAATGAGAAAATGAATTTTTATAATAACATATTTTATTATTTAACTAAAAGTATTGCCATTTTATTTCTATTAGGAATACACTTCATTCATAGAACTACAATGTCATATATCACTGGTCTCTTGTTATATACATCATTCTGTTCAACATGTCCTAAACTTCTCACTTGTATATTGAAAAGAACATCACCCATGATGATGTGGAAAGACTTGAGTCCTAGTCCTGATTCAGTTGTGGCACTTATTGGCTGTGTGACCTTGAACAAATTTCTGAATTTCTCTGAGGCTGTTCATCTGGAAAATGAGATTAATAATGTTTGCACTACTTATTTCACAAGGTTATTGAGAGAAGAGTATGTTATAAACTATAAAGTACTATCTAAATATATTGTTATATATTCCTAAGCAATCTTTTCCTTGAGCAATTATTGTAAGATTATTGTACCTTTGCTCACTGAACTTATCTTGCTGTACAACAATGTGTGAACATCACTGATATTTTAGAAAACCACATTTATTTAACATAGCTACTGAAGTTTACTCTATGTTCACTTTGAAACTGTGTATGGTTTGGCCACTGTTAAGACTAACGACAGACTGAATGTCTTTCAAGACTAGTGCAGCCTAGCTAAATTCAGAGATGTGTTCATCATTGGATGGTTGGCTATAAGCGGTATTCTTTTCTTCCAATACAATTCACTAAGAACAAAGCAGGAAAGTGTTATATCTGTGTTCATGAAGGCAATATCCACACTGATGAAATCATGAGTCCCCAAAAATATGGGCAGAAAGTGTATGTTCTGCATGTAATTTGCAATGTCTTTTCAGATGCCTTTAGAAAATATCAATAGTATTCTATTAATGCAGGCAGGAGATACACTAGGGAAATTGTGTGGTCAATTTCCAAAGTAGGACATAACTAGCATTTATAAGACTTCCTCTACTTCTTAGTTTATACTCTACTTTGAAATTCCTCATTTCTTTATCCTGTCAGCCAGATGTGCTATGCAAATATTGAAATATGAAGTGGCTATGCTTGATAATACATTTTGAATTACTGCTAATTTTATTGGCTAAATTTTGAGTGCTTTATTTTAGCTTACCATAGAGAAATTTTGACAATCATTTATCTAAGGGTGCTACTCATTTTTCCCAAATCTTGACTTTAATAGTAAACTTCTGCAAAAATTTATTTTTGTAATGTACTAAGCCTATTGCCTTGTCTTTTTTGCATATTGTTAACACTGTATATGTTTTTTTTTGCATACTATTGTATTGTATTTCAATGATTTTTTCCCTGATTGCTTATTAAATCCTATTGCAAGCCTGTATTGATTTAAAATGGCAAGTTTATGCATATATATTTATATACTAAGACAATAATCTCTTAGGTTATTCAATTAAAATAAAAATAATAAATAAAAACCCCACATTAAATTTCTGAAATGAAGTCAGTACTGTCTTTTTCTGAAAGACCATTAAATAGAAATTTTTGATATACTATATCATTTAAGAATGCTTCATGTAAGGATATTTCTCTTTTGTCTCAATCAGTCCAGTTCAGTATCAGAAAGATATTTCCATTTTCTGCATATACATACCCATATACTTATATGCATGCATATATATTAAATGCTTGATTTGGTCTCATGGTTTGGGTAAAAACAACAATCTGGATTCATGAATTTTATAGAAAATTAGTACTCTGGAAGCTGCTACAAACAAGTGATTTATTATTATGTATTGTAGCCAAAAATTAAATACACACACACACATACACAATATGCCATTTATGACAGAAAGGTTCATCTCTGTGTACACAAACTAACCCAGAATGAGGAAGAAGAGAAATATATAAGGGAAAAAACAATCAAAATTGGGATTTCAGTATTAAGAACGAGTTTGGTGGAGGTGCTACATATGAGAGGGGGACATTCTTAATTATACCCAGATATGGTGAAGTTCTCAGGGTTACTTATTCATACCATGTTTGGGTAATCTTCAGATAGAAGATTCTTTTAGAACCAGAAACTAGGAAAGGGTCTGATTTGACTAATGCATCAATGGGATTATGATTCAGATTCTTTCAGTCAGTCAGGAATTTTCTCCAATCAGGAGATTTGAACATTTATTGCTTGAAACAGTTAAAGTAAGGAGAGTAGAAAAATATAAAATTGTCTTTGCCTATATGCTTTATGGGATCACCTACCTTAAATGACTCCCTGGTAGAGTCTATCATAACTGTAACATCAAAAGAATATATAGGTTACAATTATAATGTGTTTAAAAATATACACTTTGAGGTAGAAGTGATTTTAGTAATAATGTAATTTTGGTTACTGTTAAACTTGAAAGCTACAAAAAAGTTACTGAGTCATTCCCAAGAATATGGCATTTTTGTTAAATATATGCTCTATATCTATTGATGTCAACCTTTTCATAAATAAAGGTATTCACTCATAGGGAATTCATGAAGAAGATAAATTGTTTTTTGTGTTTTTTTTTTTCTTTTTTGCTGAGGCAATTGGGGTTAAGTGACTTGTTCAGAGTCACACAGCCAGGAAGGGTTACATGTCTGAGGCCAGATTTGAACTCAGGTTCTCCTGACTTCAGGGCTGGTGCTCTACCCACTTTGCTACCTAGATGCCCCAAGAAGGTAAATTGTTAAACCACATATCCCTCAGTTACTTGTACAGTGACTATATACAAGTTTAGAATATATACTCAATTCACCATAGTAACATACACCTGTACAAAATTAATATAATTTATTTACCTAATCAACATTTCTTAAGTTACTAGCATTTTAGGAAAATTAATTTGAAGTCTGTAACTTTAATGTTATCTACAGAGTTCATTTATTTCAGCAGTCCCTACTCTAAATCAAATATATTCCTTAACAATTGTAAAGTACAATAAACTTAAGGTAAAAAAAAAAGAATGAATATTTGAGACTTATAAGGAGTTAAGTGGCACAGTGAATAGAGTGCCAGACCCGGAATCCGGAAGACTTTTTGAGTTCAAAACTGACTTCAGACACGAATTATGTGACCTGAGCAAGTTACTTAATTCTGTTTGCCTCAGCTTCCTCATATATCAAATGAACTGGAGAAGGAAATGACAAGCTACTTGAGTATCTTTGCCAAGAAAACCCCACATGTGGTCATGAAGAGTTGGACACTTCTAATAAATAATTTAACAACAATTGTTATTTGTCCTAAGTGTGAAATGATGCTATCATGATGGTAGCATCTTTATTTATTTATTTCTCATTTATGTTCAAGAATGCTAAAATGTTGGTACCAGTTCTCTCATTCGTGTGTTGAAATACTTATAAAGGAGAGCAGTGTTCCTGCTCTCCTTTATAAGTATTTCAACATTTTTTAGTTATTTTTTTTTATTTTTTAGTAAACTTGTTCAATGGTCTAACATCAGACTTATCCTGAAATATTTAGCAGAAGATAAAACAGAGACATGGTTTTCATGCTGGTTAAAATTATGGAGCATACTTCTGACTCAGTCATCTATTTGCATAAGGGTCCTTGGCTCCCTATACATTAGACTATTTGTCAAATACCTTCAATCTTACCTGTTGCTGATTCTGGCTACAACTGCTGGATGTATGGATGTATTCAGAGTAAAAAATTTTGAAACCAGAAGGAAAAATACTTTTATCCCTATCATTTTCAGGAGTTCATACTGCATACTTCAAATGTAATATTCAGTGTTTACCACATATTCTAATACTTGATTATGTAATACTCTTTTCTCCAATTCTATTATAAAGAGATGTGTTATCACTTTAACTAGATGACAGCTCTCGATTAGTGCATATAATTAATCCCCTGAATGTGTTACATTATTCTAGTTTACACTATAGCTTTCATTGGATGGAACCAATTATTATATTATATGATAATGACTTCAAAATATTCAGATTTGAATATAATCTACCACTTTATGGGAAGTGTTATTGTACTAATTAATGGTTAACTGCATAATTTATTTGAGGTCAACATTTTTTTGTTCTCTTGTATATCTGATGGAACACTTGGCTTCTATGATGCTTTGAAGAATATTCTTCAGAAAAAGCCTTATCTTCCCTGGATACTCACTTGCTGAAGGGGGCATCATTTCATAATTTTTGCACAAAGTTTTTCTCATGAAGACTAAACAATTATTTTAAAAATTGTAAATAATATATTTTGCATATAAATTTAAGATTTGTAAAGTATTATATATGATAACAAATTTAAAACGGAAATGAATATTAGAGGTCATCAGATTCATATCTTGAATAAGAAGCTTCTTAGCTGTGTGACCATGCACAAGTCTCTTAACCTCTCAATCTCAGTTTCCTTACCTGCAAAATTGAAATAATATTAATACTCAACTTAAAGCATTATTATAAGGATCAATTGAGATCACATTTAAATACTTTAAAAACTATATAAATTAAATTAAGATGTATACTCATTAATATAGTTAAAATATTTTGTTATATATGTGTATATATATATTATTATAATATTTAAATACTAATAATGATGGTGGTCAATGTCTAACTCCTTCATTTTATACATTAGGAAACATGCTCTTTTTAGCACATAGTGATTAGATAATATGCCCTGGATTACAAAGCTAGTGCCTAAGGTGGGATATATGATAAATCAATTCAAAAACATTTAAAATTAGTGCAACATGGTACATAAATCTCTGGCCTCAGGAAAGAGACAAACTGATACAGTTCCCCACAGGCAATTCTCTAATACTATAAAATAAATAAATTGCTATTCTACATTGGGTGAAGTAGATTCATAATCAGGAAGCTCCCTGTATATTTGAAATCACATATCTAGACTAAAAATAATAATGAAGATGATAATAACAATAATAACAAATACAGCACATCATCATATATGGATCATTGTGACTATAGTGGAGTGTGAGACAAAAAAATTTAGATAAAAAAGTATCAACTCTCAGGATAGAATTCAGTAAGTCTAATTGGGGAAAAAAGACATACACCAATCAATGATTCTAGTATAAAATAACAAATGAAAAATAATTTAGAAACATGAAAGCAAATTTATTAGAATTTGTGGGAGAAACAAGATTGTTTCCTGAAAGATCAGGCAATTAAGTTGTTTTGAAATATAGGTAGGAATTAAACAAGAATAATTTCTTCCCTCTCAACAGAGTATTCCCATATACTCTACTATAAGCTCTGTTAAAGTTGGAACTTCATGGTATCTGCAGAAATAATTTCTTCCTCTCTTAGTCCACTAGCACAGTGTTATGCATAAGGTGGGTACTTAAAAGTAAACCAGGAGGGGAGAGAACCCAACAAAAATAATAAGAGTAAATCCCATTCCTAGACAGCAACATGGACAAAGAATAAAGAGGGTATGTTTTAAGGAGAGAAAATGTAGTCAATATTGAATTTTAAAAGTAAAAAGTAGAAGTTAAAAAGCCTGTTAGGAGATTAAGGAAACTGTGTCTAGGTGAGTAATTTTTAAAGTCTGTGCTAAATTTGTGACCATTGAGATAGAAAGGAATGGATATGGATATGAGGGTTTCTTATGTAGATTATGACAAATTTGATATCACACAAACTTGAAGGAAATTGAAAAGTCAAAGAATATTCCAAACAACTACCATGCTAATAGTTAGGGCTTTTCCTCTACCTACTGAGTCAGCAAACTTCCCCAAAAGTGAAAAACATTTTTACCTTTTAGAAAGCCACATTATAACATATTTCAAAGTCTCACACATAAAAAGACTAAGAGAAAGAGTGTCACCATAAAAAAAGTCAAGTTGGTGTAAGAGCTTTTGCTTTTGGAAATGCTTAAAGTAATGTGCCACTGGGGCATTTGAGTCGATGCAGACTGAACATAGATCATTGGATTTTTTGATTAAGACATCATTATTGAAAAGTTTCAGTAAAGTATCTGATATTGAATTTAGATTGCAGGGGAAAGAAGAGAGTGTGTTGTGAGGAAGAGGAGGTATAAACAATTTGTCTAAATTTGACAGAGAACTTCCCTCAAGGTGATTTGTAGAGATGGTTAAATCCCTTTTCATTGTGCTAACTCCTTTTCTAATTCTTCTAATCCCAATCCTAATTCCCATAGTGCTAACCCCACTCAACACATCAAAAAATAAATCAAATCAAATCAAAACAAAAAAAAATCTTAGAAACTTCTAAGTTAAATTAATAGAAAATTACAACAAGGAAAAAGAAGGAAGTTCTCGTGAGAAGAAAACAAAGTAACTGAGGAAATAAGTAAGGAAAGAAAACCTTTGTCTAAAATGAAGAAATGCCTCAAGTGAAAGAATGACAGACCTGTCCAGAAATGAATAGTTTTGCATTTAGTAAAACTTGAATTTCAGCAGTCACCATAAAATCCTGAAAGTAGTTGTAAAGCCTACTGAAAGAATTGAAGGAAAATATAAGAATAGAAAATTAGATCTTTTCATCAAAAAATCTGAAAGGCTCATTAATTAGAACTGAATCAGAGTAAAGCAGGGGACATGCCAGAAAAGAAAAATGATGGAGAAGATGGAACTAAAAATTTTCATTGATAGGACAAAAATTATTCGAGTAAAGTAAAAAAGGCAGAACAATTGGAAGAACATTTTAACATTATAAAGTTTTATATATGTGGAAGTAACAGTGCAGAAAGATAATCTAAGAATCATTAGATTTCTAATATATGATGAGCCAAAACAAATGAATTACATATTTTAAGGAATCATTGAAGAAAATTGGTTAGAAGCATCCAAAGAGTAAAGAATCTAGAGTAAAGTACTGAGTAATAGAACAAAGTTCTGTTCAACACCATTAGAGCAGAGTCCACGTTCTTTGCCTTCCTTCAAGAATGTTATGATCAGAGCTTCCAGGTCAAAAAGGAAATTTAGAAATTAATCAGGAACACAGTTAATGTACCTGAGAAAAATATTCAGGATCACCTAGAACAAATCATCAAAAACTATAAAGGAAGAAGAAGCAACTGCAGCAGTGGTTAATCAGCACTCTGATTCCTAAAAATAATTTATTCTGCAAAGAAATTTGCATAAATATATAAATGATTGATATTATTTCCGCAAAGACAAGTGATTAAATTATATAAATGTGAGTGGAGAAATAAAGACAATAAACACTTGAGAGGGGGGAAGATGTTCAGATTCCCTCAAAATTAAGGAAGTGAGAATTTAAAAAATCTTTGGATATCACTACACATATTATATTAAAAGAGAAGATGAAATATGGGAAAACTGGTTATTGAAAGGAATATGGTAGATAAACATTTTACTTTATTACTGTTTTTAATTGAGTTATGAATTGTCTTATTATTCTCATTCTCAAAAATCATTAGTAGTTATAACAGAAAAGTTCCTACATATTTCACACTCTTTGATGCAGAATTGTCTTTACTTGGGTAAGCTCATAAAAGATAGCAAAAATGGAAAAATTCAAATGTTCAAAAGTGTTTTAAAAAATCAATATTTATGATTCTAATAAAGTAGAAAAATGTATACCCAGAAATTAGGTAATGACTAAAGGAATTATGATGTATAAATATAAGGGAATATTACTATGATTTAAGGAATAGCAAATATGAAATATTCATAGAAACACAAGGAAGATTAATACTACATAATAGAGGCTGAAGAAAAAAAAGCCAAAAGAGGAAAATGCACAGTGGTCATAATAGGTCAGAATAGATAGACAAGAAAATTCTGATCATATTCAATGACTAACAGTGTAATTTTAAAGAAATTAAGAATATTTTTCTCATTTCTATTACAGTTTTGTGTAACATACTTTCCCCCTCTCTTTATTATGAATAAACACCATTCAGTTAATCAACAAACATTTATTAAGTGCCCAAGACATAGTAATCTCAATAATACCGTGCTAAGCTTTAAGCGGATCAAAGATAAAACAAAAATAATTCCTGCCTCCACGGAGACTACGTTATAATGGGAGAGAGAATATATACATAAATCAATATATGCAACATAAATACAGAACAAATGGAAAGCAGCCTTAGAGTGGAAGCCACTAGCAGCTAAAGGGAATGGAAAAGGCTTTCTGCAGCAAGTGGTATTTATGTTGAGATAAGGGTTCCTTGAGATTCAGCTTAAGAAAAAGATTACAAGCATAGAGGTTAGCCAATGAAAAGGAACAGAAGTGGAAAATGAAGCATTATATGCAAAGAGTAACAAAAAGTTCCAACACTGCTGTATCATACATACCATTTATAGAGAAGAGAAATATGTTAAAAGATTTAGAATCCCTTCCTTGTTTCTATAAAGAGAAATGGGATGAGGGAAAGCTTCAAAATAAGCTCAGTTTAGAAATATTAGTTTTTAAGTTCCTTTCTGTCCTCCCCTATTATGTGATCCAATGTTTTATACCATGTATTCATTCAGATAGCAATTTTTATATTTAGAAAAATGCATCATATAAGTACTTATAGCAAATAAACCGAATTTAAAGACAACATGAAATCCTCTAGGTTAAACAATGCCATTTCACCAAAAATGAAGAATAGAGAGGATGAGTTCATTAAGTTCTAGTTACAACAATAAAAAAAAAAAAAAAAACAACAACAAACAAAAATCTTTTAAGGTTCTCTCCAGGTGCCTATTTCTTTAAATGGGTCAGTGAACCAAGCAAAGCAAAGCTTTGCTTATGATTCAGGGGTAGTATTGCCTTTAATTTGCAATTAGTTGCTGTTGGAATTTGTGATGGTAACTCTCCCAATTTCCATTGACTTTTTTTTCCCTCAAAAGCTCAAAAAAATCTAAGGCATATCCTTATCCAATGCCCAAGCTTCTATCTTATATGATCTTTCAGTCTCTTCTCCAAGCTAACAATTTAGATAGATCATACACAAACATACACACAGATCTCTCTCTCTCTCTCTCTTTCTCTCTCTCCCTCCTTTCCCCCTGTTTCTCTTTCTTGGTCTTCCTCTCCTTCCCTTTTTCTGTGTTTCTCTCCTTCCCTTCCTCCCACCCCCCTTCTTTTCTTTCCTCCTTCCCTCCCTTTTCCTATTTCTCTCCCTCTTTTCTCTCTATCTCTTTGTCCCTTTATTAGCCAATATCTTCTTCCCAAAAGCATCCTACAAATGGAAATAAGAAGATTCTAGAATAAGAATTGTCAATATAAGCAGAGTAGATATTTGGTAGAAAATATAATTGGGAATAATTGGGGCTTAATGTTGTTAGAAGCATGTCTACAAAACACTAAGGAATTACAAATTATACATAGCACCAGAAAAACCCTAACCCTCCCCTTGTCATCTCCTCTACTGCTTACACTGACCCAGTAAGATCATACACCATCTGTCAGTCATCTTGTATCAGTAAGTGGAAAACCAGTAGCAACTGAATAGCAAAGAAATTATTGCCTTGAAACAGATTTCCAGCAACAAGTGCTTTGAGGGATTTCAGAAAGTATATGAGCATGACAGTGTAGAACTTAAAGGCAAAATGAAATTTGGAATCTACTTACCACCAAAGGCAGAAACTGGAAAATGTCCTGTACTTTACTGGCTGTCTGGTTTAATTTGCACAGAACAAAATTTTATCACAAAAGCTAGTTATCACTAAGGTGCAGCAGAATATGGCCTCATTGTGGTTGCACCAGACACCAGTCCACGTAGTTGCAATGTTAAAGAAGAAGATGATAGCTGGGATTTTGGTACTGGTACTGGTTTCTATGTAAATGCCACTGAAGAATCTTGGAAAACCAACTATAGGATGTACTCATATAACAGATGAGCTGTCCAAGCTGATAAATGCCAATTTTCCAGCTGACCCTCAGAAGATATCTATTTTTGGACATTCTATGGGAGGCCATTTATATAAATCATGAACATGGGTCAGTCAGTTGTTACAGCTGCTGTCCAGTATATTCCTGGATTTTGTGGTCTGGAGTCAGAATCTGGGTGACTATCACCAGGTTGCTTATTAGGATTCTGTATGAGTAAACCTGATGCTACTACTTCTCCTGGGTGATAAGTCACACATTGTCTCCCTGTATTAGTGACTGGGATATTATCTACACATAATGTGTATTGAAATAACCTGATCAGAACTATGCTTTAATGAAATTCTAAAATACTTTGGTCAAAAATTATTAAGTAGTCTAAAGTGCTTTTATTTATATGTTATGGTTATTGATATTTATCATATTAAAATTAGTATTCAAATTTTAAATTTGCTAATTCAACTTAAAATAATAAATCCATTATAAGTTAAGAAATGATAAATTATGAAAATGATTATATTTTAAAAGAAATAAATTTAATAAAAAGAATCACAATATTTTACATGTTTGTAAAACTCTCAGGTCCAGTTTAAAAGAAGATATGTACTCTCCAATTTGCTGGTTCAAAGAATCTGTTGCAAAATCTTTTTTTTTAATTGAAATATGTGAAAAAAATCCAGCCACCCACATATATGTTGTTGGAAGAGAGAGGTTTGTTAGATAGGCTTTTCAGATAATTGTGACATTCTTCTTGTATACTATACCAAACCTCAACACATTTTTAAAAGATTAACTGCAATTTGGAATATGGAACCATATCAATCAATTTTTCATACATTTACATTAGAATACACTCATTTCTTCTGCACTTTGAATGAATCTTTTATGTATGCATAATTTTGGAATGTCATACATAGGTCATTTGAAAAAAAAAATGGGTTCACTGAGTCATGCAGCTCTTTTAAATGTTGACAGATTTCTTTATATGACAACCAAAAAACCATCCCGAAAACAACAGTTGTATTCATTTACATCACCAGTAATCTCAATAAAAAATCCTATTAGGTATTGGAAAGCTGTCCAAATCACAGTAGTGGACACAGATTTGTAATTTTATTATTTAATTTTTACTTAAAAACTTAAATTTTATTATTGGCAACAAGTAGGTTTTTTTTCTTTGAAGTGTCAATCTCACTTCATTCATTTTTTTTTTTTTGAGAAAATGACCGCCAAACACCAAAGTATGAATAATTGTAGTTTTCTCTCAAGTTTTCTTTCAAGAAAAAATGGTATTTCATGAGGAAAACACAAACAACAACAACAATAGCGACAAAAAAACAATGAGTTCAGCTGTTTTTCTTTGGGACAACCACTATAGGAGAAGTAGAAACATTCTTTGGGTATCTCTCTTTTTGTAATGTACTCAAGTTAAGATCTAAATGATTATTTTATTGCTTTATAGAAGACATTCTTAAGTGCAACTGGCCTTTATTCATTTATTTATTTGTTGTGAGTTCATAACAATTAAGATCTACTTGTACTGGTTTTTTCCATTGGCTTAATTTATGCTAAAACACCAGCAGTTTTAACCACCATTGCTTTTGCAATCATCACTGCAAATGTCACCACTGTTGTTCCAGGATAAACTATGAGATTCAAAAAAGTTATTCAACATTTGAGTATTTCAGCACAACTTGTGTTTGTTGCCAATATTCACTTGGCAAGATCTTTTTTTAGTGTGCTTATACAGAATGAATATAAGCAAGATGGAAAGTTCAGTCACATCTGTAGATTAGTTCACTTATAATTCAAAAGTATAATTTTACAGATAAGATTTTAACTCATTCTTCATGTCTGTAGTTAAAACTTTAATTTATAGATCATACAACCCTTGGAAACTTCCATTCATAAGAGGAAGAGAATGAAGAGGGGAAATAAAAACACCTTAGCATTATTATAGAAATAATTTTGGCCATTTGGATCATTTGAAAGGATTTGAGGACTCCACATATGAACAGACTATACTTTGAGAACTATTCCTTTAGGGAAATCTCTTTGGCAGATTGTGAAAGATAGATTGCAGTTGGGAAAGTATTAGAAGACTACTAAATTGTTTAAATAATGCAGGTGAGAAGTAATGAGGACCTAATAAAGGACAATGACCCTGTGAGAGAAGAGAAGGAAATATATTTAAGAGATGTAGGGTAAAAGAAATCACAAGACTTGGAAACACTGAATATGTGGGATTAATAAGTGAGAATAGTTGAGGAATGATCTTATGATTTCAAACATTGCTATCTAGAAAAATGTGAAAGGATGGATTTGTGGGGAAAAAATAATTCCTTCTGTTTTAGATTTGTTGAGTTTGAGATGCCTTCAGGACATTCAGTTGAAAATACCTCATATGTGATTGGTGATAAAGGGCTGCTGTTCAGGGGAGTGATTAGGGTTGAATGCAGTGTTTTGGTATTGATCTGCATGGGGCAGCTCGATGATGCAGTGAATAGAACACAACGGTCTAGAGTTAGGAAGACTTCTTCCTGAGATCAAATTCCGCTTGAAAAACTTAAGAAACTCTAGACAAGCCATTAAACCTTGTTTGCCTCAGTTTCCTCATCTGCAAAATGCACTAGAAAAGGAAATGACAAACCAGTGCAGTATCTTTACCAGGAAAACCCCAAATGAGCTCATTAAAAGTTGGATGCTTCTGAAATAACAACAATATTCACCTGTATCAACATGATAAATGAACCCATGAGAACTATTAAGATCACCTAATAAGATAAAGTTTAGAGAGAAAAGAAAAGAGGATTCCAGATTTGAGGGACAGAAGAAAAAATGATTAAGGAGTTGGTCAATAGGCATTTAAGTGATGAACTAAGGGAGACCAAAGTCATGTTAAAAAAAAAAAAAAAAAAAAGAAGATGCTACCCAGGACCCTGAAGAATTGGGAAATTGGTACATTTGGGAGAGCATCAATGACTATTAAAGTTCTTGGATTTAATATGAAAAGGGAAATTATAAACCAAGCTGACAGAAAAATAGCTAGTAGAATCTGTGTTGATTATTAATTATGTATTACATAAACCTTAAAGAAGGGGAGGCTAATGAATAATGATAGGAGGGGGGAATCTGGAATTAGTATTTTGATTCTTCCATCACAACTGTTGAGCTGGAGGAAAAAAGAAGGGGAGGCTAATGAATAATGATAGGAGGGGGGAATCTGGAATTAGTATTTTGACTCTTCCATCACAACTGTTGAGTTGGAGGAAAAAAGGGAAATTGTATCCACTTTCTATACAGTACTAGAAAGTATGGCCATGGATACAATGTCATAAGAGAGAAATAGGTCTTAATGATGCCAGAAAATGGAAAAGAAAAATAGCAGATGTGATATAAAATGAGAAAATGTGTCTTAATGATGAGGCAGATCTTCCAAAAGGCAAAGTCGAAGTTGTAGGCAGATCTGGAGCATGGTGGTAAAGGGATGATATAGATAGGAATGGGGAACCTAATGACTGGGGTGAAGGGAGAGTTTCAGTCATGGGTCCAGAATAAGAAAGATTAGGAATATGTTTATTACTGAGAAAAGAATCAAAGCAGAGCAATAGCAAGATTCACTAATGAAGACAGTCGATTACAAATTTTAAGATAAATTCTTTGAGATTTGACTTATTTCTTAACTATCTGAATTGGTTATTGTGCTATGTCCTAGCAGGCATCTGGAAAAGGAAACAACCAAGATACTGTTGTATTGTATAAACTGAAGTAAGTCTGAACATACTATTGTCTTTGGGTATCTAGAAGAAGAGTGATGGGCTTGGAAGTGGTACCTGTAGGTATTTTCAGGCCTCTGGTAAGCTTTCTGGAGGTCTTCCAAATGGGCCTTGGTTTCAGCAGAATAATCACCACAAGAATAGTGAGGAAGAAAGAATTTATTGTCTCCTTCACAGTCTGTCTCCTTTGTCTGGGGCTGGGCTAGCTTTCTAGGGGACCTTCAGATGGGCCTTACTCTCAGTGGAGGAATGCAGAAAGCAGGAGAGCCACCAGGATGGTGGGAGATGGAATGTCTTTCTAAGAATGACTCTTATATACCTTATTGTAATCACATCATTACAGCATACTGATTATGTATGAACTTTGAGAACAATTACATCACTGTGCTACAGTACTAAGTATATATGTAAACTAAATAACCATTATATCATCAATTCTTCTGAGTTAACACCTTGTTTCAAGTACAGGATTCCAAAGTTCTGGCTCTCTACAACTTGTAAACAGAGATTAATCACCTTTAGCCCATAAGTCTTTCAGACCCAAGGTGAGGAGATAATTGTATTTCCCAAGCCATCTTCCAGTACAACTCTGATTATGGATCCTCAAATGATATGGATGTTTTCGAGAAAATAGTTAGGCTTGTATGAGTTCATGCTTCTAGGAAGCTTAAACAGCTATGGAGCGAGGATAGCTTGTTTAAGTAGAGGGGTTATGAGTTCTGAAATCAGAGCAGCTAAAGTTTTTAAAGAGAAGGCCATGGTCTTGCTTTAGCAGTTCAAACAATTAAGAAAGCATGAATTCCTAGCCCCAAACAGAAGATTACAGATATGTAGGATTCTCCAGAGAATGGACAAGCAGAAAGGAAGAGATATCAAGTAAGATAAGAAGGCAGACCAGAAAGTGGAGCAATTGTTTCTTTTGAGAGAGGAAGACAATATCAGTAAAATAAATGGATAAATATAAATTCTCAAATATAGTGTTGGGTTATTCTTAAACTTTGTATCTTCTGAACAGGACAGGTGATTAAAACTATTTATTTAATTGCACCAAATCTGATATGAATGTAGCTTGAGGATGGGACTTTGAGGAAAAAAAAATAATAGTAATAGTCACTGATGGCATGAGATAGGATTGTTTAATACAATTAGTCTAGTTAAAATAGAGAAATTATAAGCAAGTAAAATAACTGGATATTAAATGACAAAATTCAATGCATATATATGCATATATATTCAGAATGAAAAGATGAAAATATAGATTTTTTTTCCTTTATGCTAAAAATCCTTTCATTTTGCTTTGCTTTTATTGGAACAAGAAACTTTTTAAAAGGCTAAGAATTAAAATTTTCAACTTCTTCCTTATCAATGATCCTTATTCTCTTGTTAATTAGATGCTAGAATGCAATCTTCTGCTTATTCTACTGCATACTAATTTTCGTAAGTTGGAACTAATCTTATAATAACTATTTTATTTTTTAGTAAAAATGGAATATAAAATATGAGAATATTCATTATCACAAAGTCTAACATTCAAATTGTGCTTTACTATTCATGCATAATTATCTACATTAAAATGTATTTAGGGCACTTTTCCACATTTCCCTCCTCACCAAATCTTTCTCTGTGAACATTGTTTATATATTTAAATTAATATGAAACAGGCCATTTAAAGTTTGGAAATGTTATTTCTTTCATTTAAAATTATAATCAGTGATGAACATTTTAAATTTCAACTGGAAATATAATGACATAACAATAATCACTATTCAAATAACTTCTTACAAGATTTACTTCAAATTTTGCATTGCCTTTAGAGTCAGAATATAAAATAATTCACTACTAGCTAGTGTTTCACTGTACAATCTAGATCTCAGATCAATACATTTGCAATAGCCATTTTCCATGCTTGTTTTAAAAACCAAAAAAAAAGAAAGAAAATTTAATGCCAAAAAGAATCTGGATTCAAAGCAATTACCTGAATAATTGAGATAATTATCTCAATAACTCAGTAACTTAAAGCCCAATTTCATTAGTGAAGTCAAATGATGAGTAGGGGCAGTTATCTGCCTAATTACAGAAAGCATAAAGGGGGAAAAAGGACCTTTCACTGAAAATAGGTTGGTAATTGAGACAAAAGTAACATTTTTGCTTTTATTACTTTAATAATTGCTTTAATTCTCTATCTAACTTTGCTACAAATTTATCAAAGGTAGAAAGATAGTTCAGGGACTTGGGCTGAAATTACCAGATAATTGTTTTTCTCTCAGAATTCATTTTGTTGAGAGGTAACATTTAAAACATCCAAAAACTGATCTCAAAGCAACACTTAGAGACTATGTTAAATCTTAAAGAGAATGGTTCAGTTCCTAGACAAGTTGGTGAAAGGGTTTTTTTATTCACAGAATCTCACAGATGTCAAAGTCCATCCTAAGATGTAGTATCCAGAATGTAATAACACAGTCTTTATTATGAACTGATCAATCAATTTATTAATTAATTAGGCACCTGCATAGCACAGAGAATAGACCTTTGGACTTAGAGTCAGGAAGCTGAAAGTTCAAACTGTCCCACCCTAGGACTATTACTAATTATGTGAACTGGGCAAGTAATTTAAAGTTTATCTATATGCTTTTGGTTTGGGTGTTTTTTGTTTGTTTGTTTAAGGCAATCAGGGTTACATGAACTCAGTTCCTCCTGACTTTTGTTCTCTATGTGTTTTCTCACCTATGAAATGACAATAATATCTCACAGGGTGAGATTTGTAAAGTGTTTACTTAACACTGTTCCTGGCCTATATGAAGTACTTAGTAAATGTTTGTTCCCTTCTTTTCCCTAATGAAGCATTAGGGATGCATATACAAGGAAGAAAGATAGCCTTTGCCCTCTAGTAGCTTACATTCAAGTGGTAGGAAAGAAAACAGCTGAAAATGTTGCACCAAAGTTCCATTTTGATGTCCTGACCTAGTTTCCCAGCTGAAAATGTGCCAAAGTTCCATTTTGATGTCCTGACCTAGTTTCCCCACTGTCTTATTTAGTTATTCTGCCTCAGATTATAATCTTTCCCTCTTAATGTTTGATGAGATAAAGGTTTTATATATTTAGGTTATAGACATTCCTTCTTAATGTTTGACAAGATAAAGGTTTATCCATTTTAGATGTCATTAGAATATCAGTAACCTCCCTCTTGTGTCATCCTAGGGGCCTCCCTCACCATTAGGTTATCCCCACCTAGGTACCTCCATTATGTCATTGTCCTTGTTATTCTATAAAGAAGTTTGCTGTCCCAATACTCAGGGCTAGACTCTTTGAAATGATAGTCTCGTCTAGCCCTGGGATCAAACATGGATCCATTGGTCCCATTATTTCTCTCCATTTAATAAACTATTAAATTGGTCTCTAATCTCTTTCTTGCTCAGTTTCTTCGGCATTACAAAAAGAAGAGCTGGAAAGGAAGATATTGAGCCTTTAAGTCTTCTGGCTGTCATTTTGCATAGCTGGTTCTTCTTGAACATTTAAATGTACTGAAATCCTCAGATCTTTTTCATACAAACTGCTCTCATTGGCATCCATTCATTTATTCATATTATGTTAGTAGGAAAATAAATAGAAACGAATGGATATCCCTACCCTAATTAATTAATAGGATAACTAACATAGAAATAATTACAATATAGCACAGAAAGAAGTTAAGTTTTAGGAGGTCATAAAAGAAGAAACAAGCAGTTGTGATTTGGAAGAAGGGATTAGTATATGGATGAGCTCATGGAAGAAATAGCATTTGTAGCAGTTCTTAGAAAATGTAAAATATTTCAATAATTGTAGGCAGAGTAGAAGACTTTATGGGAGAAAGAAATGGAATGAACAAAGCCATAAAACAAGGAAATCATTTGATATTATTTTGAAGGAAAATAAATAAATTAACTTGGCTGAAGTGTAGAATATGAGAGAATTGGAAATGTCAGATGAGATTGCAAAAGTACAGAAGAAAGACTATGGAAAATTAAACCATCTAAAGGAGTTTGGGACAATAGGAAGTTAATTAGTAATAATGAATGTAAACGGCTCACATTTATATGTTGCTTATTATGTGTCAGGTACTTATCCTAAACACTTTGCAATTATTATCTCATTTGATCCTCACAACACCCTTAGGAGATGGGTACTGTTATTATCTCTATGTTGCAGATGGGGAACCTGAAGTTAATGGACTTTCCTTGGGACATGAAGATCTAGTTTAGGTCAAATCAAATTTGAAATCAGTTCTTTGTGAGTCCTGAGTAATGCTCTATCCACTTTGATGAGTCACCTAAGTGCTTCTAAGTGAATTTTTTTGCCTAGAAAATAATATTAACAATAACAGGAGCAGACTCGCATTTTAATGGCAAAAATCTTATTGTTATATAGTGCATATTGGCTAGAGAAATTTGAGAAAAGAGATTATTTATTCACACTCCCTGTCTCAGCTTTTAAGACTTCTAGGTACTCTTTTTACTTCCTTACTAAAGAGATGGGAAATACTATGATTTTATAAGCTATATGAACCAGTGATCTTGACATGATCCAGGCAAAATTTAAGAATGAGGTTATCAAAGGGAGTTTTTGTGAGTGCTCAAGGAGTGAAACAGTGATCATCACAAGCCACTATGAGTTTAGTTAGGACAGTTATGTCAAAATAACTTCATTTAATATTTTTGGGATAGGATTTTTAGACTACCCTACAATTCTATTCCAAGGTACCATAAACTATAAAACCTTCACTTAGAGGCTTAGTGTCTGACTGTTTATTAAATAATAATAAGAATTATCAGACTTATCAAAAGAGTATTTCACTTGGAGTGATGAGTATTTTTCCTCCCAAATAACTCATGAACATGTCTTTATAAGTGTGGAGGACTTGTGATCTGCATTATTAAAGGGAAAATCCTCCCACATAAAACCACATGTTTAAAAAGTACTGACGTATATACTATAGCAATAAATCAGGGAAATGCCAGAGACTTGTATCATTGTAGACAATTTCATGTGATGCTTGGTCATCTCTTATTATTGTTTTCTTACTCAACATCAAAAGGAAAAAAAAATTATCATTCTGAAATTTGTGACTTAAGTGCAAATATCACTTGCAAAAGATAATGTAGAGAAATTCTACACAGTCCTTAACATGGTCTTCTAAAATTAGTCAACATATTCTTTGATACTCAGTGACTTTAGCTGATCATAGGAGAAGATAATAAAAACTCAGAAAAAAGGGCTTATGAATTAGGAAAAGAGTGGCTAATGTTTTGCATGCCATTTTCACACTTTCCTTTCATTGTGGATACAGCTGGCAAGTAAGGGAATAAATATAAAGACTGGACCTACAACTTCAACAACATAGGAACCTTCTGAGAGGAAATTCTTACTAATTCAGTTCAGTCAACAAATATTTTATTTATTCAGAATTTATTTTGTGACAGACACAGAGCTGAGTGTTGGGAATACCAAAATAAGCAATATGAAAAGAAACAAACAAAAAAAATCCCACAAAAATACAAACACAAAAACCAAAACAGTCTTGATCTTCAAGATTTACATTCTAATGTGAAAGGAAACTGAAGGTTTAAGGGCACCCAGTGTCTGTGCATGATAAAGTCTAAAGGAGTGCAGCCTGGGGGGAAATTAAGATTTGAAGAGTTCTGCACTTTGTAATTTCTTATTTTAGAGAATTTCCTATAGTAGTGATGTCAAACTCACATAGAATCATGGGTCGCTGTATCTTAAGGCTCTCTGTATACTACATATTGACTTAATTTTATTTAATTTTTTTAAAATAACAGCTTTTTATTTTTAAAATATATTCAAAGATAGTTTTCAACATTCACTCTTGCAAAACTTTGTGTTCCAATTTTTTCTCCCTCCCTACCCTCCATTTCCCCCCCAGATAGTAAACAATCAAATATATTCAATTCTTCTGTACATATTTCCACAGCTAATATGCTGCACAAGAAAAATCAGATCAAAAAGAAAAGAAAAATAAGAAAGAAAACAAAAAGCAAGTAAACAATCAAAAAGGTGAAGATACTATGTTGTGATCCACATTCAGCAATCATAGTCTTGTTTCTGAGTGCAGATGGCTCTCTCCATCACAATTAATTTAATTGTAAATAGTAAAATTATTTTTGTTTTATTGTATTTTTATTTATATGTTTTGTTAAATATTTCCCAATTGCACTGTGATTTGTGCTACACTGTATGAGTGGAACCCTCTGACCTAAAAGACTGATAAATTAAGTTACTCAGTAGAGTATTCGATACAGTCCATGGTGAGGCTCATCCCTTGACAGTATATTATAGCAACCACTAAAACCATTTCAAAATAGGTTGTCATTAGTGTGTCATCTCCTGGATATAGTTGTTGTTTTGTTGTTAATAATTTTACAGTTGTTTCTTTATTATAATATTGATATTGCTTGAATTGGCTTATCATTAGAGTAGAAGAAAATATGAATGACAGAAACATCATGCCTTTAATACTCTAGCAATTTTTAAAGGAATCAAATTCAATCCTACTAGATTTTAAAGAGAACACTATCTTCACTTTACTGAAAATGAGGGAAGCAAAGATCATAATATCTATCATTTCTTTTAATATTCTGGGATATGGCTTTTTGGTACCCTCATAATCCAAACCCAATAATGACTCTTTTGCAATCTTCATTCTTATCCTAGATTTAAAACTCTGGCTTAAACATTTTTGATTTTGTTCTTTTGAGTTCATACTCATATTATCCTTGGAAGAGAGAACAAAAATATGATTATAGTCAAATAGTTCCACTTTATGTATATCATTTCAAAATTGCAACCCAAAGTTCCTTAATATCTCTGGACTTCAGTTTCATCATTTGTAAATTGGGAATTATAATGTCTGTACATGGTTCAAATGTGTTATTAGTAGAAGGAACACTAACTTTGGAGTAAGGATTTTGGTTCAAATTACAGCTCTGATATTTATCATCTCTTTGAATTTAGGGCAGTAACAACCTCATTAGGCTTCAGCTTTTTGATCTCTAAAACAAGAAAGTTGCACTAGATATTTGAGGGCAATTCCAGCACTACTTCAAATGATGAGCATTGAACCCATAAAATACTCTACAATTAGAAGGTATTATTATAATTGAAAAAAAAAAAAAGATTGGATTTGGAACCAGAGGATCTTTGTTTGAGTTTTGTCTTGGTCACTTAATAGCTTAGAACAATTTATTTTGCCTCTAAGAAACTTGGTTCTTTTCATCTATAAAGTATGATCGCCAAGGTCTTGTCCAGTTCTAAATCTAGAATTTAATTGTTGTATAAGACATTTTTGTCTTTGCGCTATGAATTTTAGACTACTTTGTGACTTCCTTTTAGAGATGTGTCCTTATGTTGTTTGGGAAAACAATGAGATAAGCTCTGGAACTGGGTGTTGGGGGAAGGAAGAAGTGAGGAGAACCTAAAAGACTTCTACGGGATCAAAAGGATGAAAACTACAAAATCCTATCTATTTTAAAAAGCTGAAAATTACATAATAACTTGGACAGTCAGAAAGTGTTTGGGGAAAAAAAGTCCATCTGTCATTTGCAAGGAGAGAATGCTTATTATTAGATGTCCTACATTGTAGTGCTGTATATAAGAAATGAAAGTGGAGAAAGCAGACAACTGTGCTAGTTAAGCTTATCTTTTCCAAGTGTCCAGCACACATTTCTAGGTTTTTCACCAAGGTTGACTTTGAAATATGTAACTACAAAGGGCATTCCATTCACATGATTGTACTAAGAAGCAACTGTGCCAGGGTAGGAGTCCTACCTGTGAGGAATAAATGCTAACATCTGGAGGTTGATATATACCATACATAAAGGCTCCAAGTTTTAGAATGTAGGGTAGTTCTGAGAAAAGGGGGCTATATCTCATTAATATAATCCCTTTAGTATTATTAGAATATTATTTTGACACCACAACACAGAAACCTATTTAAAAAGTTTGACCCTTTAGGCATATAACATTTTAATAAGAATGGAAACTAACTTTGAAAAAAAAAAAGAGGAAAAGGGGAAAAAAAAAAAAAAGATCACTTTCAGTACTGTTTAGCCCTGTGAGTCAGACCCAAGTCCTCCCTCATGAGTAATGCTGTCCTCTTTAATTTTTTTCTGGCAGATGGCTTGTTAATTTAAAGTCCCCAAAGTGATAGGTGTTTTATTATATGCAGCCCACTTGGCCAGGAAAAGTAAGACTGTAGCCTTCCACACCTTCCCTGATGAAGTTAATGAGTTCATATGAAATTTCTGAAACTTATTTTACTTTTTCAAAGGTTGCAGAACTGAGTTCTGAAAAAGCAAACATGGGTTTTTAGTTTCAATATTTCTTTGCTGCAGTTCAATAAGAAAAAATTGAGAAAGTGAAATAATCAGGTTTCTCTTCAATTTCTCAATCATTGCCCTGATAAAATGAGAAACCCAAAAGACACATTAGAGATCTAGTTAGTCTAATCCCCTCACCTGATAAATAGATAAAGAAAATAAATCTAAATGGAAAAGTAACTTGGCTGAGAACATATTGTGATTCCAAGTGGAAGGATCACTCTAATACAGAACAGCTGCTTGGTTGAGACCTTTGTTACTTCTTACCTACATATTCACAACAAATGCAACTAGATAAGCTCTAAAACTTCATCCATGTCTAAATCTATAATCCCAAACTGGTATCACTATTTTCAGTCCCTTCTGATCACTACTTCCTCATTAATCTTATAGCATTACTTTCAAAACAAGCATAGTAATAACCTCTCTATCCAGTTGTCTTCAAAAAAAAATCTTTCAAAGTTTTCTAACTCATAATTTACCATATGAAGTCCATACTCCTTTGCTTGGCATTGAAGAACCTATTTAATATTCTAATTTACCTTTTCAGTCTAATCTTTATCCTCTATTATTTCATTTCTTAGACTGAATTTGTATTTTTTTTTTTTTTGAGGAGAAGGGAGTATTGCTCCCTTTGGCATTATGAAGATGCCTATGG
Source organism: Sarcophilus harrisii (assembly GCF_902635505.1). Taxonomy (NCBI): domain Eukaryota; kingdom Metazoa; phylum Chordata; class Mammalia; order Dasyuromorphia; family Dasyuridae; genus Sarcophilus; species Sarcophilus harrisii. The sequence continues at coordinate 80,313,171 of NC_045430.1, read as the reverse complement.
AATCCTTCTTATAATAAGGTTTTTATATACATTTATAATTGAAGAAAATGCTAAATTCCAATTAGAAGTTAATTAAAAATTTTAAATTAGGAATATATATTGCATATATATTATATATATATATTTAAGATCAGGAAAAAATATTTAAAATTGGACATGTGTGTGTGTGTATGTGAGAGAAAGTGTGTGTATACCTATATACATTTTTTTTTCCTATCCTGCATGTAAATTTAAAGACATTCTGAAATTTATCCATGGATGTCTTAGTGATCATTGGACCACAGATTAAGAACTGTTCCATTTCCTCTAGCCAAGTTCAATAAAATTTAATTTAACTGTTATTAATTTCCTACACTAATGATCCAATCCTTTGAAGACACATGTACTTTCTGACATTTCTTTGCTCATACTGTATTTTCTCTCTAAAATTCTTTTTTCCCATTCCCATTTAATGAAATTCTATTTTTCAAGACCCAAACCAATACTTTTTTCAAAGCTTATTGACAACCTGGATTTCTTCCCAAGAGTAGTGTGTGTTCATATCCTTAGAAGTTTTATCAATTGGGAAATGAATTATTCTTTTAAACTTGAATCAGTTCCTGATATATCTTGGAAATGAGATTTTTTATTAAGATAAATTGTTGCAAAGATCCCCATCCCAGTTGTTTCTCTTTAACCTTATATTTATTATATTTATTTGTGCAGAGTTTTTATGACTTTATTAAAATAAAAAAAGTTTTTAACTATCCATTTTATCTTCAGTGATATTCTCTATTCCTTTTTTGGTTAGGGACTTTTCTCCTGTCAGTAGATCTGATAGTCTCAGTCCATAGTTAGCTCTTCCTCTAAATTTTTATAACAATGATTATTAGTAATAATGATACCACAATAACCCTTCCCCTCCCTCCCTCTCTCTTTTCTTCTTTCCTTCTCTCCCTCTCTGCCTTTTATTTTCTCTCCCCCTCCGTCTCTCTCTCTCTCCTTTTCACTTCTCTTCTCCCCCATTTTCTGTTTCTTGGAGACAATCAGGGCTAAGTGACTTGCTGAAGTTCACACTATTAGTAAGTGACTGAGGACAGATTTGAACTTAAGTACTGTTGACTCTAGAACCAGTTCTCTATTCTCTGAATCACCTAAGTGTCTCCAGATGTCCTCTCTTAAAGATCTTTATAATCTCCATAGCAAATAGCAAATGAAATTAATTAATATGAATTAGTTGTTATCTTATATACATTTATTGCATAATGAAAAGAGCACTAGCTTCTAGACAGAGGATATGAGTTCAAATTCTGTTTCTGATACTTATAACCATGTCCCCTTGAGTAAATCATTTAACTTTAATGTTTTTAATTTCCTCATCCACAAAATGTTTTGAGGTGGCCTCATTGAACTCTGAAAACTCAGAAAGCTCTAGGCTTATCAGTTTTGTTTTCTAGGACTATTGACTTTTAAACTATTCTACCAAAGAATAACCCAAACAATCTGATGATAATTTCCAAGTATTCAAAAGATTAGTTTTGAGTGGAGTTGCAATGAGGCAAATTTGGCTTTGATTTGACAAAGACTTCTGAAATTGGAATGGACTTCCTTAAAAAGTAATGTTCTATCTCATTGGAAGTTGTCAACCAGAATTTGATATATTGTAGACAGAATTCCTTTCTCATGTGAGATGGGGATATTGATGAACACTGAATACCTTCTAATTCCAAAATGAAAATTCTGCATATCTTGTAATGAAACAGAGTATTGCTATTATAATTCCATGGCTTACTTCTGGCATAACATGAATTTTGAGAAAATGTGATGAATTTTTAATGAAACTTTGTAAAAACAATTTGCTGTATCAGGTTAAGTATCTTGGTTTAGAATTTGGAAAACACATTCAATATAAATATAAGCATCTTTCAAGAAGACCACTTTCAAAAGCGTACACAAAGTAAAATTTTGCATTCCCGATTATGTTAATAACTGGTAATTTTCATTTGTGTCCAGTTCTTCATGACTGCTTTTGAGGTGTTCTTGGGAAAGATGCTACAGTGGTTAACCATTTCCTTTTCTAGATCATTTAACAGAAGAGAAAACAGGCCAACAAGCATAAGAAACTTTCTAGAATCAGACATTTAGTAGATACAGAAGCCAGTTTTGAATCCAGATCTGTTAGATGATTTTAGGTATATGTGGCAAAAGGAGCTGTATAGCAGGAAATAACCTGAGGAGGGGGAACAAGGTGTGCAGAGGAGGAAAATAGGAAGGCAGTAGTGAAAGGTTGTTTACCCCAAGATTAATGATTTTGTTATTGAGTAGCCTGTACCGTGACGGGGTAAAGACAAAGAAAGCTGGGTATGAGATGATGTAATGAGATGGTATATATGAAGGAATGTAACTGTGAGAAGATGCAGACGCCATTAGAGAAGATGTAGGGTGCTTAATAAACGCTTGCAGTACTTAGTAACATCTGGTGTGTCCAGTGTTCTGTGGGGAAAGAAAGCAGCTAGAAGGAGCTGCTTCAGAGATATCCAAGTACCTGGAAGATGGTAAGGAACCCAGTTATAGCTCCCCTTGGTGAGTAGGGATAGTAAGGAACCCAGTTATAGTTCCCCTTGGTGAGTAGGGGAGTTCAACAGTTGGGACCCTCTTGGTGAGTAGAGGGAACTCAACACAGATCTTTCTGGCTCCAGGGTTTGGCATTCTACTCACTGAGCCACCTAGCTGACTTCTTCCCTGATTAGACTAGATAAAGAAGCTACATGGATTTATTTTTCCAATATGTATGAGACTGAAACCTGAGGTTGGGAGGAAAAAGGTTGATGCCCTTGGATAAAAAATATTCTAAAATGTATTATGGTTTACTACTAGGTGTATATTCCAAAGTGATTTTTAAAATAATAGATTTTTATTTTCTTTTTTAAAAATAAAGCTTTTTATTTTCAAAATATATGGAGAGAGTTTTCCAAAGAAATTTTTTTTATGGAAAGGAACCTATATGTACACAAATATTTATAACAGCTCTTTTTGTAGTAGCAAGAACTGGAAATATATTGAGGAATGGCTGACCAAGTAACTTTAATGGAACATTATTGTACTATTTTAAAAAAAAAAAAAAAGATGAACAGGATAATTTTAGAAAAAAATCTGGAAAGAGAGTTGAATTGATGCAAAGAGAAGTGAACAGGATGAGGACAACAGAGTACACAATATCAACAATATTATATGATGACCAATTGTGAATAACACCTTTTCTCCAGTGGACATTATTTGTTATTGGCTAAAAAAAATAGAGAAATGGATCAGTGGAATAGGTTAGGTTCTCACGATACAATTATCAATGACTATAGTAATCCAGTACTCGATAAACTCAAAGATTCTAGTCTCTGGAATAAGAACTCACTAGATGCAAAAAACTGCTGGGGAAATTAGAAAATTTGACCACTGACCAACACTTTACGTCCTATATCAAAATAAGTTTGAAAGAGATTCATGATTTAGACATATAAGCAAATTAGGAGAGCAAGGAATAGTTTACCTCTGAGATCTGTGAAGAAAGAAGGAATTTATGGCCAAAGAAATACTAGAGAACATTATAAAATGTAAAATGTACAATTTGATTATATTAAATTAAAAAGTTATTGTACAAACAAAACTAATGCAGCAAAGATTAGAAGGGAAGCAGAAATTTGGGGTTGGGGGGGTAAGAATTACATCCAAGGTTTCTGATAAAGGTCTAATTTCTAAATATATATAGATACTGTGACATATTTAACATGTATAGGACTGCTTGCCATCGAGGGGAGGGGGTGGAGGGAGGGAGGGATAGAAAAAGTCAGAATAGAAGTGAGTGCAAGGGATAATGTTGTAAAAAAATTACCCAGGCATGGGTTCTGTCAATAAAAAGTTACAATTATTAAAAAATAAAAAAATAAAGTAGGAAAAAAATAATATATATAGAGAAGTGAATGACAGCTATTGTTAGCAATGCAAAAATCTGAGACAATACTAAAATATCCATCATGAAAAATTTTATCCACCTTCAACAAAAGAATTGGTTGAATCTGAATACAGAGCAAAGTATACAAATTTTCACTGTCTTTCTTTTGAACTAATTTTTTTTTTGTTTCTTTAACAACATGACTAATATGGAATTATGTTTTACATAATTACTATGTATAATCTATATCAAATTTCTTCCCTTCTTAATGAGGAGTGGAGGAAATTTAGAACTCAATTTTTTTTAATGTTAAAAATTCTTTTTATATTCAGTTGGGACAATATAAAATATTTTAAAAGTATTATTGCCTAAAACATGGGTAGCATGCAATTCAGCAGTTATAGTTTACAGGAAGTTTTCCCTCCTCTATTCCCTTTAGAAATGCAAAATTGTAAATGAGTTTTCTTTGGGAGAAAACTATTCAGAAGTCTTGAATTTTCTTAAATGTTATTTAGAAAATATATATCCCTTCCTTCAACTTTTGAACAATTCTAGTTGAATTTAGAATTGAACATCCTATCTGAAAAAAGAACAAATTTTCAGCAATATTATGAATTCATTAAATCTAATAATTTGTGATTATTCCTTGGTTCTAGAACACTAAATTATAAATATCACAGGAAGTGGTTCTCATATGATGTCCTTTCTAAATAGGGAACTTGAAAATATCCAGGAACAAAAGTTTACTTCACTTAAACCCTTTTCTAATGACCCAGTTGGAACTAAAAAAACAATGCTAAGATAAAAGTGCTTTCTCATATAAAAATCAATTTGCTTCATAGCTTGGTTTGTGGATTATAGTTCTATCACTTAACTCATATGTGCTCACATGGTTGCTTAGTAAGGAACTGCAAAGAGAAATCTCCTGGGAGAAAATCATCAAATGTTGTATTTTTAATTGAGAAAGCACAGGCTGGAACTGAAGAGAGCAGTTTCACAATCTGTAATTATCCTTATCATGTTTTATTGTCTTGAGGAGTAAATAAGAGGAGCTATTTTAACAAGTTCAAAACTATCTTAACAGGAATTTTAAAGTTGGATGAAAATTTTAATTTAAATGATCCCCAAGTTACTTTGAAAAAAACAAATGAGGTCTTTATTGAGTAAATGAAATCAGTATAATCAAGAACAATGGATTAAAACTGAGTTCCTTATTATTGCAAAAACTCAACTAGTTCTTCCTTATTCCTTATTCTTATTCTCTCACTGTTTCTGTCTGTCTCTCTCTGTCTCTGTCTCTCTTCCTCTCTGCCCATCTCTTTGTAATCTCCTCCTTCTTTCTCTTTCTTCTACATTTAATTCAATGTAAAAATTGTGTCCTCTGGTTGATTAGAAAAAAATAAACATCTAATTTAAACATGGGGTCATTTTTTACTAGATGCAGCCCATCAAATATCTTAATTCTGGCTAGGGTCAGTATTTTAGGAGACTCATTAGGGCAAAACCACATGATCTGCATTCTACATATTAATAATCAAAAGATATCTCTGCTGGCATTTCATAGGTAGAAGAGACATGAAACTTAACATGTTTAAATAATCTTCCCAAGATTATACAGATGGTAAAATAGAGAGACAGAGAGAAAGAGAGCGAGAGACAGAGACAGAGAAACAGAAATAGAGATAGAGGCAGAGACAGAGACAGACAGAGAGCCAGAGATAGAGACAGAGAGAGCGAAGCAGAGAAACAGAGACAGAGATAGAGAGACAGAGAGAGAAACGGAAACAGAGACAGAGATAGAGGCAGAGACAGATAGAGATAGACAGAGACAGAGATAAAGACAGAGACAGAGACATACGGAGAGAAAGAGACAAAGACAGACAGACAGAAAATCCAGGTTCACTCTATAATTGGTCTGAAAAACCTAGAATTTTTAAAAATCCAAAAACATCTCTTCCTATATATCCATATTTATTAAAATGTGTTTACATAGGCTCTTTTTTCCATTTCTTATAATCCAATAGGTATCAAGGATTTGAGGCTTCAAAACCTAGATTTACAGACCTTAGATACTGGAATTTTTTCATCTCTCTTAGCACAACAGTAATAAATATATATCTTATAAAACCTATGCAAAATTGGAAATTAAAAAAGAGCGAGATAAAAATAAATAAGGCATTTGATTGTAGAGTCAATAGAATGTTACTGGAATTTATTGAGCAGTAGAAGTAGCAGGGTCAGACCTGTGCTTTAGGAAAAAAGCAATTTGACAGCTGAGTGGAGGATCGATTGAAGAGATTAGTGGCAGGAAGCTCAATTAGGAGGCTAGTGCAATAGTTCAGGTGACAGTTGATGAACATCTGAACTAGCGAGATGGCTGTATTAGGAGAGCTTTGGGGACAGATATGAGAAGTGTTATGAAGATAGATAAGAAGAGATTTGTCAACTGATTTAATAAGGGAGTCAGAGAGTTTGAAAATTTGAAGATGATACTGAGATCATGAATAGGTTACAGTAAAGATGATGTTACCCTCTATGCTCCAAGAGCAATTTTGGGGACTGGGGAAATAATCTAATGACATTTGTGATGCAGATTTCAAGTCTATCCAATCATGTTTATCCTATGTAATTCATTCTGCCTCAACAAAAAATACAAAAGAATGAGGAAAAATGGGGTCATACTTATAGGTTACTGTCTTAGACTGTAGACTCGAGTACCTATCACAGGTACATGATTATCTAGGAATATTGAGAAGTAGGACTGGGTAAGTTTTCTTTAAAACTGTCATGGGACCCAGGTCATGGCTAGACTAAAATGATGTCCAGCAGCAATGATGAGGCAGTCATAAATACCAGGAATGCGTGGTAGCAGAATTGAGGCATATTGTGCCTCAAACAGTGATGGCTGAATTATGTTATGCAGTCATATTCAAGATTTAGATATGACCCTCCTTAACTCAATGTTATATCATAGCTTCCTCTGTGTGTTAACTAAAGTGCTGCTATCAATATTTTTGTAATATGGCTTTTTCCTCTGTGTTTGACCATGTTTGATTATATGCATATGATTATATGCAATATATGCCATTGCAATCCAATGGTATCACTGGGACAATGACTCTATGTAACTTAATGATTTTAGGGAGTAAAGTTTTAAAGTGTTTCACAAAAAGAAATTCACAGATCCACCATCAGTATTACTTATCTCCTATAGCCAATAAAAAAAAAAAAATCATTGTTTTTCTTCAATTGGCATTTTAGCTAATAAAATAGATAGAAAGGTAGTAGCTCAGCATTGTTTTAATTTGCATTTCTTTTATAATTAGAAATTTAGAACACATTTTTCATATAGCTAATAACAGTCTACACTCTTTTGGAAAACATTTATATCCTTTTACAGTTTGACAGCTGGGAAATAGCTTTTATGTTTATATATTTGTATCAACTTTCTGTGTTTCAGAGCTTCAGAAGCTAAATTTATTTTATAGTTTTTTTAATCAGTTATAATTGTTTTTCTTCTAATTAATTAGATTGTTTTTCTTGGCACAAAATCTTTTCAATTTTATATAATTAAATGATCAATTTTATAACATTTCTATTGTTTATATATCTCATGAATTACTTGAATATATGGATAATTCCTGAATATTTTTAGTAAATGAACCCCCATGTATTTTATGTATCACAGTTACATTTAAAGACGTAAAGTTTTCTATCTTTTTTTGCTGAATTAAATTTGTACTTTACAAAGAGACATAATATTTATGAGTTTATGTTCTGCTTCATTAAAACAGTATTGATTATTTTAGTTATAATTTTAATTGAATCTCTAGGTTTTTCTAAGTTAATATAACCTATAAAAGGCAATAATTTTAATTTTTATTTGCATTGTTTATTCCTTCAATTTCTTTAGCATGTATTATTGGAATGTTTATTATTAGAGCAATTAATGGTGGTAAAAATAGACATCAGTGCTTTGGTCCTGATTTCACCTTAAAGGCTTTAACATTTCTTCATTACAAACTATGTTGGTTTTGGTTTTAAATAATGCCTTTCAAATTAAGGAAAGATCTATTTAATTTTTTAAGATGAAGAATCTTAATAAAAATGGGTATTGAATTTTTGAAAAGAAAATAAGATGTAATTTTTGTTTTTTATGAATATAGCTCATAATTCTCATAGTTTTCTTAATATTGAACCAACTTTGAATGTCTGGTGTAAGCCTAACATGAGCATGGTACATATTTTTTTGTTTATGTAAACTTTTGTCTAATAATTTCTTCAATATTCTTGTATGAATATTCATTAGAGATTTTTTTTTAGATTTTTTTTCTATGCTTTATTCCTGTTTTAGTAATAGACCATATTTGTCTCAAAGAAAGAATTGGAAAGAAGGTCATATTCCTTTATCTATACAAATAATGTATTATAATTGATTGATTTTTGAAAATCTTATAGAATTCCTTGAGAATTAATCTGGACCTTGTCTATTTTTTTCCTTCTTTGGAAATTAATTTCTAACTCATTAAATTGTCATTTTGATGTGAAGATTTTAAAAGTTCTTTATTTCTTATTTATGTGGATATGTAACATTTTTATAAATGTTTTCATTTATTATTTTTGATGCATAATTGAATAAGTTAATTTCTAATAATTTTCTTAATTTCTTTTCAGTTGTTATGAATTCTACATTTTTATTTTTATAAGATCATAAGATCATAGATTGTAGAATTTCCTCTTTTTATCAAATTAGTGAACACTTTCTCTCTATTAGCTTTTTAATCAGCTTTTCATTTAATCAATTATGTTTTTCAAATTTGTTAATTTTTGTAATCTACATGCTTATGTTCAGTGCTTTATTTAATTTTATCCTTAACTATTTGATTTGTTCTTCATTTTCCTTTGTTGATGTATAAATTTAGTAATGTGAAACTTCCCTTACAGCTTTGGATGTATCTAAAAGTTTTGCAGCATTATTTAATATAAGAGTATTGATTTTCTATTACTTTTCACCCATATACTTTTTAGAATTATATGGTTATATTCTATTTAATTTGTAAGCTTTTCTTCTTACTGATTATAATATTTATTTCATTATGATTATTAAAAGATATCTTTGATAGTTCTATTTTGTTGCATTTGTTTATTTGTTATTTATGTCATGGTATGGAATTTTTTACAAATGTTTCATGAAAAGTTGTGAATAAGATAGAGTAAAAACTTGAAGATAATTTAAAGACCACTGAGCCCAACCTACTCTATATACAAGTTAAAAAAATAAAATAAAAAAACTGAAGGATATAGATTGGCCCACAGTCATACATTGGTGTCCATGGAGCTTCAGGCCTTCATAGTTTGAAATGTGAGGTGCTTATAACTTTTCCCTCTTTAATATATTTATCTGCTTTTTTTCTTTCTCTGTCCCAAACTATTTCCCCGTTGAAATGAATGTATTTCAATGCCAAATTGTACTTATTTGAGTTTACCTCTACTGTGATTACTACAAATAAGAATATGGTTGACGAAAGGCCTACTCACTCCTTCCCTCACATTTTTGGATATATTTCTTATGGTTCACCACAATTATGAGTAATTTTAAATACACTTTTCCCATTTATTATATAGTAGTCTTCCACTACTCCCATTTTCCCTCTCTCTTAAAACAAATAAACAAAAACAAAATCACATTCTGGCTTTATTTTTGTCTTTCTTTAACCTCTACATAACTCTTGAATTTAGTACAATTCTTCAGAAATACTTTTCTTTTCTCTGTATCAGAATGCATGCATTTTCTACCTATTAGAATTTAACAATGATTCTCATTTTACTGCACAATCAAACTTAATTTAAGAATGAAATGATTAGGTTCTTTTAAGGCATTTTTCTAAATGAGAAATGATATGGGGAAGCATTATTATTTCATAAATTACTACTACACTTTAAATTATAAAGTGAATTAAACCTCAACTAACTGTCCTTATAGTTATGTTTATCAAACTATGTGACTAGTCTTGTGAACAAGTAGTTTTAAAAAAAACTGAACATAATTGTCAGAGAAAGAAATAAAATAAATAACCCAATTTTATAAAAAAGAAAATGAACATTCAATCAATGGTCTCTAAGACCAAATGAATTTACAAGTGAATTCTAACAAACATTTAAGGAACAATTAATTCCAAATATTATATAAACTATTTGGAAAAATAGACAAAAAAGGAGTCCTACCAAACTCTTTTCGTGACACAAATATGGTGTTGATAACCAGGAATGGACAGAACCTACAGAAAATTATAGGCTAATTTTCCTAATGAATATCGATGCAAAAAAATAAATAAAATATTAGAAAATAGAGTAGAGCAATTTTCATAAAGGTAAGACATTATTACCAGATGGGATTTATATCAGGATTGCAGGATTGTTTCATTATTAAGAAAATTATCAATATAATGGACTATAACAATAACAAAACTAAACATAAATCATATGATTATCTCAATAGTTGTAGAAAAAGCTTTTGACAAAATACAGCATTCATTCCTATTAAAAATACTAGAGCACATAGGAATGAATGGAGTTGTCCTTAAAATAATAAGCACTATTTATTGAAAAACATGAGTTAGTATTATATGTAATGGAACCAAGCTGGAAGCCTTGCCAATAAGATCAGGAGTAAAACAAGGATTCCCAGTATGACTACTATTATTTAATATTATACTAGAAATGTTAACATTAACAATAAGAGAAGAAAAAGAATTTGAAGGACTTAGAACAGGCAATGAGGAAATAAAACTATCATTCTTTGCAGATGATATGATGGCATATTTAGATAAACCTAGAGAATCAATTAAAAAAGTTTGTGAAATAATGAATAAATTTAACAAAATTGCAAATATAAAATAGGTATTTCTATATATTACCAACAAAGCCTAGCAGCAAAGGATAGAAAGAAAGATTCTTTTAAAAATAACTGAAGAGAATATAAAATACTTAGGAGTTCACCTGTCAAGAGAAACCCAGGTACTATATGAATATGGTTACAAAACACTTTTCACACAAATAAAGTCAAGTCTAAATAATTGGGAAAATATCAATTGCTTATATCTAGGCCAAACTAATATAGCAAGAATAACAATTCTAGCTAAATTAATGTAAACAAAAGTAGCCTACCCATCTAAAACTATATTATAAGGCAGCAATCATCATCAGTGCAAGGTGGAACTGGCTAAGAAATAGGGTATTAGATTATGGAATAGGTTAGTTATGCAAGACACATTAGCAAATGACTCTAGTAATTTACCATTTGATAAGCCCAAAGATTACAGATTCTGGAATAAGAACTAAGTATTTGATAAAAAAAAACTATTGGGAATGCTGCAAAACAGTATGTCAGAAACTAGCCAAAAAACAACATTTCACACTATACACCAAGATAAGGTCAAAATGGTGCATCATTTTAGACATGAAGGTTAATATTATAAGAAAATTAAAAGAGCAAGGAATAGTTTTGTTGTTACATCTAGGGAGAGGGGGGAATTTGTGATCAAACAAGATTTAGAAAACATTATGAAATGCAAAAATTAATAATTTTGATTATATTAAATTAAAAAGGTTTGCACAAACAAAATCAATGTAAACAACATAAAAAAGAAAGTAGAAAGCTAGGAAACTTTTTTTTTTTTTTTTTTTTTTTTTTACAGCCAGTCTTTTTGATAAAGACTTCACTTATAAAAATATAGGGAGAATTGAGTTATTTATAAGAATATGATCATTCCTGAAATGATAAATTCATCTTTCACATGAAGAAATTAAAGTTGTCTGTGGGCATATAAAAAAAGGTCTAAATCACTCTTGATTAGAAAAATGCAAATTAAAACAACTCTGAGGTAACACTTCACACTTATCAGGTTAGCTAATATGACAGAAAAGGAAAATGATAAATGTTGGGAAAGTTGTGGTAAAATTGGAACATTAATGTGTTGTTGGTAGAATTGTGAACTAATCCTATCATTCTGGAGGGCAATTTAGAATTCTTCCCAAAGGACAATCAAACTGGGCATACCCTTTAATCCAGTAATATCTTCACTAGGTTTGTATCTTAAAGAGATCATACAAAAAGGAAAGGGAACTATATGTATTTATAGCGGCTCTTTTTGTAGTAGCAAATAAATTGAAATTGAGAAGATGCCCATCAATTAGAAAATGGCTGAATAAATTGTGGTATATGAATGTAATGAAATACTATTTGTCCATAAAAATGATGAACAGGTTGATTTCAGAAAAGTCCAAAAAGACTTACATAAACTGATGCTGAGTGAAGTGAGCAGAGCTAGAAATACATTGTGCTTTGAAATAGCAACATTATGTGATAATCAAGTATGATAAATTTTGCTTTTCTCAGTGATCCAATGCAATCCCAAAGACTCATGATAGAAAATCCTATTCATATTCGGACAAAAAAGTATGACATCTGAATGCAGATTGAAGCATATTTTCACTTTTTTTGTGTGTTTTTTCCCCTTTTGTTCTAATTCTTTTTCACAATATGACTAATCAATACTTTTATATTGATTAATGTGGAAATATGTTTAACATAATTGTACATGTATAGCCTATATTGGTTTGTTTTCCATTTTGAGGGAAAAGAACACAGATAAAGAGGGAGAAAAAAATTGGAACTGAAAATTTTATAAAAGTGAATTCTGAAAACTATCTTTTATATGTAATTGAGGAAAAAATTGTGAAACAGTTCACAGCAGGAAAAACAAAAAGAAAATCAATTTGAAGAGATTCAGTTGTAGTAACGCTTTAAAAATATACTTTATTTTCCCCATAAATAAGTTAAAAACTCCAAATAGTAAATAAAACATGTATAAATGACAGGGAAGACAAAATGTGAAAGTTCCCAATATAAGATGAATCTTATAGAAAAACAGAAACAAAAACAAGAACAACTTATCAGTTCATCCTTCTTGTTGCTCTCATTTCTATTCCCTGCTCCTCCTTTATTCCCACAGTAGCAACTATTCCTCCAGAATCCTTTCAACTCTTTAACTTTGGCAATTTTAAGAAAATACACTTTCAATGCAAGCCCCTTGGTAATCAATTTGGAGGATCCTGTTCCCAAGATTGAATGAAGACTGTGCATTTCCCTCATCAGTTCTTTCCTTCCTTCCAAGACAGGTAAGCTGATTCAAGGAATTGCAATGTTCACAGCTTAAATAATTTTAGGTATTGATTCTTAGAGTTAACTCTCATGTTAAACTCAAAGACCAAGCTAAGGTAAGGCTTCAGGAATTGGACTAGTCACTTGAAATTAAAAAAAAAAAAAATAGAAAGGGTGGGGGGAAATGTGACATTGTGTTGGTTTATATTTCCTCCCCCCCCCCCCCCCCCAGTAATGGGAAGGATACATGACTGCTTTACAAAACAAAACTATAGAACTTGAAGATGGAATGCAAAGAAAAATCTAAGTATATAATTTCTAGAAAATATTAGTAATTAGTAAACTCAATTCTATACTTTAAGAATTTTTGCAAAATAAACATAAAACAAACAAAAAACTAGATAGAAATATTGAAGCACAGAGCAAGATACAGATCAAAATGTATGCAAAACACCATTGAAATAACCCCCAAGTTTAAATCACTTAAAATATCACAGTCAGATTTTACAGATACATTCCCAAGATAAAATTTGGCTAGCCGTTAGAAAGACACCCTTCAAATTCCAAGTAGAACCAATTAGAGTAGTACATAATTACATCGGTATTACAAAAAATCAATGGAAGCAAATGGAGCAATTGAAATATGATATTCCTGTGGAAAAAGCCATAGATGTATCAGGTATTTTATATTTTAACTGGTTAACCAGGCCAAAATAAAGTTTGATATTTTTAGAAAAAATAATGAAGAGACAATGGGGGAGGGAGGAAAAATCCAAACTTATAATTTCACTGGTATAGAAAGTTTCTGATACACATGTTGTCCCTCTGAATGCAGGGAGGCAAGTATTCTAATCTATATCTCATAGTTTTAGAGATCAGAAGAATTGATTGATTAAATGATTTGCCTAGAAACAAACATTGTCAAAGATAGCATATGAACCTGGGGTCCCTGACCTCTTTTTCAACATACAATAACACTATGTGGTCTCATTTTGTCTCATCAAAAGGGTTTGGGAGGCATAAGAAGTTAAGTATAATGAGTATTAGTTAGTGAGTCATGAACTTGGGTTCAAATCTTGATTTGGAATCTCTGCTAAGTGATTTAATCTCCTTGGGTTTTAGTTATTTCTTCTATTTAAAAACAAACAAAAAAAAAGGATGGACTAAATTTTTTTCAAGTCCCTTTCAACTCTGGACCTATGATCTTCTACCTTTTTTCTTGTGGCACAGGGGAGAATATATCCCTCTTTTTGAGGGAGAAATATGTTTGCATTTCTCTTATTGTTATATCTTCTCAGTAAATGTCCATTTTGTAAAATAAAATTTGTATTATTTTAAATAATAGTAGGGTGTTAATCAATTACCCTTATGATACTGAACAGATATTAAGTAGAACTATTAAATCACATTATATCCCTAAGAGGCTGAATGATTTAAAGATCAGAAGGATAGAAAAGAATCTTAAGAAGTCATCAAGTCTAAATTTTTTATTTTAAAGATGAAGAAATTGAGGCTGAAAGAAGTTAATTGACTTGCCTAAAATCACATAACTAGTGCCCAGTCTGAGCTCAGATATTCCTGACTCCAAGACAAGAAATCTTTTTTTCTCCTCTCCTCTTTTTCCCCCTCCTTTTCCCCTTACCTCTTCTACTCTCCTTAACTTTCCTTTTCCTCCTCCTCCTTGTCCTCCTCTTCCTTCCCCTTTTCCTTCTCTGTTGGAATCTTTTACAAAGTGTGAAGACATTGGAGTTGATTTGATCTGATTTTGGGCCAGAACTTGAAACAAGGTATTAAGTGGAACTGATTGAACAATGCTTGTGTTCACACCTTTAGAGAGCTCAAGTATCTAAGTACTCAATGGAGTTCACACGAGAGTTCAGGGCTAGTATGAGAGCTGAATTCACACCTCGCTTAGGACCAGAGAGCACTCTGGGAGATAACCTATAATCCCTGCCTCGAGAAGGCGGAGTTAACCTTTGGGAGATCACATAAATGAAGGAAGCTCTTGGAGCGAAAAGGAATTTTCTCCTGAGCATCAACAGGGCTCTGAGACAGAACACTCTGGAAGAAAAGACTTCGCCTCAGACTGGAGTTTGAGAAGCCACAAGTCGGAGCTGACTGGAGGCTGAAGAAAGCAGAGGCAGAAGCCAAGGACAAAGCTCCAAGATCTCTTGGAGCCAGGCAGAGAGATAGGCTTCAACTAACCGAGCAAATTTGTAAGGAGAAATAAACGTTTGCAACTTTTACCAGCTAGCTGCGATTTAGGATTAATTATTGATTGCATCTGAGATTAAGGCTACTTCCGAGGAAAACCTTCAACATTTTGGCGCCCAACGTGGGGCAGAAAACCCCAACACTTCTCCTCTTCTTCTTCTTTCTTCTTTTACTTTCTTTCTTCTTCCTTCTTTTTCCTTCTTCTTCTTCTTCTTCTTCTTCTTCTTCTTCTTCTTCTTCTTCTTCTTCTTCTTCCTTCTCTTCACTATGACTCGGTCAACAAACATTTATGAAGCACTTAGTATGTTCTAGGAAGTATTATTATTGATTAGAAAACAAAGATGGACAAAGTGTGCTAACAGTCCAATAAGGGAAAAAAATATAAAAATAATTATAAAAAAATTATAAAAACAAGATATAGGAATTAATGGCAATTAACAGACTAATGTACCCATGGCACTTGGTTGGTTGTTGTCCTTATTCTCTGAGAGGACCAAAATTACGTCATCAGTATGTTAGAGTCAAGTTAGTGTGTCTGACTGTGGCTGATCAAACCAATATGAGCATAGAATGCTCTACCTTGGGTTGGACCCAGATAATCTCCAGGAACATTCTTTAACTTTGGGCATCTTGTGTTTTTTCTGAGTTAATTCCATTTTGCTTTGCTCATAGAGCACAACAACTTCTCTGAATAGAGCATGAGTGGTCTTGTGCCAGTGTCTGCCATGTCTTATAATCAATTCTAAAGTTTTTAAGAAAAATCTCCCAGTTAGTATGTGTTAGAGGAAGGACTTCTGGGCTTTAAGGCCTGGTCTTGATTCACTCTGCATCTTAAAGACAATATTGCTATTTGATACTGGAATGGAACTGTCAATACCTTCTTCTGTGGCTACATTCACCTTTATTGAAACTTTCTAAACAAAAATATTCTCCCTGACCACCATTTCTTATGACAGTTGTTTCTGTCATTAGATTGTAAGCTCTTTGAGGCCAGAAATTATTTTTGAATTTTTTTCCCAAGTGCTCAGGATAGTGGTTAGCCAATAGTAATTATATAATAAATACTTTTCAATTCATCTGGTTTTGAATGAACTTCAATTATTTTTTTAATGTGTGTCCATAAGCAATTTCAATTATCCCTGCCAAATCAGGCTACTAGTGATCTTGGGAGAGTGAATTAAAGTACCCATTTCATTATATTCATTTCTCCATTGTTGTTAATGGATTAAATCTTGGTGAGGTAGAGCTCTGTAGCTTCTGAAAAGGGCAGACAGAGCACACAGGGTTGGGGGAAAATCATATATAATTTATGTGTGAATATCTGCTTAGTAAAAGGGCAGCTCAAGGTTTAGGTCATATGCTAATTCAAGTATACAGGCTTTTTATTTTTAAAGTCACTGACAAGCCTCATTACAATGGTTAGCAACTCTAAACTAATTTTAAATTGAGGTCATTTCTGAAATGGTACTGTAGAATATTTATGATATATAATGGCTAAATAGAGCTATTTTCTTGATCAAAAGGAGACTGATCTCTTGGAAGGATCCACAAGATGACCCAGGAATCTCATTGGCATGCAGTAAAAAAGACATAGATTGGGAGTAAGGCCTAATATTTAAGGTTTTTAATGAAATACAAGGTTTTTGAGACCCAAAAGAGTTTTCAATTTTATTTTTGTATCCTTGATATCTAGCTAAAAACTGGGCATGTGTAAGTAGGGACTTATAAAGACTTTTGAAATTGAATTGAGGATCTGACAAAATATTTGCAGTATCACTTTTTTTTTGTGGATGCAAATAATCAATCAATGAACAAACATGTATTAAGCATCTATTTTTTGTACACATAATGAGTTATAGGAAGAGATAATAAAAGCACAAACAATTCCCATTCTCAAGAAGCTTACATTTTTTCCCCCTAGGAAACAATATCTACATGAATAAAAACATGCAAAAAAAAAATTACAAGGCAATTTTAAGAGGGATAAATAGGCAAGGTAGTATATTAAGTGAACTTTGAAAGAAATGAAAGATCCTAAGAGCTGTAATAAATAGAACTAGGAAAATAGTATGCAAAATGACTAAGAATACAAGTGAGGGGTGGAGCCGAAATGGCCTAGTAAAGACAGGAAACTGCTCAAGCTTTCCCAGTTTCCCTTGGAAAACCACATTAAACCAAGTCTCTGAACAGAATCTGATGGAATGAAACCTTTCTCCAGCTCAAGATATATTGGAACAATTTCAAGAAAGGTCACTCTCACTGGAGTGAAAAGGATGTTCAACCCAGGTCAGATAGATTCTGGAAAAGCTAGTGCCTCAAGAAAAAGCTTGATCACAGCAAATCAGCAACTGAGATCCTCAGACCTGGCTTAGTAGAGGAGTAAATGAGAGGGGACAACTTCCAGTGTCAGCTCAGAAGGCAAACTAGGAAACCAGACTGTTTCCTGAAAAAAGCTGTCAAAGCTACCTCCTACAAACATAAGGGGCTCCTGTGATCAAGGTCAAAAATCAGAGCTGCAGAGGAAGCTTGGGACAATGCCCCTGTACTCTACGGGCAGAATTCAATCTTAAAAATAAAAAAATAAAATAAAATAAAAGGAAACAGCAAAAGAAAAAGAAAGAAAATGAGCAAGAAACAAAAAAGAACCTCGACCAAAGAAAGCTACTATGGTGACAGGTCAAAGCAAAACAAAATCAGATAAGAACAGAATGATCACAGCAAAAATCTCAGAGAAAGTGATAAATCGGTCTTAAGCCCAGAGAGGCTTCTTGGAAGTGCTCATAAAAGACTTCAAAAGATAAATAAGAGAGGTAGAAGAAAAAAATGAGAAAGAAAATGAGAGTTATGCATGAAAGAGTCAACAGCTTAGAAAAGGAAAGAAAAAAATTGAAGAAAACTCAGTAGAATTAACCGAATGGAAAAAGATATACAAAAATTACCTGAAGAAAATCATACATTAAAAACTAGAACAGGGCAAATGGAAGCTAGCGACTTGTGAGACAGCAAGAATCAGTCAAATAAATTAACAAGAATGAAAAAATGAAAGAAAATGTTAAATACCTCATTGGAAAAACAGCTGACCTGGAAAAAAATATCCAGAAGAGACAATTTAAAATATATTGGCCTACCTGAAGGCCAAGACCAAAAAAGAACCTGGATAGCATTCTACAAGAGATCATTAAGAAAACTTGCCCAATATTTTAGAAACAGAAGGGAAATATTGATTGAAAGAATCCACTGATCACGTTCAGAAAGAAATCTTACAAAGAAAACCCCAAGGGACATTATTGCAAAACTCCAGAACTACAATCTTAAGGAAAATATATTGCAAGCTACCAGACCAAAAAAAAAAATCAAATATCAATTAGCAGTAGTCAGGATAACCCAGGATCTGACAGCTTCTACAGTAAAGGTTCAGAGGCCCCAGAATACCATAGTCCAGAAGGCAAAGGACCTGGGGTTACAATCAAGAATTAGCTACCCAGATTGACCCAGCATCATCTTTCAGGGTAGGAGAGAAAGCTTCAATGAAATAAGAAATTTTCAATCATTTATATTGAAAAAAAAAAAGAAATAAATAGAAATTTTAATTTACAATCACAAGACTTGAGAACCATAGAAAACATAAACAGAGGAAATATATATATATATTATTTAACAGTTAAACTGTTTACATCTCTAGATGGGAAAATGATATCTGTAACTTTTGAGGACTGGATCTGTTCCTGGGGCACTCAGAGAGGGGCATCACATGGGACTGAGGGTGTGGTTGTGAATAGATTCCAATGTGATGACATCAAAGAAAAAGAGGTGGGAAAAATCTGTACTGGAAAAACAGGAAAGGGGAGGTATAATGGAACAATTAGTTCACATGAATAGATGCAAAAGACCTATTACAATGGAGGAAAAAAAGGGAGGGGGATGAGGATTGATCTCATCAGTTTTGGCTCTAAGAGAGAATAACTTAAATCATTTAGTTGTGCATATAAATTTATTTAATCCTATAAAATAGAAGGAGAAAGAGGAAAATAAAAGGGAGGAACAGAATAGAAGGGAGGGCAGAAACTCTAGTGAAGAAGGTAAGAGAAGAAAGGAAGGGTGTTAGAAGATAAGGTAGTGGGTGGGGTGGGTAAAAAAAGGACTAATAAGAGAAAGGAGAGAGGTTATAGGAAATAAGGTAGTGGGTGGTGTGGGTAAAAATAGGGTGAAAAGAGAACAAAAGTATAGAAAGGTGACAAAATAGGATGGAGGGAAACACAGAGCTAGTAATCATAACTGTGAATGTGAATGGGATGAACTCTCCCATAAAATGGAAGTGAATAGTAAAGTGGATTAAAAAACAGAATCTGCAATATATTGTTTACAAGAAACTTATTTGACACAGAGAGACATACAGAGTGAAGGTAAAAAGCTGAATCAGAATTTATTATGTTTTACCTGAAGTAAACAAAGCAGGGATAGCAATTCT
Source organism: Sarcophilus harrisii (assembly GCF_902635505.1). Taxonomy (NCBI): domain Eukaryota; kingdom Metazoa; phylum Chordata; class Mammalia; order Dasyuromorphia; family Dasyuridae; genus Sarcophilus; species Sarcophilus harrisii. The sequence goes on along the minus strand of NC_045430.1, from coordinate 80,293,401 downwards.
GATCTCAGATAAAGCAAAAGTAAAAATAGATCTTATTAAAAAAGATAAGAAAAGAAAGTACATATTGATAAAGAGTACTATAAATAATAAAGTAATCATACTAAGTGTGTATACATTAAGCGATAGAGCAGGCAAATTCCCAGAGAAGATTTTTAAGCCAGTAATAGGAAGAAATACACAGCAAAACCATTCTAGTGGGGGATCTCAACTTTCTCCTCTCAGAATCAGATAAATCTAATCACAAAATAAACAAGAAAGAAACTAGAGAGCCTGATAGGATCCTAGAAAATCCAGATATGACAGACTTCTGTAGAAAACTGAATAGGGAAATAAAGGAATACATCATTTTCTTGGCAGCACATGACAGCTACACAACAACTGACCTTATATTAGAGCATAAAAATCTCACAATCTAATGCAGAAAGGCAGAAATGGAAAATGCTTCCTTTTCAGACCACAGTGCAAAAAAAAAAAAATATTTTCAATAAAAGGAGAAGAAAAAGACTAAAAACCAATTGGAAATTAAATAATCTAATTCTAAAGAATGAATAGGTCAAACAAACCATGGAAACAATCCATGATATCATTCAAGAGAATGACAACAATGAAACAGCATACCAAAACTTATGGAATTCAGCCAAAGCAGTTCTTAGGGGAAATTTTATATCTCTGAATAGCCACATGAATATAATAGACAAAGAGGAGATCAGTGAATTGGGCATGCAACTAAAAAAGCTAAAAAAGGACAAATTAAAACTCCCAATTATATATCAAATTATAAATTCCATAATTCAAATGAGAGATTAATAAAAATAGAAAGTAAGAAAATTATTGAACTAATAAATAACACTGAGTTGATTTTATGGAAAAATCCAGCAAAACAGATAAATTTTTGGTTAATATGATCAGAAAAAGGAAAGAAAAATCCAAATCACCAACATCAAAAATGAAAAAGGGTGAACTTACCACCAATGACAAAGAAATTAAAGCAACAATAAGGAGTTATTTTGTTCAACCATATGGCAGCAAGTCTGAACATCTAACTAAAATAGATGAATATTTACAAAAATACAAATTGCACAGGTTAACAGAAAAGAAAATAAATTACTCAGAGTCCCATTTTAGAAAAAGAAGTTGAAGAATTTATTAATGAACTCCCTAATAAAAAATCTCCAGAGTCAGATGAATTCATAGGTGAATTCTAAAGAACAATTAATTCCAATACGATGTAAACTATTTACAAAAATAGGTCAAGAAGGAATCTAGCCAGATTCCTTCTCTGACACAAATAAAACACTGACATCTAAACCAGGAAGAGTCAAAACAGAGAAAAAAAATTACAGACCAGTCTCTGTAATGAATATTGATGCATATATTTAAAATAAGATATTAGCAAAGAGATTACAGCAACTTCTTAGCAGGATAATATACTATAACAAGTGAAATTTATACCAAGAATGCAGGGCTGATTCAGTATCAGGAAAACTATTAACATAATTGACTATATCAATAACAAAACAAACAGAAATCATATGATAATCTTAATAAATGCAGAAGTTTTCAACAAAACACAGCATCCATTCCTATTAAAAAAAAATTAGAGAGCATAGGGATAAGAGGAGTTTTCATTAAAATAGTAAGCAGTATCTATCTAAAACCTATTGCAAGCATTTGAACCTATTCACAATAAGATCAGGGGGTGAAACAAGAATGCCCATTATCCCTCTATTATTCAACATTGTAATAAAAATGTCGATTTTAGCAATAGGAAAAGAAAAAGAAATTAAAAGAATTAGAATAAGCAATGAAAAATAAAACTATCACTCTTTGCAGATGATATGATGATATATTTAGAGAATCCCAGAAAATCATCCAGAAATCTATTGGAAACAATTCACAGCATTAGCAAAGTTGCAAAATATAAAATTAAGCCACAAAAATCATCGGCATTTCCATATATTATTGCCAAAGCCCATAAGTAAGAGATAGAAAGAGAAAATTCCATTCAAAATTACTGTAGACAGGGGCAGCTAGATGGCATAGTGGATAGAGCACCAGCCCTGAATTCAAATCTGGCCTCAGACATTTAACAATTCCTGGCTGTGTGACCCTGGGCAAGTCACTTAACCCCAATTGGCTCGGGGGGAAAAAAGAAAAAGAAAAGAAAAAGGAAAAAAAAAGAAATACTGTGGACAAAATAAAATGCTTGAGGGTCTACCTGCCAAGGCAAGCCTAGGAACTATATGGACACAATTACAAAACACTTCTCTCACAAATAAAATCAGATCTAAACAATGGGAACAATATCAATTACTCATGGGTAGACTGAGCTCATATAATAAAAATGACAATTCTGATTTTTCTTAACAATTGTGATAGATAAGGGAGAAAAATTTTCTGATTTCTCTTATAAAGTATTGTTCGTTAAAAATAAATAAACATTAAAAAAATACATGTGAAAAAAACACTCTAAAAAGAAGCTATTTTTAATTATGGTAAAAGTCAATACTGGTCCCAATCAATTCCAGAATAACAGACAATCACAAGATTTTAGAACTAGAATAGACCACAGTTTTATTTTTGTACTGATCCAATTGTTGGAAATTTTTCCCTACAGTAAGTTTCAACTTGTATCTTTGCAGCTTTCACTTCCTATCTCTAATCTTGCTTTCTGATACCAAACACAATATATAAGTCCACCTTCACACAAACAGTCCAATAATCTTTTCTCCAGCAAATATGTCTCAAGTTTCTTTTTCAACAGCCCACTTGTGACATAGACTCAAGGTCCTTCATTATTCCTGCCAACTTCTTATAGACATACTCTAAATGATCAATAATTTTCTTAAATTGTGATATCTAGTACTTAACATAGTAATCCAAATGAAGTATGATGAGGTCAGAGCATGAAGGAACTATCACCCGGATGCTTTGTCAGTCTTCATGCAGTGAAAGGTCACATCTACTTTTTTGGCTGTCACATTACACTGTTGAGCTTTTAGTCCTTTAAAATCTCTAGAGTGATAAAGACAAAATGCTATTTAATCATGCTTTCCTGTCCTGTACTAGGAAGACATTTTTATAAACCTGATTATGAAAGTTAACACTAATTTCCATAATTTTTCTTGCATTTGATTCATCTCGGGTCTCTAGTATGTCAAAATCTATGTCAAAATATTGGTGGACCTTGGATATCATCCAGTGTGTAGTTATTCCTCCCAGATTTGCTCATCTGTAAATCTGATAAACATGCCATCTCTATGTCTTCATTCAAGTCATTGATTAAAATGTTAAACAGAAAAACATTAAGCACAGATTTTTCAGACACTGCCCTGGAGATTTTCAAAATAAACATTGAATTATTAGCAATAACTACTTTTTTTTTAGTCTGGTCATCCACCAAATTTTGAATCCATCTATGAATGAACAAATGAATGAAAATCATTTATTATCTATTTACTGTATGTTAGGTATCTTATAGACAAAAAATACAAATTTTATGTTCTAGTTGAGGAAGGGACATAATTATAGAAGAATGAAAATGGCAAGGTTAAGTTTTAGAATGGAAAGTCAAAAAACTGGTGAATGTCCACTTACATTATTTCTACTGTATTTCTGGAAGTTTTTATTTAACTATAAGTTGAACAGCAAGAGGTACAAAGCTAGAACTAGACAGAGGAGAATACACATTAAAGCAATGTAGAAAATGGCTGGGTGAAAATCATCATGCACTCAAAGTGTTCAGAGTAGTGTTACTTAGCCTCTTACTCAGTACGGTCTCCTAGAGGTCCAGTTTGTATACAGCCACTCGTTTATTAAGCACCTAGCACATACACTATACTAAGCTCTAAAATACTAAACAAATAGAAACAAACAAAAACCAGAAAAGATTGGAACAGCCCCTTGACCTCATTGAGCTTACTTTTACAGAAGAGACATGTAGACAAGTGACAAAGTGGTTAGAGCCCTGGATTTGGAGTTTGCAAGACAAGTTGAGATCTTGTTATGTCACCCTGCTAGTTTTGTGATCTAGGGCAGATAATTATACTAAAACTCAATTTCTTCACTTCTCTCTCTCTCCTTTTCTGTTTCTGTTTCTGTTTCTGTCTCTGTCTCTCTGTGTCTGCCTCAGTAAAAGAATTAATAGTAGCACCCATCCCTCAGGCTTGTTGTGAAGATCAAATGATTTAAGATATAAAGTCTTTTGCAAATTTTAAATCTATAAAAATGAAAGCAAACATCATTATTATAAGTAAACACATAACATGTACAAAATGACCATAAGGGAACTGGGTGAGGTGCATTAAAAATTGTGACAGATAAGAGAGGAAAAATCACATAGGAGATTATGCTTGATTTTAGCCTTGAAAGAAACCAGGAGTTTTGAGAAGCAGAAGGAGGGAGTGTGTTCAAGGTATAGGGGCAAACCAGGGCCAAGGAAAAGATGCCTGGAGCATCATTGTAAGGATGAAAAAGGAGACTAGTATTACTGGGTAATAGAGTATGTGGAAAGGTTTTATATTAAGAAGATAAAAAAGTAGGTAGAAACCAGAATGTGACAAATATAGGAACATCTCTTTGATTCTAGAAGCAAAGTGATAATGCAACTTATCTTTCTCCACTTTGTAGGAGAGAATGAAATTCATACATTGCCTAACAGTAATTGTATTGTTTGAGTAAGAGAGGGGTAATATGTTCAGATCTGTATTATAGGAAAATAATTGGAAGCAATGTGAAGAATGTATTAGAATGAAAGAAGTCTTAAATCAGGAAAATCAGAAAAGTAGATGTTCCAAAAGTATAAGTAAGAGGTGATGAGGATGGCAGATTGTGTCAATGCAGAGAAGGGGAAATGTGTAAAAAAGGTAAATGTCTTGCATTTATTCTAGATAGCTTTATATTTTTTCTATAAGATTATTATGGTATGCTTTTTAAAAGGTTTTATAAAAACCTAGATAAACTATGTACAGAACTCCCTTTATCTATAACTTTTTAAATGATTTTTAAAAAGGCAACAAAATTGATTTGTCTTGATTAAGTCATAATTGTTGTTTGTTGTTTTCTTTTCTTAATGTTTTTTAAACATTTCTGGAATTATGTGTTGTAGAATTTTCCCAGAAATTGAAGTTAAGCTCATTGACTTAAATTCATCAGAATCATTTATTTTCCCTTTTTGAAAATTTGGGTGTCATATGTCTTTCTCAAATCTTATGATACTTTTGCTTCTTCTATGACTTTTCAAACATCCACCAATAGAGGGTAAGTAATAACATGTACCAGTTTTTTCAGTAACTGAGTGGTAGTCCACTAGGGATCAAGTAATTTGAATTTATCAAAGGCACCTATGTGTTCTAATGTTTTACCTTTGCTATGAATTCCTCGTTAGTCATTTTGTCCCATCATTTCTAATGCAAAGATCACTCTTGACAGGGAAGGCAGAAATAAAGCAAATTCAAAAACTAGACCAAAACTGAGCAATGGTCATCTCTTTAGTGTTAATTATCCTATCATTATAAGAATCAATCCTTTTTTGACAAAGAGACCTAATTCAGTTTCAATTAAATCAATGATGGACAGAAACAGCTACACCCAAAGAAAAAAACACTGGGAAATGAATGTAAACTGTTTACATTTTTGTTTTTCTTCCTGTGTTATTTTTACCTTCTGAATCCAATTCTCCCTGTGCAACAAGAAAACTGTTTGGTTCTGTACACATATATTGTATCTAGGATATACTACGGCATATTCAACATATATAGGACTGCTTGCCATCTAGGGGAGGGGGTGGAGGGTGGGAGGGAAAAATCGGAACAGAAGTGAGTGCAAGGGATAATGTTGTAAAAAAAAATTACCCTGGCATGGGCTCTGTCAATAAAAAGTTATTATAATTAAAAAAAAAAAAAACAAAGAAAGAAAAGGGGCCCTGGTCAAGCCAAGGCTTTAAAACCCTGAAAAAAAAAAAAAAAAAAAAAAAAAAAAAAGAATCAGTCCTATCTCTTTATTTAATCATCTTATTTATTCATCTCCTTTTCCTTAGTAGAGATAAAAAAACAAAATAAATTTAAAAAAATTAATTTTCCTTTGTTTGCCTCAGCAGACTCAGCTCATTCTGAGTTTCCACATTCATTATATTACTGATGAGGTTTAGATTTGACGTACCCAAATGAAAATGAGGTCTAGTGGCAGGTTCGGGGTATAGGGAGTCAAATGGAGCTCCCCTGCAACCCCTTTGGATTTGGCACCAGGGTAAGGAGTTAAATGAGGTCTAGTGAGTGGCTGCGTAAGAGTCCCCTGTAAAGGAATTTACAGACCCGAAAACCTAGATTGATAAAAGAGGTTTATTATGGGGATTGGAAGTAAGGTTCAAGTCTAGTTAGTAAAAGGTGTTAGGTAAATAGAGGTTGGCACTGGAAATTATTCCAGTGGGCAGAGGCTCCTAGGGGTGCCAAGAGGGCTGGCTTGTTTGGAACCTCTGCAAAGAGAGGACTCCAGCTTGGCTCCTTTTAAAATGAGAGATTTAGCTAAAGGGGCCTGTGGGTGGAGTCCCAAGTCGTCTCCTTGCTGGGTTTCAGCTAGAGCTAGAATTTGCTTGGTGGGGGTTGGGAAACCCGAGCAGATCATTAGCTGATGGGGGCTGGAACATCCCAAGTTGGCTCAGATCCAATGTGGGCTGGGAGAAGCTCAGATCTCCTATTGGAATTCAAAGGGATGCTTTTGACCAGGATTTGTGAATCAAAGGTCCTAGCTTCTTGAATTGATAATGCATCAGCCAAGGGAGGTTGGGGATCATCTGAATCACAAAATCAATTTAAAAGGATCACAAATCAGTTTCTTAAAGGGACCATAACCTGCTTCATTACTTTTATAGTATCATGATATTTTGTTATACCCATTCCCTGTTACCTACTCTGCCTCACTTTCTATACACAAATTATAAAAATCTCAGTTTGTTAATGAGTTCTCTGTATATACACATTGGTCTCTTAAGGTGACTTGCAATGGAATTATTTCCCTTTATGTCTCCAGAATTTCATTCTTCAGAATTATTATTATTAATAATAATTATTACTTATTTCTCTTATAAAATGTTACTCCATGGATTCTTTCCTATGCTTCCTCTGAATCCTTTGAGATTTGCTCTTCCAGAATCCAGCTTCTTAAACTGTGGGTTATGATCCCATATGGAGATTTTGTAACTAAATGTGGAGATTAGAAAACTATGATTTATTATCAATAAATGTTTGATATGTAGACATAGTTTGGAAACCTACATATTCAGGCTTATGTAAAAATTTCTTGGGCAAAAAGGGATCATGAGTGGAAAAAGTTTTAAGAATCTTTTTTCTAGAGTCTCTATCAAAGACTTTAAGAGGGAGCAATATTTTCCCCAAAATTTTCAACATTTTTGTTTTATCAATTAATTCCTCCTGATGGGTAAAAATCACATTCAAGACAAATTTTACACTTGATACTGATGAGGTCTAGATTTGGGGTACCCAAATGAAAATTAGGTCTAGCGTCAGGTTTGGGGTACAGGGAGTCAAATAGAGCTCCCCTGCAACCCCTTAGATAAGGAATTAAATGAGGTCTAGTAGCAGTGTAAGAGTCCCCTGTAAAGGAATTTACAGACCCAAAAACCTAGATTGATAAAAGAGGTTTATTATGGGGTTTGAAAATAAGGTTAAAGTCTAGTTAAGGAAATGGGTGAAAGTAGAGATAAGAGAGCACTGGAAACAGTGTTCCAGTGGGCAGAGTGTCCTTGGTGCCATTCATGGTGCTGGCATGTTTTGATCCTCTGCAAAGAGATGACTCCAGCTTAACTCTTTTATAAGGAGAGATTTAGTTAAAGGGGCCCATGGGTGGAGTCCCAAGTTGGTTCAGATCCGATGGGGGCTGGTAGAGCCCAAGTTGGCTTAGATCCAGGTGGGGGCTGGGACAAGCCTGGATCTTCTATTGGAATTCAAAGGGGTGCTTTTGACCAGGATTTGTCAATCAAAGGTCCTAGCTTCTTGAATTGATGCTGCATCAGCTAGGAGGGGTTGGGAATCAGAAAGGAATAAATCAATCTGAAAGGACTAGTTTCTTAAAGGGACCACAATCCGCATCAATACTTATTCCACCTTTTGAAAGATGAAATAATTATTGTCATATTAATAAATAATTGGGCTACATTTTTGGCAAAGAACTCCAATAGACATTGAGATAATCCAAGTGCTATTGTATTATATCATTTCTTTGTCATTTTTGTGATCTATTTACTGAATTCAAATTTATTTCCTCCTTCTCTCTAGGTGATCTGTAGCATACTCCAATAACAAAATTGCTTCTGTTTTTCCTTACATTAATTTTCATCTAAACATTCTTTACCATGCTTCTTCCTTTAAATGACCTTTTTTTTTAACCACACATATGCATTCAATATAAAATATGACTCTAACCTCCTACCTCTTTTTTACCTTGAATTTTTTTTGTTATTATTTGTTTATTTACTTTCTTTCTTTTGTAAAAAGGAGATTACAAATTATGCAATCCACTCCCCACATTTGGGGAAATCATAGGCTTCAACTCATCCAGCTTTCAATGGATAAGCGTTACCCTGAGGAAACCACCTTAATCAAGGAATCATCCTTGCCAGGTAAATATGTACTTTGTTTATTTTCATGAAGTGTACAGGCTCAGATCCAAATTCCAGTTCCAGGCTTTATTCCAATAAATCATACCTATGGAGTCAAATTTGCCTCCTTTTATTTGGACCTCTAATTCTTGTTTCTTGCTTAAACTTTGGTCACTCATATTTATATGTATTAGGTGCTATTCTTCTCTGTGCATTAAAATTACTGTCTTGTTTGGTATATATACATAAAAGTTTTCTCTTTCCACCATTCCTTTTAGTTTAAAGTTCTCATTTAAATTTATAAGACACATGGCAATTAGATGGGCAATGACTAAAATACTGGACTTGGAATCAAAAAAGCCTAAGTTCAAATTCATTTTGAGACAGTTATTATTTGTGTGATCCTAGGAAAGACACTTAACTTCTGTCTGGCTCTATAACCTCATCTATAAAGCAGAGATAATAGCACCTGCCTTCTAGGGTTTTTATGAGGAGAAAATGAGATGATATTTATAAAATACTTTGCAAACTTGGAAGTGCTATGTAAATCAGTAATCTTCATCATTATCTTCTTTCTCTTCCTCTTCCTCCTCCTCACCATCAACCACAAACCATTGTCAGATATATTTAATTCTTTCCAGTAGTTTGCTATATGTATATTTCAATCCATGGTATAAAAATCTAAATCTCATTTTCAGATGTCACTTTCTTAGTCATCTGTTAATTTCTTAAGTCAATTTTTTTGTCATCTGAATCCCCTGATTTCAGTGAGAAGCAGTGAAGAAAACATAAACTGCACCCCTATGGTCTTTAGTATCTTTGCCAAGAATATTTGGCAATTCTTTCTGGGTTCCTTTTGTCAGTATAATTTGTGCCTACATAAAACAGAAGTGAGTATTATTCATCTATTTTGATGTCTTGGGAAGTCTTTTATCATATCCTGAGTATGTAACAAACTTCTTTAGTGTTGCTAATAGGTTGACAAGTAGCTCTCTCAATACCCTTGCGAAGGGTATCTTCAACCATTTTTCCTCTGACCTTTCCTTTTCTCTAAACTGTTAATTCTGTGACTACATAAAACTCCCTTGAAGCATAAACAGTTTCTTCCTCCTGAGAATATCCTTCTCTTTTTTTTTTTTCAAGTTCTTCCTTTATCTTTTTTTTTTTTTAACTCCAACTATACAGTTGTTCTTTTCCTTTCCTTTTTATTCCTAGTGACATTATTTTACTCTCCAATCTCCTGAAGAGGGTAATTTTTACCCCAAAGTGATCTCTGTATCATCATAGTTGTTATTGTTATTGTTTAAAGGCATTTCATAAATTGGAGGATATAGTAGAAATACTTTTGAGTCCATTGACCACCTCTTTCAAGAACAAGATCAATCTAAACTTAGAAACAGAAATCATTTGGTCATGCTATAAATATAAAAATCACAATGTCTGTAAATCTTTGCACCTTCTTCCTACAATTCACCATTTTTTCTTTCCACCAATTCACTATAACAAATTATTTGACCTATCTTGGTTTACCATTTGCCTTTTCTTTCTTCTTGAATACTTCATCTTTTGTAAATCCCCTTTTCCCCTAATATTACATAACATTAGATACAATAATACCTAAATTAGATACATTTTTCTATCTCCTTCACCTTTCTCTCATCAAAGCCATAAATAAAAATGGGATCTAGAGATTGTTAGTTTTCACATTTCTATCATTTTCTTCAAAATTTCCTCTCACCAAATCCGGTCTCTTCCTTTCACAAGTCCAAACCTGGTTCAAACTAACTATACACATTTTCTTTTCCTTCTTCAACTAAAGTCATCTTTCTTCTTTAGTGTCATTTCCTATTACTGTCTCTCACAGAAGCTGGAAGTATAAACATATAATAAAGTAAAATTTATACTGCTACTTAAGAACTTATTTCCTTTATGTAGAGAAATGGAGAGCATCAGGAGCCGAATGAAATTTATACATTGCCTGACTGTTATCATATTATTTTTGTAGCAAATTTTTTGTATGGTTTTTTGCACTTATTTTTTTACTTCAGGATAGAAGGGATGTAGTAGAAATAGCAAAATTATTGTTATGAAAAAGCAGAGAACAATAATATTTTTAGGAATATAAGACTAGGAATCAAAATCAAAATGAAAAAAAAAAAAATCCTTCCTAACTGAGTAACCTTGGAAGTCATTAAACTTCTCTGATACTCACTTTTTTCATTCCTTTCCTGGCTTTGTTTATACCTTTTGGTACTTTCCCACCATGACACAACTTCGGTTTCACCCTGATCATCACTTGTAATTTCTCTCCCTGGAACATCATTCAATCCTCCACATGCAACCCCTTCTCTCTTTGCCCATTCTGACCCCTTAGTGCCATATCCCACTTCTCTTATTAATGAGTTCCTCTAAGAAGTTCCATTTGGAAAAGATGCATAGGCTGGCAATGTTTCATTTACCTTCTGTATTTGTTTCTTACTTTCCAGACTTCATCACTTACCCTATAAATATAATATGGTTTTATAAACAATGTGTTAGATATGTGAAAATTCAGAATGCATAAAAGTTGGCAAGGGAAGCTAAGGACGATAATCCAAAGAGGAGTTTTGGAAGCTATATTAGGAAAATTAGGAAGATCAAAGAAGGACTAGGACCTTTCCTGAGAATGGGACAATTGTAATTGATTTGTCAAAAAAGTTAATTTGTTAAATTTTTATTATTTCTGCGTAAATGATCTTTACATTATCAAAGATGAAAAAAGAAAGGGCTAACAGGAAGCAGATACTCAAAATAAGTAAGGGAATACTAAGAGAGCATCTTGTTGCTCCTGATGAATTCAAATCATCTGATCTAGAGAGACTTCATCCTAAAAAATATGGAAGATATAATTACTTAGGCAATGGCAGTGATATTTGAAAGACCACTGAAAATAGAGGAAGTACCACAAGACTACAAAATTTTCAAAAGTCCAAAATTTCAAAAGTCAAGAACAACAAAAAAAAAGGTCTGAAAATATTGTCTAACAAGTTGAACTTGTATTTATGGAAAATCTCTAGGATATATCAATCAATAAATAGTTGGTAAATAACTATTTACTAGAAAGGGAGGAAACTTTAATAAATATTCAGCATGGTAACAGCATGCCAGACTAACCTCATTTCAAATTTTAAAAGGATCATTAATTAGTAGAGAAGGGATATGCTATATATACTATTAGTTTAAATTTTAGCATAACTTTTGAAAAAAAAATCTCATATTCATGGGGAAAAAATGGAGAAATATGAATTAGATGACATTCTTCAGAAGAACAGAGAACTGGCCAGATGGGCACATTTGATGAGTAGGTTTTAATGATTCTATGTCAACGTGGCAGGCAATCTCATGTGGAGTACCCTAAGGATCTCTATTTGGCCCTCTGCTATTTAATATTTCATCAATATCTTGGATTAAAAACAGATATAGAACTTAATGTATTTACAGATAACATATAGGTTAGAGAAGTAGCTACCATACTAAATAATATCAAAAATTTAAAAATATTGTTATGTTAGAACAATGGTTCCCTAAGTTTTTTGTTCCACAAACTCCTTTGACAAAAATAAAATGTATTGTGAACCCTACGGTAATTTGATGTGGTGTTTATAAAAATTTTTTAGATTAAAAAATATAATGGCTATAATGATAACTTTTACCTCCTTGATAAAATTACCATTTTAAATATATAATTATGATAAAAATAAAATTTTATTCTACCTATAATTATGAAAATTCTACAATAATCAAAATTCCTTACATGGAGGTTTGGGAGCTCATGGCTCTGCCCTTCAGTCAGACAAATGGTTCAATCAAGAGGACAGAAGGTAGGTTACAGTAGACATTTCTTTCATGTATAGCTTAGACTAGATAGCCTTTGAGATCTTTTCCATTTGCCAGATTCTGTTATTTTTTGATTCTGTGTCAGGCCAATTAGGTAAAAGTATTGTGTTAGGACTCCTTCAGATTAAAAATGTTGTAATTGTTTTCAACACAGTGGAGCTAAAGATAACAAGGATCTTGATTTTGGAGGGCAAAGATTGATCTGAGCATCAGAATATGTTGTCTCTAGTTCTGATTCTGCCACAAGTTTTAAATTTAAAATAAACTCAGGCTTTCTAGGCCTGTTTTCTTATTGGAAAAACGAATGAGAGAAATATTAATATTTCTTGGCTGTAAGATTTTGGGATTTGCAACATGTCATCTGTATCACATAAACATTTTGGAGACAGCTGGTGGTATAGGGAATAGACTCGGAGGGGTCCTCAAACTTTTTAAATAGGGAGCTAGTTCACTATCCCTAAGACTGTTGGAGGGCCGGACTATAGTAAAAACAAAAACTTTGTTTTGTGGGCCTTTAAATAAAGAAACTTCATAGCCCTGGGTGAGGGGGATAATTGTCCTTAGCTGCTGCATCTGGCTCATTTGAGGACCCCTGGGAGGTTTAGGCCTGGAGTCCTGAATCCAAATCTGGTTTCAGATACTTATTAGCTGTCCCAACTTATATTGGGACAAGTTGTTTAACCTCAGTTTACCTAAGTTTCCTCAGCTGCAAAAAAAAAGAATATTAATAGAATATATCTCAAAAATAATGTTAGGATCAAATAAGGTAAAGCTTTTTAAAAGAACTTAGTACAATGGCTGGCATATAGGAATTGGTATATCAATGTTTATTCACTTTCATTTCTCTTCCCTGATACCTTTATGCCTTTTTCAGGTTCTATAAGACATAACTACAGGACTAATTATTTTAATCATCACTATCATTATTATTAATAATAAAGACTCCCATTCACATAATTGTTCTATAATTTATAGGGAGCTTCTCTTGCAACAATCCATGCAGTGGTCTTATTATCATCTGTTAGTTGTTATTAAAAATAATTATGATATTAAAAGCTCATATTTATATAGATGGGAATCTAGCTGGTAATGATTATTATTTGAATTCTTTTTTAATCATTCAAGTTGGGGAGGAAATATTTGGAAATAGCTACTGTTAGGAAAAATTGATCTCTTTTATATGATAATTTTCATATAGTTTGTCAATGTTAAGCAATGGAATGGTGTATGGAGAGCCAAGAAATGCAGTTGTAGAATTCCGGTAGGTGTTCATTGCTTCATTTCTCTCCACTCTTTCCCTGTTTAGGATAACAGAGAAGAAAATTATCTCTATATCATGTAATCCTAGAATTGTAATGGGCTGAGGTTTGAGTTGATGCATTGAGGTCCCAAGTACATGAGGCTAAATAGTAATTGGACTATACTCTATTAATATACATGATTGGATAAAGAATGGTCCCTGCCCACTCTCCGTGCAAGTCCTGATGTGTTGTATAGCATAGGAAATGACGATTTTGGTGGGTGGAGACAGAGAGACAGGAAGGGAAGCTGGGGGAGATTGACCTTGGTTCCAATTCTCCTGGCTGCTGGTCCTGTGACTGCTGATCCAGCTAGCTTCTTGACTCAGCTGCACACATTGCTATCGCTGATTCTCTTCCACCTCCGATCCTTCTTCACTGAGAATAAAGACTGACGATTTTCCCCTAACCTAAATTCCTGCCTCCTGCTGATTTAAAAATACACGGTCTTCACATAGAATGACTAAGATAAAAAAGTATCAACTCACTCTTCCAATCTGAGAAAGAGAAAATTTGCTGTAGAAAGTCAAAAGTATATCCTACCCAACAACAGTGTGTGTGTGTGTGTGTGTGTGTGTGTGTGTGTGTGTGTGTGTGTGTTAGTTGATCAGAAGCCAAAGAATTTCTGGCAAGATGTCCTTTCTTTTCTTGCAACAGAAAGCAAACTACTAACTTTCAGAAGTTCAATAAAAATACTAAAAGCAATGTGTCAAAGAAGAGAGGCAAGTTTAAAAATTTAAGACCATGCCATTTGGAAGACTTTTTAAAAGCTGCCTTAGGATCAAATTCAATAGCTTTAAAGATATCTTTAAAATTGTGCAAGAAAAATCAGGAACTTGAGTGAGCTTCAAATGATGAGCTCACTTTCTGACATTAACTCATTTAGATTTGCCCTTTTAAAAATTGTATTATTTATGTCCATCCACATGAATAAAGGTTGGACTGTCATCTTAAACATTTTTCCCAAAGTCCAATTTCATTTTTAACTTTTAAAAACTAAGATCTTAGTGGCTGAACTTGGTAATGTTGCAACAAGTTCATTAAATGTGGCAATATAAAGGTCAAAATAATAAGTGCTGTATCATGTGCTTTTTCAAATTAATTTGCCTAATTGGAGTATCTAATTTCTTCTCAAATCTTTACTCTCATAAAATAGGCATTTAATTACTTAATATGAGTCCAAGTATACAAAAAGATACATATGTATGTGTATGTGTGTGTATATATATATATATATATATATATACATAATACATATATCTGTATATATGTATACACACATATGCTCTCTCCTTTCTTCTCTCTTTCATTCTCTCTAGAGTGAAAGACAGACAGAGCTCTGAGACAAAGAAAAGTAGACAAAGATGATATTGGTTTGCTCTACTGGCAGGCCAGAATGATTAAACATCATAATAAGATGACATAATTATGGCTAAATGTTTTAAAGTCTTCTGAGTTCTAAATATACAATCTAAAAGTACAGTCAGAGAGGTGTAGCTGAATAATAGTTTCTCTGCAAATATCTGAGAATTTTAGTAGCCTGAGAACTGAAATCAAGTTAATTGTATAATATGGCAGCCCTATCTAATGCAATTTAAGATAGTATTAATATAGGAATAGATTATCCAGAAGGAGAGAGAAGATAGTAGATAATATTACTCTAAGCTCTGGCAAAGACACACATATAGACAAAAGATTATGGTTTTTTTTTTTGTTTTGTTTTTTTTTGTTGTTGTTGTTGTTTTTTTTTTTTTTTAGCCTGATACTTAGCAATTCTGTTCACGAATGTATTTGGAATAGGGTTTCTTAACCTGGGGTCCTTGGATGGATTTTAGGTGTTAACTTGGAAGAAGAAAAATAGCAGCAACAGCAGCAGTAGCAACACATCTTTATACCTCATCACTCTTAATTTTAGTACCTTCCCTGTGTTGAATGTCTACATTTCATTCCATATATAGTTTATCCATAACTATTTGCATGTTATCTTCCCTATTACACAATGATCCTCTTGAAAACAAGTTCTGTCTTTTGCCTTTCTTTGTATTCCTATCTTTTAAAACATTCTGGCATCTAGTTGATACTTAATAAATGTTTGTTGACAAACTTTCCGATCATTTTTTGATTTCCTATGTAATACTATATATTTCATTTTATATATTAATTAAAAATAAGGATTATTGATTTTACTGGACTGGTAAGGGGCATATGACAAAGAAAAAATGTTAAGATTCCTCTTACCCAGAGAAATGGAACAGGATGCTGAAAAGCCTGGAAACTGTGTTGTACTGGGACAAATTGAAGGAAATGGACATGTTTAATTTAAAGAAGAGAAATCTTGTAGGATATCTGTTAGCTTTCTTTAAGTAACTGAAGCAGTATCATGTTAATAAGGGATTAGACTTGTTCTATTTTATTCCAGATATTCACCAAGTTATAGAGTTAGATTGGAACTGTTACAAGGAAGAAAATTTTAAATAATTAGCATTTCTCTAATTATATAAAACAGGAATGACTTGCTTAAGAAAGTAAGATGTTCCCCATTCCTGGCAGTCTTAAGGATTTCAGATTGCTCAGTGATTTTATAGTGGGAATTCCATTTCTGGTAAAGGTTGGTCTCTGAAGTACCTTCCAACTCTTGAGATTTGGTGATCATAATTCAGATTCCTAAGCTTACACAGTAAAGCTAAAGATTTAATGCTCCATCTTCTCTAATTCACAGACTTATTAACATTTTGTTTCTAAAAACAGGCCCATGCCTAGAGTGTATCCTAAGATATTTGTTGACTTGAAAGGAAAGTAATCTTTTGCCCACTCTTGAAAATATTTTAAGAAAATTGCCATGCAGAAGAATTAATTCACTAGCTCTTAACAGAAAGGATAGATAAGTATAGTTAGGTATTATGGTGTAGGGTTGTAGGTGTTTTTTCTTCTTTAAACATAATATAATAATATGATGGTTCTCTCTGGGAGAGAGGTTTCTTGGGGAGGTTTTCTGGAGGCAGCTTTAGTTTCAGTTACAAGTAAATAATCACCCAAAATTGCAGCCAGCTGATTAAAAAAAGTTCAGATCTTTTATTGTGTCCTTCAATATAGTCCGGTTAGCTCAGAGGCCTATCTCTCTGCTTGGTTCCAAGAGCTCCCTCCGAATGTCTCCAAATCCAAAGGTTTGTCCTTCAGCCTCCAGCCAGCACCAAGGTGGAAGATGCAATGAATCTCTCTTGCCTCGGACAGAGGGCTTGTGGGCTTCCTCCCAGAGTGCTCCTCTCCGACCCCAGTCCATGTTCCCAAGTAACTCAAGCTCTAAGAGCTTCCTCTATATATATGATCTTTCAAAGGTTAACTCCTCCTTCTGGAGGCAGGGCTTAAGGGAGGTGTAAATTCGGATATCTCATACTAAACCGTGTGAACTCCAATGAGTAATTAAATATTTCTTGCTTCTATGAGCTCTCTAAAGGTGTGAACACAAGCATCGTTTCTATCAGTTGTACTTAGTACCTTGTTTCAAGTTATGGCCCAAAATATCTCCTTCTAAGATCAAATCAATCATATTGAATCATGCTAAATTAGATAATTATTGTCTCTATCAACTCTAGTGGCTTAAAAGTTTGTAAAGATTCCAACATAGGGCATTTTATGTCTTGGAAATGGCATGAATAAAAGTATGGAAGGAGAGATGAGAAATATATATTTAATATATCTTCTGTTGATCATCCTACTTGAAATGGATATTTGTGGATTCAGATGAATAGGAAATGTTACTGGAAAGCTATGTTTGAATCTTGGTTCAGAGGGACTACAATAAAAGGGGTTTATGCTTTACCCAATAAACAAGAGGAAAACTTTGAACTATTTTGAATAGGAATGTGACACAATAAAACTATTTTCTAAAGTGACTTTCTACTGCTTAGATTGAAATAGCAGAAGATGATATAGAAAGAGATCAGGCTTGATTAGTGATACCTTTCTAATTCTCTAGCCTGGATTGATAAATAGTTATGATTTAATAATTTCTTTGGCAGAGTTTAGACCTAGGTCTTTTCCTTAGCCTTTTTCTTTTGTTCTTTAACATGGTAAAATTAGTGGCATAAATCTTAGTTCTGGCAAAAGCATTATAAGCAAAAATATAGTTTAGTTTATAATATTATTAGCTTCTGACTCTGTGAAGCTGGACAAATCGCTCACCCTCTCACTGCCAAAGTCAAATTTTTAAGATTTTTAAATTTTAGAGAAGTTACCATTCTGGCCATGATAGAGGGAATTTCCTCATCAAGAATTTCTCTATATAAAAATGACTATATCATTGCAATTTCATCAAGACTTTTCAGAAAACAAGGGATTAAATTCATTATGTATCATTTCATTTATGGCCAGAGAGCACTAAAATTTGGGCTGACCAGATTCTATCATGAGTCACTAACGAAAGCCAGCTGAGAAGCTGCATGGGCAGTTGGTGTTCGTGTCAAAACTCAGAGTTGCTAAGTTAAGTTGCTGTTGTTACAAGGAAAGCTGGCTAAGCCCCTATTTACAGAAGGATCTGAGTAAATAGATAAGAAGGGAATAAATGAGAACATCCAATTCGCAACGTCTAAACCAAGTCAAACCACGGTAAGGCTAACGAAAAGGGAAAATTGAAACCTAAAGAAGTCTGAGTCAAAATCACCAGTAAACTGAGAAGCTCAGAAATGAGAAGGATAATTTTTCTGTTATAATAAATTCTAGATGTTTGTAAGCCTCTTTTTTCATTCTATTTTGGGGCAGCAATCTTTACCTTCCTACAGGTTATAGGACTTACCCTCAAAATAAGTGAATTAATCAAGTAAGCATTTATTTTGCATCTCTGTGTCAAGCATTCTATTAGATTGGGAATAAAAAGATAATAATGGCTCTTGTAGGATTTTTTTTTCTAATTATAAGAACATGAAGATATATATGAAAATAAAAAAAAAAAACCATACAAAATATATATACAACAGATTGGCAATGAGGTTGTACTGCTAAGGCACTAGTTGCTGGGGAAGACTTTTTTCAGAGGTTCAAAAAAGCTCCAGTTCTAAAAGATAAGATTAAAGAGGAAATATATTACAGGCTTTGTTATCCAACAAGAACACATAAACACTAAAGAAAAAGTATCATATATGAGAAACTAAAAAGACAAAACAAACAAAAAACAAAAAACATAGTCAATATGGCTAGATCATAGAATTTAAGAGAAGAATTATGTGCAACAAGTCTGGAAATGAAGGTTAGACACCTTATAAAATATTTTGATTAACAAAAATGGAGGTTATATTTGATCATAGATGTTTCAAAGAGCCACTGGAATTTATTGAATAAGAACATAACATAGGCATATATTTTACTTGTATTTTAGGACAATAAATTCAGTAGCTAAAAGAAGGAGGGATTGGAGCAGAGAAAAATTTGAATTAGGGAATCTGATCATGAAGCTACTGACATCATTTAGGTGAGATATGATGAAGATTTGAGGTGGAGTTATGGCTGCATGAAGAATGAGATAGTGACAAATACAAGAGATGTTGTGGAGGTAGAAACATCCAGATTTATCAATAGATATATTGGATTAGGGAAAATGAAAATTTACGTATGAGACCAAGATTGAGAACCTTTATGAAGAAAGAATGGAAGTATTTTCACAGTAATAGACAAGGTAAGAAAAATGTGGGTCTAGTGGGAAAGATAATGGATTATGCTTTGAACATAATGAATTTGAGGTTCTTAGAGGATATCCAATTTAAAATGTCTAATAAAAGGTTGTTGGTGTAGTATTAGAATTTAGGAAATAAGAACTGGGTATATATATCTCTGGATATTATTTGCATAGAGGTGATAATTTAACTTAAGGGAATTGATGAGGTTGTTAAAGGAAGGAGCAGCAAATTATATTATAAGAAGTGCCATGACGGAACTTTGATGGACACTTAGTTCATGGGAAGAGAGGG
Source organism: Sarcophilus harrisii (assembly GCF_902635505.1). Lineage (NCBI taxonomy): Eukaryota > Metazoa > Chordata > Mammalia > Dasyuromorphia > Dasyuridae > Sarcophilus > Sarcophilus harrisii. The sequence goes on along the minus strand of NC_045430.1, from coordinate 80,273,653 downwards.
TAAGAAGGGGTGATTTCCTCCAAAAATTGAGGTGACATTGCTATAATATATTTATGTAGCACAAACTCACTAAGATAGGTTTACTGTGCATGCATTACATTAAAATATTGGAATTAAAAAAGGTTAGCAGTTTTTTTAATGGGTAAGTTTTGTATATATGAGTCTGATCAAATACTCAGTAATGGTTTTCATAATTTGGTTAAAAGATTTAAAAATCAATCTTTTAATCAGTGAAAGAGAGCAACTTGGTAGATGATTTTTAAAAATGTTTCTTTTTAGCTTTCAAATTCATTCCATTATAAAATGCATAAGGGTCATAGATTTAGAACTAGAAAGGTTAAGGGAAAAGGATACACATGCATATAGATGTTGGTAGCAGCTCTTTTTGTAGTGGCAAGGAATTGGAAACTGAGTAGATGCCCATTATTTGGAGAATGGCTGAATAAGTTATGGTATACAAATGTTATGGAATATTGTTATTCTATAAGAAAAAATATATATGGTTCTCTAAGAGAGGATCAGCAAGTCAGAAAAGACTGCATAAAGACCTACATGCACTGATGCTAAATAAAATGAGTAGAGCAAAGAGTATATTGTACATAGTAACAGCAAGTTTATGTAATGGTCAACTGTGATGGACTTAGCTCTTCTCAGCAATACGATGATTCAAAACAATGTCAATTGACTTGGGTTGGAAAATGCCACCCATAACCAGAGAGAGAACTATGGAGACTGAATGGGGATCGAAGCACAGTATTTTCATGTGTTTGTTCACTTGTTCTTTCTTGTGGTTTTTCTCTTTTGGTCTGATTTTTCTTGTTCAACATGACAAACATGTTTAAACTATATCTGATTGTTTGCTGTCTTGGAGAGAGGGAAATATGTTTAAAATATGGTAGAAATATATTTAATCTATATTAGATTGTTTGCTATCTTGGGGATAGGAAAGATAAGGGAGGGAAAGAGGTAGAGAACAATTCGGGACATAAAATCTTACAAAAATAAATGTTGAAAGCTATCTTTATGTGTATTTGGAAAAAAAAAAATACTACTGAGAAAATAAAAGATTTGGAAAGGTCCTTAGCAGTCCCCTATTTCAACTATATCAGAGGCTCAATGATTTGCAAAAGTTTTTTAAGTGTCTGAGACAGGATTTAGTTCTAGGGCACCTAACTCAAAGAGCTTTCTGATTCACTTCAACTTTCTCCTGTGAGGAAGATAAGTTTTTTCTTTTACTATTTGCTTAGATATAGTTTCAGATTAAATATTTACCATCGCTGTCTAACTGCATTTCCAACATTTTGGAATTTCTTTCCAGTTCCTTACATGCCATCTTATTAAAGAATCATGCTTAGCTACATAATCAAGAGTCCTTGCTTTGGTCAGAAGGTCTCTATACATGTCTCATGCTACTTTTAAAATTTTCTGGTAATTTTTCTTTTCCAGATTTAAAAAAAAAATTCATATAACAATTTGACATTCAAGATCTGGTTTTCATTGTATATATGTATTTCTTTTTGAATAGATGGCAGAAAATTGCAATCACTCTTCTTTTAAGTTCCCTTAGAATCTTGACTTCAAGTCAGTGTGATATAGCTGATTTGCTTGGAGGAATGGATTTTTATTCTTCACAGTCATGTTCTCTATGGGAAAGAATCATTTCATGACCAGTTAAATCCTGTTCTACAATACCTCTCATTCTTAGAAGTGGAGGTTTTGTTTTTTTTTAAGAAATACTTCCTGAGACCAAGCTTTTCATATAATTAATCCTGATTTGGTTTGGGGGCTAACAATCTGACTGGGACTTGATTAAAAGTGTTTATACAGTAGACTGACTGGAAAAATCTTCTCTTAAGTAAAAAATGCTTAGTGGAGATTCTGAAGTATTCTCCTTTCATAGTGCTACATCAGAGTTACTCAACTGTGTTCCCCATGATTTGTTTTCATAGACATAAAGGTCAGAAGCAACTGTCTATCACAGTGAGGTTTAGTACACTTGAATTTTTTTCTTCCAAATTCAAGGAATGAAACAAATTTACTATGGTTCTGTGATACCAGAATATTTTGTTGTCCTATATAGAACAAATAATTTGAATAAGAAGTTGGAACTTTAATGTTTTTAATCTAAATATGAATGAAAGAAAACAAAGCATAAAATCCCTCCAAATAGAAAATATCAAAAAGACATCATGTAAAAAAATGATGATTTTTCATTTGTTTGAATTTATTTGCAAACAGTTAAACTAACTCAACAAGCATTTACTAAGTATACATTTTATGCTAAGGATAGAAAGAAAAACAAACACAGTCCCTGCTCCCAGGGTCTGCTGAGGAGACAATATGAAAACAGTTGTGTAAAAACAAAATACACAAAAGTTGGAAATAATCACAGATGGACAACATCAGCATTGAGAGATACTAGTAAAGATGAGCCTTAAAGGAAGTCAGGGAAGCCTGGAGATGGAGAGAAGAAAGCAGAAGATTCTAAGCAGGTAGGCACATCTAGTGAATACACAAAGAATAATGAGATGGAGTGTCTTTTGTGAGAATCAGTGTATATTTAGTGTCACTGGATCATAGAACACATGGAGGGAAACAAGATGTCAAATGGGTCATTCTTACTATTAGAACATGCCTCCAGATCAGATACTAATGACAGCAACAAAAAGTGTTTCTATTCTACATCATCATTATTATTTTATCATTCTAGAAAGACCAAACATTAATATATAAAGGATACTAAATATGGCATTAAGTCCCTCCCTTCCCCCCCCCCCTCTCTCGCTCTCGCTCTCCCCTTCCCTGTTTCTCCTTTCCTACCTTCCTCTCTGTCTCTTTCTCTTTCCCTCTTTCCCTCCTTCTCTCTCCCTCTGTCTGTCTGTCTCTCCTTCCCTCCCTCCTTCTCTTCTCTCTCCCTCTGCCTCTGTCTCTCTTGTCTCTCTGTCTCTCCAATCTAAAGGGGGGTGTGGAACCCCACATAAAAGAAATTTTTGTAATAGACTTGAAACAAGTCAACAGATGTTTAGTGGAAAGATCAGAGAGATCCATTTCTGTCCTATATAAAGGAAGGAATTGGAAAAAGTTTGGTACTCTTCCTTGCAGCCCACTGGAGGGGACAGGAGACTGGGAGAAGTGCAATCAATCAAGGTTTGAGAGTTTAGAAACCATGGATTTAGCTTGGAAGGAACATTTTGTTTCCGGGAGTTGAAATCGGGAAAATGAGCAGATTCTAGGTGGAGGTTCTAACTGGTAGCTTTTTTGCCTAAGGAGTTGTCAAAACCAGATCTACATTTTTTTTTTCCTGGTGGTTTATCCTATCAAGATGAGATTGGAGATATTTTTTAATAATCCCTTCAGAATATATAGTGTGTCCTCCCTTCCCTCAAATCAAAGAATTAAGGCTTTCTTTAAAAAGAATCAGAATAGAATAGAGGTTAAGAGTCTGCTTTGTTTATACAATCTAGTAACTCCTTTCCTTTGACTTCTAATACTATTATTTTTCCTGATAAGGATGTTTCTCTCCCAATTTTCAGCACACAGATTTTATTCACTTATTCTATACTTGTAGTGCTGTGTGTTAGTGTTATGATTACTAAACTTTTCCCTTCTCCAACTAATTGCTTACAACTGATTCTGTTCATTTTGGAGCTAGAGAGTAAGTAAATGGATATAAAATGGTACCTTTTCTAAGTCACAAAATCAAAGTAGGGACTTTTTAAAGACTAGATTGACCTTATTGAAGAGGTTTATGCCTGTCCTATTGTCTGTTAAACAGTATTCAGAGTTGTTCCTCCAGAGAGGAAAGGATTTTCCTGTTTAGGCCCTTCACAGCATGTATATGCCATATGTTAACTTCAATTTTTTAGACCATCAGCTGCCTGAAGACAGGGACTAAATTTTCCTTTTATAACAGGCATTATCATAGTGAAATGCTTTGAATATATTAGGCTCAAGTCAAGAAGTATTTATTAAGACTTACTTCGTGTAAGCACAGTGCTAAACCCTCAATAAACAGCTTGTTGAATGACTGAATAATGAGTGGAGGGATGTAAAGAGAAATTGTATTCCCTATGTGCTAAAGATAATATTATTCTTTGAAGACTCCTTTTGCATGAATAGTTTCATTTACTTTGATTTTGTTCCATTTTTAATATAGTACTAAGAATACAGGCCATGCTAGTTCTTTAAGGTCTTCCTTTTGCCCCAGCACACTTTTAGCAAAAAATGGACTTTCATCATTAGTCAACTAATGAATAAAAGATCAACCATTATAGGAGCAGCTTGAACTCAGAAGAGAAAAGGTTATTTCTTTCATTCTAATGAAATCTATTTATATGAGAGCAGACTATTATATTCTTTTCTATGAAGGATATAATACAGAAATGTTAGTTGGATTACTTTTTCTTTTTGTTCACTTAAACAACCTACTACTTTCCCATTATGCATTATTCATTCTGCTAGTGGTAGACTAATTCTCTCCACAAAGTCCAGAATAATAGAGCTTCAGACACCTTTGATTTTTGCTATTAGCAAGATCATAACATCCTTTCCTAAGAATTTGTTGGGACCTATTTAAATGTGACTTTAATCAGGTTATTATCCAAATTCTCCTAAATTGAAAGGAACTCATTCTAAAAATTCCTTGTAGAAATACATTGAGGATGAACTGTTTCAAGCCAAAATCTCCAGAGGTATAAACATATTTAGATATTGTTGCAATGACCTGAGCATTAACAGCTGTAGTAGGGCCTAGTAATACTTCATGTTCACTTAAAATGAAATACTATTGATTGGATGAATATACAAATATACATACTATGTATATATACATACATGTATATTATTATGAGATATAATATCAATATTATTGATATATTATTATTATTATATTGAGCATCACATCAATAATGAGGAATTCAGGAAGGGGGGTGTGGGAACAGTCTACATATAAGGATATTCAGAGGAACACATTATGGGGGCTCCCTCTGGGGGACTTATGAGAGACAATTAGTGAAACTCAAGCAGGATAAGAAGTATGTCCTTATTATTAGAGAGTGAGTACCCAGTATGATATTACAAATCCATCAAAGTGTTGAAATATTGTAAAAAACAAAAACAAAAACAAAAAGTTAACATTTTAAAATAAAGAGCATTCTTGTTATTTAAGAGAGAAGGATTAAAAGACATAATGCATCTGGAAGTAGTTTACTAAGCTGTATATAACTGTAATATTTCTCAACTTCTTAATGACATCAACAAGAAAACCACAATGGAATGATGATTATAATTCCTTGACTTTATTCAATTATAAATGGAAAGCTGAACAATACCAGAAACTCAAGTGCTTTATGCTTATTATCTCACTCTGATGCTATTGTTAACCCCATAGGTACATTTCTTTTTTCTAATTTTCCCTTTTTTTTCCCTGGGGTAATTTATTTTGTTATTTATGTCTCCCTTGTTTATTCAATTTGTATACTGTTTTTATGTTTCTGTCATCTTGCAGTATTTGAAAAGGAATTTTTTTTTTTTGGAGGGAAGTAGAAATTCTTCAAATGCTTCTATTTTATTGAACCTCCTTTCCCCCTCTTTATTTTTGTGGGGAGGGGGGATTTAGGCTCAGGTTTGCATGATAAAATACTTTACTTTTTGCATCTTTCACTCCTTTCTCCCTTGGAACATATTCTACCACCACCACTACCATCCTTTCTTTTTGGTGGGCATAGAATAGTCTTATTATGTGAATTTATCTTTCCTTTATATTTGAACTTTTCCTCTTGGTCACCTGTAGAACTTTTTGTTTGTCAGAGCATTGGTTGAATTTGAAATTTTAAGTCTAAACTGTTTTTATTTATTTATTTTTGCTTGCTTTTTGTAAGCAATTTGTATTTCTTTTGATTATTATTTTGTCTCCGGTATATCTAGGTAATTTTTATTTTCTGTATTTTTTTCTTGCATTATAGTATTCAAGTTGTGACTTGAATTATTTTTTGGAGATCTGTGATTCTTAGCTTGTTCTAATATATTCTGTTTTCAAGGTCAGCAAGTTGTGCTTATATAAGACTTTTTAATGAAATTACTCTTTGCTTTTCTTTCTTCTTTTTTTCCTTCTAGATTTTTCTTCACATTTATGTATTTTTTTCCCTTAGAATTCTCCATGTGGAGGATTTATATACTTGTGTGAGCGTCTGTATGTATGTATACATACATGTGTGCATGCATACCATGTATGCATATATATACATACACATATAAATGCACATGTATACATAGGAATGTTTATTTCTACGCTGCTACATAGCCCAGAAATTTTTCTGTCATGGATTCTTTTTTTTTTTTTACTTTCGCAATATAATTGGGATAAGTGACTTACCCAGGGTCACACAGCTAGTAAGTGTTAGGTGTCTGATGTCACATTTAAACTCAGTTTCTCCTGACTTCAGGGCCAGTGTGCCAACCATTGCAACATCTAGCAGTCCCTTACAGCTTCTATTTCTTATGAACCATTCGGAAATAACTTGCTCTGTGGTTCTATGACCTCTTGGGAATCCTTTGTCACTCTGCCAAATTAGATACTAATTCATTTTCCTTCTTTCTACAAAGATATTTGGAATTATTTGTCTCCTGGAGGCTATCTTTGCTTTTGTTATGAATAACTTCCCTGTTGACCTACTTGTGATTAAAACTTTTCATTTTTTTTTTTCAGCCTTCTGAGATCTTTGGTATTTTTAGTCTCTTTTCCTTACCTTCCCCTTTCACAGACTTTCTGACTACTGTTCCTATCATGTTTGCTTTGTCCAGTGCCTGGCATATAGTAGATAGTTAATAAATGCTTATTGGCTGTTTGAATCCTAATGGATGACCCCCAAATATTGAACTTTAAAGTTGTCTCAGCCTTTTCTCATGTTAGGAAATTTATTTATTTTTATTAGCCTCAGTCCTTATCCCAAGTGTTTTATGAGGGGACTGGACTAACTCCAACTGGATGACAGTGCCTCTTTCCTTCAAGCCTGGTGGAGTATCACACACATGCTGACTCCCTTCCTGTCCTCTATATTTTTTAGTTTCTCTGCATTAGTACTTCACATTGCTACCTCAGGTAGAGTCTACTTCTATTTTCTAATACCACATATGCCTCAGTTTAGGGTTTAGGAGGGAGATAAGACAGTGCTGATTCTCTTGTTTGTTGCCACAAAATAGTGGAGTGAGGGCATGGATACAAAGTATATTGGCAGATATTTTAGCAAGGGAATTGCTGAGTATTTCCAAAAACACAAGCCCATGGGTCTGGTTGTATAATACTAGCAGAATAAGGGACTTTTAGGGGATTCCTAGCAATCCCTTTAGGATTACCTTTCTCTGTTGTTAATTCATCAGTCTTATTGGTTGGTTTCTTAGCCTGTGGAAATAGCCCAATTACTTTACCTTTTGCAATTCTTCTTTTGGAGAATTTTATAAAGTGGTGGGAATCAGAGAAGGCATCTACTCTTTCATCTAGTTGGTCAGATGATCTGCAGGCTGATAACCTTCACTCATGAATACTTTCTCCTCTCTTGATTATAGTGACATTACTTCTGATTGTTCTGGTGCAAAGAACTGATCTAGACCACTTTTAGCTTTCTCTTTATACCTTTTTTCTTGGTGACCTTATCAGCTTCCATAGACTTAATTAATATTAATATACTTATAATTCAGATTTATATATACATCAACAATCTCTTCCTTAAGCTACAGTCTCACAATGTCCTAGACAAATCTGAAACTTAATAAGATCATTATGGTACTCATTGTCTTTTCCTTCAAAAATACTTCCTCTTGAAAATATCATTATTTTGTTTAGAAAAAAATGCTCACCATTCATCCAGACCCTTTTATCTGTACTCAGGCAGAACCATTTTAGTTTTTGTTATCATTATTTCTTACATTGACTATCATATGGGTTTCCTTATTCATTTCTATTCCTCTCACTTCAATCTATCCTACAGATATGCTGCTGCCATATATTCATTTATTCAAAAACTCCATTGGCTCTCTATTGCCTCTGAAAATCAAACATAAAATCCTTTGTTTTATTTTTAAGGCCTTGCATGATCTGAAACTGTTCTATCTATCTTTCTTTCTTTATTATACCTTTTTATTTACAAGATATATGCATAGGTAATTTTTCAGCATTGACCCTTGCAAAACCTTCTGTTCCAACTTTTCCCCTCCTTCCCCTCCTCCCCTCCCCTAGATGGCAGGTAAACCAATGCATGTTAAATATGTTAAAGTATATGTTAAACACAATATGTGTATACACACACACACACACACACACACACACACATATATATATATGTATATCCATATCCATACAGTAATTTTGCTGCAGAAGAAAAATCAGACTTAGAAATAAGGTAAAAATAACCTGAGAAGGAAATAAAAAATGCAAGTGGACAAAAACAGAAGGAGTAGAAATGGTATGTTGTAGTTCACATTGATTTCCCATAGTTCTTTCCCTGGATGTAACTGGTTCTCTTCATTATTGAACAAATGGAACTGATTTGGTTCATCTCATTGTTGAAGAGAGCCACGTCCATCAGAATTGATCATCATATAGTATTGTTGTTGAAATATATAATGATCTCCTGGTCCTGCTCATTTCACTTAGCAGCAGTTCACGTAAGTCTCCTCAAGCCTTTCTGAAATCATCCTGCTGGTCATTTCTTACAGAACAATAATATTCCATAACATTCATATACCACAACTTATTCAGTCATTCTCCAATTGATGGGCATTCATTCAATTTCCAGTTTCTAGTCATATAAAAAGGGCTGCCACAAACATTTTTGCACATACAAGTCCCTTTCCCTTCTGTAAGATCTCTTTGGCATATAAGCCCAGTAGTAACGCTGCTGGATCAAAGAGTATGAACAGTTTGATAACTTTTTTAAGGATAATTCCAAATTGCTCTCCAGAATGGTGGATCCATTTACAATTCCACCAATAATGTATCAGTGTCCCAGTTTTCCCACATCCCTTCCAACATTCAGCATTATTTTTCCTGCCATTTTAGCCAATCTGAGAGGTGTGTAGTGGTATCTCAGAGTTGTCTTAATTTGTATTTCTCTGATTAATAATGATTTGGAGCATCTTTTCAAATGGCTAGAAATAGTTTCCATTTCTTCATCCAAAAATTATCTGTTCATATCCTTTGAACATATCAGTTGGAGACTTTGATTCTTGATTGAGTCAATTCTCTATGTATTTTGGAAATGAGACCTTTATCAGAACCTTTGACTGTAGAAATGTTCTCCCAGTTTATTGCTTCCCTTCTAATCTTGTCTGCATTAGTTTTGTTTGTACAAAAACTTTTTAATTTGATATAATCAAAATTTTCTATTTTGTGATCAATAATGATCTCTGGTTCCTCTTTGGTCACAAATTCCTTCCTCCTCCACAGGTCTGAGAGGTAAACTATGCTATGTTCTTCTAATTTATTTATAATCTCATTCTTTATATCAATCCATTTTGACCTTCTCTTGGTGTACGGTGTTAAGTGTGGGTCAATACTTAGTTTCTGCCATATTGATTTTCAATTTTCCCAGCAGGTTTTGTCAAACGGTGAATTTTTATCCCAAAAGCTGGGGTCTTTGGGTTTGTCAAACACGAGATTGCTATAGTTATTGACTATTTTGTCCTGTGAACCTAATCTATTCCACTGATCAACTAGTCTATTTCTTAGCCAATACCAAATGGTTTTGGTGGCCTCTGCTTTATAATATAGTTTTAGATCAGGTATAGCTAGGCTACCTTCATTTATTTATTTATTTTTTCATTAGTTTCCTTGAAAGTCTTGACCTTTTGTTCTTCCAGATTAATTCTGTTGTTATTTTTTCTAGGTCATTAAAATAGTTTTTTTGGGAATCTGATTGGTATAGCACTAAATAAATAGATTAGTTTAAGTAGTATTGTCATCTTTATTATATTTGCTCGACCTGTCCAAGAGCACTTAATATTTTTCCAATTGGTTAGATCTGACTTTATTTGTGTGGAAAGTGTTTTGTAGTTTTGCTCTTATAATTCTTGAATTTTCATTGGCAGATAGATTCCCAAATATTTTATACTATTGGCAGTCACTTTAAATGGGATCTCTCTTTATATCTCTAGCTGTTGGATTTTGTTAGTGATGTATAAGAATGAGGATGATCTATGTGGGTTTATTTTGCATCCTGCAATTTTGCTAAAGGTATGGATTATTTCTAATAGCTTTTTAGTAGAATCTCTGGGGTTCTCTAAGTATTCCATCATATCATCTGCAAAGAGTGATAATTTGGTTTCCTCATTACCTAGTCTAATTCCTTTAATCTCTTTCTCAACTCTTATTGCCAAAGCTAGTGTTTCTAATACAATATTGAATAGTAATGGTGATAGTGGGCAACCTTGTTTCCTTCCTGATCTTATTGGGAAGAGTTCCAGTTTATCCCCATTCCTATGATGCTTATTGACAGTTTTAAATAGATGTTACTGACTACTTTAAGGAAAAGTCCATTTATTCCTATATTCTCAAGTGTTTTTAATACGAATGGATGCTGGATTTTATCAAATGCTTTTTCTGCATCTGTTGTGATAATCATATGCTTTTTGTTAATTTGGTTATTGATATAGTAAATTATGCTAATAGTTTTGCTAATAATGAACCAGCCCTGAATTTCTGATATAAATCCTACTTGGTCATGGTGTATTATCCTGGGGATGATTTTCTGTAATCTTTTTGCTAATATTTTATTTAAGATTTTTGCATCTATATTCATTAGGGAGATTGATCTATAATTTTCTTTCTCTGTTTTCAACCTACCTGGTTTAGGTATCAGTACCATGTCTGCATCATAAAGGGAATTTGGTAGGACTCCTCTATTCCCTATTTTTTCAAATAGTTTCTATAGCATTGGAGTTAATTGTTCTTTAAATGTTTCATAGAATTTGCATGTAAATTGATCTGGTCCTAGGGATTTTTTCTTAGGGAGTTGATTAATAGCTTGTTTTTTTCTTTTTCTAAAAGGGACTATTTAAGCAATTTACTTCCTCCTCTGTTAATCTGGTCAACCTATATTTTTGAAGGTAGTCATCCATTTCACTTAGGTTATCAAATTTATTGGCATAAAGTTGAGCAAAGTAATTATTGTTCTAATTTCCTCTTCTGTTCTATCTTTCTAGCCTCATTTTACATGGCTCCCCCACTGTACTCTGTGCTCTAGACAAATCATCCTTCTCTCTTTTCCTCACATCTGCTTTTCTATTTCCCATCTCAATTCTTTTGCATTGGTTGCCCCCTGGACCTGCAATGTCCTAAAATCACCTTTGCCTGAAAATCTCACTCTGTCTTCAAGCTGAGGTTCAAGTACAGATTTCTTTTGTGCGAAATCTTTCCTGATCTCTTCAGCTGCTAGTGCTCTCCTTCTTCAAATGACAGAGGTTAAAGTGAACTGCAACTATTCTGAATTTTATTTTTGTTTATTCTGTGTGTATCTCTGTCTCTTTTTTTCTCTGTCTTTCTCTGTCTTTGTCTATCTCTGTCTCTTCCTTTCTGTCTGTTTCTCTCTATTTCTATCTCTGTTTGTCTCTATCTCTCTCATCTCTTTAAGATTTGGAAGTTGGACTAGTTGGACTCCAAACTTTTTTCTATAATTCTGGTCCTAGGGATTGTTTCATTCACTGAATTCATATTCACAATGCCAGGCATTAGAAAGCACTAAATAAATGTGTTCATTCACTGATTGTTATTCTTCTAACTGCTTATAGTTACCCTCACCTCTTAGGATATGCAACTGTTCTTTTCTCTATTCTTGGAATCCTATTATCTTCTTAAACGGATCAAGTTTCATGTACCCCAGACTCTGGACCTAATTCTGGTACTAACTACAGTGAACCTAAGAGACACAAGCTTATAGTTTTGATTCTTGTTTCTAGTAATACTTTGATTTTTATATATCCAGTTTTTATATCTTTTCCTTCTTTCTATGTTGATTATGTCTTCCTAGAATATAAACTACATGAGTGTAGGGATCATCTTTTCTCTAACTACCATATTCATAATTTATCCAGCCCCCTCCTCAGTTATGTTCCAGTTTTACAGGAATCAGACATTTATTTTATTGTTGTTCCCCCAGGAAACTTTCTCGGATGTGCAAAAGAAGAGCTAGTATTTGGGGTTAACCATTTTAGTAAAAAGATGAGAATTTGGAAACAGAAGCAAGCCACCACATGGCACATTTGTGGGGACTCTATTTTATTTTTATAGATTCAGGCAGGTAGAATCATAAAGCTATTATAGAGAATAATAGAGAACAGTTACCCACCATTTCTACTGACTTGAGGAAAAAGGCTCAAACCTCCCTTTCTATAACAGAAAATGTATCTTTCCAGGTCAATTAGTCTTGATCTAAATTATTGACCCATGTTGCAAATAATTCCTATCAAAAGTCGGAGGATGTATTTATTAGCTATTAGGAAGCATCACCTGATTGCTCATTAACTGCTGATCTTTCTTCTCAGGTGAATATATTCTTTTTCATTTCCAAGTATCTGTCTACATAGGATTCACAGATTTCCTACAGTTAAGATTATGCATGGAAATTTATTTATTTATGACTTTAATTTATTTTATTTTTCCCCAGTTACATATTAAAACTTTTTAAAACTTTTTTTTTTAGTTTTGAGTTCTAAATTCTATTTTCCCCCCCTCCTTCTTGTTCCCCTGCCTGAGATGATAACTGATCATCAGATATGGTTTTATGTGTGTGTGTATATATATATATATATATATATATATATAATAATGTAAAACATTTTTTGATATCCTGGGACAATTCAGAAAGACCTGCTACTCAAAAAGTGTCAGGCTATGTTCTCAATAGAACATATATTAGAAGGGCTTAGCTATGTATCAGCTCCTATTAGGCATTAGTATTGTTATGGGCCAGAACTCTGAACTTGAAACAAGGTACTAAGTGGAATTGATGAGACAATGGTTATCTAGTTCATTATGATTAATTTAATCTTACAACAAATAATGGTTTCCTAGTGATATAATGATTGGTTTATACTCAGTGTAGAGCATATAAGCTAGGAGCCTCAGCCAGAGAGATTCAGAGATTCAGAGACAGAGAGCTAGAGAAAACAAGCAGACTGGAGGCTGAAGCACAAGCCCCTAAATGTAGATTCATTCATCCCATCTCATACCACCTTGATGGAAGGGCTGTCCTCCTTAGCTTCTCCACTGAAAAAAAGACTCCAGAAGACCTTTAAGAAGCCCTAGGCAAGGAGACAAGACTTTGAAGGAGATAATAAAAGATTTGGACTTTAACACATGGCTGCTCTTGTGGTGATTACTGAACTGAAAAGAAGGCTGCCTCCAGAGACCCCAAGAAAACCGAACAAAAAACATTATAAGTATAGTTCTATATAGGGACCAAAAGTGGATATAATGCTTTTTGTTGCTATGAAACCAGAGTACTTGTCTCTAGTTCTCACTTGAGGGATGAAAGGTAATTTAAATAAGAATGTATCGATTCATAACAGTAAATTAAAAAAAAAAAATTCTTTTTTTTTTCTTTTCCCCTGGCCTGTCCATTATTTATTACCCTGAACTATTTTATTTTTGACTTATTAACAATTTTCTCCCAGAGAGCCCCAAAACAATGATGACATTGTTAGGACTATTATAAAACATTCTTCTCAAAGAAGTAGGAACTTGTGAACAATCCCTTGAACTGAGACTTTTCTAACACTCCAGTTTTATTGTGATCATTATTATTTTACCTCAATAACTTCATGAACTCATCTGAATGGAATACTTTTTCTGAAGTCAAGGAAAATGATCAACTGGGTGCCACATAATAGTTCACAGAACAAGATATGAAAGGGTTCTGGGAGCACCAAGCTAAACTTCACTTTAATGTTCACCTCATTTACTGTTTACTGAAAAATAGATGATGGAAGAGCAAATGCATTTGATTCCATACACTCCAAAGAGTAAATCCAATTTTCACCCACATCTGGACATTTGTGAATGATAGATTTATGTTTATATAAAATATAAACTGAAAATAACTACCTCAATTTAGCTTGAAGAATCCAATAATCCATAATCTGTTTAATTTTTAAAAATCTCTTTATTAGCTCTTAATCTTTACCATTCTTCTATATAACTAAAAGGCGTACTAAGTCTATGCTAATATAGACACAAGCGTTTTTTTAGGAAAGATGATTCAGATTTCCTTTATTCTTCACGGGATCATAGTTCCAGAATGGGAAAGGACTTGTAGAGGCCATCTCGTCTAGGTTCTTCATGTGATAGATAAGGAAACTGAGACCCAGATAAGTTTAGTGATTTTTTTAAAGTCCATATGGTTTTTAAAGTCCCAAACAGGGAACCCAAGAGTCCCTGTTTTTTCACTCATACACATATAGTTTTTCATTTTCCTCAAAATGAAGTGAGATTAATTATCGGTAGTACTAATATTTATCCATCATTAAAACTAGCAAAGTAGTATTGATAATTTTAATATTCTTAATGGACAGATGTGATCATGTCATTTACTGACTTAAAAAAGTTCTGACTTTTTGCTTTTAAAATTTTTCATTCACCATTATTATTCAACATTTTACTAGAATTGTTGCCTTTAGCAATAAGAAAAGAAAAATAAATTAAAGGAATTAGAATAGACAATGAGAAAATAAAATCATCACTCTTTGTAGATAATATAATGATATACTTAAAGAATCTTAGAAAATCACCCAAAAACTTACTAGAAAAAAATGATTTCAGTAAAGTTGCAGAATAAAAAATAAGCCCACACAAATAATTGATATTCTTATATATTATTGACAAAGCCCTGCAGCAAGAGATAGAGAAGTTTCATTTAAAATGAATGTAGACAAAATAAAATATTTGGGTGTCTACCTGCCAAGATAAACCCAGGAACTATAAGAACACAATTACAAAACGCTTTTCACACAGTTAAAGTCAGATCTAAACAGTTAGAAAAATATGAATTGCTCATGGATAGGCTGATCTAATATAACAAAAATGACAATTCTGCCTAAGTTGGTTTACTTATTCAGTGCCATATCAATCAAACTGCCAAAATATTATTTTATAGAGCAAGAAAAAATAATAACAAAATTCATCTTGACAAAAGGCCAAGAATATTAAGGGAATTCATGAAAAAAATACAAAGGATGATGGCTTAGGAGTATGAGACCTAAAACTATATTATAAAGCAGCAGTCATCAAAACCATTTGGTACTGGCTAAGAAATAGAGTGGTGGATCAGTGAAATAGATTAGATACACATGACACAAAAATCAAGGCCTATAGTAATTTAGTATTTGATAAACCTCCAAATTCTAGCTTCAGGGATAAGAACTCATATTTGATAACAAATTTCTGGGAAAACTGGAA
Organism: Sarcophilus harrisii; assembly: GCF_902635505.1. Classification (NCBI taxonomy): domain Eukaryota; kingdom Metazoa; phylum Chordata; class Mammalia; order Dasyuromorphia; family Dasyuridae; genus Sarcophilus; species Sarcophilus harrisii. The sequence goes on along the minus strand of NC_045430.1, from coordinate 80,258,208 downwards.
AATAACACATCAGAAATTCAGCTTAGGCCTACATCTCATACCCCATACCAAAATAAGATCAAAATGGGTACATTATTTGGGCATAAAGGTTGATACTATAAGCAAATTAGAAGAACAAGTGATAACTTACCTATTAGATCTCAGAGAAGGGAAGAATTTATGACCCAAGAAGAACTAGAGAACATTATGAAAGGCAAAATAATCAATTTGATTATATTAAATCAAAAAGATATTGCATCAACAAAACCAACAGAAACAAGATTAAAAGGGAAGGAAGGAGCCAGGGGAAAATTTATAGCTAGTGTTTCCGATAAAGATCTCATTTTTACAATATATAAAAAATTGTGTCAAATTTATGATACAAGAACTTTCCTGTAAAGGGCAGGAACTCTGTATGATTAACTTAATACTATAACAAGAGGTTATCACAGGGGAATTGATAAGACAATGGTTATCTAGTTTAGCATGTGAGTTCTCTAGTTCAGTATGATTGATTTAATCTTACAACAAATAATGGTTCCCTAGTGATATAATGATTGGTTTATACTCAGTATACTGTAATGATATAATTTTGATAGAGCATATAAACTGGGGACAAACTCAGCCAGAGAGAGAGAAGACTTAGCCAGCCTCCTGGTGGCTCTCCTGCCTCCTGCATTTCCTCCATTGACACCAAGACGCATTCTGGAGGGCCTTCAGAAAGCTAACTGGGCCCTAGGTGAAGGAGACAGATTGTGAAAGAGATAATAAAAACTTTGGACTTTATTCCTGACTATTCTGGTGGTGATTATTCTCCTGAAATGAAGGCTGGTCCCAGAAAGCTAACCAGAACATTACACTTTCCTTAAATGATAAATAATCAAAGGATACGAACAGAAAATTTTCAGATGATGAAATTAAACCCATCTGTGGTCACATGAAAAAATGCTATATATATATATAAGATATAAAAATGCTATATATATATATATATATATATAAGATATGTGTGTGTATACACACACATATCTTATATATACATATACACATAAATTACTATTGAGTAAAGAAATGCAAATTAAAACAACTTTGAGGTAGTATCTCACACCTCTCAGATTGGCTAAAATGATAGATAAAGATAATGATAAATGTGGGAAGGGATGTAGGGAAACTGGGACTCTAATGCATTGTTAGTGAAGTTGTAAAATGATCCAATCATTCTGGAGAACAATTTGGAACTACACTAAAAGGACTAAAAATTTCATACCCATTGACCCAACCTGTGCCATTACTGCATCTGTATTCCAAGGAAATCATAAAGGAGGGAAAAAGGATCTATCTACCTGTGCAAAAATGTTTGTAGCAGTTCTTTTTATGGTAACAAAGAATTGGGAAAACAGTGGATGCCCATTAATTGGGGAATGGCTAAATGAGTTGTAATATACAAAGGTAATGGAATATTATTGTTCTATTAAAAATGATGAACGAGCTGATAATAGAAAGTCCTGGAAAGATTTACATGAACTAATGCTGAGTGAAACAAGCAGAACCAGGAATACATTATACACAATAACAGCAAGAATGTGTGATGATCAACTATGAAAGATGAGGTTCTTCTCAGAGGTTCAGTAATCCAAAACAATTCCAATAAACTTTGGACATAAAATGCCATCTGAATACAGTAAAAACCTAAGGAGACCGAATGTAAATCAACACATGCCATGTTCACTTGTTTTTTCTGTTTTTTTTTTTTAATCTCTCCCATACTTTTTCCCTTTTGTTCTGATTTTTCTCTCCTAACATGATTCATAAAGCAATGTTTATTAAAAATAACTAACTAAATTAAAAAAAAATCATCATCCAACTTCACCTTTATTGTGCATCATTGCTGTGCCCTCTGTTTCAGTCAAATAGGCCTCCTTGTTTTTCTCTGTGTATATAATTTCCCCTTTCTCTCCTCATATTCCATTTCTGGAGTATACCTCCTCCTCAATTAGCAAGAATCTGTCATTTTGTTCATGCTCACCTCAAACATTTCCTCTTTCAAGAAGCTTATCCTAATTGCTGAAGTTACTATAGCTTTTGCATTTAATTTTCAATGAAAATATTATTTCCCTTGAGGAAAGCTATAGCTCCTTGAGAACAGGGACTCTATTTTTATTGCATACTAAGCACTTATTAAATGCCTATTAAATGGTTGACTATCTGAATAATAATAATTTTATCTTGAATTTCATGAAAAAGACAATTTCCACAGTAAAATCTTACCTATATATGCATATAATAATTCTGTTATTTACAAAGCACATTTTAGGAATAATCTTATTTGACTCTTATTTGTCAGCTAGCCCAATCTAAAACAAAGTCTATCATATATAAAGGAAATCTAACATCTTCTTTTAGTATTTCTAATATCTTTCTTTATGTTATTTTATACATAGATATGTATATACATATATGTGTACATAGATATGTGCATGTGTGTATAATTTTTGTTTTGATAAAACCCTTTTCTTGGTCATAACAATTGAATAAGGTGCTATTATTATCCTTCTTTTACAGTGGAGCAAAATGAAGCAAACAGAAATTAGGTGTTTTGCCCAGGATCATACAAATAGTAAGCTTTTGAGAACAGATTTGAACTCAAAGCTTCTTGATTCTAAGTCCAAAGCTCTATCCACCTTGCCATCTCTGAAAGAATATTGGATTTGCATTCAAAAAAAGTTAAATTCAAGTTTTGCTTTTGGGACTTAATACATAAGCAAGATTTTTTTGCCCTCTTAATTTCACTTCTTTTATCCACCAAAGTTTGAATAAAGATCTCCGATTGAAAGATATTGAAATAAAGTTTCAGAGAACTTGTGATTTCCTGAATGTCAAAGACAGTGAATAGTAGAAATATGACAAACTCAGGTCTTCTTTATTTTATTTTTGAGTCAATTAGGATTAAATGATTTGCTCAGGTTCACCTAGCTAGTGTCTTAGGCTAGATTTGAACTCAGATCTTTTTTAAATAGCTTTTTATTGATAAAACATATACATGGGTAATTTTTCAACATTGACTCTTGCAAACATTTCTGTTCCAACTTTTCCTCTCCTTCCCTAGATGATGGGCAGTCCCATACATGTTAAACATGTTAAAGTATTTGTTGAATACTATATATATATATATGTTTATACAGTTATCTTTGAACTCAGATCTTACTGGCAGTTTATCCACTGTGTCACCTACCTGTTTTTCAAATTTTCTTTAAATACAAAAATCTTTTTATTTTATTTTATTAAAATTCCAACTACATTCTATTCAATTCTTTTTTAAGCGAAAGCTCTATTTTTTTCCTCTTTGTTCTATCTACATTTTCTTTTCTTCCCAAACATTTCAGGTTTCCCTTTACTTTGTTTCTTCCTCCTCTTCCTACCTCCCCTTCTTGCCACTCTCTTTATTGTGATCCACTTTTGTAGAGTCAGTTGTCTGCTCAGAATGTCAGTATTTACCTGTGGTGGTGAGAAGAAAACTGAACCCCATAGATTTTTCTATTCCAATGAGCATCCAGCAACTGATGGAACAGCTTCTTCCTGATTTCTCTCCTGGGCAGAACCAGCTATCTCTAGGAGAGGGATTACAGAACAGGCAACCACAGGCAGATCCTCTTTAAATAGGGTTATAAATCTGAGGGAGTTAAAATCCTAAATGTGTTTTGCTTAATCTGATCATTTTATTGAGTGGCTATATATTCAGCTTGCTTCTATTGTAGAGATAATAGCATTTAAACAGTTCATATCATTTGTACCTGATGTTTTAAGAAGCACAAATCTTCCTCTCTCTTTTCCTAGAAAGCACCACCCACTATTTGCAGCAGCTCCCCTCCTTAAATGTAGTATTCCATTACTTGCCTTGCTGAGAAATAGATTAGAGTTTACTTTGATGTATTGTCAACATCTCTTGGTCAATAGTTCTATTCAAGGTGATAAGTTAAAGATCAGTATTTGCTTTGTTTAGGTAACTTGACAGACATTGTGCATTTAGGAATCATTCCTGTGGTTCTTTAGCAAAAGATAATACTCCTCACCTTGAAGCTGTATGCAGTATTTGCTAAACCAACTAGCCAATGACCCCAGTCGTGTTATTTTTGCATAAAAACTGTTTGCATAAAAAATTAGCCAAAAAAAGGCTAAATTCTTTTAAAAATAATAATAATAATAACATACAACTTCTATACCTCCACTGCCATTGTATTGTTAACATTGCCATTTGCAGATCAGAAATACTTCAACTGTGCCCACTGGTAGACCTAGATAAGACTTCTAAGGGTGGAACTTTTCAGAAATGATAAACACGATAAAGAATTATGGTAGTTTATATCTCATTTGCTATATACCAACATTATATATACATATATATGTCTGTATGTGTTCGAATGAATTTATTGCCTCATTTGATTTTCATAGATTTGTAGATTTGTGGCATTAGAAGGGAATTCAGAGTTCATGAGATCTAATTCAAACTTATACAATAATTTCTTCTACAAACAGGAACCCAGGACCTCCCAGGGCAGTCCATTCCACTAATTATTAGACCTATTTTATTCAAATCAATTGGGTAATTTACATTACAATAAAATTTATAAAATTACTGAGGAGTGAGTCATTATTTAATATTCCTTTCCCTTGAAGGGACTTAACCACCTTTCTTATTTCACTTTCAACTCCTTCTACAATTTCTCTGGATCTCACCTCCTGCCCAGCTAGCTGTTTTACTGTAATGTAGAAACTCCTTAGCCTCCTTCTAGCTTTCCTTTATATTTTGTCTTTCCCAATTAGATTTTAAGCCCCTTGAGAGTAGGGACCATCTTATTTATTTATTTCTATAATAATATGCATACATATATTCATGCATTCATCTATGTGTCTATCCATTCATTCATTCTTTTAGCCATTCCCAAAGCTTAACACAATGCACAAAAACTTTATAATTATTTAATAAATACTATATCTATTTTCTAAATTTGCTTCATCTGCATGTTTACTTGTTCTCAGTTCTCCTTTCTGAGATCCTAATATAAGCATTCTAATCCTTTTGAGAATAAAGCCATTAATATGTGACTATGTATATTCATACACACATATATACACATACATATACAATGTATAATCTTTTTTGTTACATCACCAAAATTTCTCTCAGAATCTCTCCCATTTCCCTTCTAGGGAATTATCATATAAAACAAATATTGTTTAAAAATAAAAAATAAAGAAAAGGAAAAAAATAGCTTCACAGTTCTTAGATTGGCTAAGGTGACAGGAAAAGATGATAAATGTTGGAAGAGATGTGAGAAAACTGGAACTTTGTTGGTGGAGTTGTGAATTGATCTAATCATTCTGGAGAGCAGTTTGGAACTATTCCCAAAAGGCTATCAAACTGTGCAGATCCTTTGATACAGCAGTGTTTTTAACTGGGCCTGTATCCCAAAAAGATTATAAAAAAAGGGTAAACTACCCACATGTGCAAAAATGTTTGTAACAGCCCTTTATGTAGTGGCAAGGAACTAGAAACTGAGTGGATGTCCATCAGTTGGAGAATGGCTGAATAAATTATGGTATATGAATGTTATGGAATATTATTGTTCTGTAAGAAATGGTCAGCATCCTTATTTCAGAGAGGCCTAGGGATACTTATATGAATTGATGGTGAGTGAAGTGAGCAGAACCAGGACAATATTGAACACAGTAACAAGTTTAAGTGATGATCAATTCTGATGGACATGGTTCTTTTCAACAGTGAGGTAATTCAGGTCAGTTCCAATGATTTTGTGATGGAAAGAGCCATTTGTATCAGAGATAGGACTGTAGGAACTGAGTGTGGATCACAACATTGTATTCTCACTCTTTTTATTGTTGTTTGCTTGCTTTTTTCCCCCCTTTTTGATTTGAGTTTTGTGTGTGTGTTTGTGTGTGTGTGTGTGTGTGTGTGTGCAGCAAGATGAATGTGGAAATATGTTTAGAAGAATTGATTACCCTATATTAGATTACTTGCTATCTAGCAGAGGGAGGAAGTGAGGAAGGAGGGAGAAAAATTTAGAACACAAGGTTTTGCAAGGGTGAATGTTAAAAACTATCTTTACAAGTATTTTGAAAAATAAAAAAAAATTATTATTAAAAAAAAAGAAAAAGAAAATATACTCTTTGTGATCCAGCCTGGAGTTTTCTTGACAAAAATACTTGGAGTGATTTACCATCTCCTTTTCCATCTCATTTTACAGATGAGAAAACTGAGGCTAACAGGGTTAAGTGACTTGCTAGTAAATGTCTGAGGCTGGATTTCAACTAAGGAAAATGAGTCTTACTGACTCCAGATATGACACTCTGTTCACTGTACCACCTAGTAACCTTTAATGAATAGTATTTTTTATTGGATGTATTGCTCACCGATACTTCCTGGGCTTTTTCCTTTATAGCCAGATATTCCTCCATCCCTTCTAGCCTCAGTCTCAACTGCAGTCCTTAGCAGAGCATAATGCATGCTCTCTTTCAGAAAGAGTAGAGATTCTTATTCTGGGCCTGTCAGAGTAATGTGTTTGTATGTTAAATATATGTTATATACACACATGTAATTATATAATACACATAGCACATAATAAATTTATCATTTACAATCATTTGATTGGGGACAACCTGGTACATTTTTCAAATCTTTGTCTGCCATAATCAGGCAATGACCTTTTGCTCAATGATTGCTAAGCAGCTCTGGTCTAAGGAGTTCCACAGTTGTTTGTTTTTAAACTCCTGTGGATCTATGCTTAGAAAAATTTATTGTAGCAATCTGTACTCTGGGGGAAAATTCATGGTCAATGGTATCTTTTTCATATGCAAATGAGACAAATCAAATCTCAAATCCTTTACTAGGTATATACAGAATGATACATTTAAAAGGGAGTGAAAATATTTTTTTCAGAAGAATGTTGTTTGGTCTACTTCTAGAAAGAGGCTCACAAAATATAAAAGCAGTCTTAGTGGGATCTCTCCTTACAAAAAATTGCCCTTAAGATACATCAATTTCCCTAAGTTTGAAACAGATTTATGTCAGTTATGTATTACACTAATATTTGTTGAATATATAACTTTAAATAGTGAAAATATAGCTTGCGTCTGAAATCCGGACTGGAAGAACTAAAGATTAAACTGTACACATCCTTTAAACTTGTGTGAGGAGAATGAGAAATTGGGTTTCCACAGATATTGTCAAAACAGGATGAAGGGAGAGGTGAATTATTTTGTTAAGATATCTCCAAGCAATCACCATGTGAATCAAGGAACTGGCTAAACAACAAAGTTCCGGACAAAGGTGCCCAAGCTTAAAACATCCCAGACCCACGAGTCAATGTTTAAGGTTTTTGACATATGGAATGGGTGAAAAAGAGGATTGTAAATCCAACCTAATTGTCTTTTGGATTGTAAATCTGACCAATTATAATTCTGTAATCCAACCCAATTGTAATTTGGATGACAAATCTGACCAATAACCCTAACTGATCAATCTGAACCTTGAAAGGAGAGGAATAAAACTCCCAGTATAAAGCTTGATCCTGCTTAGTATTTTGTGTCTCATCCATGAGCACATCCCCTTCTCATGAGAATCACTAAATAAAAGATTCTTCTCTTACTCATGATTTGTAACACTACTCCTGGACCAGTTTGCAATTGGGGAAGCAGTGGGCAGTGGCAGCTCATTTTGGGCTTACTTCCTAACATTGCTGGATTCCACAAAATCTTTTGATAATCAAGAGGTGTAGCTTCTATGAGAAATATAGCAGTAATCCTGAGGCCCCAGACTTAAGGAGTGTTATTTTTCTAATAATCTTTTTGTCAATGATCCTAGTCTCTTGGTTTTAGGAAAACCATTGAATAGTCCCACAAAACATTGCTGACTGCCAGATAGCAATCTGTTAGTCAGTACAAATGGTGAGATACATACCAGATCACTCCTCAGCTCTATGTCTAAGTCATAAAAATTAGCGTATCAGTGATATCAAGAACCAGATTTCTGTCTTGTCCTGTAAATTTATCTTCTTACTCCTGGTTCTTTGCTAAATTCTTTTGGAATTTAACCCTCTTCAATTGGCATTACAATTATAATAAACTTTGCCTCTTAACTTGGAGATGGGTTGAAGCTGCAAATTCTTTTAAGACACCTTGTGACACCTGTTTGTAACCCCAAACTTTTGGGATCTCCTTTTGAACCTCAACAAAAAAACTGGAACTCCTTAAACTTTTTCCGCTTCTCTTGTTTCCAGAGAAATTTTTGTGTGACCCTGGGTATGTAGTTATGTAAAATAGATACACAAATCAAACATTTACTGATAATAAATCATAAAGAAATTTATTTTAAAGCAATTTTGGTATGCATATGATTTTTACCACTTATTAAAGACAAAAGCAAATTTGTGTACAAATGAGATGGATGTGCTCAATTATTTTTATATAAAGAATTAAATCTTGTTGAAACATTTGATAAATTTTACAAGTTTTAGTAAGTGATCTTATAAAAGGTTGTGACCCACAGTTTAAAAACTTTTACTTTAACCCAGAAATAATACTAATGAGCATATACTCAAAAAAGGTCAAAGATAGATGGAGAGAAAGAACTAAAATATACAAAAATATTTGTAGCAGTGCTTTGTTGTTCTTATAATAACTACCTCATTAACTGAAGCTCATGAATTAGTACATATCTTTGATAGATATGGCAAATAGATTTAAAATCTTGCCTCATACTCATTAGCTATGTGATCCTGGGAAAGTCATATATATCTTTTCAAAACCTTGCTGTTCTAATCTGTAAAATAGAAATTACAATAGTATCTAAACTTTAAGATTGGGTCAATGGACTCCTCAATCATTTCCCAAAGATCCTGAATACAGAGTGAAAGAGGTTTTTTTTTTTTTTTTTTGGGGGGGTGGTTATATGTATATTTTTTAAATAGTCAAATAAGATCAATTAAATAAAACAATTAATCAAAGTACAAGTTTAAATAATATGATTTCTAATTGGAGGAAAGGTTAGGAATTTTCTAAATTGGGAGAGGGAAGAGGGAATAAGTATAATTACTTGAAATAAGAAAATGGAGGTGTCCTATTTCCCTTAATCTCTGCATTCAATCAAAAGAACATGAAAAGAATAACTGATTGACCAATATGGGACCATTTTTCAGATAAGTCATATGGGTTGCTTAAGATGTATAATTGTGGGAAAACTCCTTGCATCAATCTTCTGGTTTGATTGGAGGTCTGGCCAGAATAACCTATGTCCTTAAATCTTCGAGCAGTAACTAGATGTGGTCCAGCTTCCCAGCCATGCAAGACGAGGTCCAAGCAGTGCAATAAAGCTTTCTCATGATTTTCTAAAATGAATACAACTTTCTATCAAGTCAAAAATTAGACTACACCCATAATTGAAAAGAAAGAGAAATAAGGTAGATCTAGAATTAAGTAACAAATGCAGTCAGTGTGGTTCCCCATTCCACACAAAGGCAGCCTTTCTCTTTGTCCCTATGGTACAGTTAAAATCCTAAACAAAGTGAAATCTTCTTATCTTAACACATTCAAGTTTTTTGTTGTTATTGTTTGGATTATTGGAGGGAGGACATTTGTTTGACAGTGTTTTCTAAGGAGCTAACTCTTTTCCTTTGTTTTGCTAAAGGCTGGTCTCACTTAGGAAAAGAGGCTGCAGAAAATATCCTAGAATAATTTACCTCCTGATCTGAAAGGATAGTTACGAACAGGAGGGAAAACAGTATAAAGAGGAGTTGTTTATCAGATTAAGAGTCTAATATGTTGAAGTGAAAACATTTGTCATTTCCTTCCAATCTAAGCAAAGGATTAATTATATTATTGATTATTAAAATCTTTACTGAATCTTAAAGGTAAAAATGCACACTATGTTTTTAACTAAATGACTCTAATGAATATATTGTTTTTAATTATAGAATTTATAAAGACATTTAGTCTGGTTGATATGATTCTGTATAATACAGAACACTTTCCAAATTTGATGAGCAAGGATTCACAATTTTGGATATTCTTTGTGTGATATGACAATTTCAATTTTTACTTCATTCTTGGTGCCACTGCAGCATCCTCCCCACCCTGTTCATTCACTGCCAACTATTGATTGCGCTGCCTCCAGACAGCCCAAGGCATACCATCCTTCTCAAAAGATTAGCAGATGGTATTGCCATAGTATTTTACACAAAAGTTCTTTGCAATGCAAACAGAAAGACTGGGGAAAAGGCATAGAAAATTTGAGAGTTTGGGAGAAGGTTTTCATTCTTAGATTTGCCTTCCCACAGGGATTTCTACAATTGATGATACCTCCTGTAAATGAAAGAAATTGTATTTAATTGTTGTGAGGAGTATCCTATTTCATTTACCTCCTTCAAACTTGCTTTATTAAACAACTATTAAACATATAGGCTAGTACTATGAGATTAAAAGTGTAATGTCAGAGCAGCTAGGTGGGGCAGTGGATAGAGCACCAGCTCTGAAGTCAGGAGGACCTGAGTTCAAATCTGGCTTCAGATACTTAACACTTCCTAGCTGTGTGACCATGGGCAAGTCACTTAACTCCAATTGCCTCAGCAGCAAAAAAAAAAAAAAAATGGTGTTATAATTTGTTTGCACATGGAAATTCACTTATAGACTTAGTAAAAAATTGTTAGGCAGGACTAAAATTAATCAGGTTTTAGCCAGGTAGGAAGTAAAATATACCTTTCATGGTTGAACTGTATTGTGAAAGTTGCATGGCTTCTGGAACAGGAATGGTCTAAACCAAAAGTTATTAATCTTGTGTTATGAAACCCTCAGGCAGTCTGTCAAAGTTAAGTGAATAAACATTTATTAAGTGCTCATTTTGTGCCAAGCACTGTGTTAAATGTTTCTTACAAATATCCTATTTCATCCTCACAACAAGTCTGTGAGGTTGATGCTATTATGCTATCCATTTTTCCATTAGTTACAGACACTGAGGAAGAGAGAAGTTAGGTGATTGCCCAACATTACATAGCTAGTAAGTGGAGTACAAATTTGAACTTGGATCTACCTGACAAATGGGACTAGTTGTCTATTCACTGAACATCCCAGTTATCCTATGAACATATTCTTGGAAGTATTTTTTAATAGGTAAAATATAATAGCTAAGTTTATAAAGGAAAATATTTATATTGAAGTATGGTTATAAAATATTAACAAATAAATTCATAAATATTAGTTGAGATACCTGAACAGAAAGACTGAAAAGGTATTTGTTTAATGTGACTTGCTCTGATTTTGTGACATAGATTTAGTTCTTTGGTGTGCACTATGCTGAAGAGCTCCAGTTCTATTTCCAGAAAAGTCCAATATAGAATACTTTCCCCAGAAACCCAAAAAACAGGTAGAAAATAAATACAAACCCACAGGGAAAAGCCACCTAGGTAACCGGATATCTGCTCTGCCATAATGAGATCTAACTAACCTTCCAAAACATAAAGCTCATAAAATAAGAGCTAGTCTATCATCCCACCAGGTTAGATCATGACTGATTTTCTAATTGTCCATACTTCTGAAAGGGAGAAGGAACAATGAATCTGTTAGGACTACTGATAGACACTGTTGGGTTCAAGTTCTCCAGATCAGAGAATAATAGAAAAAAAAAAAACAGAGTAAGGGAATATCCAGTCTTAGAAGCATGGAATCTTAGCATTAAAGGGGATGCAGTGTAATTTAGAACAGAATATGATCTCCTACAATCTGAACATCATGCACTTATTAAGCCAACACATAAAATTCTGGGCCTGGAATCAGGAAAACCTGAGTTCAAATGTAATCTCAAATCCTTACTAGCTGTGTAATTCTAGAGAAATCACTTAACCTCTGTTTTAATCAGTTTCCAAAACTGTAAAAAAAAAAGAAAAAAAAAGATAATAGCACTTACCCTACCAGGCTCAAATGAGATAATATCAACAAAGCACTTAGCATTAGCACAGTGCCTGGCACAAATGATCTGGCACATAGCTTTCCTCTTCCTTCCTTTCCTCCCTTCCTTCCTTCCTTCCTTCCTTCCTTCCTTCCTTCCTTCCTTCCTTCCTTCCTTCCTTCCTTCTTTCCTTCTTCTCTTTCTTTCTTTCATCTATATCTATCTATATTTAGACATTAGAGTTATATAAGACCTTTATTAAAGAAACTAGAAATCAGAAATAAAGAGCTTTTTCTTTAAAATTTCATTCCATTATTTTTGAACTAAATTTCTAGTATATCAGTATCTTTTTGTATCCTTTCATCTAACATTTTAATTATTCCTTCTAATTTCATGCAAAATGCAAATTTTTATGCATGACCTTCCCCCTTTTAATTTTTTTTTATCAATCTCTTTTATTAACTTTTAAAAAAAATTTGAATTTCAAATTATTATGAGAAAATTATACTTCCATTTACACTTGGAGTTTATCAGTTCTCTTTCTGGAGGAGACAAACATTTTTTCATCAGAAACTTTTTACAATTGTTTTGGATCATTGTACTTATTATAACATTTAAGTTTTCTATAGGTGATCTTCATAACAATATTGCTGTTACCATGTCCATTGATCCCTTGCTTCTGTTCACTTCCTTTTGCAACAGTTCATATAGTCTTCCCATGCTATTTCTCCCTAAAACCATCCATCCTCCTTGTCATTTCTTATAGAACAATAGAACTTGGTCACATTCATATATTATAGCTTCTTTCCCAATTGATGAGCATCTACTCAATTTCTAATACTTGATTACCATAAAAAAGTTGCTATAAATATTTTTGTAAATATAGGATTTTGGTCTTTTTTCTTTTATTTCTTTTAGGATGCAGAACAAGAAATGGTATTGTTAGGTCCTTTAGTTCCAGATTGTTCTCCTTAATAGCTAAATCAATTCAACACTCCAACAACAATTCATTAGAATACCTATTTACCTCATTTTCTCCAGCTTTTTTCATTTCTGATAGGTGTGAAGTGGTACTTCTGAGTTGTTTTAATTTGTATTTGTGCAATAAAAGATGATTTATAGCATTTTTTTTGTATGACCAAAGATTGCTTTGATTTCTTTGTTGGAAAATTAACTATTTATGTGATTTGACCATTTATCAATTGGGGAGTGAGTCTTATATTTTTATAAATTTGATTCAATACTTGCCTTCATCAGAGAAACCTATTTTAATTTAAAAAAGTACTTTATTGTCTAGGTTACCTTTTAGCAAAATGTAGTTTCCCTAATTATGTAATTATATCTGCTTTTGCTTTGTCCAAGATCCTTGTTGCTATTTTTGTTTTTTTTTACTTCAGTTGAAGCATATTAGATTCTTCTCCCCCACCCTTTAATCCTTTATTTGTCTTTTTGTTTTAAGTATGTCTCTTGTAAACAACAAATTGTTTCATTCATTTTTTTAAAATCCCTTTCACTGTTTTTGTTTTATAGGTGAGCTACTCTCTTTTATCTTGACAGTTATGATTACCTAACTGCATTTTTTCATGCCATTTTCTTTCATTTTTTTCTTCGCTCTCTTTTTATTCTATCTCTTCTCAAGTATCTATTTTTCTTCTTAATCCCTGTCTCCCTCCTTAATTAGTCTTTCCTTTTATGATCTGTTTTTCTTTCTTCCTCTCCCTCTCTGTTCCTTTTTCCCTTCCCCCCCCCCCCCCCCCCCCTCTTTTTCTGTCTATCTCTTCATCCTTTTTTCTTATCCCTTCATTTTTGGGAAAATGTTCACCTATGCCTTCTCTCTACATAAATTCTTTTAAACTGCTTTAACAATGAAAAAGTTTTTAGGAGTTAAATGTATCACTTTCCCATATAGGAATGTCAATAGTTTAACTGTATTGAGTCCCTTTTGATAATGCTTTCATGAGGCTATAATATTCTTGGGAGTTTTCATTTTGGGATCTCCTTCAAGAAATGATGGATAGATTCTTTCAATTTTTATTTTATTCTCTGAATTGAAAATATTGGGACAGTTTTTCTTGATTATTTCTTGAAATATGGTGTATACACTCTTATTTTATGATGACTTTCATGTAGCTCAGGGATTTTAAAAGTATTTCTTTTTGATCTATTTTTCAAATAACTTCTATTTTCCTGATGAGATAGTTCAAATTTTCTTTTTTTCATTTTTTGACATTATGTATTGTTTCTTGAGGTCCCATGGAGTCATTTTTTTTTACTTGCCCAATTCTAATTTTTAAGGAATTATTTTCTACACTGAGTTTTTAATGCCTTTACCCCTTCACCCAATTAGGTCAATTCTGTTTTTTAAGTTATTATTTTTTCATGTTTTTAAATTAGTTTGTTTGTTTTGGTGCCTATTGTACCAGACCCTTAATTTTTCTTTCATAATTTTCTTGCATCACTTTCATTTCTTTTCCTAGTTTTTCTCTTTATTCTTCTTATGTTTTCCAGGAATTCTTGCTAGTCTTGGGTCCAATAAGCATTTTTCTTTGAAGCTTTTTTGTAACAGCATCTTTTGAACTGATCATGGTATTTTCTGCCATTTTAGAAGCTTTTAATGAATGAGTTCTTTTTGCTGTTGTTGCTTTTTCCTTTTTCCCCAGCTTCTCTCTTGATCTAGAACTTTTTGTTAATGTTGGGCTCTGCTCACCTGCCAATAAGCACCGGTTGTACTCAATATTAGCAAAGGTCCCCTATAATTTCACACTGACCACTTGTCTGATTCCCCTTTACTGTCTCTGGACCAAGTACTCCAAAAGCTGCTGAGATTCCTATGGTAGTCTCCAAGGTTCCCTGCTACTGCTGTTGTTACACTCACTTGTCACAAACCTGCCCTGACAACCTACAAATTGTTTGGAAGGGAATTTTGACTGAGTACAACTCGATTGCTACCTCTTCTTAGTTTTTGTTTTGCCTTCATTAAAGACATTAATAAAAAGATTTTACCATATATGGTAAAGGACATCACTGTAGAATAACATAGGGGCCTCTCTCCAAAATTTTATCAGGCCAGAGGTGTACTGGAGCAAGCATGCGATAACTGATCTGACAAATGCTATAAACAGGGTCTTGATTATTTATTTGTTACTTATCAAGCTTGAAGAAAGTGATGAAGATAATGTCAATAACTGATGTTTAATTTAGATGTGTTTTTATAGTTTGTTTTGTTTTGTTTTTTTCTCTCAGAGAATTAGATGTTAAACATTTACCCCATATTCTTGCTTCAACCTATTAATGACCTCTTTTTGGATATGGTCATTCAATCAGTTCTAAGTCTAAGTCACATATCTCACCATCTAGTCAATAATGATAATGTAAGAGACTTTTTAATAATGCCTTATTAAAATTTGAGTATTCTATGTTTATGTTATTCTCCCATGTAGGAATTTAGGATTGTCTTTCACAATCTGTTCTTTTTTAATTTCACTAAATATTTCCCAATTACATGTAAAAATATTTTTTTTGAAATTTTGAGTTCCATATTCTCTCTTCTCCCTCACCATTCTCCCCAATTTGAGAAGGCAAACAATTTGATATTAATTCACAGTCTGTTCTTGCCCAAATGATGCTTGCCCTTTCCCTTTCTAAATGTTAATAAACTGACTCTTCAATAATATGCTCCAGAATTTGATCAGGAGTCTAAATCAAGTCAATAATTTGAAAACATCATCTATTTCACCATTCTCCTTTTTATTTATTTAAATAGGGGTCTCCTCTTCCTGCTGTACCTCCCTTAATTCTTCATGATTTTTCAAAGACAATCAGAAATGATTCAGCAATCAGATTAAACCATTGTTTTAATATTTGAGGATATAGTTTATTAAAGCTGATGACTTGAATTCATTGAAGTGAGCTAAGTGCTTTTTTATCTAATCATTTATCTGAGGTTTCAACTTCTATTAACTATTTTTTATTTCCATTCCAGGAGTTTTCGTTTTGTCAGAGAAAAACAGATATAATAACTGAGTAGTTTTTATCTTATCTAACTGAGTAGATTCATTATCATTTTTGTATGCTTCCTAAGTAACGGTCCTATTCTTTCTTTAATCTTCTATTGTCCCTCAACCCAAACAATTTTTTAAAAAGATGTGTGTTTTTTTGGAGGGGTATTTCTTGGAATTTATTGCAAATCTTGTCTGTTTTGAGCCCTGGTTTTCCTTATTTCATTTTTTTTTTCAGGACTGAGCCAATATATTTCCTCTTGTAATGAAGGACAATATTAATTTGAGGCAAAAACATGAAAGATTCATATTTATATGGTTCATAGCACTTTATAATATTTAGATGAAGTCTGCCAGGGTTAAGAGCAATGTTTTCAGGTTTATTCCCTATTTAAATAGTAAAACATTAACAAAAGGTTCTCTTTAAAATAGAAGCTTCACTTTATTGCATTCATTTCTGTTCTATTTCCTTTTCCCTCCCTCATTTTATTATAGTCTCCCATCTCTTCAGTTTTCTACCTGACTGGAATACTGAATGCTCTTCGAGATATAAAAATAATATTTAAATAGCATTGTATATGGCAACAGCAGAGATACCAGAGAATTGTAGAGTAGGTCATTATATAGACAACAGGATATTTGTCATAATGTCAACAATTCTATTGATCATTTCTATATTATAGAAAGAATCTTTTCCTTCTCCCATGTGACCAATGAATTCTTTTCTTCATCATTTGACAGTGTTGATTATTCAACAAAAGTTTGATCCTCTCTTTAGCTGCTACCAACACTGTTTTTTCCTAGTTTTCCTTATTTTTTTTTCTTATTTTTCTTTCTTGATCTACTTTATTTGTTTCTCTGCCCACTCCTAAGTATGGACATTACTTAAGGCTTTATTAGCTTTAATATTCAATCAATGATTATTTATTAAGTTTCTCCTTTAAATTGGGGTAGGATATGGAAATAATGAAATACTATCATATATGTCAAGTACTATTCTAGATGCTGAGGATAGAAATATAATCAACGATCCAATATTTATTTTTTAATAGGAATACAAAGAAATAAGTACTATGTAAGTGTGGTGATTTTCAATCCTTCGTTTGTGTCATTCTGTATGACCCCATGGACCCCACTGTCTATACTGGAATGGTTTGCCATTTCCATTTCCAGTGGATTAAGGCAAACAGAAGTGAATTAACTTGCCCAGGATGACACAGCTAGGAAGTGTCTGAGGTCACATTTGAACTCAGATCTTCCTCATTCTAGGCCCTGCACTCTATCCACTGTGCCACCTAGCTGACTACCCTATGTAGAAAATGAATATAAATAATTATATCTCCTTTCCTCCTTTCCTTCTCTCCTCCTTCCTTCTCCCCCTGCCTTTCCTCCTTCCCTCTCTCTCCTCTCTCTCTCTCTCTCCTTCTCTCTCTTAATAATTCACACTGATATGGCTTTAATTAAAAAAAAAAACTTCATGGTTCTGAGATAAGAGCATTGAGCTTGAAATATTAAACTTATAGTCATGATACTTGACTGGGCAACTTAACTGTCTGTGTGATCTTGGTCAGTTAGGCCCCTTGAGTTCTTTGGACTTTATTCTCTTCATATATAAAAAGAAAGTATTGGACCACTTCTATACTGATAATCCTATAATTCCCCCTGTGTAGGGAACTTAGAAATCTACACCCCAAAGTCCTATTTATTTCCTGAGTTTTAATTGTGAATTTGGATTTGGCCCAGACATTTCAAACTTTATGGGTCCAAAATGGAAAGGTCATCTACCCCATCCCCAGCTGTTCCTTCTTTTAATTTCCTATTCCGTTGATGACATTAATATTCTCCTAGCCACCAACATAAACATAGAATGCCCATATTTGAAAATTTTAAGTCATTTTTATTCTTTACTCTCTTTTACTTGCATGAGTGATTGACAGTGGGAACTGGGGAGATAGTCTTTCCCATTCTTCTCACTTATTTTTAGGTCAAATCAAGTATTTCTTCAAGACTTGTACTCACTACATTCTTACTAGATGGGGAGGAGAATGGAAGTCATAGGAAAATGAGTACTTTTAGACTCACAGTTTGATGACAAATTATAATAGAGGCAGTATACCAGCATTTTAATAGAGTAAGATTTTTCTCTTTATAATGCTTAGCCACATAATGTTCTTTTTGGCAAGTATTGGAGCACTATCATCTTTAATGTAACTTTGGATGGCAGTATAGATTTTGTATTAATGGAGATATTTGAAAGGTCATATAAACACCCATAAAGTATCTTCTACTCTAATGTGAAGCATGTTACATTTTAAAAATAATCTCAAATTCAGCTTTGGCTTTGTGGGAGTGGAGTGAGGGTGGGGTGGGGGAGTGCAGCAAAAAATAAAAAAATGTATCCTGTGTAAACATAAAATAAACAATTTTCTGCATATTTGCAACTGTAGAAAAACCTTTGAATAAAATTATAAATGCATTGAAGGAGACAGATGAACATAAACTTTTATGCTTTCTGTAGTTATTTAAAAAGTCAGTTTTAAAAAATCATGCAATCGAGTAATAAGCTTAGCCCATTAATATTCAGAATGCCAACTGACAGGAACACTTTACTTTTTCACTCTAAATTTATTATCATTGGTGTTTTAGAACTTACTTGATAGTCAGTTATTAGAGTGAGAAAATATACAGCTTTAACCTACATTGGGAGATAAAAATGGAAATGGTACATAACAGATTTTAATAGCTGTATTAGCAGATTATCTGTACATAAATATAGATATACATATATAAATATATACCCCAAAACATACATGCTTATATATGTGTGTATAATGGATATGTATGTGCACATGTGTATATATTATATATTTATGGATATATTTCTGTAGCAATAAACCAAATAAACAAAAAAGAATTAGAAGATGTGTTGTATACAACCCAATACTGGAGGCTTGTGTTTTAAAAGTCATGTATCTTAGTTTACATTCTAGATTCCAAGGCTCAATAAACATTATTTGGATTTAGCACATTGCTTGATAAATTACATATGTATGTTTTTGTATATTTATAGACATACATACATGTGTGTATAAGCATTTTTTTCTCTTTTCTTTATTGTAAATGAAATGTCTAAACTTTATTGTAAAATTGAGCTTGATCACTAATTAGCTTCCATTATCAACCCTCTTCCCCCACCACACACACCTTCTTCAGAGATTCAGGATGTTTAATAATACTACTCCACTCTGCCCTAGCATATAATTGCTTGAAGGAAAAGATTGCATATACTACTTTTCTTTAATATGGCTGTAGGAATTCTAGACAAAGTCTCATTATCTGTTTGTAATTACCCTCAAGCAGTATGGACACCAATGATTCAGAGAAAGCACATTGCCACAAAAAACTTCCAGCTCCATGAAATTCCCTTAAATAAGTGATTCTACTATGCATTTGCTATGATGGTTTCTCTGTAAGAATAAATCTTTGGAAGTTTTTGGAATAAGTTGCAGAAACAATATGATCACCAACATCTTCCTACTTGTAAACTGGAAAATTGAATTAAACACTTCCTAAATTTATCATTGTTTGGAATAACCTTGACAATTTAGGAGGACTAAAAGTATCCACTAGCTCAGAAATATTCTCTGTTTGAAATAGGAAAAAAAATACATATGTTCTCCTGCATAACTGTCACAACCACTTCTTACAATGGTCTTCTATGACTAAGTGTTCATTCTGTTAAGGTCATTGAGGGAATATAAGCTGTTGTCTCATGAGAGTCATTGCCAACTTTTTAAAGAGAAAAAGTTAAGAAAATGATGGATTAATAGTGAGAGTCAGTACTGAAGATTTGTATTGGCACATTCTGACTTTTCAAGATCTGTTCTAGGAAGGCGTTGGAATAACATTGATCAAGTCAATTTAACAAATATTTGTTAAGTGTCTGCTTTGTACTAAGAATGAACTACCTGTTAGGGAATCTGATATTGAAATGAATTAATAAAAAAGCATTTGAGAAGGACTGAACTCTAAAGGCTTAGAGGGATCTGGGATGACTCCACAAAATAAATATATCTGAGTTAAAATATGAAGGAAAATACATTTTTTTGAGAGATAAAAAATCCCAAACCAAAACAAAAAAGCTGGTTGGAAGAAGAGTTCATCCTAGAACAACTTAACCCAAATTGTATGAATAAGAGTTAGAATATTATGTTTGGGCAACAACTCTCTCTTCTATTGTTCATCCTTATTTTTGAAGAAGACCACGAGGATGATGTTTGGATTTGCTTGTTAATTAGATTTAAGTGAGACAGAGTTGTAGAAAGTCCTAAGTCTCACTCTACCTGAGTTCAGTGGTGACAAAAGTCAAGACTATGATGCATTGGGTGACCTTGACCTTCCTAAATCAAGACTGTTTCCCAAGTCTCATTTTATGTGAGATAACTCCCATTCAATGATTTATTAAGGCTTATGCAAGAACTGAAACACAGAGGTATTTAATTTACCATGACAAAATATTAACCTAAGTAGCTTAGCAACTATTTTCTGTTTCTGTTCTGTTTTGTTTCTGTTTTGTTAACAGTTAATTTGGATGGAACATAGTGAATGAAGGAGAGTAATGTGAAATATGTATAGAAAGGTTAGTTAAGGTCATATTTTGAAATTCCTTAAACACTAGTTTAAAGAGTTTATATTTTACCATGGACATATGTAGGGCCAGAGACTTGTGTACATGAAAGTGGTGGTGGGTAGCTCTGGACTAACTAAATTTAGACAACAAAAGCTGGAGTCTGGATTCACTATGGAGTCAGTCTGATTCATGTTTATGTGAACAAATACTTAATAGGATTCTCTCTCTCTCTCTCTCTCTCTCTCTCTCTCTGTCTCTCTCTCTTTCTCTCTTCTTTCTTCCTCATTTTCTTTCCCCTTTTCCTTCTCCCCTCTCTTCTCTCTCTTTCTCTTCCTCTCTCTTTTTCCCTCAGGTCCCCTTCCCTCTGTCTGTCTCTTGTCTCTGTCTCTCTGACTCTGGCTATCTCTGTGTCTCTCCTCTCCCATTCTTTCTTTTTCTCTCTTTTCCTCTACATTCCCCCTCCCTCTCTCTCTATCTTTCTGTTCCTCTACATCTATCTGCCTCTCTGTCTTCTTCCCTCTCCCAGAAAACCAAAACCAAAACAAAACAAAACAATCTTTGTGGAAATACTGATCAGATATTTAATGTTCACCTTGATTCTAGATTGTCTGAGCAACTCACAAGTTCATATTTTGTAGAATATTAGGCATAAATCTTTAGTCTTTTCTGGTTTAGGATGATACCTTTGTTAGTCAGCTTTTCCTCATAGAAGCAGTATGATTATGGGATGGGACTTCCACTTGACATACAGTACTGAGTCATCAACCAGGATCTCTCCAATTCATGAAATAGCTGCCAAGGCTGATAATATCTCATCATCATTGTTGGGTCACTTTGCTTGGGAAAAGAAAAAAACTAAGCAGAAACAATAGTCATGGGCTTAAAGTCCAGTCTTGGACTGGAAAAAGTAAGTTTCTTTTGCTGCTATGTGGTTATAATTTGGTGGGGTGGGTTGGACTCTGATGGTGGGGTGGGATGGGATGAGTAGATTGCTATTATTGTTGTTGTTCATCCTTGATTCTGAAGGAGGACCGATGACATTATGAGGGGTGATGTATTGACTTGCTGAGGAATTAGATTTATGTGAGTCAGAACTGTGTAAAGTAAACTCTCAGTTTCCTTCTCCCTCCAGGCATCAAAGTTCAGTGGCAAGACATAATCAAGATTACTGGGGATGGCCCAGGATGCAATGAATGAACTTGACAGATAGAGGAATTACTGTAAAGAAGAGGAACTTGCTCACAATCCTCCCCCTCTGCCACCACAGAAATTCCAAAGGAGTTATTAGCAAAGCAGTTTTTCTCAAAAGAGAGAAGACTATAGTTTATTTAGCAGGAAGTGTCTCTTGATTTACATTAATCTAATAAAATTAATAAGCCCGGGGCTCAAGGGACCATTCTGGGAGTTGTTGTGCTTTATAAATCTTTTAAATGTAATATATATTTTTATTTTCTCCCAATTACATATTATAAAAATTTAAAAACTTTTTTTTTAATTTTGAATTTCAAATTCTAGCCCTCCCTTCTTTCACTCCCTTCCTTAAATTGATAAGCCATCAGATACAGATTTTACATAAACAATCATGTAAAACATTGTCATGTTAATCATTTTGAACAAGGAAATGCAAATAAAAGAAAAGAAATAAAGAAAGAAAGTAAAAAAATGCTAAGCTTCAGTATCCATTCAAACAATATCATACTTTTTTAGGAGCTAGATAGTATACTTTTTCATTAATTCTTTGAGATTGGTTTAGAACTTTGTATTGCCGAGAATAGCTAAGTTTTTCAGTTTTTCATTGCACCACATTGCTGTTACTATATACAACATTCTACTAATGTTCATTTTACTTTTCATCAGTTCATATACATCTTTCCAGGTTTTTTTGAAATCATCTTGTCATTTTTTATAACACAATATTTCATCACAAATCATATATCATAACTTCTTTAGCCATTCCCAAGTGATGGGTATCCCTTCAATTTCCAATTTTTAGCCATCACAAAAAGAGCCACTATGAATATTTTTTTGTACAAATAGGTCCTTGGGCCTATACAATCTATACAATATATATATATATATATATATATATATATATATATATATATAGTTTACATACTCTCTACAGGGCATCTCTGGCTCTAAATCTGAATCCTCTGTTACTTGTCTATTAGATTTAAAAAGTTAGACCTCACTTCCATATTCTACTCTATCTCCTTTTATATTCTCCAATACAGTTTGGAACTAGGGAACATTGATTAGCTACTGTTTAAGCTCTGCCACTGGACTATGGGACATGTTTTAGTATGTATTTTATTAAAGCTTGGCATAGGGGAAAATGATAGAATAGGTTTTGGAATGGTGATACTAATTATAGCTTAAAGGATATGGGGGTCTAGAAGAAATGTTCAAGTCTTAGACCCTGACCCATGCTCCCTCAGAAGACTCAGGCCAGGAAAACAAATATTAAGTTGATAGGCAGGGTCAGTGCTTGAGTGCAGACAGCAGAACTCTTTTTCCTTTTACTGGTTTTCATTATGATCTCCTTTGTAATATTTCTGAGACCAAAGAATGTGTCTTTTCCTTTCCATCTCATTATATTCTCCATTTCCCAAAGCACTGGATTGATTAGATGATACTTGTTTAGGGCTAATGAAGGGGAACCATTCCTATTCTCTTGGTTTTCCTATTCTTCACATCAATGTGAAGCTTACTAAATAAGGATGCTGAGAAGGTGGACAGTTATTTCCTTCCTCGTAGAACAATATTATGGTTAACTTAGAATCTGCCTCGTTCAAAACTGAACTCCCCCAATCAGTATGTATCAGGGTTTGTATGTGTGTGTGTGTGTGTGTGAATAAGAGGAAAGAATTAGTGAGGAATGGATAGAAACTATGGAGAATTAGATTCCAATACTCCAATACTAGGGGGAGCTACATAGTACATTGGATAAAACTCTGGAGTCAAAAAGACCTGAAATCAAATCTAGCCTCATATCCTTCCTACTTGTATTACTCTGGACAAGTTAATTACTATCTGCCTCGGTTTCCTCAATTGAAAAATAGGGATAGTAGCATCTACCTCACAGCATTGTTGTGAGGATCAAATCAGATAATATTTGTAAAAATACTTAGCATAGAGCCTGGCACATAATAGGAGCTATATATATGAGTTTATTCCCTTTCCTTTCCCTATATACACAATCAAATTGGATGAAAATCATCCTCTTTTCAAAGGAAAATCCTCCAAGAGTAATTTCTTTTCTTTTGATTCCTATGACTAGAGGTCAATTAATCCAGAAAAAAGGCTAGATGATAATCAGCTTCATTAGCATCAGCAGATGGTCAATTTACAGGTGAATAGCTATTCTGAATAAAGTAAGATGCACACATACTGGGATTTACACTGGCTGACATTTCTTGAAGGGATAGGAGTCTATCACCAAGGATATTTGTCCATTTATCTTACTTGGGAGATTGAATAATAGAGAGAGAATGTCAGATGATTTGTAGTAGCAATTATTCACCTTGGGATGAACTTTAGGAGTTGTAAAAATCACATTTATTCCAGTGGGATAAAGCATTTTACTGAGGAAAGTTTTATCAGAATATCCTGGTGAAGCAGAAAATCTCTAAACTAGTGGAGTCCTCCTTCAAGATATAATCCATGGAATATACCCAGAGAGCTATAAAATCATTCATGTCCTTTGACCTAATAATGTCACTGCTAGACATGTATCTCGAAAGAATTTTTTTTAAGATGGCTTATGTGTACAAAAATATTTATAATAGCTCTTTCCTCAGGGCAAAGAATTGGAAATTGAGAGGATGCCCATCATTTGGGGAATGGTTGAATAAAGTATGGTATGTGATTGTGATGGAATACTATTGTTTTATAAGAAATGCCAAGCAGGATGCTCTCAGAAAAACCTGGAAAGTCTTCCATGAGCTTAAGCAAAGTGAAATGTACTGTGTACAAAGTAATAGCAATGCTGTGGGATGATCAACTGTGAATGACTTTGCTGTTTATAGCAATGCAAAGATCCAAGATTACTCTGAAGAACTTATGCTGAAAAATGTTATCCATAACCAGAGAAAGAACAGTTTGTGTCTGAATACAGATTGAATCATACTTTTTTATAATTTTATTTTTTTTTATTTTGTGAGAGGGATGAAAGAGAGATAATTAAGATTTTATTTCATAACATATCTTTTATGGAAATGTTTTGTATAACTTCCTATGTGGGGGGAGGAGGAAGGAAGGGAGCAAATCTGGAACTCAAAATTTTAAAAAGAAATGTAAAAAATTGTTTTACATGTAAATGGGTTAAAAATAAAATATTAAATTAAAAAAGATAAAATTTATTGAATAATAATAGTGATAATAGAAAAAATAGACTGTGGATCTGTCTTTATTTATCCAACCCTATAGTTCCTATATTTCCTCTAATCTCACATACTATTTCTTCCATACCAAATAACACTCTTATGGCCTCACCAGCAACTTCAAAATTAAATTTAAAAGATCCTCTTGTTTGGTGTTTAAAACTCTTCATAATCTGACCCTCCCTATTTTTCCATATATAGTTGTTTCCTTATTGTCTGCTCTAGTAGACTGTGAGCTCCTTGAGAGTAATGTCTTGATTTTTCCTTTCCTTGTGTTCCCAGTGCTTAGCACAATGCCTAACATACATATATTGTTAGTTGTTCTTGAAGAGAGCCGTGACATTAAGGAGATGGTGCTATGATATGCAAGTGAATTGGCTTTAGGGGAGGGAGATCACCTGCATCACTTCCCTCCTCCAGAGCTGAGTCCAGTGGCCAGATATAGATCAGGATGATGAGGTGGCCCTGGGGGAAATGGGAGACCTTGGCTTTTTAAAGCTAAGTTCTTCATCAGATCTCAGTTTGACTGAGGTTGTACCCATTCAGTGATTAAGGCTGGGTAGCAGTTGAGGGAAAGAATCTCCTCTTTCATCCACTCACAAAAACATTCTAAATTAGAAACTTAAGAAAAGGTTATCAACTAAATGACTGACTGACCATTGCTCAGGGAAAGAAACACAGTCTAGAGGATCATGTTCCTCTAAGAATATGCATGTTTTTGCTGCCATCTAGTTGCAGCTGTGATTTTGAGAGGGAGGGAGTGTTCTTTGTCCTTTGTTTTGTAAGAGAATCAATCATATCACAGTGTGGTGTCTTGACTCTCGCATAAACTGGATTTAAGTAAGTGAGAGTTGCACTAAGTCCTCAGCTTCATTCTCTCCTCTGGAGTCATTGAAGTCTAGTAACAAGACAAAAGTCAGAACACTGAGACACAATGGATGAACTTCGTGTCTTAGATACCTCACCAAGTTCTGAGCATTCCAGAGTGCTTGCTTCAATCAGCTCATGACCATTGGAACAAATTATTTTCATCCATCTATTCTTCTACGGGATATCTTCACATGCTTGTGGTAGATGGGTATGTGTCCCAGCAATTACCTTCAATCTGGTTTAACCCATCTACCAATATGATTTACTAGGGTGTGATTATTGTACATACTAGAGCTTCTTGGAGCCACAGGTGAGACTTGAGTGCCAGGTATACACCAAATGTGGATGAGAAACCATGAAGAAATCTCAGCAGTGCTCATCCCGGAGTGCTAGTCCTCCATCTTTTCTTAAAAAATATTTTTGATATTAAGCAAATAAAGACACTAAATGAATTACCCATCATTAAAGGAAAGAAGGAAACAAGCCTTTCTTAAGCACTACAATATTCCAGGAACAGTGCTGAATAATTTGCAAATATTATCCCATTTGATCCCATGACAACCCTGGGAGGTGGATGCTTTTGTTATTAGTTGAAGAAATTGAAGAGAACAAAGTTTAAGTGACTGGTCCAATGCCCCACAGATGTAAGTGTAAGGTGTAAATCTGAGGGCAGTTTTAAACTCAAGTCTTCCTAATTCCAGGCCTAGTGCTCTGCATTTTATCCACTGGACTGCCTAATTAGATGTTACAAGGTGTCAGGCACAAGTAGAGTAATTGTTTAATTACTTTAAAGGCATTATGTTATTATGGAGGAATCTATACAACCTGACAAACACATATGCCTATGTACATATATGCATATATAAAATAGAGAAATGCACACACAAATATAAATATGAACCTAAATATGCATGCATATGTAAACATATTTATATATGTGTATATGTATATTTATAAAGAAAAATAGATGGAGAAACAGAGAGGGAGTGAGGGGAAGAAATTTAAAGAAATTTTAGTTACTATATCCCAGCCTTAGGTTCTTTTTGCTTCACATTTACCTTCTTTTTTTTTTTCGCTACTTGTAAGGTTTTACATAATAGGTATTCAATTAATAGTTGCTGAATTTATTGAATGAGTAAAGGATTAAAATAAGAGAAAAGAATGCAAGATAGATATTTTCATGTTTTTACAACCACACAATAGCATTTAAGTTAGAAACAGTAATAACAACTTAACAGAATGGAAGGCACTCACTAGATCACTGACACACTATTCTTTCAAATATTTATAATATCCCATTACAAGTCTTTGATATAGTGAGACCCAACAGTGGAGACAAAGCGGGGATGGGGGGGAGGAGACAGAGATAGAGAGATAGATAGAGAGATAGAGACAGACAGAAAAACAGACAGATAGGAAAAGAGAGAGAGAGAGAAAGAGAGAGAAAGAGAGAGAGAGAGAGAGAGAGAGAGAGAGAGAGAGAGGAAGAGAGAGAGAGATTTTAGAAAGGTATATTTGCAGCAAAATAATATGGAATAGATGTTGACCATAATAAGGAATTTGAAGGGGATAACTTATCCATGTGGAGGCTGGCAGAAAGGGAAAATAAGATTTTAAAAGCTCATCACTGGGACTTCTCTTAAGAAGATACAAGATAAGCAATCTATAGAAAATAATTTCAATCTGATTCTTTCTTCCTATAGGTTTCTCTGCAATCATTAATCTAAATGAATTAATTATATAATTTACAATATTTTGGGGGAATTCTGCAAGTTTGATTCTACTGAAACAATTGCATCATTCATAACTAGAAAAAAAAGACAAAACAAAACTAACAGAAGAAAGAATGATAAAAAAAATCATCTTCAGTGTCAGGAATCTCGGGTTCAAATCCTATATCATTTAATGTCTGATATAACTTCAACAACAATACTATATGATGACCAGTTCTGATGGACCTGGCCATCCTCAGCAACGAGATCAACCAAATCATTTCCAAGGGAGCAGTAATGAACTGAACCAGCTATGCCCAGAGAAAGAACTCTGGGTGATGACTAAAAACCATTACATTGAATTCCCAATCCCTATATTTATGCCCACCTGTATTTTTGATTTCCTTCACAAGCTAATTGTACAATATTTCAGAGTCTGATTCTTTTTATACAGCAAAATAATAGTTTGGTTATGTATACTTATTGTGTATCTAATTTATATTTTAATATATTTAACATCTACTGGTCATCCTGCCATCTAGGGGAGGGGGTGGGGGGTAAGAGGTGAAAAATTGGAACAAGAGGTTTGGCAATTGTCAATGCTGTAAGGTTACCCATACATATAACTTGTAAATAAAAGGCTATTAAATTAAAAAAAAAGAAAAAAAATAATGTCTGATATAGAGAAACTCCTATTGTCCAGGACAATCAACTAAGAGTAGAATTGACAAAGCACTTGTAATGTGTATCAGGAGAAATTGTTTGTATCCTGTGATCCAGAGAAATTATTGTTCTTTATTTTTTTTTGTTGTTGCTGTTGTCATTGCTATTGTTGTTTTGTTTTGCTTTGCTTTTTGTTTTGTATTTTTTAGTCACCTCTAACTCTTCATGTCCTCATTGTGGTTTTCCTGGCAAAGACTGAAATGGTTTGCTATTTCCTTCTCTAGCTCATTTTACAAATAGGGAAACTGAAGCAAACAGGATGAAATAATTTGCCAGTAATTTGCCATAATTTGTCAGTAAGTGTCTGAGGCCATATTTGAAAATCTGAGGATAATTCTTCCTGACTCCAGGCCCAGCTCTCTATCCATTGTGATGCCTAAGTTGAAAACAAAAAAAGAAAACCCAATAAAAGTTTTCTAGAGAATCTAGGACTTTCATATTTAAATATAATTTCAGAATCAAATTCTGTGATATAAATCCAATTTCTTATTGGCTTGTCTTATTACTTAAAAAATAAAACAAAACAAAAACTACCTCATAATTTGTATACATACATACATAATAAGAACTTTTATTTGAAATATATTTTAAGATTTGGTACTAATGTATATTGATGAATTTTTTAAAATTATATTCAAAGTAAAAAGATAAACAAGGAAAAAAAAGTGATAATCCTTTTGGAATTTTCCATAAAACAGCAACTTATCACTGAAAGTTTATATAAGGAGAGGAATCTGGCCAAAACATTTTAAATCTATGAATTCCTTAGCAAGCATACTGCTATTACTATTAGAGCCCTATATGTCTTATTGTTGTTACATGTTTAACGTATAAATGGAAATTTGCGTCTGTGGACAGCATGGTAGAATATGACTGATAGATTTTAAAATGAGAGCTCCCATCTGAGCACAAGGACAGGCAGAGTTTTTATTTTGTAATATAACATTGAAATATGTCAAGTATGTGAACTGAGACTTACCGATATTTGTACTGAGAATAAAAGAAACATAAATTGCTAAGGCTCAGTAGCATGTCCATTCTATGAATAGAGATTGACTTTACTGGCAAGGGAAGCTAGTTGCTCAGTTTTCCTGTGACATCAACCTGTTCCTTACCCTAGAATTAAAAAAGCTTGGAAAGCAAGATATTTGAAATGTTTTCCCAAAAGTTTAAAATTAATATCAAACCCATTAAGTATCAGAAAACTATTTTAGACACTGCCTTTCTCTGCTTTGGGTTTGCACACTGTAAAAATTTTAGAGATACATTGTGAAGTGGAAAATGGAAAAAAATAAAATTTCAATATTAGACCATTCCTTTTCTAGTAGATGCAGAGCTTAAAAGTTCATGAATACATGTAAGTATGCATATATGCATATGTGTATATATACATTTACATTATATACCTATTCATACATATAGTATGTGTGCATGTATAATAGCCTAGTTCTAAAGTCAGAAAAAGATTTTTTTTCTTGTTACAATCTATGCAAGGACATGTAGTTCACAGTTTAAAAGTCACACAAAAAATTATTCATAGTTCTAAAGTCACAAAAGAGAATTTCTTTTTCTTCTTACAGTCAATCTATTCAAGGATATATAGATTGCCTACACATCATGAGGATGAGTAGTGCTTATTCTTTTTTTTTGACTGATTTTCCATAAAATATATGGCTACAAATTTGACTTTTTTATATTTCTTCTAACTGATCTATTCACAGATTTCCCTCAAAGGCAGAAAGAAAAAGAGACAGAGAGAGACAGAGAGACAGAAATATGCTTAATAAAGTTGAAATGTTAACTGGATAATTAGCAGCCTTATAAAAATTGTTTAATTCCCACCAAGTGTTGGTTATAAACCTCTCCCACTATGATTATTTTATGTTCCGTAATCCCTTTTCTATGTGGGATAAATCTGTTCTACACCTGATTTATCATTATATACCGAGTTCCTTTTTTTTTTTTACTCATTCTCTCATTTTGGGGAAAAGCTTAGATTAGAGATGAAAATTGAATTTGTCTTATGAGTAAGTAATGTGGAACTGAGGAACTAATGCATATGAAAATCATGGAGTCTATTTCCTCTAATGAGAAGCCAGACTTCCCAATCAATGAAACATATATACAACCACATGGCTTGGTACCTAACAGGAAGTAGTGGATATCCTGAAATCTGTGAATTCCATTAAAGCTGACTCTAAAAATCAAATGAAGATGTTGGACCAGATGACCTTCAGGTTCTCTCCAATTTTAAATCTGGAATCTTAATTATGATCGCTTTAAATCTAGAATCTTAATTATGATCACTTTATTATCTTGCCATCTTCTTGCCAGCCTCTATCTCTCAATCAATCAATGTTTATCAATCATTTCCTCCAGCACTCTTTCCCTTCCCTCCTCTAATCTCCTACTTCAGTTTTGGAACTATAATAAAATCAGTAGTGAAACTGTTGCTAAAAAAGATGTTTTAAGCTGTTCTTTGAATTATATAAATTGATGAATGGACAAATTGGTGAGTGGCTAAACAAGCAAGTATTGAGTATTTGCCATATGTAAAAGACTATCTTCACCACTGGGAATATAAACATAAAAGCAGAATTATTTCTTTTAATGAGAGAGAACACATGTAGAAGGAATTAATATAAAATCAGATGGAAAGGCTTACTGGTCTTTATGGTGTTGTGACAAAACCAATGGTAATGCAGTTTCTTTAATGTTATTTCTATTGATAAAAACATGTCATTTCTGATATTGAGCTATTTAAGCGCACCAATGAGTTTTCTAGTTCTTTAATAGTACTCGCTGAGAAGATAGGGAAACATCAGAGTTTTATCTCACCTGCATGATATTTGTGCCAACTGAGTTGCCAAGACGATTGGTTGTTTGGGAGTATTGTTATATGAAGGGCATTTATGCTTTTGGTCCTAGGCTGTTTCTACTGGATTCCAAGAGAAGGTAGTGATTTGAGCATCCTGTGATTCCACCTTTTGGTTCTCCTTCAAGATGTCAAATACCAAAATAATTCTTCCTGGCTACTATTGGCAAAAATTGCCTTTACTTTGTTTATCCATTTATACTATTTAACATTGTGATTGTCATATAAGCAAAGTGAATCTCAGAATAATTAAGTGATTTGCCCTAGGTCAATTAATGTGTCAGAGAGGGGAATAAAGAATAATCATAACTGTAACTGTGAATGAATAGGATGAACTCTCCCATAAACTGGAAGCAGATAGCAAAGTGAATTAAAAGCCAGAATTCTACAATATGTTGTTGACGAGGATCACATGGGAAGCAAAGAAATGCACACAGAATAAAGGTAAAAGTCTGAAGGAGAATATATTATTCTTCAGCTGAAGTAAAAAGAAAAAAATATCAGAGATAATGATTCTGTTCTTAGACTTAAAAACCCCCAAAAAATCAAAACACAAAATAGATCTAATTAAAAGAGATAAGGAAGTAAACTACATCTTACTAGATGGTACCACTGTTAATGAAATATTATCATTACTAAATACACATGCACCAAATGGGTATAGCAAACGAATTCTTAGAAGAGAAATTAAGTGAGTTAAAAAAAGAAAAGACAGCAAAATTATGTATTAGTGGGAAATCTCAACCTCCCTTTCTTAGAATTAGATAAATCTAACCACAAAATAAGTAAGAAAGAAGTTAAAAAGGTGAATAGAATTTTACAAAAGTTAGATATGATACACCTCTGGAGAAAATTGAATGGGGAAAGAAAGTAATATACTTTTTGGCATACATAGCACCCCCCAAAATTTTTTGGTCATATATTATGTCATAAAAACCTCACAATCAAATGTAGAAAGGCAGAAATGTTAGATGCATCTTTTTTCCAGATAATAATGCAAGAATTTGAACAAGTTATTAATGAAGTTTTGAAAAAAACCTCTCCAAGGCCAGATGAATTTACCAGGGAATTCTACCAAATATGAAGAACAATCAATTCCAATATTACATGAATTAATTGGGAGGAAAAAAAAACAGGCAAAGGAGGAGTCCTGCCATATTCCTTTAGTGTCACAAATATAGTGCTTATACCTAAAGCAGGAAGTACCAAAACAAAGAAAATTAAACAATTTTCCTAATGAGTTTTGTTGAAAACATTTTAAATAAAATATTAGAAAAATGATTACAACAATTTATTACAAGAATAATACATTATGACCAATTGGTATTTATACCAGGAATGCAGGACTGGTTCAATACTAGTAAAACTATCAGCATAATTAACTATTTCAATAACAAAAGTAACAGATATCATATAATTACCTCAATACCTCAGAGTAAATACCTCAGAGTAAGCTCTTGATAAAATATAGCGCCTATTCCTATTTTAAAAAAATAGTGGCCATAAGAATAAATGGATTTTTCCTTTAAGTGGTTAATGGTAATCTCTTTAAAAACACCAGTAAGCATTATCTGTAATGGGGTTAAGCTAGAAGTCTTTCCAATAAGATCAGAGTTGGAGCAAGAATGCTTTTTATCACTTCTATGCTTTAGCCATAAGAGAAGAAAACAAATCGAAGGAATTAGAATAGACATTGAGGAAGAAAAACTATCACTCTGCAGATGATATGATGCATACTTAAAGAATCCTGGAGAATCAAGTGAAAAATTACTTGAAACAATTCACAACTTTAGCAAAGTTGTAGGATATAAAATAAACCTAAACAAATCATTCACTCATATGCATACATATATTCATATATAGACAATTACACAGATAGATATAGATCTGTATCTATATCTATGTGAGTATATGTGCATGTATATGTGTATGTATATATATTTGTGTATTTGTATTTGTGTGAAAAATAGTGTCACAGAAATGAAGCATAGATCAATATCTCTTACCCTATACCAAGATAAGATCAAAATGGGTATAATTAGACATAAATGTTGATATTATAAGCAAATTAGAAAAGCAAAACATATGTTTTAACCAAGCAAGAATAGAGAGAATTATGAAATGAAAAACAGACAATTTTGATTACATTAAAATAAAAAGTGTTTATATAAAGCTAAAGCAACTAAGATTAGAAGGAAAGCAGAAAATTGGGAAACAATTTTTATAGCCAATGTTTTAAATAAAGGCTTCATTTCAAAAATATATAGAGAACTAAATAAAATTTATAAGAATACAAACCATTACCCAATTAATAAATAATATCAAATGATATAAGCAGACAATTTTCCGATGAAAGAATTAAAGCTTTTTATATGCATATGAAAAAGTTCTCTTAATCACTATTGATTAGAAAAATGCAAATTAAAACATCTCTGAAGCACTACCTCATACCTATCAGATTAGCTATGATGACAGAAAAGGAAATAAATGTTGAAGATATTGGAAAACTGGGATGCATATCCTTTGATCCAGGAGCACCACTCTATATCACAAAGACATCACAAAAAAGGGGAAAAGAATCAAAATGTACAAAAATATTTATAGCAATTCTTGTAGTGGTAAAGAATTGGAAATTAAGGGAATTCTCATCAGTTGGAGAAAACCTGTTCAAATTGTGGTATATTAATATAATGGAATACAATTGTTCTAATAAATTATGAGGAGGCAGATTGTTAGAAAAACGTGGAAAGACTGATATGAACTGATTCTGAGGGAAGTCAGTAGAACCAGGAGAACATTCTACACTGTGCCAAAAACATTGTTCAATGTTCAGCTATGATAGACTTCTCAGCAATGCAATTGATGGTGTGTGCAGGTGGATTCCCCAAATATAATGGGTTTTGATGTTACAAGGTGTTTCAAAAGAACTTATAAATTTAAACCATCTCCAAATCAAGAGACAAAGATTTTATTATTCTCTTGGCAATGGGCTAAGTTCCAAAAGGGAATTCCATGATTAACAAGAGAAAAGACACTGAGTCTCCTAGTTAACAAGGGGAAAAATAGGAGAAATCTAACACCATGAGGGCAGTTCCAAATGAACCCACTATTGTGATGCTAATAAAACAGGCTAAATTCCTAATGAACTAGGTATTGTGATGCTTATTAAGTAGGCTAAGTTCCTAAAAATAGTTAGCTAAAAAGCTGGGTACCAGTAGGTTATTTTATAGGAGAAAAATAATCTTGGGGGTTGATATCCATAACTTAGCCTTCTGATTGGATACAGTAATTGTCATTGCAAGGAACTGGACAAGAAATTAAGCTAGAGTCTACTGCAACAAAGGTCCATGTAATTTCCACTGAAATTCAACAAAAGCCTTCTATAAGAACCTCTCCCTATGTTCTACTTAGCTACCATGAGTCTCAGGATTGTTTTGTTGGGGTCTAATTCACCCTATCACAATGGTCCAAGACAATTAAAAGGGATTTGTTATGGAAAAGCTAACCCCATTCAAAGAAAGAACTATAGTGTCTTCATGCAAATTGAAACATTTTTTTCATTTTTTCTTTTTTTTCTGTCTTCTATAAAGAAGATTTCTTTTTTCTCCATTAGACAAATATGTTTTACATGATTGTATATGTAAAACCTACATTACAGTATTTGCTGTCTTATGGAGGAGGGAGGGAAGGAGATAAATTTGGAATTCAAAATCTTACAAATATGAATGTTGAAAACTATATTTAAATGGAATTGGAAAAAATACAAAATATTATTGTTAAAAAAGAAAAGAAGAGAAAAAAAAATCTGATTGGACATTGTGTAGAAAGGAGCCAAAGAGTATGTAGTCCATCTGGAAAGTATTAATCTGTCTCGTTCCTTGCAAATTATGTTTAAAGGTCAAGATTTCCTCTGAAACTGGATAATCTGCAAAGATCATAGATAAAGGGGAATCCAGGTAAAATTTTGTTCTCCAAAAGAGAGAAGGCCAATTTCATCAATGCTCCCTTACTAATCTCACCTATTTACAAATGTAGCTATGCCAAAGTCAAACAGTTTTCATGCAAACCTGCTTTCTTCTATGTAGAGAGGAAGAACTCCAGTTTCCTTTGATTTGAAAGTCAGGAGAACAGCTGCAAGATTGTTGCTTTTATCTCATCTCAATAATTTCCATATGTTAGGTTATTTGTTTTTCAATGATAAAATGTTTATCATTTAATGATTTCTGAACGTCCATCGTTACTGAAAACAACTGTGGCTATATATATTATCATTGAATAACCTAAGAAATATACACCCCATATTTATTGTCGGCTATATTTGCTAATTTCTGAAAGTAAAGTGAATTATTTTGTCAAGAGTGTTGGTTTTATGTGTGAAGAAATCAGTTCTGCTTTCCTACTTAGATCCTTTTAAAATTGAATCTTAATTTATCACTTTACTCTCAGGGAGTGACTGAATTTCTAGTGTATACACACATACACACATACAAGCACACACACACATACACACACCTTAGATATTACACACACATAATAAACTGCCATCAACACAAACAAATAATCAACTAGAACAAATTAAAAACTGGAGGAACAAAACATGATTTAAACACCTACCATTTAACAAAGGAAAATCAAATTAAATAGCAAAGATTTAAAAAAAAAAAAAAAGGTTATCTTGCTCCCTTCCAATTCTATCAAATGTTTGTCTACCTTTGACTTTGCTTTCTCTTCTTAACAAGTTAAAATCAATAATATTTGATAGTTGTTTTTTTTATTTTCCTGCAATTCACTTTCCTTTAGGGTACTGAAGATATTGGAAAATGCAACTTCCTTAGGGTAAAAGTAAGTACAGAGAGCCCACCCTTACTTTTCTGTAAGTAAAATAATAAGAGGAAATTCCTATTTTAAAATGCCTTCCCCACCAAGGATAAAAAAATAATTTGAGTTGAGAAAAAAATAATTTTGCTTTCTCCAGAAAGTCATGGAAAGCAGCTTCATTTTAATGAGATTATAAAGGATATGGTTAGATCATAGAATTCAACAGTTCAACAAATATTGTTTAAACATACATGGCAGAATCAAATAGTTTGTGGTCTTAAAAGTTTTACATTCTGAAAAAGCTTATTTTCTGCTAGATGAATGAATGAAAAGTATTTGATAAATTAATGTTAAGAATATAAATAGTGAAGTAACATAGACCCTACTCTCAAGAAGTCCACATTGGGGAAGACAAGGTACATGGAAATAATAAGCTCCAAGGCAGGTAGAAAGGTCTTATGGTCTTTAAGGGGTAGGTGAATTGCAGATTATAAGAATTAATATTATGAAAGGTTTAACAAAGAAGATGCATTTAATAAGCACACATTATACCGTGTGTGGAGATACAAACAGAACTAAAAGAAAATCCTTGAATTAAGGAACTTATATTCTAGTGGGTTAAAAACACACACACACACACACACACACACACACACACACACAAAAGGGAGCTGAAAGGATCAGGAAAGGATGAAGGTAGCCAGCCCTCAGATATGGTTTTGAAATCCAGAAAATTAGAATCAAATCAGGAATAGAGATAATATCAATCAGAGTTTTTCTAAAAATAAAGGTTTCAGTGGAAGAAGGGAGAGGTGAGATAGGACTTATGGAGAAATTTTCCAGGGTGAACAAGTTACTACTAAAGTGATAGGCTTTTCCAGGAAAAGTAGCCCCAAATGTTAAGATAAATTCCAAATACTGCTTTAAATATTTTACTAGTTATTTGATCCCTTACAAGTCACTACATCTTAATTTTCACATGAATAAAAAGAGGATAAAAATGTTGAGAACATCTACATTAAAGAGTAACAATGAGGATGAAATGAGAAAATATCAGCAAAGCATTGCATATTTTTGAATTATTACTATTCATATTAGATTATCATAGTTCTATATTTGCAAATAATACAAATTATTACATGTAGCTAAATATAGTATTGAAAACTAATTTCAAAGTGTATTGTAAAAGTATGTTAAATGTATATTAAAGCAACAAGGGGGTTTTCATTTTATATCTATGAGGTTCACATAGATAATATAAAGGGAAAATGATAAATGTTGCCTCCAATATATACGTTTTTCCTCTCACTGGGGAGAGGGAGAGGAAATATTTTTTTGTTAATTAAAAATCTAAAATTGCAACAGGAAAACAAAGCACACGAATTTGTTGTTACTGAAACTGTGAATTGATCTAACCATTTTGTAAATGTAATTTTGAACTATGCTCCCAAAGTTTGAACTTTTCTCCCAAAACTATGCTCTCACTTAATTGCATACCCTTTTACTTCTCAAAAGCACTCAAATGCCCAAGTGTAGCAAAATATTTACAGCAGGTTTTAGTAGTAAATATTCTCCCTATAATAAAATCTACTCTTATTGTAATCTCCCACTAAACTCCTCTGTTAAAAGAATTTAGCCTAACTTATGACAAGGATTCATTAGGAACTTGACACTTTAACATCTTCCACCTGGTAATTGTGAGTTCTACTAAAGAACTTATTTCTTTTTGTTAATTGCTAAAATCCCATACTATTAGCAGTATAACAAAATCTTTGCCTTTTGACTTGGAAATAGTCTAAGCTTACAAGTGCTTTTGATACTGATCCATAAGGCCTATATACTTCTGGGATCCAATACTCCCTCCCCTCATAATTTTGGCTATTTATCAATTGAGGAATAGCTCTTTAAAAAACACAATAAATTTGATTTAGTCCCCTATATATTTGAGTAATATTTCCTTCAGATAAACTTGATATAAAATTTTTATATCATCATTTATGGTACCTTTTAGGGAAATATATATATATATATATATATATAATTTTTTTTCCCTGATTATTTCTTTCAATTAGATATATTTTTACTTTAACTTTCTCTACAATTATGAATGACACCCTTGCCTTCTTCACTTCAATTGAAGCATAATAGTGTCTGCTGCAACTCTTCCTTTCAATTTTGTATGTATCTTTCTGTTCCAAGTGTGTCTTATGTACAATAATATCATGTAGTATTCTAGCTTTCAATCCATTGTGCTGTCTACTTTCATTCTATGGATTGGTCATTCCATTCACTATGTTATGATCACTAACTTCACATTTCCTTCCATTCCACTTTCCTCTTTCTTTTTTTCTTTTTTATTCAGTTCTTCAAAAGTCAGTCTTTCTTCTGACCACAGCCTTCCTCAAGGTGGTGTAATTCTGGGAGAGGTATGGTCACTATTCTCCTATTCTGCCCTCTGTTTTTTCCCATAAAGGGTTCTTGTTCCCCTGCAGTTGCTAGCCTCAGGACTTTACCTAGGTCTGGCACTGTGGCCAAGTTCCTTCTTCCTTTATGACCAATCACAAGTGCTCCTCTTCCATCTGTTATCTGTCTCCCAGAACTGCTCATGGATAATAGACTTGTAAAGAAATACCAATTGTCTCTGGAACCAGTAAAGGGTACCCTGTAATCTCTTTCTGACCAGTTTTCTGACCTTGTTATCCTCTCTGTGCTGAGTGCTCCTGAAACTACTGCTATCAGAACACCTCCAAAGCTCTCTGCTGGGGTTCCTGTCTTCTCTAGGCCTTCAGCCACCACAGTTGTTCAGAAGTCTCCTGTGGAGCTCATGAATTGTTTTAGGCTGAAAAACATGCCTCCTTCTGACCTTTTGTGGGATCTACCACTCTGAAATATGCTTTGAGCATTATTTTAAAGCTTTTTGGAGTGGGATGTTGGGAGAGTTCAGCTGGATATTCCACTATCCTTCACCCCTCAATTTTTGTTATTGTTATGGTTGTTTTGTTTTATTCAAAATAAAATTACTTTTGCAAACCCCCACCCCCCATCAAATTAATCAATCAGAGACTTGGCTTAGGAGCTGCAAAAAGGAACTTAGCTGCTTTCTCATGAGAAAGGAGACTCCCCCAGTGTTGGCCAAAACAGGAGCAGTAAGGGAGTGCAAGGTAGATTTATATAGATCCAAAAGCAGAGTTGCCTCTCCACCCTACCCCACTCCCCTGCTCTTCAGAGTTCCTAGGAGAAAATTTTTCCCAGCAATAAAAAAGAGGCAAAATAAAGATATTTGCTCCAACAATGCAAAGAATAAAAAGATTCCTATAGAGTATGGGCTAGCTCCCTGGAGGGCTTCAGGGTCAGCCAGGATCAGGATGAATTAAAGTTAAAATTGGTCTTTAGGGGGAGAAGTGAAGGAGGCAGCCAAGCAAAATCCTGGATCCTGGAGTTCAGACTCACCAGCCTCTCTCCTCCTTGTCCTGCTGCCAAATGCCTGTGGCCCCTCTCCCTCTGCCCTCCAATCCTTGCCTATGATTATCTTAACACCAAACATTCAGCAAGCACCGATGGTGAGAAGAGCCATTTATCCAAATATATGCTAATAATTAGAGTCTGTCTCACATGGAATAGGTAATTAGCCTTAAGTACTTGGTTGTCTGATTCAAGCATATCTTTTTGGAGTTTCAGCCCTCTACAGGTTCCTTTTAAATCTCAGACCCCCCCTCCTCCCCAACACAAAACCCCTTCCCTGCCCCTAAGAAGCTTGCATTCTTACATCCTTTTAAGGGAGAAAACCTTCACTCTGACCATCCAGCAATGTCATTGTGGGTGTAATTTGTTTCATTTCTCCAATTTAATTTTTATAACTGTGAAAACCAAACAAATAATCATCCACTTCTCATATTTTTAAGAAAAATAATCTAGTTGAATACACTTTGCTATTACTGATGGTTGAGATTCAACATGGGTTTCACAGTGTGTTCAGTTTCCTGGGTAAGGCCTATAATCACTATTTTTGAGGCATCTGATCCTCTCAGTTTGTACCTTCAGTTGATGAATGTTTCTTTATTTCCACTTTAGTCTTGATTGATTATTTCCAAGTAGTTCCCTAAAACTGTTTGATTGTCTATAGCCTGGTTTCAACCTACATGTTCATTCTTATGATTTACCATTCCTTTACCTAAAACTTCTAGTTCCCTAAACTTCTATGTGATTTTCTACCACCATACTTAAATTCCTGCATCACTACTGTCTGAAATGTTTCTTTTTCCCCTTTGCCCATCTTAATTCCACATGCCTTTTCAAGACCTCCAAGTTTTAGAGAATATTCTCCTCATCTTACAATGAAATAGTATTTCCCTCCCCAGTGGCATTTATGTATTGGTCATAGTTGTAAACTATAAAGAAAATCTAATTCTTCTTCCATAGGGTAGCTCTTAAGTATCTGAAAATACTAATTATATCTTCCTTTATGAGCTCTATTTCTAGCTTCCTAGTTTACCTATAGGTTGTTAAATGGGGATTAAAAAAAGTGAAGAGAAGGAAGAAATTTCAGCACCTTATGACCCACTTTAGCAAACAAAAGCATTAAGAGTTTTATAGTTCATATTGTTTTTGTTATAACTCTTCCAGTTCTAGAGTTGTAGATTTATTTATTTATTTTTTAACTTCCAGGTGGGCAAGTTATTCTAAACCAGGTAGAACAAGTTTTAACTTTGTTCCCTATTGAGTTCTGAGGCATAAAATGTTCCTGGAGTCAAAAACATACACCCATACCAAGAAAAACGATGATGAACCAGCCATGAGTCAGGTCTATTTCCTCAAGAATTACAATATCAGACAGAAAAAAAAGAAAAAAAAGACACGGAATTCACATAGGAAAATGCTACTGCCTGACTCTTTTGGGCTAGTTTAAGCGCCA
Source organism: Sarcophilus harrisii (assembly GCF_902635505.1). Classification (NCBI taxonomy): domain Eukaryota; kingdom Metazoa; phylum Chordata; class Mammalia; order Dasyuromorphia; family Dasyuridae; genus Sarcophilus; species Sarcophilus harrisii. The sequence goes on along the minus strand of NC_045430.1, from coordinate 80,217,359 downwards.
ATTTTTTTTTTTTTTTCCTTTTTACTGTGTAAATCTTTATAGAATAGACTGACTTACACTTATACCTGATAGACTTAAAGCAAAATACCAAGGGTTGTTTTCAGTATCTTCTACAGCTTCAGATGATCTTCCTTCCCACTTACACTTTTCTGAGGCCTGAGGACTTATGTTATCCCTTAAAGGTCAAAACTAGTTGTTTTGTGATGGTCCCTAGAGGCATCAAACCCTCCACAAGATTCTTAAGTCTTTCCTATTTCTTTCCTCCAAATCAAAACTTTGATATTCTGTGTGCTATTCTTTTGAAAATCTGTACTTTTCAAGGTAAAGAGTTCATCAGAATACCTGTAGCTACACATTAGCAGGGATTAGTTTAGATATTAGCACTGTGAGTGGATAACTTTGAAAATTCAGATCTTTTCAGAAAGCCCTTAAGGAAGGAATCTAATGACAGCATTTTTAATAGACTTTTTTTTCTATTCCATAAGATCTTTCCTGCATCCTCTATTTCTACTACTGAGAGAATTTGTTTTGCTTGACAATGAACATTTGTTATAAGGTGTTTTCCCCCCAAGGGGGCAAAGGTTAAAAGATGAGAAAACAGATTTGGATAAGTAATGAATAATTAATTAATAAATAATTTAAGTCTTTCTATTTGTGACCTTAATTGATATTATTATTTTTTGCTTTAAAAAAGACTCCTGGAAAATCAAAATATTCAAAATTCAAGTGCAGCACATATATCTCTGGTCTGTTCCTTTTCATTAGTTTGTTTTTCTTTTATGCTGTCATCTATAACACTATGGAAAGTTACCTAAAACAAAATAAATGAAAAATACACAAATACCATAGGAGTTGCTATATTGTGTAATATATGTACTACTCACATATCTCTTTGGTTAGCATATCATTGCATAAAAGGAAATGCTGTACTATGCATTATGCATTTCTAATTTATTCTGTGGAATTGGGTTCTTTTATTTAAATGGCCATAAATCTAAAGTGTATAATAGAACAATGCTTCTGCATGATGAGCAGCAACCCCATTCCAATTCCTCTGCAGTTTGTCTTTCACATGAACTCAGATCTAGGCTAAGAAACTGATAGGACTGTAGCATTTACTTGTTTTTTATCATTTTGCTTACTTAATGATAGATGTGAAGCATTCTTGTGGTATACAACTACAAACACACACACACATATACACTCACATATCTGTCTCATCAGCAAAGATGATCCAAATAAGCAGATCCATCACCCTTTTATCCAGATTGGTAGCCATATATAGACAGTCTAAAATAATTTCTTTAAAACAAAATTGTAGATAACATGATTTATCTTCTAATCTAGGTACAGGAACATTTTGAGAAATCCACAATGACAGAAAAGAAATATATATTTTTAAAAAGCTAAAATACTGCAGTCCTTTTTAAGGAGTTAGATAGCTACAGATTCTATCCAAGTCCTCAAGCTTAATTCCCCCCCCCCCTTTTTTTTTAACTATAGTGATTTTACATCAAGAGACCTGATTTTAAATTTACTTATATCTACAGAAAAGATGGAAGGTAACCTCATAGAAAAAGGCATTACTACTACATATCCCACTCACTGAATGAGACTTTTCTTGTCAAAAGAAAAACTAACAAAGCAACCATGACTGATGGCATTTCTTGCTTTCTGGGTCCACAGTTTCCCACCTTTCCAAGATAATAAGGGTGGTCTTGGACAACTCATTTCCTAAACTTTTATTTCCTAATATACATCACCCACTTCATAGGACATTTCTGGCAAAATCACCTTGTCAGCTTTAAAATGCTTTATAACTGTTATCCTTTTTACTTGGGATATTTTAATAATATTATGGTTTTGGAGAGTGTTGTTTAAGTCATTATATTTATTTAATTAAAATAGTTTTATGAATGTCACTTTTCTTCTCATCAAAGTCATTTCCATATGTATTATTCAGTGAACAAGCATTTATTGATCACATAATATATCATGTAATATAAAGACCAGTAGAGTCCCTGGTCTCAAAGAGCTTCCATTTTTCCATGTTTTTTTTTCAATATTATGGAAGACAACATATACATAACTAATTACTTTTATATATATATATATATATATATATATATATATATATGTGTGTGTGTGTGTGTGTGTGTGTTTATGTATAGATGGATGCCTAGGTAGCATATGTCTGTATGTGTGTATGTATAAGGGTCTAAAGAGGAAACTCGTCCAGCACAATCAGGAAATACAGAGGCCTTGAAGCCTGAGATCCCTGGACAATGCCTCAATGGTGGCATTGAGATCTCATCATCACCGGGAGGCTTCTCCTTCTCTAATTGCCTGTTACCTCATAGACCTATATAAGCAGTGGGGACCAGGAAGTAGGTGGAGATCATTAGGAGTTCAAGGAAGTTCACTATGAGTCAATAGGAGATCAGCTAGGGCAGGATGTAAACACGTGGAATAAAGACTTTGCACTTGCATACAGTTGTCCTCTGTAAATGTGAGAACCACTGCTGGGTGAGGCAGTGGCCAGAGATCTCTGAAGACCTCTGATGGAGGTAAGATTGGTAAAGAACCACTGTGCAACACAGTGGCCAGAGATTTTCTGAAGGCCTAGGAATTAGGTGTGACTGGTAACGGTAACCTCTGAGTGGGAGTTTACATGTATGTATGTGTGTGTGCATGTATGTATTCAAGGTAGATGGAAGATAATCTTTTTTTTCCTTTAATCAACTTTATATTCCTTTTAAAAATTATTAAAGCTTTTTATTTACAAAACATGCATGGATAATTTTTCAACATTGACCCTTGCAAAACTTTCTATTCCAAATTTTTCCCTCCTTTCCCTCACCCTCTCCCCTAGATGGCAGGTAGTCCCATACATGTCAAATATGTTAAAATATGTGTTAAATCCAACATATGTATACATATTTATACAGTTATCTTGCTGCATAGGAAAAATCAGATCAAGAAGGAAGGAAAAGAAAAACTGAGAAAAAAAAATGCAAGCAAATAACAACAGAAAGAATGAGAATATTATGTTGTGGTCCACACTCAGATCTCTCTCTGGGTGTAGCTGATTCTCTTTATCAGTGAACAATTGGAACTGGTTTGAATCATCTCATTGTTGAAGAGAGCCACATCCATCAGAGTTGATCATCAGATTGTCTTGTTGTTGTCATCTATAATGATCTCCCAATTCTGCTCATTTCACTCAGCATCAGTTCATGGAAGTCTCTCCAGGCCTTTCTGAAATCCTCCTGCTGGTCATTTCTTACAGAACAATAATATTCTATAACATTCATATACCACAATTTTTTCAGCCATTCTCCAATTGATGGGCATCCACTCAGTTTCCAGTTTCTGGCCATTACAAAGAGGGCTGCCACAAACATTTTTGCACATGTGGGTCCCTTTCTCTTCTTTAAGATATCTTTGGGATATAAGCCCAGTAAAAACACTGCTGAGTCAAAGGGTATGCACAGTTTGACAACTTTTTGAGCATACTTTCAAATTCTCTTCAGAATACAAATTTGTTTTTATGACAAAAATATGGTGCTGACGTCTAATCCAGGAAAAGAAGCAAAAACAGAAAAAGAAAATTATAGAGCAATTTCCCTATTAGATATTGATGCAAAAATATAAATAAAATACTAGCCAAAAAATTACAGTAATAATATTACAAAGACCATACTTTCTGACCAAGTAAAATTTATATCAGGAATGCAAGATTGGTTCAATGCAAAAAGAACTTTCAACATAATTGACCATGTCAATAACAAAAAAAGCATATGATTATCTCCATAGATACAGGAAAAAAAAAAAAAACAAACTTTTTTGTTAGTATTTGCTTTCTTTTTAAAATTTGTTTTTGACATTTACTTCCATAAGATTTTGATTTTCATTTTTTCTCCTTTCCTCCCCTAACCCTTCTCCAAGAGGACAATCAATCTGATATCAGTTATATAAGTACAATCATATTAAACATATTTACACATTAGTAATATAGTGAAAGAAGAATTAGAGCAAAGGGAAAAAACATAAAAAAGGAAAACAAAACAACAATAAAAAGTGAAAATAATATGCTTCAATGTGCATTAAGACTAGAGTTATTTTTCTGGATGTGGATCACATTTTCAATAATAACAAGATCAATGAAAAACAACAACAACAGCAACTAGAAAATAATACTAGATCTCAAACTATATTACAAATTAATAATCATCAAAACAATCTGGTCCTGGCTAAGAAATAGAGTGGTGGATTAGTGTAATAAATTAGGTACACAGTACCCAGTCATGAATGACCATAGAAATCTAAGTTCTTGACGGACTAAAAAAATACCATTATCAAGTATAGTGGAGCCACAGTCAGGATAGCATAATAGAAATGATCTAGTATATGTCCCCTAAATCTTTCAACCAGACTATCCGTAGATTTTTCCATATTTTCTAGGGGTGTGGGTAGAGAGATATTCAATTTTTCAAAAAGGACTCACCTCTCTGTATGCTTATTGAGTTTTATCCCTTATATAAAAAAAATTATTCAAGAAATTGACAAAAGGAGCTTCTATTACTTCAGAATTCCAGAATCAAACAAATGCTCTCTCTCCCTGTTCCTCTCTCTCTTTCTTAAAATTTATTTTTAATTTCTTCTGGTGCAATCATAATCCATTTTATCTCCATGAAGTGAGGAATAACAGAGCTATAACTATTCTCCAACCATGTATATGCATGCATATATATATTTCCACTGATTTAAAAAATTCCATCCCACTTTCCATTAGGACCCATAAATCTTTTATCTCGGTACACAATTAGTTATTCAGGTCATGACCTGGATTTGGTTGGCTTTCCAATTTTGTTTAAATCTTCTTTTAGAGGAAGACTAGGCATTGGATAAAGCAGTACAGTTGGAGAGTAAGCTAATTACTGAGGTGTGCCAAATAAAGCACAGTTATTTGAAATATCTGCTAGAGAGTGAGTTGGAATCATCACTCTTATTTCAGTTATAAAATCCAAGCTGGCAAGAGGCTGCCACAACACTAATGACAGCCAGTTGCCTAATTAGTTCAGCAGCACAGTGTTTCCAATTTATTAAAGTAAAAAGAGTCACAAGTTGCGAACCTGGGGCAGCAAATAGCTTCCAATTAAAAACCTGTTAAAAAGAATGAATAGCATTTAATAAAATAGAGGCTTAAGCAGATGTATTCAAATGTTGTTGTGTTTTATCCATGAACCCAAATATGCAAGTGATGTCCAGGGAATTTAAAAAATATTAAATTAAAGCTATGTACTACTAGCATGAAATAATAAATGAGCTCTCTTAAATTATAGTGTCTGCTTCTGGATCAACAATGAAATATTGCTGGTAGATTTTTTTTCTCTGAATAAGCTAATAAGTGGTCTTCATCTCTTTCATATTCATATCATTCATATGAATATAATTCCTGTTTGCCATCTTTTATGAGGGGCAGGAAAAGATCACTGAATTTGTAGTTTTCACCTGGACTACATGGTTCAATGAACAGAGTATTGGGCCTAAAGACGGGAAAAACCTCATTCAAATCTGTGCTTAGATTTATTTACTAGTTGTGTGATTCTGAAGAAGGAAATGGTTAATCACTCTAGTATTTTTAACAAGAAAACCTAAAATAGGGTCACAAAAAGTCAGATGCCAATAAAGTGACTCACCAATAAACAGAATAACTATGTAAAGAGATGAGGGCTTTGATACTGTGTGTACTATTTAAAAGGAATTAATTGATTGTGCTCATAGTTCTTCAGTAGCACAGAAACAACAGAAACTTGGCAGTTGATTGGCAGGGATAATCAGTTGAGAAATGGAAGCTAAAAGTATGTGATGCTTATATGAGTTCTTTTCCATCTTCCACCTTTTTCCTTTCGTGTTGTATCCTTGCACCATTGTACCAAATTATCTCTCTTACCCACTGCCCAACTGAGAAGTTTGCCCTAAACTTGGTTTGTGGTATGTGATTAAGATGCAAAAATTCCTAGTTATATCTCTGATTTTCACTTCTCTCAAGGACAAGCATTTTCTGAAATAACTGATATCATCTACTTTGAAACTTGCCTGTTATCTTAATTACTTATCTTTTTTGGTTGAGGTCTTTTGTGTTACATGACAATTTGGCTTTTTGTGAATTTCACTGATAGGAAGTAAGCTCTGTTTAAATACCTCCAAGTACAAAATATGCCACATAGGTACCTATACCCCTTAGGAAAGCTTTCTGATATATTAAAATGCATTCTACCAATTGACTTCAGTCCTAGAGAATAATGGGGACAAATATAGAAGCACTGACAGATATTGGGGTGATATGACAGAGTAATCTTAAGTCACCAAAATGTTCCTAAGACTTACTTAATAGTTGTTAAGAGAAAGACAAAAGGGATTTTATGTGAATTTCATTTAGTGCTAATTGCTTTATCAGCTAAAATATCTTCCTTTCCCTTAGTTAAGTAGGAAGAAATTTTTTAAAATCAAATTCAATTGCTACTTGACTTTGACTCAAATTAGTGAAAAATGTAAACACTCATGTTTTTTGTATTTCATGAGTTTTAGAAATTTATCTTATTTATGAACAGATTGAAAAAAAAATTTTTTGTTTTGTTTTGTTTTGTTTCAATCAAGGCCTGTTAAGTTAACTTTAGAAGAATTAAAAAAAAAAAAAATCCAGGAAGGCAATGAATTTTTTAGGGAATCAGTAAGCCTTTCAAGATTGCCTCGGATTTCAAGGGTTTCTTAACATTAGAGTGCTATCCAACAATTTTTCAAATGAAGAACAAAACATTGCTTCAGTTCATCTTTAATAAGTGTAGACTTCTTCAGTGGAGACACAATTGAATAACTTTTTTTTCCCAAGCAGATTGACCCCACTCCCTCCTCAAAAAAACAAAACAAAACAAAGCAAAACACACGCACACAAAAACAGAAAAACATTTAGTACTCTATTTAAAAAAATAAAAAACACCTCAGAAAATGTTAGTGTTGACATAATTTCAACATTACCATAAATGTAGAGTTTCCATGAAAATTCCAACAATTTTGTTGCTCAGATTTTAGTTGCTCTATTAAGAATGTCTCTTTAAGGTTTTGGCTATCAAGATAAAACTTTAATATGAATTAGAAAATAATTTTCAATTTGACAGAATTTGAATTTACTTATAGAAATTAGAAAATAGAATTTATATTATCTGTATTGGGATAATTTGCTTCTCTTGGAAAGCAAAAGATAATTATTTGGAAGAAGTAACTTTAAAATTATTTTATAGAAAATATTTTAGAGGTTTCTGGAGCCCCCCTTTATAACCTTCCTAACCTCTCTAAATTTAAATAAAATAAAATAATCCAACTAGCACTTGACTTAGGGTTTCATTTCAGCTCTTGTACCATAGTCAGACTTTAGAGGCAGTTGCATACTATTTAAAGACTTCCCTTATTAATGTAATAAGATTCTTATTAAGACCATTATTTTCTGCACCATTTCCTGTATAGAAAATTCTGGAAAGTCAAAGATAATGTATTGCTGAATTACTACCTTAATTTGATGAAACACACACACACACACATACATATAGACACATATATATAATACAAATATCTCTCTGTGTGCATATGTAAAATATGTATGCATGTACACATATACATGTGAGTATGTATATAAATAGGTGAGTATATATATCTTTATCTATACACACACACACAACATCTCTATGTGTGTGTTCATTTCTATAAGAGATCTTTTTTTTGTGGAGGTTTCTAATGATTGAATACCTAATACAATACTTCAGTGTTAGGATCATAGATTTAGAGTTCAAAGTGAACTCAAATCAAAACTGGTTTTTCTTTACATATATATATATATATTTATATCTGTCCTGTAAATACTCTGATTACTACTTTCTTGATAGTCTTTTAAGTCCTTCACATTTTTCTTAAGATGTTAGGGTAGTTTTACATCTGAATTTTGACAAAAGCTTTATAGAAGAATTACTCTTTGAAGCTATGAGTTATATTCTAGATAATACAAACTAATAAAATGAACAAAGAAAACAAACAAAAACCTTAGTGTTCTAGGAGGGGAAATTGCTTTTATTGTTGTAATTGTTAGTCAAAGGACCTAGCTTCAAATTCTACTGCTAATTGGACTACTTCAATTCTCCAATTAACCCAAATTTCTTCATTTATGAAATCACATTGTTGGAATAGATTATTTTTGATTCCTTCTGGCTTTTACTCTATGAGCCTGGGGGTAAACATTATCAATTCATAATAAGCATGTGGTCCATTACAATTTTTATGCATCTTTTTATTATGTATTTGTCAGCTTTATCATCAGTCTCCTAGTAATTTTGTTCTCTCCCACTATTTAATAGAATTTTGGTGCTGGAAGAGACCTTGGATATAATCTAATCTAATACTCTCACATTATTCTCTTCTTTTTGTGAGAAAAGTATGCCCTTTTTAATCTTTCTTTGATGTGTATTTTGTTTTCCATGAAGATTTCCTTCACATTAGATATGCCTTTCTCTGTTCACTCACTTAAGCATATAGTGATCTCCACTCTATTTGAATATATCAGTATTTAGATCATGATCTAAGGGATAGATTATAATCTTATTCTTTGAAAGTCTTGTCTGAATTCTATAAATCCACCATATGTAGATTCCTTTAGTATTTTATATTTCCTCTAGATCTTTTGAAATTTTATGAGTAATAATTAAACTGTGCATCAGGTTTCTTTCACCCTCATTACCTGAACAACTCTTTATTTTCTAGTCATAATTTCTGATAATATATTTTGCATTGCTTTACCTGTGCAGTTCATTTTTAGTAATAATATGCCATAACCTACTCATGCCCTCTCTTCATCTCTTCACTGAACTTTGGTTGACTTAATAACTGATTGTTCCAAAACTGTGGTGTTCCATCACTCACAGCTATATAGTGTTACTGGATCAAACTTTAGGATTATGCAAACACTCACATGAATATAGCCTTTATGTTTTTTTTTTTTAACACAAATTTAATGAGTTCCCATTCAGTTTTTTTTTTTATGAAAGTCATTAATAAAATATATAAACTTTAAAAAAATCATGACTGAGACCAACTTAGTTATGTTCTATATTGATGAGAACCCATAGAATACATGTGAAGGAATATATATATATATATATATATATATATATATAATATATGTAAAATCCTTCTCTGCTCTTTTATTGAAAAGGATTAGAAAGAATATTGAGTCTACTATCCACAAGAAATATATCAGAATCGGTCATATGAATTTAACACCAAACAATAAAGTAAAATAGAAATTCTCCATAGTTTATTTTATAGCCTATGACTGTAGGTTAGCCTCCTAAAGGACCTCTAATTACAAATGTCTCATTTTGGATCAGTGTTTCTGGTCTTTCCAGTAGTGGCAAGTGTAAAGTTATTTCAAACCAACAGAATTGAGGTTTCTTGCTTTGTAACTAATTAGCATTAGCAAGTTCCAGTTTCATAGCAACCCAGATTTGATGATGAACACCTGCCAGCCCAGATGGTTTAGGGAGGAATTTTTGAATTAAATAGAATAAAGTTCTGTTGAGTTGTCCAAGCTATTATTTAAAAGGAATTTTGCAAGAATTCTAAAAAGCCATTATCATGAAATCTTAACAATAAGTGGCTCCAAAATTTTCATGTTCAACTGCCATCACTTCTGGTGCCTCAGCTTTTTTTATGACTCTAAATAATGCCCAACTCTTGTGCCTCATTCTAGCTATACAATATGACAAATGATATTGAATCTCACTGGCCATGGAAACATCAGCTGAGAGGAATCAATAGCATCTGTGCAATTATTAAACACATGCTTTTATTTTCATATCTTCTTTTAAATAAATCCCATCCATGTTTCTGTCACTCTTAAGTTGACTAGTTCCTTAAAAAAATAATGTTCTAATGGAAACATTAGGGAGATACTGAATTAACTATTTTAGTCCATTATGATACCTCTGAACTCCCTCAGCATTGGTTGTTTTTATAATTCATCTGGTGCTTGTTATCTATCTATTTATTTATTTTAATGTATACTTTCTGGGCAGATACTGGACTTCCTTTCCCTAGGTTTTATTCATAATGGGCCCCTCAATAAAAGCCTACTATTGATGAAGACAATGAGGAAGTACAATGAAAAACAGATTGGCATACTGCTGAAAGTCAAATCCTGCTCAGATATTCACTAGTTATATGATCATTGACCAGCCATTTAATCATTTACATCCTTAATTTTTCTTATCTCTGAAATGAGAGGACAAGTCTAGATGGTGTCTAACACTCCTTCCAATCCTAAATAATAAATTTTAGTCTATTTCTTATACTGTATACCATCAAAATAATTTCATTTTAATTCCACAAATTTTAATTAGACCTTTCTTCTCAATTATACAACTTATATGTGTGTGTGTGTGTGTGTGTATCAAATAAATGATAATAAACAATAAATTTCCAGATTTCTGGATTTCATATAATAAAAACCTAGACTGAAATTCCACCTTTCTTACTGTAGGCCTAGGATTTAGTCATCTGAATATCAGGACAACAAATAATATGACATGATAGCAAAACACAGTAACAACAAGAACAACAAGAACAAAAGTTTTCATTGAAGATCATAAAAATCAAAACAGGAAGGTCATATAGATGTGTATTGGAGCCTGCTTATAGAGGCTTGGATTAGTCATAAACAAAGTCAATGTGATTATTTACACCTTAAAAATTCACAATGCTACAAATTAAGGTTTGATTTCTTTTGTTAATTTAATAGACCTAGAAGAGTTATGGAGAAAATATTAATGATAATTAAATTTTTAAATCGTTGGAGTATATATTTCTCTCCCAAAAGTCGATTGATAATTATTTCCCAGCATACCAAAGAAGCTCCTTTTCCTGTAGCTGGAGAAAATCTTGGTAGTATCTCTGTTAAATGGCAACTATATGAGAAATTTCCAGTATTATTGGATTAAACTGAATGGAAAATTCAATAAGCATTTGAGTCCCTTTTATTAAAACTGTACCAAGGTATGCAAAATAGGCATTTGTTATAGACAAGTGACTTCTACTGGATGAGCAACTGCTGCATATATGATAGTCTGCTGGCCAGGTTTAAAGACAGAACATTCATACAGTTGGAACTGATATGTTTCATTTATTCCACTTGTTTTTTCTTATAACATATTCTGAAGAATATCTGTCTCCTGAATATGCTTTCTTTGCAACTGCCGGCAGCTCATCTTAGTTTCCTTAACTTAGGTTTCTTCCTATGTAAACAATAGCTTCCTCATCCCTTTTTCCTGAGCAAGCAGTACCTTATCCCAAAGAAAGATGACCAAGAAAAGGTCATAGACATACCTGATCATCAGTGTACTGATTCACTTTATCTTCTCATGTAGCTATCCTTTGGAAGAATTTACTCAGGATAATCCTACTTTCCGTCTCCTCTTCTTTCCTAGAGAGTAGTTTTATTTTATCCAGGTGTCCTACTAATTTTATTCTACCTGTCTCAGTCTGAGGGAAACTTCAAGAGCTGTTTCAATTTCTGCAAAGTAAGATGATATAGAAGAACCAGCTCTTTATATAAAATGATCTGTAGACTTAAAAGGATTGTATAATGTGAACTGTTAATGTTAAAAAGCAAGCACAGATATGTTTTCTACCTCAGCCAGTTCTAAGACATACATTTTGCATAAAACCATGAGTTCAATACTAAGAGTAGATGCACAAACTTCTATAGTATTCTGTGAAAAAACAAATATCTCCTAAAATCCTGACTTATTCTTAATGCATAACTTAGTCTTTTTAAAACTTTGCTCTCAGAGTCATTGTTCATTGACTTATTGTAGTGTAGAGAAGAACCTGGGATTCACAAAGTCTATGCCAGCTATCCGCAAGTCCCAGAAAAAGAGCAATTTCAATTATGACTCTAGCAACAATTTGACTTTGCTTTTCAAAGATATATCTTAGCAATGACACAGCACTTCATCATCAGAAAACTGAACATTTGGTGATGATTTCTTTTTGATCATGACAAAAAGTCACTTGCTTTTATATAATTCCATAGATCTAAAACTGGAAGGGATCTCAAAAGTTATATAGTTCAATCCTTCAATTTTACAGATGAATAAACTGAAGTTTGGGAAAATTAAGTTATTTAGGGATCACACAAATATAAATATTTAAAGGTTAGATTTCAACATAGGTCCTCTGATTTCAGAATTATTGCTCATTCCAGAATGTCGAGTTCTGCAGCACATAGTCAATTTTTTTTTTCCTGTAGATTTTTCTCATCAATGTCTCTTGTTGTTCTTCATTATAACCGAATTTAATTTTAAAAAAATTCTTCCAATTCTGTACTGATACATTGATTTTCTATTTCCTTCTTTTTTTCCTTTCAATTTCCCATGCGAAAGTCAGACAGTAAAGGTTAGAACATATAAAACCTATTTTCCATGACTCTCTATTTTTTCCACACTGCTGAACTCTAGTCATACATTTTTATTTGTATGATTTTTTTTGTTTTAGACTGTTACTTTATTTTGTTACCTTACTCAATTTGCTCTCCTAAGTGTTTATATGCAGTTGATCTTTTATGTTCTGACAGTTTTGCTATGCATTTTTACTGCTCCCATCTTCCATATTTGTAGCCTAGATTCTTGATCATTTTGTCATTCTTCTTTCTTACCATTTTGTGTCTGTTTTATTGGTGTTTCAAACAAGGCAATTTTATTTTCCAAATACTTTTGTTCGATAGTTGAACTTGCTGTCAGGAAGACCTAAGTTCAAATCTGTTAGCTCAGATAATTATAACTAGAGACCCAATAACTAGAAGCAAAGCAGTCATTTATTTAAAAAATTATTTACTTGTTTTTCAAATGGAGGAGAGGATAGCAGAGTCATTAAAGGTGGCTACCCAGATGAACTCTCTCAGCATTCATGTCCAAATAGCTTAAAAATAATTACTCAGAACAAATTTTACAATAGCATCCCAAAAAAGAATTGTGGTGAGGTATTTTTTCTTGGACTGTGAAAACATAAGAGATTGGCAGAAATCTGTGACATGAGGTTGGAGACATGTCCAGAACTCAAACACACTGTCATGGCAACAGTGGCTATAACAGAAATTCTCAGCTCAGAGATATTCTGGGTCCCAGATGAAGGACAGAGAGAAGTGTTTGCTGTTGGTCATAAAGAAGCAGGGGTTCTAGTCACAGTTCAAGTGTCAAGAGGAATGCTAAGCTTGGAACTTCATGAGATCTGGGGCTCTTCTGGCTAAAAACAAGAGCACAGATCAGGAGATCAATGACCACACATCTTCATGGATCACACAGACTCAGAAGCACTGAAAATTTGCAGAACCTGATAATCAGCTTTAACAACAGCAGCACAAAAAAGCTTTAAACTTGGAATAGTGCCTCCTCATCCTCAGTTAAGCAGATTCTAAGTTGTTTTTTTTTAAATTTTCATTAGTATTTTATTTTCCAAATACATGTAAAGATAGTTTTCAATATTTGTTTTTGTAAGATTTGGCATTTCAATTTTTTTCTCCCTTCCTCCTTCATCTCCCTTTCCCCCAAGACAGCAAACAATCTTATATAGGTTAAATATGTGATATTCCTTTAAGCATATATCCATATTTGTCACATTGTGCAAAAAAAAAAAAAAAGACCAAAAGGTAAAAAAACAAACAAACATGAGAAAGAAAACAAGCAAACAAAAAAAAGTGAAAATTATGCTTTGATCTATATTCAGGATCCATAATTCTCTCTCTGGATGCAAATGACATTTTCCATCTCAAGACTATTGGAATTGCTTTGAATTAATACATTGTTGAGAAGAGTCAAGTCCATCACTATTGATTATCACAAAATTTTGTTATTGAGTACAATGTACTCTTAGTTCTGCTTACTTCCTTCAGCATCAATTCATGTAAATATTTGCAGAATTTTCTGAAATCGGTCTGCTCATCATTTCTTATAAAAATATTTCATTACATTCATATATCATAACTTATTTAGCCATTCTCCTACTGATGGACATCCACTCAATTTCTAGTTCCTTGTCAGCACAAAAAGGACTGCTACAAACATTTTTACATGTGTGGGTCCTTTCCCCTCTTTTATGATCTTTTTAGGAAAAGACCAGTAGTGACAATTCTGGATCAAAACTTATGCAGTTTTACAGCCCTTTGTTCCAAATTTTTCTCCAGAATGGTTGGATCATTTCACAATTCCACCAACAATTCATTGATGGTATTTTGGTATCCTGGTTTTCCTGCATTCTCTCCACCATTTAGCATTTTTAACTTTAATATGAAGTTCAAAGTCAAAGAATAGGCTGGTAAAATAAGCAAACAACAATGAAAATTGACAATAAAATTTGCTACAGTGTGAGGAAAGATCATAAACTCAGAAGAAGCTATAAATATCAAAACAGTTATAGCTTAAGCCACAAAAAAATGTTAATTGAACCCAATCCCAATAGGAATTACATGAAGAGTTAAAAATAGACATAAAAGTGAACAAAATGAGAGTTATTCAAGAAAATTGTGAATAGAGAATTAACAACTTGTAAAAGAAATACAAAAATCCACTAAAGACATGAGTTTCCTAAAATGCAGAATTGGGCAAATGTGAAATGAGGTACAAATCTCACTTAAGAAAAAGGATTCTTGGGGGCAGCTAGGTGGTGCAGTAAATAGGGCACTAGCCCTGATGTCAGGAGAACCCGAATTCAAATCAAACCTCAGAAGCTTTACATTTCCTAGCTGTGTGACCCTGAGCAAGTCACTTAACCTCAATTGCTTCAGCAAAAAAAGAAAAAAGAAAAGAAAAAAAAGAGAAGTATTCCTTAAAAATTAGAATTGACCAAATAAAAGCTAATAACTATGTGAGAATTCAAGAAACAATAAAACAAAGTTGAACAAAAGAGGGAAAGGGGAAGAATATTAAATATCAGAAGAAAAACAAAACAAAACAAGCCAACAAAACTGACCTGGAAAATTCATAGAGGAAAAATAATTTATGAATTATTTGACTACTCATGGTCAAGGAAAGAGAGTTGACATCAAATTTCAAGAAATTATCAAGACAACCGCTCCAATGTCTTAGATCAAGATGTTAAAATAAAAACTGAAAGAATCCACCAATCACTTCTTGAAAGAGGTTCCAAAATGAAAATTTTGAGAAATATTTTAACCAAATTCTAGAGCTTCCAGGTCAAAGAGAAAATACTTCAAACAGCGAAAAAGAAAAGATTTAAATATCATGGAGCCATAGTTAGGATCACACAAGGTTTATTGGCTTTCATGTTAAAGTAGCACAGGGCTTGGATTATGAAGCTGGAGGAAATGAGGAGAAAAAAATGTATTCCAATGAACTGCTTATGAAGCAATGAACTTGTCAAAACATTCTAGAGAACAACTTGGAACTGTGCTCAAAGGGTTACCAAATGGGGCATAATCTTTGACCCAGCAATATCTACTAGATTTATATTGTAAAGACATTTTTTTTAAATGGTAAATTACATATATGTACAAATATATATATATATATATATATATATATATATATATATATATTTCTTGTTCTCATGGCCAAAAACTGGAAATCAAGGAAATAGACATCAGTCGGGAGTGGCTGAACAAATTGTTGCTTATGATTGTGATGGAGTATTTTAAGCTTTATCAAATGCAGGGAGATGGTTTCAGAAAAAAACAAAAACAAAAACATGGTAAGACCTATAGGAACTGATGCCAAATGAAATGAGAAGAACTAGAAGACCATTGATTGTGCACAATAATAACAATACTGTAATGATGAACAAAATGAAAGACTTGGCTACTCTGAAAGATTAAAAAAAAATTCAAAAATAATTCCAAAGGATTAATGTTGAAAAATACTGTCCACCTCCAGGGAAAGAACTGATTACCTCTGAGTACAAATTGAAGTATAATTTTTTCACTTTTTTTTGCTTTTTTGGGGAATTATGACTCATATGGAAATATGTTTTGCATGATATCACAAGTATAATTGATATCATATTGCTTGCCTTCTCAGTAGATATAGGAAGAAGGGAGAGAATTTAGAACTCAAATTTTAAATGAAAAAGATGCTAAAATAAATAGGTATTAAATGATTGAAAAATCTGGTTGCTTTCTAACTTTTCTTCAGCTCTAAGTCTGATGTATACATCTACTGCTGACAATATTTTTTGCATTAAACCATCCTATATCATTAATCAATCAATAAACAACTGTGAAATACTTACTATATACCAGTCATGATGATAGGCACAGTGGTTGCAAATTGAAAAATGAAATATTTCCTGTCCCAAGGATATTATGTTTTTGATAGTTTTTATCTTTTCCCATAAAATAATAATAATAATAATAAAAAGCTGCTAATAACTGATACTTTTCTCTATCTTAGGGAGCAGTATAAATCACCTAATACAATGCAAAAATTGTTCCAAATTCCTTCCCTCAATGGGCTTATATTCTTTGATAATTTTAAACTTTCCCACAATACCTAGTAGTAAATATACATTTCTCTACCTCTTAGGGAACAGTGTAAAGTGGTGATATAATGTTGACCTAGGGGGTCAGGGAGGTCTAGCTTCAAATACTATGTCTTATACTTATTAGTTTTCTGAACATGAGTCAATGTTCTTAAGCATTCTTTATCTTAATTTTCTCATATACAAAATGAATTTATATTTCCTTTACTTACCTTACACAAGATTCAATTTGGATAAAAGTCACTTCAGAAGTATCAGTCATTATTAATCATAACCTTTCTCCATTTAAATATCAACTCCTCCTTAAGTAACAATGCTATTCTCATGCTCAAATAAAAATAAAAAAACAAGTTGTTGTCTATCAACATCAGCTCAATAAAAATGTTGCAGGTGTTTGTATGTATAAATGCATTCATATAAATGTGTATATGTATGTGTGTATATAAAGTTTGTCTAATTATAAATGTAAATCGATATCATTTCTTGTTCATTATTATGAGAGAATTAGAAATGAACTTTAAAAAATCATGTAAGAAACACCTATATAGTAGAGTAGATAGAATTCTGGACCTGGAGTCAGGAAAATCTGAATTCAAATTCAATTTCAGATACATACTAGCTATTTTACTCTAGGTAAGTCATAAAACTTCTGTCTGCCTCAGTTTCCTCACCTGTAAATAAGCAAGCACCTACTTTGCATAGTTATTATGAGAACACAATGAGATAACATTTATAAAGTCCTTTGCAAACTTTAAAATACTATATAAATATAACCTACTATTATTAATCCACTTCCAGCATCCTCAATGTTAGTTTTTTGTTGTTGTTCTATTCCTCTGCTTATGTTTTGAAGTCTTTTTCCTCTAAGTATTTAGAAAAAATGTTCCTCAAAGCTTGTAGTTTTGGTTATGGGGATGCAGGGATGTGTCTGAGGTTAGAAGAGCAAAATCTTTGATAGAGAAGAGAATATTAAACTCTAAATAGGTATACAGATATTAAAAAAAGGAATATACTAATATTTTTTCTTAATTTTATTTTATTATATATCACATATTATATGTAATATACTACACAGAGTATATGCAACATCATATCATTTCATATACCACATGATAAATGTATTAATTATATTTATTATGTTACATATATATTATATATGTACATATCGATTGGTAGATAAATTGCTAATTGAGAAAAAGGATGATGCACATTCTGGGCAAAACAAGGTGGTTTGGGAAAAGGCAAACAATCCTAAAATCTGACCAGCAATCTAATATAGGCCCTTTATGAGATATGGCAATCAGTAAATCAGAAAACGTTTATATTATTGATTGTTCTGGAAAGTATTGGTCATGAGAACCTTATGGTCTGACTCCTGCTAACTTGAGTGTAAACTGAGATAGTTATAAGGATCTAAATCTGTTTCAAAATTGGCTCCAAAGGGATGTGAAATATAGTAGATTTTTCAAGTCTTCTGACATTTTTGGAGAAACCTTGGACCAGAAGGATGTAGGATTAGGAGAATCAGTATCATACAAGATGATAACCTAAACCTGGATAGTCATATGACACTGTTTAATAAAAGCAGTATCAAAGACAACAACCTCCCCTCCAATATACTTATATTAATACTAATATTTTGAAGTAACACTTGCAAATATATGATTATCATAACTTAGGATTTGTTTCATTTCTCATTGTTCCTCAACTGATTAAGAATAAATGAAAGAAGTGCAGAAAAAAATATAATTCTAATAAGAAGATATGAATTTTTACTTTTAGCTGTGCTGGTATCTATATATTGTAAAGATTGCTGCCAATTTTAACCTATACATATATATATATATATACCTGTGTCTGAATTACTACTCTAGTTTTTTCATCTAGAAAATAAACAGATTGAACTTTATAACTTTCTACTAATAAATCTATAATTCTATCATTTTCTGGCAGTTTTCTTATCCTCTTTCAGTTTACTCATTTTTTAAAGAAGTTAGTGATTTTATTGGTACTATGAGCTTATGGTGAGGAAATTCCATCAAAGAAGATTATTATCTTTTAAACTAGTTCTAAAGAATTGTTGGGTGTTTTATAGATGAGGTACAAAATCAGGGTCACAGAGGCTGTGTAAGTAGGATTTGAACACAGTTTGTTCCTTACACAGGACTTGAATTTCTTATCTACTACATCATGCTGACCATTTTTCATCTGTATAAAGAGGGTGATACTTGTACTGACTACCACACAAGGTTTCTATGAAGGGAGTCTTTTGCTCACTGCAGTCACTTTAATAGTTTTCTGATAAGCATTTCTATGAACTGATATCTTTCAGTGAACCTATCCATGTTTTCTTGTTCTATTCTTCACTTTAATAAATTTCAATGATTAGTTCCATAATAAAAAAAAAAATTCCTCTGTCATTCAAAGTCTTTCATAACTTAGCTCTGCTCTACATTTCCAGCCTTCTTACACCTTTCTCCATAAGACATACTCTTCAATCTAGACATTGGCTTCTTGGCAGTTCCATGATCAAGTTATTCCATTTTTCTGCTCTTGTCCATGCATGAAATGTTTATCCTCCACATCTCTGTTTATTGCTTTCCTAGGATTTTTGTAAGTCCCAAATAAAACCCAATCTTTTTTTTCTTCTAATTTGTTTTAATTATTGTCTTTTCCCTCTATTCATTTCCTTTTTATACTGAATATAACAGATTTGTATGCATTAGTTATATTTCTCCCCACAATTAGATTGTAGACTTCTTGAAGATGGGAAATTGTCTTTTGCCTCTTTTTGTATCTTCAGGGCTTAGCACAGCATCTAAAATGTTTATTAACCAACTTTAATCCTCCATTGAGTATCTGCCAAATGTGGAAAACTTTTCTTTAGATTTTTTAAATTTTTAAAATATTTTGAGGATACTCTTATACTATTTATCTTATGTATCTTCTGCCTTCTGCTGTCACCAGATATATGTAAATTAAAATAACAATAATAATAATAGCAAAACACCTATCACTATAAGTCATCAATAATATAATAGAAAGTAGTCAAAGCTAAATCATAGACACAATGGTTCTCTGTCTCTTTCTTTTTCTTTCTCTCTCTTCCTCTCCCTCCTTCTCTCTTTCTTTCCAATCTCTTTTCCAGTGTGAGAAGAGAAAAGGAAAAACAAATTATAAATACCTGAAGTCCAAGCAACTCATAAGTTAATGTTAGATTGCAGTATCATAAGAAAGTGCTTAAATACTCATTATATATGTGTAATCAGTTCTATCCTCAGATGAGATTAGAAAGAATTACATCTTCTGTTTCAAGGCAAGGTCTGAAACAAGTATTTAAAGAGGGCAGGAGACTCTAGAACTTATGACAGTAGACTCATTAAAGGCATTGTCTAATTGATTTGCCCTTTTTAACAAGAAATATTGAAGAGTTAAACTTCCAAGTTAGGTAGAAATTCACAATGAAATATGTCTTGAGAATTGCTTCTAGAGAGGGCACAAGTGAATCGCTTTCCTGTTTTCCCCATTTTTGGAAGTGAATTTGTATGATTGATGAATATAAGTACGTATGTAGGCTTATACTTCTCCAGAACACTTAAGTTATAATCAGTGAATAAGAGAGCTAAACCGAAAGTCAAGTAGACTGGGTTCAATTATTGCCCCTGATGAATATTACCCATATGATCTAAGAAAAAAGAAAGTGATTATCTTTATGAAGAAGGTTTTTCCATACCAATGAATTCACAGATTTGTTAGAGGAAAAAAAACCCAAGAAAAACAAAAACATGTATTGAAGCTCAATTACTCATTAATAATTAACATGATTAACATAATAATCTTTACAATCTCTATATCCTGAATAGCTTTTCCAGTCATATAGATTTATAGTTCAAAAGATGAATTTTTATTAACCTGTTCATAACTTTGCCCTAAGCTGCCTAGATTTTTGTTGCTGTTGTTGCTTTAATTGGGAGGGGAGGGAGATAGTAACTATCAGGGAATCAACATTGTGATTTCATCATTATGGGGAATTACCCTTTTGGAAACTCCCTCTGTTTATGCAGATAAGAAACTTTTCTGGAAAAATCTTTAGATCTTTTGCTATTTTAGATCTTTAGAGTTTTGCCAAAGGCAATGTGGGGCTAAGTCTATCAACCCACAGCTTGTACATAACAGAGGTAGTGCTTTGAACCTAAGTCTTTTAATTTTAAAGCTGGCTCCCCACACCTTACTTCCTATGCCATACTTGGTAATCAAACATGAACTAGAATTAATTTGACATCCTCCAGGGTATTAATCTAGAGTGTCCCTTGAAAACTATAGGAGTGTCTGCTTTGAAGTGAATGATATTTGTTTGATAGCTGTCATTAAGAAAATCTTTCAAATTTCATTCCAAACTCATTGATGAATCTAGGAAGAAGTGAATTCAATTTTTCTAATATAATATCAGTAACTGGGATGAAGAGGGAAATTGTAATTTGGAACCAAGAAAAACAAAATAAGAAATACTTTGGGATTACCTGAAAGACTGCAAAGAGTTGGATGGAATACCATAGACACCTTTGAGAAAGAAAAAATCGTTGGATGAAATACAAAATTTATTTATTTTTAAGTTTTCCATTGAGTTAAATAAATAAAAGTATTCCTAAATACTTTTCTTCATCTTGCAATGCTCTGTTATCCTTCATTTCAGAAAACTCACTGGTATGGTTTCCTTTTTCTAAACCATTTCCTTCCTTCCTTCCTTCCTTCCTTCTTTCCTTCCTTCCTTCCTTCCTTCCTTCCTTCCTTCCTTCCTCCCTTCCTTCCTTCCTTCCTTCCTTCTTTCCTTTTTTTCTTTTCTTCCTTCCATCCTCCCTTCTTTCCTTTTTTTTGTTTATACTTCTAGGATGCATTCATTTAAAAAAATACAGCTATCCTTTACTGGTACATCACTGATTATTAGAGAACTTAACTAAAATGTGGAAGAAATTCAAATCTCTAATCATTAATGAGTAAACCAAGAAAATATGATTATGTTACTCATTCCATCTTTGTGTTTTGAGATAGCTTATAAAATATTCATTTGACAAGGAGAAAAAAAATGACCTTGCAAACTCTAAAAATGACCCAAACATTAGTAATGCTTATTTATAGCAAAGTCATAAATAACACAACAGAATAATATGAGGAATGCAGAGCTTTCACAAATTGGCTTTGGTGTTCAGGTGTCTTAGTGAGAAACGGATTAATTTTACAGTAGCTCAGGGACGGAGTAGAAGCTGCACAAATAATCCATTGCGTCAAAACTGTCCTTAGTAAACTATAATCCCCACTGCAAGGCCATCACACTTAATATTGTGGAATGTCACTCTGTGCTCACTGAGTTGCCAAAAAGTGCCAGCAGGGTTAGCACTGTATCAACCTTTCTCCCCCAGAAGTGGGAGAAAGGAGACAATTGAAAACCACTCTAAATAGAAGGCAGTAAGTAGGGGAGAGCAATTTTTATCCTAGACATCTGTTTGCACTTGAAAATGGGCATATCTGATTTGAAATGCTCATTCTTCTCCTCATGGCATTTAACTTCAACTTTTTTTTTAAAGTTTTTCAAAGGCATTAGGTTTTCTCAATTCTCTGACATGGAGTTTGTTTTTAAGCATATGGTAACTTTAGTGATCATGAGATGTGACTTATAGGGCCCCTTGTTTCTCCATATCTTTCTATAAATCCAATACCCCATAAATCCTTATGGCTGCTACTTCCTAGCTATCTCTCTTTGTGTGTATGTGTATTTTCTTTTCTCCTGAAGAGACTTCTCTTTTCTGAAGAGACTAAAAAGATGAAAAACTGGGATACACACACACACACACACACACACACACACACACACACATATTTCAGCAAAAAGATATTTTTTTCTCAGTAAACATGAGTTTTTCTAGAACTGTTACAAAAATGAGCCACCTGTCTTTTCAAGGTATGAACTCACTTATTAAAAAAACGCAGACTTAGGCCAGATGGTGAGGGTGAAGGGGAGTTGCCCCAAATCTTCCAACAATCTCAGGAATTCCTAGTAGAGATTTCTTTGTACCTCAAACAAGAAAGGCCATGTGCTTGAATGGTGATTTAATTTATTCAACTGAAAGCCTACAAGGACTGGTTGTAATGAAAAGGATTATAAAGAAGGTAGAAAAATAGAAAATTCTGTAGGGGTTAATGGGGCACTGTTGAAACATTGAGAAACAGCACTGAGAGGACTACTTTTTTAAAAAGCATTTTACTTTTCCAAATACATGCAAAGATACTTTTCAACATTCATCTTTGCAAAACCTTGTTCCAAAATTTTCTCCTCTCCTCCTCCCTCCCTAAAATAGCAAGAAATCTAATATAGGTTAGCCATTTCCATATTTCCATATATATCATACTCAACAAGAAAAGTCAGATCAAATAGAAAAGAAAAAAACCTGGAGAAAGAAAAAAAAGTAAGTAAACAAACAGCAGAAATAACAAAGGTTAAAAAAAGCTATTTTTTTGGATACACATTCAGTTTCCATAGTTCTGTCTCTGAATGGGATTGGCATTTTCTATTCTAAGTCTATTGTAACTGCTTTGAATCACCTCATTGTTGAAATGAGCCAAGTCCATCACAGATGATCATCACATAATTTTGTTTTTATTGTATACAATGCTTTCTTGGTTCTGCTCACTTCACTTGGCATCAGTTCATGTGAATTTTCCAAACTTTTCTGAAATCAGCCTGCTCATCATTTTGCTATTGAAAGGGCCACATCCATCAGAATTGAACATAGTATATAATCTTGCTGTTGCCATGTATAATGATCTCCTGGTTCTGCTCATCTCACTCAGCATCAGTTCATGTAAGTCTCCAGGCTTTTGTGTTTTTGTTTTTGCTGAGGTAATTGGGCTTAAGTGACTTGCTCAGGGTCACACAGATAGGAAGTGTTAAGTATCTGAGATCACATTTGAATTCAGGTCCTCCTGCCTTCAGGACTGATGCTCTATCCACTGAACCACCTAGCTGCCCAAAGAATTTTTTCTATGAAGAGAAGGAAAAAGAGGGAACTCACTGTGGTCTCTATCTTCTTGTTAAAGTATGAGGTAATATCCTCAATTGAGAGGATAGGGGGATCTACAGTGCCTTCATGCGTTATCTTGAGGCAAATGACCCTTCAATCTATATATCTTGAAGACATCTTTCCCCTGATTACCACCCTTGCTAGCTTCCAGTTAGATATCTCTACCTGTATATTGAATAAATTTTTAAAACTTAAAATATTTTGCAACATTTCATTACAACTAATTGAGTATCTGGTGGAAGGCAAATAGGTATAATGTTGCTATTACATGAATAAAGTAGACAAAGAGTAATAGAATAGTTATACGATATAACAGGATGAACACTGATTCTAAGACCATGAGTAGCCATGTTTCATGTTGTATTCAAAATTCATTTCCACATTACATGAATAAGCTTCTTTCCACTAACTATTGCATCACTGTTCTAATCAAATGCCTCTGGTCTCTGAACATTAAATAGATATGTAGAGTTGATAAAGAAGAATTGATTTGGTTATTTAATAGTTATTTCCCCTATGCAGTCCATTTAGATTACTAAATTTCTCAAAGCATAGATTATCATATTGAGCTAATGTGATTTAGGGATGTGGAGGAAAGTCAATGTTGAAAGAGAATAGGGGGAAAATGTAATGCCAAAAGTCACTTTTAATAGGATGACCAGTTCCTCCATTTGTCCTATTTCTTAATTCTGCCTTAAGGTTATGACCATCCCCTCTTAATGGTTGAGATAAAGGTGTTATAGACATTTCTTAATGTCATTAGAATATCAGTAACCTCCATCTATGAGTTTATCCGCACCTAGGTCTCTGCATTATGTCATTGTTCTTGTTATTCCATAAAAGGCTTGCTAGACCCTTTTGAGATGATAGTCTCATCTAGCCCTGGGATCCATTGGTCCCAGTATTTCTCTCCATTTAAGAAAATATTGGTCTCTAATCTCTGTCTTGCTCAGTTTCTTTTGGCATTACAAAAACCCCATTTACTACAGTGCTGGATAGAGATAGGTTTTTATTTGTCTTTTCATAATTAATGACAAGTGGTATAAAAGGCTAGGTACAACTTTCTGTATTTGATGAATTGACGAGCGAGATTCTAACCAGCCAAATGGCTACTTTGAGGATATGTGTTTTGGACTTGGACTTGAGTAAATCATCCTCCATTCAGAGAGATATTGGAGATAAATAAATAAAATATACTTGGAGGAAGAGAGGGATAGTATCTAACACCTAGAATAATCAGTGGCCAGTTAGGTGTTACAGTGGGTAGAGTTACATGTCTGAAATCAGGAAGACTTATCTGGAGTTCGCATCTGGCCTCAGACTACCTTACTATCTATAGACTAGACTTAACTATCTGTGACCCTGGGCAAGTCACTTCATCCTGTTTGCCTCAGCTTCCACATCTAAAAAATGAGCTGGAGAACGAAATGGCCAAATACTCCAGTGTCCCTGCCAAAAAACTCCAAATATAGTCACAGAGTCAGACAAGATTGAAAAACTGAAAAACAAAAGAACAATCAACTAATACTCACATACCACCAATCAATTAATCTATCACATAATCACAAAATTTGAGATTTGGAATGAACCTCAGCAATCATCTCTCAGAAAGGATATATTAAATAGCTGCTATGTAAATGTCAGACAGTTTTAAGTTCTGGGAATTTTGGTTTAAAAAAAAAAGGCAGTCTCTTCTCTTCAAGAGCTTGAATTATAGTATAGTGGGGGAATGCCATTTATTCATAGATAAGTAGATGTAAATTCTGTTGCTGTTGTTTGTCCTTTGTTCTTGAAGAAGTCCATGAGTTCAGGGAGCTGTTGCCAAGACAAGCAAGTGAATTGGATTTAAGTTAGGGAGAGTTGTGCAAGGTCATTTACCTCACTTTCCCCTCCAGACAAAACAAATAGATTCTAGTGGGGGCCTGGAAAATTAATAATTAGAGGAATCAGGAAAGTCCCTTTGAAAAACAAAACTAAAGTTGAGACCTAGAAGTAGCTAAAAGCTGGGGAGGGAATGTCAGGCTAGAGGACAGACTGCAAAAGCAAAGAGATGGGGGATGGAATTCAGTGTATAAGGAACAGTAGGGAAGGAAGTTTGGCTAGAAGGTAGAGAATGTGATGAGTATTGTGCAGTCCTTCTGGAAAGAGTCTGGAGGCAGATGGTGATGGAGTTTAAACACTGAACAGAGGAAATTGGACTTTATCCTGGGGACAATGCAGACTTGATGAAGTTTTTTGAGCTAGAGTGACATGGTCAAACCTTTGCTTTGAGAATATCATTTGGGCAGTTATGGAGAGGGAGAACCAAATTACATATCAGAGAAACACATTTTATTTGGCAAATGTACTGTCCTTTGCATCCACAGGGTCATTTCATAGGTCTCTGACAAGGAGACTGAAGAATAATGTAAGGAATACTGGACATAAAATCAAAGTGTCTGACTTCAAGTTTATTAACTATTTGACACTGGAAAAGTTACTAGGCCTCATTTTCTGTGTTTGTAAAATGAGAGTATTATATTAAATTCAGGATTCTTAACTTTTTTTTTGTTTTTTGTTTTTGGTATTCTTGGTCCCTTTGTCACTTTGGTGAAACCTATTTCAGAGAGAATGTTTTAAAAAGCAAATAAACTAAAATAAGTACAACTAAAAAGGAAACTGATGATGATGATGATCCTAACATTTATATAGTACCTAATATGTGCCAGGCACATAAGCATCATCATCATCATCATCATCATCATCATCAACACTAATATTTATATAGTGCTGACAGGTTTTATAAATGATTTCATTTGATACTCATAGCAACCCTGGGAATTATAAACTATTATAATTTCCATTTTATATATAAAAAAAAAATCTGAGAAAAACAAAAGTATTATGATTTACCAAGGACTACACAGCTATTAATTTTCTGAGGCCTTATTTGAATTCAGTGCATGGAGTGCTGAGCTTAGAGTCAGAAGACTCATCTTCCTGAGTTCAAATCCAGCCTCTGACACAAGCTGTGGGATCCTGGGCAAGTTACTTTATCCTGTTTGCCTCAGTTTCCTCATCTGTAAAATGATGTGGAGAAGGAAATGGCAAAACATTCCAGTGTCTTTATGAAGAAAACCCCAAATATGGTCACACATGGTCACACAGGATCAGTTATGACTGAAAAATGACTGAATAACAACTTCCTGATTCCAGGCCCAGATCGATATCTAATGAACCACTTAACAACTATTAAATTTAAAAATCAGTAAAAAAAATGTTCACAGATACCAGATTTAGAGCCCCTGGTAGATGGCCTATTATTGTTATTGCAGTTGCGCTTCTAAGACTTTATCCTCTCAGAGCCAAGGAGACTTGAATTTAAATCCCAAATCAAGCAAGATGGTAGAGTAAACAGTAAATCATCTTATGTCACTTATATTCACACCCAAACAACCATTAAAGTAGCTCTCCAAAACAAATCCTAGAATAGCAGAACCATCAAAAAGGAGAGATTAAACCAATTTTGGAGCCCAAGAAATTTGGAAGATTGGCAGAAGATTGTCTCACTCAGTTAAAAGGAGAGTGCTATCTAGAATGGAAAGCATTCCATCAAACTAGTAAGCAAGTCCCACCTCAGAAAATCAGCAGTAGATTCTGAGCCCCATTGTAGGGTCAACACTAGGATGTTCCCCCATTGCCATGTGGCTCAATATAGACTGGGAAAAAGGAGGAGTCTGCCTCGGAGATCCCTGATCTGTTTCAGCTTAGCATTGGGCAAAGATTGAACCTCAAGGAGTCAAGACTTCTACATGTTTCAGTATAGCCCCTAGAAAACAAGTAACCACCAACCCTATGGGTGTGCTTAAAAAAAACAGGCATCCACCAGCACTGGGCCCCTGCCATGTACTTCATCATAGCATTGAGAAAATAGGCAACAACAACCAAACAAACCACAATCTTCAGTGTAGCCTTGTGGAAAATACAGAAACACCCCCACTGACCTCAGCAAAAACCATATACTACCACTAGGTTACCGGCTCAATCTGAGATAAAGTGACAAACCCATATTACCTTCAGCAACATCAGTCACTACCATCTCCTCTACATCTCCTTAGCATTGAGAAGGTTCTGAGAAAACCTCAGGGCAACATGAGTGTAGCACCAAGTAAACAACCATGCCTTCAGCCCACAGCATAAGAAACTGAGACAGTGTTCCTTTCATTTACAAAACAAAAATCAAATATAAAAGAAAAGGAAAGGGCCAAAAAAAAAATTAGAAAAAAAACAAACAAATGAAAAAGAAACAAACAAAAATCTGACCATAGAAAGTTATTATAGTGATAGGGAAGATCAAGATACAAACTCAGAAGAGGATAACAATGGAAAAACACCTAGGGGAAAAATTGTTCTCTATCCCTCCAAAAAAAAAAAAAAAAAAAAAAAAAAAAAAAAAAGGGAAGTGGTCTCAAACTCACAAAGAACTTATGGAAGAGCTCAAAAAAGAGCTTAAAATCCTATAAGAGAAGCAGAAGAAAAATTGGGAAAAGAAAGGAGAGTGATGCAAAAGAATTATGAAAAAGTCAACTTCGAAAAAAAAAAGCAAAAAACAACTGCTAAAGAAGTAGAATTAGCCAAATGGAAAAGGAGATACAGAAAATCTACTATAGAAGACAACTCCTTAAAGAGTACAATTGGCCAAATGGAAAAGAAAGTATAAAACCTAATTGAGAAAAATAGCTCCTTAAAAATTACAATTGGATTAGAGGACAATAATGACTCAATGAGACATAAAAAATCAATAAAACAAATTCAATAGAGTTTTTTAAATGGAAGAAAATTGGGAAAACAAAACAAAACAATCCTTTTCACCTTCCCCTCCCCCATTCCCTTCCTTAAAAAAACTCTGAAAATAGATCTAGAAGAAAAAATAACAGAATCATTGAACTGCCTGAAAACCATAGGGAAAAAAGGGGAACTGGATAGCATCTTTCAAGAAATTATCTAGGAAAACTGTCCCAATATGCTGGAACCATAGGGCAAAATAGGCTTTGAAAGAATCTACTCTTTACTTCAAGAAAGAGATCCCCAAATAAAAACCCCAAGAAGCATTATAACTAAAAATCAGAACTACCAGGTCAAAAATATTGCAGGTAGCCAGAAAGAAACAAATCATGTCTTATGCAGTATGATAATTATGGAGGTATGTATAGAAGAATTGTGCATTTAACATGAATTGGATTGCTTGCCTTCTAAGGAAGGGGGAAAGGGAGGGAGAAAAAAATTGAAACACTAGGTTTTTCAGGAGTGAATATAGAAAACTATTTATGTATATATTTTGAAAATAAAAAGCTTAAAAAAAAGAAACCTCAAATATCAAGGAGTGACAATCAGGATAACACAATTCCTACAACTGTAACATTAAAAGACATCATGGAATCTAATATTCCAGAAAGCAAAGACTACAATCAAGGATTGCTTACTTGCAAGAATAAACATAATACATCAAGGGGAAATTCTAAGTCTTCTTGATAAGAATAGAATTAAATAAAATGTTTGATTTCCAGTATTCCAAGAGATAGACAAGAGAAGCACAAACAGGTGAAAAAGAGAAAAGAAAACATATGAGATTCAAGAGAGCTAAATTATTTACAACTATTCATGGGAAAATTATGTTTCTAATCCTTAATTAATGTATCACTAATAGTACAGTTAGAAGGAAAACACACAGACAAAGAGTATGGGTGTAAGGTGAATTTGGAGGGAAAATAAGGGATGAAAAAATACACTAGGTGAAGGAGAAAGGGAAAAGTAGAATGAAGTTAATTATTTTACATGAAGAGGCTCAAAAGATCTATTACAATGGAGGGGAAGATGAGAGGTTGGGTGATGGGCATGATTTGAACCTTGCTCTAATAATATACATAATCAGTTGAATATAGACATGTATGTTACCCAAAAGGGAAGTAAGAGAACAAGAGATTAATTAAAGAAGTTGGGGTATGGAGGAAAACTGACAGATGGGAAGGTGGTAAACAAGCAAAGTAGTAGACAGAAACAAAACACTTGTGAGGAGAGAAAGAATAAAAGGAGAGATAGGACAAACAGGAGAGAAATAGGATAGAGAGAAATACACAGGTAATAATCATATCTTTGAATGTGAATAAGATGAACTCTTCCATGAAATGGAAGCAAATAGCAGGGTCAATCAAAAACCAGAATACTACAATATATTATTTACAAGAAACATTATGTGAAGCAGACACACAGAGTAAAGGAAGGGGCTTCAAGCAGAACCTATTATCCATCAATTGAAGTTAAAATAATAATAATAATAATAATAACAACAACAGCAAAACCACAGAATTAGCAATCTTGATCTTTGACAAAGCAAAAGCAAAAATGCACCTAATTAAAAGACATAAGGAAAGCAACTACATCTTGCTAAAAGGTACCATAGCTATACAAAACATAAAAAAAAGGAAGTGGCATATCATCCATATTCTTAAAATTGATGTGAGTTAACAAAGAAAAAATTTAGCAAAACTATACTAGTGGGGGACCCTAGTTGTCCCTTCTCAGAACTTGGTAAATGTAACAAAAAATAAACCAAAAAAAAAAAAAAAAGCTAAAGAGGTAAAAAGAGTAAATATTACACCAATTACACCAATTAGATATGACACACCTTTGGAAATCAACTGAATGGAACAGAAAAAAATATTTTTTTTTTCCTCAGCAACACATGATATACTCACATATTTGGTCATGTAATAGGGCATTAAAAACCTCAAAATCAAATGTAGAAATATTAAATTGATTTAATTACATTCAGCTAAGTTAGTGGAAAAATAGATTAAAAATTAATTGGAAACCAGATAATCTAATCCAAAAGAAGTGGATCAAAGAACAAATCACAGAAATAATCAATAATTTTATTAAAGAGAATGATAACCATTAGACAAGATACAAAAAAAATATGGAATTCGGTCAAAGCAATAAATAGAAAGAAATTTAATTCTCTGAACTCTTCCATCAATAGAGTGAAAAAGAACAGATCACTGAATTGGACATGCAACTCACAAAAAAAGGAACAAAACAAAAAAATGAACAATTTAGAAATTTTCTATTAGGCACCACATTGGAAATGCTGAAAATAATGGGTGAGATTAATAAGATTAAAATGAAAATAAACAAACAAACAAAAATTATCGAGCAAATAAAAATATCTAGAAGCTGGTTTTATGAGGGAAAACACAATAAGAAAGAAAGAAGAGAGCCAAATATTCAAAATCAAAAATAAAAAATTTGAAATCACTACTTTTGAAGAAACATTAGAAAATATTTTGCTCAATTATATGTCAATAAATCTGACAATCTTAGGAAAATCAAATATTTATGAAAATATGTTACTTAAATCAACAGATTAGAAAATGGAAAGCCTAAATAATCTAAATTAAATCACTGAAGAATAGCCTTCTCTTCAGAAAGCCCAATCAGTGGTAGAATCTAGGATTTTGTCCTCATTAGTACAAGACAATAACAACTGAATTAATTGAAACTGAGGCACAATTTCTTCTATAAAATAAGATTTTACAGTTTAAAAGTTCCATATTTAATTATCAGTGCATTTCCCCTAGTGCCTACTTAAGACCTTGTCACAAAGTGAATGTTTAATAAATAATTGAATGAATGTTTTTCCAAATTCAGTTGTTACTAATCTTCACAAAAATTCTTTTTCCTCCCTCCCAATAGCTAACTTAGATATTTAAAATCTAATTTCACTGTTCATTTTCAGCACAAGAAAAAAAGCAACTCAACAGACTTTTATTAATTGTGTTCTATTTGAAATATACTCTATTAGGTCTCAAAGCTACAAAAATGAAAGTGCTATAACTTTAAAAAAAATTATTGTTACTTTTAACAATCACTGGCAATTTTCCCCATTTCCTAACTTCACCCTCTGACTTACTGTCAATTTATTCACTCTCAATATATAAATAACTGTTTAAATCTTGTAGATTTTAGCTTTTAATATTTGTCATAGGATGTTCTTCTACAAACACAACCAGAACCCTTGGTTGCACTCCTGTCACTTCACTTTTGCAGTGCCTAAATGTAATCCTATTTGCCAATTTTCCAATTGTTTATTTATCCTCCACATGGCTTCCAAATCAATACTTCTCCAATTCAGGTCTATTCAAGTCATCCTCTACATAAGCAACCTAAGCTGAAACACACCACTGTTCTTAGAAATAGTATGCCCTGTTTACTTTAGGTTATAATAGAAACTCCTCTTTTCAGCATTTATAGTCTCTAACAATCGGTTTTCCTCTGAATTTCCAAATTCATTTTCTATGACTTCCTGTAATGTGCTCTTGTCACATTTACCAACTTATTGTATCCTGTATACAATGGCCTTCTGTTTGATTTCCTTATCTCACTTTATATATTAACTCAAATAATATTTATTTCATGGGGTTTTCCCCATGCTATGAGATAGATTCCCCTCACCCCCAATGGCTTTGCATTTAATTTGTTTATATTTTGTATTTACTTAAGATCATAGATCTAGAGATCAAAGAAAATTCAAAGGTTATCCCTTTATTATAGAGATAAGGAAACATTTTTACACACAATGTACAATCTTCCCATTTCTACTCTTGGGAGAATGTAAACTCCCCAAGGGCCGGAACAATTTTCTTTGGTTTTTTTTTTTTTTTTTTTTTTTTTTTTAAATCATCATTGCCTTGGAAAATGTGTTTTACACAATAAACATTTCATAAATGAAAATTGAATTCAGTTGAAGGAAGATTAGAATTTGAGTAGGGGGTGATGGGATTCTTACACAAATAAATATGCTATTAGAAAAGGATTGAGTACAAAGGGGAGGTGGTTAAAAGGAATAGGATGAAAAATTCAAGGAGGGAACAATCATTTGGTGATGTGTTTTCATTCAGTCTATTTATTCACTATTCATGCCACATAAATTGCATTTTCCTTAAAGAATTCAACTCTCTGGAGTACACAAATAACTCCTACTCTTTTTGAAAGTCACTACAGCTCTTCCCAGAGTCATACAATAATATGGTAGATACCACAAGGAAAACAGTTTCAAACTTCTGAAGAAAAGTAATAAAGGCAAGGCTACCATTTGAAATAACAGCTGAATTTTGCTGCATCTACTAAGCTATGAAAGCAAGGGCAAGAGATCTGTGTCCTTGTAGGGTAAGCATTTTCAGTCATTACAAATTCCTCACTTAGAAAATAAGCATGAGAGAGCAGGGATTTTTTGGGGAGGGAGTGAGGAAGGGGGAACAATGCATTAATCCAAGGTCAATATGGAAAGCATCCAAATTGTTCTTGTCTCTTTTTAGTGTCTTATGGGAACAATGCATTGGTTGTAGTGAATCCAGAACAGAGTTAAATTCCAAATTGAGATTTTCATCAAATATGTTTTAAGCTATTAATCTCTTCTGAACTCCAGATTTTCTGATAATATATGAAGAACATAATATATGCAGAACTTATATACAAAAATATATAAAGTATGCATTTATTTCTAGAATATAGTTCTTTACTGTTTGGTTCTGCACACAAATATTTTATCTAGGGAACACTGGGACATATTTAACATATATAGGACTGCTTGCCATCTTGGGGAGGGGTGGAGGGAGGGAGGGGAAAAATCGGAACAGAAGTGAGTACAAGGGATAATGTTGTAAAAAATTACCCTGGCATGGATTCTGTCAATAAAAAGTTATTATAAAAAAATAAAAAATAAATTTAAAAATAGAATATAGTTCTTTGAAATATATATGAAATTATAATAGTCCAAGTTTGATGCTTCAAGTTCATAAAAGTATCTCTGTGTATGTGTGAACTTTGGAATGCATTTGGAAGTGGGTTATAATAAACTTTTTAGAGTGAATAATTTATTTATAGTTTGCCAATCACGTGGATACATGTGGGACCCACTCAGTTCTGGGGAGGCTTCCCAAAAGACTAAATAAAGATATGGTAGAAATGTTAAATTGTTAATTAACTGAATCTTGGTAGCTGGAAAAGCAGATCCAAAGTTTGCCCATTGATTTATAGTCTGAGTACCATTATGGATGGGAATGGTGATGAAAGTTGAAAGATGAGATGTTTGTGCCAAAATTCTGAAAAACTTGCTCAGATCATGGCAGAAGTTTATGATGAAATCAGACAAATATCAAACTTTCAGATAAGAATATGCAATTAAGGAGGATAATGCCTGATATATAGCAGATGTTTAATAAATGTTTGTTGATTTGACAAATTATAACAAATGTATAAGAAAGTCAGAGTGGAAGAAAAATAATTTGCTCAATAAATTCATTAGCCATGTAATTTTAAGTAAAGGATATAAATTGTAAACAAATGTTCAAGAATATTACTTAAAGGAAATTCTGCCTCTTGGATTTGGCAGTGCTACCCAGTAAAGATGGTAGACCCTCTGACATTCTTCTCTCCCCAAAGAACAAAGAAAAACTTAGTTCTACAATATGTATATCATCCAATCAACAAATAGTTGTTAAATGCCTAATATGTGCAAAGAACTTTGCTAAATTCTGTGTATGTGTGTGTGTGTGTGTGTTTTTTTTTTAAAGGACAAGTATAGTCCTTGTCCTCAAGGAGCTCATTATGTGATAGGGGAGACAGAAAGCAAATAATTACGTATAAACTATATAAAACATAAATAAGAAAAATCAACTGAGGGAAGATATCAGAATTAAGAAAGATTAGGAAAAGCTTCCTGTAGGTAGGTTTTAGCTTGCATTTGAAGGAATCCAGAGAAGCTGAGATAGAGAGCAAGAATATTCCAGTTACAGAGGTCAATGAAAATGACCAGAGCTGAGAACTGGGAGTGTATTTGTTCAAAGAACAAGTAGGTGGGTGAAAGTTATTAGTATATTGTCAATGGGTGGGTCAGGTTATGAAGTACTTTAGGTACTTCATAGTGTCAAACAGGATTTTATATTTAATGCGGGAAAGTGATTAAAAAGAGTACATTAATAAAGTACATTAATGTTTATTGAGTAGGGAAGTGACATACCTGATATTTAGAAAAAATTCATCGGTGGCTCAATGGAGGATGAATTGGAGTAATAGCAGGTATATTGTATATATACTAACAATTGATTGTAATAGTCCAAGAATGAGTTGGTAAAGGTTTGCACCAGGATAATATTGTCAGTGTCAGAGAAGAAAATTATGCATAATTGTGAGATGTTGTCTTATCTTTTCAACAGATTGAATATGGGAAGAGAGATATATTTATGAGTCAGGGTTGACACCTAGATAATAAGTCTAAGCACTTGGGAGGATAATGCCTTCAACAGTGATAAGAAAGTTTGTGAAGAGGGAGGATTTGGGACAAAAGGAAATAGTTCAGTTTTGGATACATTGAGTTTAAATATTTTCAAGACATTCAATTTGAGATAGCTAATAGGCAGTTGGAGCTGAAAGACAAGAAGTAAACATACAAGTTAGGTTTGGATAAATAGTTTGGAATATCATCAGTATGTGACCAAAGGCAGATTACCTGGACAGTTCCTCTGTTTGTATATATGTGTGTGTGTATGCATGTACACAATTTTATATTTTAATTTCAAGTTTGATTGTACAAGGAAAAGGGGACTGGAGTTCTCTAGAGATTACATAGAAGAGAGAAGAAGTGATGATTAATGTCCAAGAATGCTCAAATCATTTGACCTACGAGAAAATTGACCAATCAGTTATCAGAACTATGAACTCCCAGACTGCTGTGGAGAGGCTGCAGGGGATTTATCTGTGGGCCATCATTGCAGGGCATCAATGATTTCACAACTTCAATGTTATTTTCTGCTGTGAAAAACAATTTATTGGAAATGAAGAAAAATGTAAATGACTCCTGTAAAGAAATTAAATTAATGTTAGGTACTAGAACACAGATGTTTTGTGTGCCATACCTATGCAACCATGTCATTAAATTCAAATCTCTAATTAACTGACATCTGTTTCTTGTTCAACTTTGAAATGATTCATTGAAACCATTTCAAGAAACAAGTACACTTGTGGGGGGAAAGAAATTGTACCTGACCTTTCCTCACTCCCCCATTCTTTCCTTCTAAAGTACTTTAGTTTGTGGACTGACAAGCTGGCTGGATGACTCAAACTGAATAAATGTTTGACATAACAATACATAGCTGTCTTATTTCTTAGCTTCAGTTTCTATGCCAATAAACGAATTGCTGGTAGACCAGAACCTCTTCTTAATAATATTAAGCTATGAATGATAGTTTGCTGAGACTTGAGTAAGATAATGGAATTTTGATTTTAGAAGAAAATTGTGAGTATCAAAGTTTGAACTGCCCCCTGAGGCTTGATTTCTATTTATGAGAGTAGATATATTTGGAAAACTTAGCTATTTTTCCTATTTATTCTTTTTTTTTTTTAATCAGCTTGCCTATGGAGTCTTTTGTGGCAGTGAGCTGTTTGAATTTTTAAGTATATTTGAGGATTACTATAAAATATTATGAAAAAAATCTATGTTTACATGTAAAAGGGGCTTTCTTAGTACCTTTAAAGTCACCTTGTTGTTGTTCAGTTTTTTCTTTCCATGTATGATTTTTCTTCATTACTTTTGGGGTTTTCTGTTTTGTGATTTGCTATTTCTTTCTCCAGCTCATTTGACAGATGAAGATACTGAGGCAAACAGGATTAAGTGACTTACTCAGATTCATACAACTAGTGAGTATCTGACTTGGAATTGGTACTCAGTATTCCTGCCTCCAGGCCAAGCACTCTATCCACTGCACCACCTAGCTTGCAAGTCACACTACATCTATTCAAAAACCCATCCATAATGGTGACTGTTTTGGCATCAAAGATCTGGATGAGAAATGTATCTAACTAGATACATCTAGCTATCTAGAGATGAAAAATGTATAATCTCTCTCTGCTGGAGAACTACTGCATTTTGGATTAAAAATGGTGGTGTTAAGTGAACCTGAGAAGTTTTTGAGCTAGTGCAACAGAATGTATGTCAGAAAGACAGAATTGAGGCAGACATAAATAAGAAAGAAACTGAGGCAGGAATGGTCAGAGTCCAATAAAAGATTTGTGGTTTGTGACCTGGGATTAGAAAATAAGCATGAAAGACTGGATTCAAAATTATATTCTGTATTATGGAACAACATTTTTTTGGATTAACTCTCCCAAATAAATAAATAGAAGGATACAATGATAAATAAACAAATAAAGCTGGGAAGAGTTTATAAAACTTTATACAATTTTTAGGATTAAAGAATCTCCAAAGTTTTTTTTTCTCTTTTTAATTCTTGCTCTCTTTAAACTAATGTGTACTGTGCTCTTTTCTGGTTCCTTTTCTTCTCTTTGTATTCTGTCTCTCTTCATTACCTCATTAATTCTCATGAATTTAAATATTATTGCTATGTAGATAATTTACAGCATTGTAATTCAGCCCCCAGTCTCTCCCCTGTGTTCTGTATTGTGTTACTAATTTCCTTTTTGGATATTTCAAACTAAATATCCTGGAGACTTCTCAAATTCAATATGTCCAAACTATACCTCATTATCTTTCCTATGAAACTGAAATCTTTTCCAAAATATCCTTATTTCCAATTAAAGAATTCTTCAATTCTTCTAAATTCATATTCTTGGTATAATCCTCAACTCCCTTCATTCCACATATTCAAACATTTAATTTTTTTTATTATTTTGACAATATTGTTTATATTTATCTTTTTCTTCCCTACTCAAATAGTAACCAACCAATCAACTAATCAATAACAAACATTTATTAGCTCTTACTATGCTCCAGACACTGTGCTAAGCACTAGTGATAAAAAAGGAGGCAAAAAACAAATCTTCTCATCAAAGTGAACACAATCTAAAGGGAGATAAAACAACAATAAAATAGGTATATTCAAATAATCAAATCTCATCTAGGTTATGTTAAATAAACTCTTAAATTTCCCAGATGTCATTCCCTTCCTAGGCTAGTCCATCTTTTATGTGATCTGTATTTTTTAAAATTTTTATTTTGGGTCCCTAGACTGATAGATTGCAATCTCTCTAGCCTTTAATAGATTCCCTATTTAACTTGTGCTTAATTAATTTTTCAGTGTTCCAAATCACTACTGATCAGAGAAATGCAAATTAAGACAAGTGTGAGATAATACTACACATCTGTCAGATTGGCTAAGATGACAGGAAAAACTAATGTCGAATGTTGGAGGGGGTGTGGGAAAACTGGGACATCAATACATTGTTGGTGGAGTTGTGAACAAATCCAACCATTCTGGAGAGCTATTTGGAACTATGCTCAAAAAGTTATCAAACTGTGCATACCCTTTGATCCAACAGTATTACTACTGGGCTCATATCCCAAAGAAATAATAAAGAAGGGAAAGGGACCTGTATGTGCCAAAATGTTTGTGGCAGCCCTTTTTGTGGTGGCTAGAAACTGGAAAATGAATGAATGCCCATCAATTGGAGAATGGTTGGGTAAATTGTGGTATATGAATGTTATGGATTATTATTGTTCTATAAGAAATGACCAGCAGGATGAATACAGAGAGGCTTGGAGAGACTTACATGAACTGATGCTGAGTGAAATGAGCAGAACCAGGAGATCATTTTACACTTTAACAATAATACTGTATGAGGATGTATTTTGATGGAAGTGGTTATCTTCGACAAAGAGAAGATCTAACTCAATTCCAATTGATCAATGATGGACAGAAGCAGCTACACCCAGAGAAGGAACACTGGGAAATGAGTGTAAACTGTTTGCATTTTTGTTTTTCTTCCCAGGCTATTTTTGCCTTCTGAATCCAATTCTCCCTGTGCAACAAGAGAACTGTTCGGTTCTGCACACATATATTGCATCTAGGATATATTATAACATATTTAACATGTATAAGACTACTTGCCATCTAGGGGAGGGGGTGGAGGGAGGGAAGGGAAAAGTCAGAACAGAAGTGAGTGCAAGGGATAATGTTGTAAAAAATTTCCCAGGCATATGTTCTGTCAATAAAAACTTATAATAAAAAAAAGTTAAAAAAAAGAAAAAATAATCTTTCATCAGCTAGCCTGTGAATGAGTCTCTCCAAATTTTACTTGTCAGATTTTCACAACATGGACCATCATTAAATCATGCTCTAAGCATTTTCAGCTTGGTGGGATAGTTCATAACTTGTAATCTGTGAATACAACTTTCATCTATCATTGCAATAATAAAATATATGGGAAAATTTAAGACATGTTGCCTCTTCTGCATGCATAAAGGGTTGTTTTGTTTTGTTTCAAACCTGGATCATATTAATTGTTAGTTCAGTGGAAGTTCTGCTCCAGCCCTTTATTTGAACTTCTATATGTATCTTTCTGTTTCTGGTGTGTTTCATGTAAACAATGGTATTGGATTCTGATTTCTAACATAATTTGTTATCTCGTTTCAATTTACAGTTAAGTTAAACCTTACCAGTAATTCACATTCACATTTTGCATAGCACAGATTGCTAACTATGTATTTCTCTCCACCTTATTTTCGTACATTTATCCTTATCTTTTTTATTCTGTTACCTTCTTAATAATGTTTTGCTTCTGATTACTTCACTTTATCTTTACCCTTATTTGATGTTTGTTGCTTCCCATTTCTACCTGAATTTGACAACAGTTATCTAGCGATCCCCTTGAGACTATCTTCCTCTTCTCCCTACTTCATCCCCTGAGATAATCTTTATAACAAAGAATTTTAAAAAAAGAAAAGAAAGAAATCTACATTGTTTCTAGTTTTTCTATTGCAAAAAGGTGTATATATAAATGTTTTACTTAATATGAAGTTCTTTTTGTCAACTTCTTTCTTAGGGTATTATCCTGGCAGTAGAATCACTGAGTCAAAGCATATAGGGATTTTAGCCATTTTTTTCGAAATTCCAAATTGCCTTCTAGACTAGCTGTACTAATTTGTAGCTCTACTCACAGTGTATCAGTATGACTGTTTTCTCACAATGCCTTTAATATTGACTAGCCTTATCTTTTGTCTTCTTAGTAAACATATTGAGCATGAAATAAAACATGAGACAATTTGATTATTAAGAGCTTTTGATATTTCAAGAACTGCAAACATGAATCATCAGTTATCCAACTGTGGGTTTTGTTTTGTTTTTGAGCTGGGGAACAGATTGTAATCTTTGTAAGTACAATATAATTTTACACAAGTAATGTAGGTCTTTCTCATCTTGAACTCAATTTGGACTCCAAACTATTATTCATATACAGTTTTGGTACTAAATAAATATACTAATGTACTAAGTAAATGGAATATTCATGCACTTGCATATCTGTACAGAAATATTTTTTCCACTTAAAATATGGATTATAAGATTGCTCACTTTTGAGTAATTAAGGATCTCATTAAGAAAACCTTGTTATATTCTGTATCTTAGTATGATCAGTCTGATATTTTCTGATCAGTCTGATATTTATATATGAGCATTTGGAAAACTATTAGAAATATTTGTTTAATTAGGTTTGGAACCAGGCATCCTCCATGACAGTGGTGAATACTTTTGCTAAACATGCTTATTATGGCTTTATTCCTCAATTAATATTTATAATGAAGCAGTTATAACTTCTGTCATTTCTTAAATAAATTTGTATGAATACACTGCATGCTTAATATATTTCACTTTGGAAAAATATTCTTTAAAACTACATTTTGATTTCTATGTATATTGAGAGAAATGTTTAATTTTTAAAATCAACAATAAATACTACAGCTTCTTATATTCTTTGATGCTTTTAGTGAATTGTGTGCCTGTAAAAGCAGTGTTGCAAACATTTTTTTAACCTATCTGTTCCTATCTCAAATCATTATCTTTCTTATAGAGATTTCATAAGAATGAAAATTTGACATCCACATTAATAGTTACTGATATCCTCTTGATATTTTAAAAATAGTTATATTAGTCATTTGTAATGGGCTGAGGTTTGAGCTGATGCACTGAGGTCCCAAGTACATGAGGCTAGATAGTAATTGGGCTATACTCTATTAATATACATGATTGGTTAAGAATGGTCCTGCCCACTCTCCTTGAAGTCCTGATGGTTGTATAGGAAATGACGATTTTGGGGTGGAGGAGGAAAAGAAGACAAGCTGGGAGAATTGGTTTCGGATCCGAGTTGGTTGTGTGGGTGCTGGCTAGCAGCTTTTTGACTAGCCAACATTTATCGGATTCTCTTCCACCTCCGTCCTTCTTCACTGAGAAAAAGACTGACGATTTTCCCCAACCTGAATTCCTGTCTCGGCTGATCTTAAATACACAATCTTAACATTTCCAACGGGGGAACCAAGGATAAGAAGTCTCCGGTGACCAGGAACTTGGGTGAGTATTGTTAATAGACAAATAAGAACTTATTTTCTAAAAACTCCAGTAATTTTTTTTTGGCTAAAATGGGACAAAGGCTAGCTAAAGACTCTCCATCCCTCCCCCAACCCCACCCAAGAGGGTGCATGGAAAGATGATTAAGCTGACAGAAAAAATGGGTTATTATAACTTGGGAACAGATAAAGAGATTTGTGGGTATAAAACTGCATCTCCCTTGGATCAGAGGAGGAGAGATCTCGGAGATAACTGGTCCCGGGTTGGGACAAGAGATGTTCATACATTTAGAGAATATGGTCCCTATTCAATTCCCATGGAGGCATTTTATTTATACAATGTATTTTAGAGACTAAGAATCCCTAGAAGAAAAGAAAGCCCTTGACTCCTTCCCACCCCCTCAAAAGCCATGATATTAAAAGAAGACAATGAAGAGATTAATGAATATCCCCCAAGGGGCATGGAGACTTATGAGGGGGTGGTGACCCTTTCCCCCAGGGAGGTGGTTCAGCCCCACCCCAGGAGCAAGGATTGACTCTCCCCACCAACTCCACCCCGGGGATGGAGGGAGGAGGGGGGGGGGGGCAGGAGGGGACCAACCTTGAGCAGGCTTCAAGAGGGCAATTAAGGCCAAAGAAAAGGGTGGGACATCTGGGAGCTCAAACCTTTATGTTTCCCTGTAATTTCCCAGTCTTGCCCTGGTCAAAAAGTCGAAATATGCCCTTTTAATGTGAAATCATTAAAGATCTTAAAAGGCCTGCACATATTAAAAAGCTTATTTAAGATGTTGTTACAGAATTTGGCTTTTAAGTCTTGACTTGATGACTGGAAATCATAGAAGGGTATGTTAGAACCTGGACAAAATTACATGGCTTTTGAATATAGGTTTTAGGATGCCCAACAAAATAGTCAAATTTGTTCATGTTGATACCCATGACCTACTACAAGGTATTCCATATGCAGACGCAAGCACAGGTTAATTATTCAAGCAGCATAGAGCAAATTTTGCTAACTATCAAAGGGGGATCTGATTCACAATAAAATGATAAAGGGGCCTTCAAAAATAATGGGGGCCGATGACCCTTTGTGACTTTTGGGGACGTTTAGACTGCTATCACAAGAACAAGGGGAAAATCCAAAAAGATGTTTTAATAACAACTTAAAAAAAATGCCAATAGGGTGCAGAAGGATTATACTAGGACGCCCAAGGATGCCCTTTAGAGGAGTCTAAAGAGGCCACAGTGCACAAATGCCTTTATAAGACTATGATGCAGACTTCCCAAGATCCCAACATGGGTGACAGGGTCCCTTCCAGCAAGGACTTCTAGAGAGAAACGGCAATTTTCGGGAAAGTAGGGATCTGAAAGCCAATGTTGGTATAGAGGCAGAGGAGAAAGCAGGGGTGGGAGAACAAGACCCAGATCCCATGTCCAAAATGCAACAGAGGCCTTATTGGGCCTCAGAATGTAGACAGGCAGGGAAGGGGATGAGGGGCCCAGCCCCAGGGCCCCAGGCAAAAACACTTTGGGGCATGATGGACCAATGGTGCACCCAGAGAGTGCCAGACGGCCAACCCCAATTGACCAATCAGCCAAGAAGCCAAGGATGGCAGAAAGGGGATTACACAACAACAGCCAGGAAGCAACCTGATGGAAGAAAGGGATTACAATTAGGGAGAAAGGCGGGAGCTGAGACAACTGAGAACCCCTGGAGGTGAAATCTGTTCCTCCCGTATGGATCCCTGCCCCAGGCACAAGGTTTACCATTTTACCTCCTGAGAGACGCAAAAACAGTGTCCATCCACATACTGATGTGGGAAACTGGGGAATGTTAATAATTCCCAGCCCAATACAGGCAGACAATGTGTGACTTACACCCAGGAGTAGTAAAGCATCAGGTTTACCTAACAGAATCCCAATAAGCAGCCTTGGGATAGTCACCAGATTCTGATTCCGATCAAAAAACCACAGTTTACTGGACAGGTTGAAATAACGACCGGGACCATGCTCAAATCTATATAAATGGCCTTCCATTGGAAGGATTGGTAGACACTGGTGCAGATCGACGGTCATTAGAGGTGCCAGCTGGCCCAGTCATAAAGATTGCAGACACCAAGCCCGGGTGGAGGATCAATAAGCAAGTTAGGCTCCCTATGAGATGGACTTTTAAAAAACAGGAGTTTTCACCCTTTATAGTTGAAAAATCCCCATCAATCTGTGGGGAAGAGAGTTTACAGCAATTAGATTAAAATGAGTACTTGGTTTTTAAGCAGGGCTGTTTGAAGGCTCAACACTTTCACCTGTTCCTATCCAATGGAAAACTGATACACCAGTGTGGATAGAGACCCTTAATAAAGATAAAATTAGGCCTTATTAGATATAGTAAGGAACAGCTTGACCAAGGACACTTAAACCTTTCCCTAAGTCCAATTTCCAGTGTTTGTTGTGAAAAGAAATCGGAAAATGGAGGATGTTAACAGATTTAAGAAAAGGAATGAACAGATGGAAACTATGGGAACTTTCAACCTGGACTTCTTCCCCACCAGTTGCCTAGAGAATGGC
Organism: Sarcophilus harrisii; assembly: GCF_902635505.1. Lineage (NCBI taxonomy): Eukaryota > Metazoa > Chordata > Mammalia > Dasyuromorphia > Dasyuridae > Sarcophilus > Sarcophilus harrisii. The sequence goes on along the minus strand of NC_045430.1, from coordinate 80,173,739 downwards.
CTTTTTAAATAGATATTAAGGATTGTTTCTATTCTATCCCCTGGATAAGGGGATAAAAAAGATTTTTTTGTGCCCAGTAACTTAGCTGAGCCTTATAAAAGATAGAATGGACAGTTTTCCAAGGGGAATGAAAACAGCCCATAGTCAAAATGTATGTTGTTGTTTCCTTGGTCCAGTAAGAAAAAGATTCAAAAGAGTATTACATTACATGGATGACATTTTAGGCATTTGAGGAACAAATGTTGAGGATGCAAAAAGACCATAGAAAACTAAGGAATTACAAATTATACATAGCACCAGAAAAATTCAAAGACATGTCCTTTTCTATTTAGGATATGAAGTATACCCTAAGGTGCTTACCGTTCAAAACTCTTTAAGAACAGAAAACAAACAATTGAATATTTTAGAAATTGATAAATAAATGGATGGACCAGTGTTAGGTTTGACACCTAATTAAACTTTATATGACATTTTAAGGGAGACAGTGCTTTAAATTAAAGCTTAAAAGAAGTTTAAGGGGTTTTGAGAGAAGTTGAATTGGCTTTTCCAATTGTTAAAAATTAAAAAACCCTTTTGGAATTCAGTTTTTGCCAAAAAGAGGACCACAGCAGTCCTTCATAAGGACACAGTGTGATAGAGGTGCTCCCAGCAAAATGATCAAAGCCTTACATTCTTACCCAGTGCTTGTGGTTGAATTTATTAAAGGCCACAAGCGAGCAGTACAATTATCTGGGACAAGACCTGATAAGATATAAAATTTTTATACCAATACACAAATTAATGTGTGTTGGAACCATCCAGAGGGCAAATTTTATTAGCATGGTCCAAATTTTTTAATGGGTCTCCCATTAAGTAACAGACTTTACATAATTGGGATGGACTTTGAAGAAAAAGTTTTTAAAGTTTCTTCAAGGACCAACAATCTTCACGGATGCATCCAAACATAAATTTGTGTTTATTCAGATCTAACTATAAAGAGAGTAGTCAGAATTTTTTCAGTCCACTAGAGAATGAATTCAATCATTCTAGCCTTTTTATTTCCGGAGACATAAATATAATATCTGATTCCCATTAGTAGGTGTGGTAAAAGAATTCCCAGCCCAAATAAATTTGCAGCCTTTAATATATATCAGTTTTTAAGAAACTTCAAGAGCAAGTAGGATCCAGGTAAGATCTTATATTAATGTCCATTCTCATAGTGGACTTCCAGGTCCCATATTTGATGGCAATTAAAGGCAGATAGCCTTTCTAACTATTTTCAATACCCTTTGTTCCAAGAAGCTAGGATCCATTCTAAATATTTAAGGTGTGAGCTTATTTCAATTTGAATAAAAAGAGGAAGTAGGGAGAATAAAGCCTGATTCCCCTTTCCACGTCCTACACTGCCCCCAGGGAAGAACCCCGTTTTGAGACCAATGAAATTGGCAAATGGATGTGACCATTATAAACTTTGGTCGTCTGTCTTTCATCCATTTGTAGACACTTTTCAGGATTCACTTTGCAATGCCAAAAAAGAACCCAGGGTCATGAATTCCTTTATACAAGATTTACTTTTGTGCAAGAAAAAAAAAAATGGTCCTGCTTATATTTTGAAACATTTTTACACTTTTTTGTGACAGTATAAGATTTTAAAAACCAGGCATACCCTTTTAATTCAAGGACAGGCAATAGGGAGAGGAGAAACAGAGATAAAGAACTACTCCAAAAAAAAGAAAGGGGGAGCCCAGGTAACCCTAGAGAACTTTAAATCTAGTCTTTATACTATTAACTTTGATTTTTGGATAAAGATGACTGGTCGGGTAGGTTTTTTAAACCCCAAAGGTCAGTGTTCTAGAGCTCCACTATCTTTAGATAATCGCCGGTGATTGGAGAGACCCAGAAAGTGGTGGAATGGAAAGGACCAGAAGGCTAACGCTTTGGGGGAGAGGGTTTGTTTGTATTCCAGGGGGAAGGAATCAGATGGGTGCCAGGAGCCATATTCCCTTTCCATCGCAGAGAGAACAGACCTTTGAAACAAAGGAGAAGACCCAAGAAATATCGGGTGGTGCTGGTGGGATTGTGCTACCATTGAAAGAGCGGGCAGTTATGGTGTTTACCCATGGACATCAAAGATTGTGGATTCTAAAACCCAGGAATTTGGATTTTGAATTTGGGATTGAAACCTCAGGAACTTGGATTCTCTGAGAATAGGATTTAAAACCTCTGGAATCATTGGATTCTCTGGACATAGGACTTGAAACCCTCAGGAATCATTGGATTTCTGAGACAAGGGATTTGGAAATTCAGGAATATTGGATTTCTGAGAAATGATAAGACTGTTACAACACTTAAAATCTGCTGGAATCATTGATTCCTAAACATAAAAAAGATTTCAGGATTTCAAAACTGGGGATATTGATTCTGAATGTGAAACAATGGACAATAGATTGGTTTTGGACTATCTCGGTTGAAGAAGGTGATGTGGTTGTTTTAATACCCACCTTCTAACTGGTGATCTTTTCCCAAACCATGTTGATTTATATTTTTTGTATTCCACTTTGTGTCAATTCATGTTTGTTAAAACATCGAGCCTGCACTGACTGAGGGAGGGTCATCCCTAATAGCCTCATGTTATTGCTATGTGCTTGTGTAATACCTCCCATGCTGATGGGTTTTGCAAAAGACCCTTCGCCCAGAAACCTGCCAAACCCCATTTCCCTTTGGTGTTTTATTCCCTTCCTGAGATGTCAGGGAGGGGGTGATATCTCTTTAGGTTTCAGCCTTTCCTGAGAAGCGGGAGGCTGGATACCTCCTTTGGGCCACCTCCTTCCCTGAGAAGTTAGAGGCTGTGATCACCTCCCTTGAGGTTCTGACCTCCCTGAGGAGTCAGGGGATGGCATGACCACCGGGTGTTCAAAATAAAAGAAAGGGGAAATGTAATGGGTGAGGTTTGAGGGCTGATACTAGGTCCCAAGTACATGATAGATAGTAATTGGGCTATACTTATTAATATAAATTGGATTAAGAATGGTCCTCCACTCTCCTTGGAAGTCCTGATTGTTGTTGTGACGTTTTGGTGGGTGGAGGAGAGGGGAAGAAGACAAGCTGGGAGAGATTGGGTGAGTTCGAGACTGAGTTGTGGTTGTGGTGTGGTTGTTTTTACTCAGTTGCAATTCATGCCATTTCTTCCACCTATCCTTCTTCACTGAGAATAAAGACTGACGATTTTCCCCTAACCTGAATTCCTGTCTCGTGCTGATCTTAAAATACACAATCTTAACAGTCATTTATCTATTTTTTAAATATTTCTTTCTCCCCTCCCCATCAGCATAAGATTTTTTGTCAAGGAGCCCCTTGATAGTCTCAAATTTCAAACACATTTCCTTCCTCCATGCTTGGTTTTCCTGACATTAAACTTTGTCATCAAGTCCAGAAGACTTGAACAAATATAGTATTTCCATTGCATTGTTGATGCAAAGAGATTGCTATAAATGTTCTAGCAAATCTATAATTATTATTTTAGTTCAGTTTCCATCTATGAATGTTTCTCAAGTGCTATAGTTTAATTGGATTTTGTTCCAAGCTTTCCAAAGCACTATTTTTTACCTTTGCTACTTTTCAATGTTCTATGAGATAATACTTCTAATTTTCCTGTGTTGTGCTTTACAGACGATTTATATTTCAAACTTGTATTTCTCAGATCTTTCATGTCTCTAATTGATAAGAACTAATATTTACTGTCTAGTGATTTCTGGGATATATTTTACTTTTTATTATAGAAATTGTTTTATATTTATAATCAGCACTTTCAGTCCAATTTCTGTCCCTGTCATTCAGCTGAAATCATTCTCTCCAAAGATATCCATGAACTCTTAATAACAAATCTAATTGCTTTTTCTCAGTCTTCTTCCCTCTTGATGTTTTTTTGCAGATGTTCATACTGCTAAATACTGTGGAATACTCTTCTCCATGTTATTCCTTTCTCCCTAGATTTTTATGATGTTACTCTGTCTTGGTTTTTCTTTTAACTAAATGACCCCTCCTCAGTCTCTTCAGATGGATATTTATTTAGGTAATTCCCAATGGATATTATCCTAGGCCCTCACATTGACCCTCTTCTCTTCTTCCTTTATAATCTTCTCATTGAGATCTTATCAACTTTTGTAGATTCAATTAACAAATCTGCAGATAATTCGCAAATCTAATCCAGCTCAAAACTCTTCCCAGCTTCTAGTCTCACATCTTCAACTGCCTCTTGGGCATCTCAAATTGGATATCCCAGAAATTATTTAGACTCAACATATTCAAAAGTAAATTCTTAATCTTTCTTCACAAGCTTTTTTTTCTTCCTAATTATTAATTGAGGGCACTAGATAATCAAACTCACAATTTATATGTCTTCCTCAAATTCTCATTTTCTTTCACCTATCATATCCAATTTGTTGCCAAATTTTATCCCTTTTGCTTTGTAATATCACTCATATTTCTTCTTTTCTTCCTTTAACAGTATGAACATTCTAGTTATACAATGCTCATACACTTCATAGAATGATCAACACTTCATCCCTGATCCATTGCATTAGCCTTATGTTTGATCGCCATGCTTCCACTCAGCTATTAAATTCATCTTCCTTAAATATGTATGAACTTGTTATCCCAACTACCAACCCCATCACATTCTAAAAACTCATGGACTCCTTATCACCTTCAGATCAAATTACACATCCCCTATTTGATATTCAAAGTCCTTCATTCTCTCCTACCTCTTTAGATCTTTTACAACTTATTTTCCCTCATCTATTCTGTACTTTAGCCATAGTAGCTTTACTATTTCATGCTCAAGGAATCTTATTTCCTAACTTTGACCACTGGCTGGAATTATTTCCCTCATCATCTCCTTCTCTTAACCCTCCTGGCCTCCTTCACATCCCAACTAAAACTAACCTTCTCTAAGAAACATTTGTTGACTCACCTTAATGCTAATGCCTAATCTCTGTTGATTATTTAAAACGTATCCTATTTATGTCTTATTTATACACAAATGTTTTCATGTTTCCTCTTCTATTAGACTGTGAGTTCATTGAAAACAGAAACCTAACTTTCTCCTTTTTTTCTTTTTTTGGCTTCCTTTGTTCCTTCCTTCCTTTGTTCCTTTGTTCTTTTGATCCTTTCATCATTAACACAGTACCTAGATCATAGTAGGAACTCACTAAATGCATATTGTCTGAATAGCTGATGTCTTTTAAACTTTTGAATTTTAAAGGAAACTATAATTAGAGTCATTATTTTTTTCTTCCATTTTCTCTTTTTGCCGTAAATGTTTTAACTTTAAATCACTGCTTTTCATAATTTCCCAACATTCTAATTTGATTAGTTTTGTTCTTTGACCCAAATAGCTAATGATCTAACTTCCACATTGATAATGAGTCATCTCAATATTAGAAACATATAGAAAATTTACTTTATATTGGTACTCATCTTGCCCCTAAAACTTCTTATTCTCTCCTTTAAGAAAACATTTAAGATAATTGATATGATGATTCTTAGTAGTTTATAAGAAACAAAGGAGAGAAATGTATATGACATTGAGTCTCAAGTCAGAAAGAACTGGCATCAAAATCTGCCTTTGATATTGTATAGCATTTTGATCCTAGGGAAGTCACCCAAACTCTAATGTTCTTTCCTCTTTAAAGAGAGTATATTGAGTTAGATGATTTTAAAGATTCCTTCCAGGTATTTAGGTGGCACTGTGGTTAGAGTCCCAGACTTGGAGTCAAAGACTCAGACACTTACTAGTTGTATGACTAAACAAATTATTTAACCCTATTTATTTCAGTTTCCTCAGCTATAAAATGACTTGGAGAAGGAAATGGCAAACCACTCCAGTACCTTTGTGAAGAAAATCCAAATGGGATCACGAGGACTCAAAAACAACTAAAGAATAATAAAATAGAAAAGTTTATGATTCATTTGTTGAGCCCTAGAGAGCTCAAGGTAATTTGCATGTCAAGATGAGACTTTGAACTGGGACGTTATGGAAAATCAATGTTTATTTTGAAAGTCTTTAAATTAAATCACTGTCAAATAGATTTTCCCAATTTTCTTGATCAATTTTTTCAATAAATTTTAAGGAATATTTGTTCTATTTACAGAAATTTTTGTTTCAGAGTACCAGCCAAAGGTTTCTAAGAACATCCAATAGGCAGGTATAAAAAGAAATGAAATGAATATTAAATGATGAGTAGTGATCTGTACTTGCAGAGATGAAACCACAGATACCTATAAATATCAAACCAGAGGGGCAGCTTGGTGGTGCAGTGGATAGAGCACCAGCCCTGGAGTCAGGAGGACCTGAGTTCAAATGTGGCCTCAGACACTTAATACCTCTTCGCTGTGTGACCCTGGGCAAATCATTTAACCCCAATTGCCTAATGGGAAAAATATTGAACCAAAGATCTTTATAATCAAAGAATTATATCAAATTTGTGAGGAAGGATATTCAGTTATCAAAATATTTAACAAGGTCAATACTTATGTTATTTGAAGGTCTCAAAGATACTTATCTTTTATAGTCTATAAAAACTAGTAAATGTTAAAATTATTATGGCAATATAACAATGTGGCAGAGAAAAAATCAAATTGAATTTGTGATAAGGGTATCTATCTATCTATCAATCTATCTATCAGTATATACAAATTTAATTCTCTGCATAGTATCCTTTAATTTCTGCCAAGAAGTCTAAACATGTGAGCTTTTAGAGATCAAAAACTGATAACATTCATTGTTCTCAGGACTTAATGCACTAGCAGATGAAAAACAGCTGTTAAATACTTTTGACTAAAGATGTTCAAGCTCATTTGATAGAATAAGCATAATCTCTACCTCAAAGGGAGAATCACAAAATTTTCAAGTAATAACAAAGGAAAAATAATAATAAAAAAAACCTCTCTAAAATGTGTGTATTTTATTCTTATGTGGAAAGTTTCCATATTACCTTTCATGTAAAACCAATCAAGAATTGCAATGATTTTTGCAACTGTCAGAAGGTGAAAACAAATTTCAAGAATTTTTAGTGTGTGTGTGTGTGTTTGGGTGTGTATAAGTATACACACAGAAAGATAAAAGGATTGGATTTCCTAGACAATTTTATTGTATCCTGAAGAGTGAAATTTGGATGTGGGCTAGAGCTAGAGGTTCAGTTTGGAAGAAGTTTGGTTTCTAACTTCCTAAAGATAAAAGTAGGTAACATTGTAGCATCACTGCAACTGATAACAGAGTGAAATTTTAAGTTATAATATTTATTCAAGATAAGACATGGCACTGATAGTATGGTATAATTTTAAGGTACTTTTTAGATCCTCCTTCATACAAAAATATCCTATCCATTTTATGAGATTCATTCTTTTGATTCTTGAAAGCCTTCTAATTTAAAAAAAAATTCTCATTGTTGAAATGTATGTACATAAATTTTATAGAAGCCAACTTTTAATTGATCTTATCAATTAAATTCTTTTAAAATTATCCATATCATTAGGGAGAATCTACATTTTTGTGTTATTCAGGAGTAACAATTTAACATTATTTGTAAAAGGAGGTATCTGAAACATTTTTACCAAATATAATCTTCTTTTTCTTTTGGACTCTGGGTTGGATATCTTCCTGATTGGTAGCAAATACTTTAATGAGCTTAGATCGCTCTGTTTTATGCCTCATTTAGAATTAATATAATGAAATAGTGATCATTCAAAATTATAGGTAGCACATCTTTCAAGAATTCTTATAAATGGCTTAACTATCCACCATAGAAAAAGTGATGTGGATGAATAGTATTGTCCAGACTATCATATACAATTGGATGGACATCCACAGAAATCCACCAATATCTACATTTTGGATGAATGCTTGTCCAAGAATTGAACAGGAGAGGAAAGTGAATTAGATTCCTTTGGAGAAATTCTTATAATTATTTTGATTATTCCAAGCTTCTCACTGAAACAAACACCTATAATGTAGTCAACAACTAATGTTAATCAACAATTAATAAGCTGTATGATGATGAATCATGGAATAATACAGCCTTTGAAGATTAAGGTTAAATGTCACTCAAATGACAAATTGTGATATGAAATATTTTACCATCCAATAATAATGTAAAAAAAAAAAAGGAGTATAAAGGATGCAATGAGAAAGAGATTTGACAGGAAGAGAAGGTGAAGCAATCATATATTGAGGAACAATAACTAATGGACTGTTCATATGTCACTCTATCCTTGAAATATCAAGAGAAGTACAAGATGGATGTGCTCTTTGGGAAGAATTTATGGGAGCATATGGACAAGAGTTGAATTTGATGACCAGAACAAGATTGTGACCTTGTGTTATTGTAGGCACATTCTTGAGCCCAGAGATCCATTTAGGCACAAAACATAATGGAGAACAAGGCCTTTCAGGAATGGGCTAGAATCCAAATCATCTCTTTTTAGTTTATTCAGCATACTTTTAAGTAATGCCTTGTTTTATATTGCCAAATGATGTTATCAAGATTTGATTACAGAAAATCTAAAACTTAGAACAGAGATGTGAAGAATAAGATAAAAAATCTTTTTCTTGCCAAAAATTCTTAAATATATGAGGGAAAAGAAAACACATTTTAATGACTGCCTCATATTTAGTTTCTGTTTGTCATTTAGCTGACTCTTTCAAGAGGCAAAAACAAAGTCATAGGTATAGATGAGTTAATTTTGATAGAGAAATATGTAGTGGTGATCCACTAAAGGACAACCAGACTATTGCTGCACCTGAGTTTAACTTCTAAATTTTATATCCATAGTATATTTGACCCAAATCTATTTGACATTATTGAAATTCTTTTGTGATTACCACTTTAACATCAACTTCCCATTGTTGATAGAGAGTGTGAAATTCATTCTTTTGACTCTTGAAAGACTTCTAATGAGAAGAAATTCTCATTGTTGAAATGTATGTACATAAATCTTATAGAAACCAACTTTTAATTGATCTTGTCAATTAAATTCTTAATAACTATTAGATTAAAAAATATCTATATCATTAAGGAGAATCTACATTAGGCATTAACTCCTTTCAATGCTTGAGAAGTACAGAGAACACAATAGTTCACTATTGTTGTTATTTATTGATTATTTTTAAAATAATTCAATACAGACAGAGGGATAGAATTGATCTGATAATCTAATATCTGAGCTTTGTATTTCCCCAACTGATCCAATGAGATCATGAAATGGAAGGCCACGTAACAGAGGCAATGTCATATTATTGTTTTGCCTTTTCAGACTTGAAGCTCTTGCATGTCTACCTACCTTGTAAAAAATGTGAGTTTGTGAGTGGCTTATATTGTGAGAAACTTAGTCATAGACTACAAAGGATACAAAATTACAAGAGAATCATTTCAGTCTTACAGAGGAAGTATAAGGAAGTGATTATTCTTCATTTGATTGAAGTGATGATTGAAGTAAATCTGTAGTGATGATTGTAGAAGATGCAATAACTTGATGGAGTTAAAGGAATTATAAAAAGTAGCCCCACCACAAGGTGATCTTTAAGAAAATAGTGCTGGTAAGATCTTCAGACATAATAACTTTGGATTCATACCATCATATGATTTTTGATAGTCGGGAAAAAGATAACTATTGAGAAAAAAATCAAGCCCTTGAGAAATAATTATTCCTCACTTTTTTTTTTCTTTATATTACTTCCAAAGTGAAGAAATGGCATGAGTTGAAGGTGATTGCTGGTGAATAGATTTGTCTTTCACTTTCCTCTGTCATTTTCAAAATGGAGTCTTTTAGCCAAACAATTCAAATTAGTACACCTAGATAACTCAGAGATACCAGTGATAGAGTTGAGTGGATCTGGGGAGAAAGCAGTATCAGGAATTCCAATAAAGCAACATAGCAAGCAAAATTGCTGCACTCAGGGAGAACACCATAAGAAAAATAGCCATTAGAGGCCTTTCAGTGTGAAATGATTGAGCTTTTTTTTGCCCATGTTTGTTTTTAAGATAAGGTCCTGGACACTGTCTTAAACTGAACTGCCAAGCATTCAAACTACTGCAGAGAGCACAACTAGGTCAGGCACTATATTAGGAACTGACAAGCAAAGAAAAGATGAAATAGTCCCTGCCTTTGGGGAGCTTACATCTCATAGGGAGAAAACTGCATGTGACACATACATAGAATACTAAGGACATAGAAAATATTAAGGACACCTCTATCTCTTAGAACTTCTAATTCCCTTTAAAACTCACTTTAAGTGCTAAATTTTGCATAAAGGCTTTCCTGATTGCCAGTTATTTCTGTTATAACCAGTTATTTCTGTTATATATTCAAAATATTATTTTCTATGTACTTAGTATTTCTATGTATGTATCTCATGCAATTTTCTCACTATGAGATGTAAGATCCCTAAAGGCAGGGACTATTTCTTTTCTTTCCTTCTTCTTCTTCCTTTCTTTATCTTTTGCATTGTCAATGCCTGTTATAGTACCTGACCTAGTAATAGTGCCTTGCTAAGTGACTGAATAAATTGTGAAATCCCATAATATTCAGGCACAAGTTGTTATTAAAGTGTAATGGGCTGAATTTTGAGTTGATGCACTGAGGTCTCAAGTACATGGGAGAGATTGGGCCTGGTTTCCTTTTCTCCTAGCTTCTCTTCCTGTTCCTCTCTCTGCCTCCACCCACCAAAATCGTCATTTCCTCTACAACACATCAGGACTTGCACGGAGAGTGGGCAGGGACCATTCTTTATCCAATCATGTATATTAATAGAGTATAGCCCAACTACTATTTAGCCTCATGTACTTGAGACCTCAGTGCATCAACTCAAACTTCAGCCCATTACATTAAAGATTTTGTTTGTTTCAATGTATAGATTGCCATCACTGATATCCTTTCATAATTTCCAAAATTCAATCCAATCTATTATCTTCCTTAAATTCATTCTTCAGTATTTGTACCAAAAAATAGACATAGGCAATCAGGAAAGCCCTTGTGCAAAGTTTAGTACTTAAAGTGAGTTTTAAAGGGAATTAGAGATTTTAAGAGATAGAGGTAAGAAAGAAATTGATTCTGGGTAAAAGAAACAGCAAAATCTCTGAAGAATTAAAATTGTGGAAAATTAAAATTTCCAAAAATCAACTGAATGATGCATTGTTGGGACTTCATAAGTTCCAACATATTATTAATTATTTAATTTCAAGAAATGCCATGAAATGTTAATCAGCAGATAGATGATTAGAAAAGTAGGTAGTCTGACCATGCAGCAAAAGTAAAGGAGAAATATGAAAATTCTCAAGGGATAAAGTGGTATCAATATGTTGGAATACCCAGGAGAGCTGTTGGAATACATGGGAGCCACCTAACAGTGGCTGCTGGAGATCCAACCCAGAATGGATCTCTTCTTGTGAGAGAATGATATAAGGAGACTGAGAGGCAGTTGCTATTCTCTGACCTCTGGACTGAAAGACTGTTGCATTGTTTCACCTCCCTCCTCTTCCCTCTGCCTCCAATTTATCTCATTCCCAGTCTGCAACACCTGTGTCAGCAAAGACTGCCCTGCAACTCCTTCAGATGTATGAGACAGAGCTGTGGAGGCTCTTGGAGGATTGACTGTCCCTCAATACTTATAAGATATAAAAAACCCTAAATATAAAAACACAAAATATAAGAAGGATGCATTTGATACATATACTCTAAAGAAACAAAATATGAAGAGGCCAATTTTAATATTTACATTAGAAAAGCCAATATTAACATTATCATACAGAGAGATCATGGATCCCTTAAAATATCAAAGATTTACTTTAAATGACATTAGTAATATAATTTAGATTATGCATGGCTTTCATCTTAAGTCTTCTTTATTTTCCAAATAAGCAACCCTAAGTCAGGCTGTCATTTGTATATAGATGAAAGCATATACCATGAAACTGTAGTATATCCTAGTACATATAACTAACGTAATTAAAATGTGAAGTTGCATTTTATATCAGTTTAAATTTCTAAAGGGTCTCAAGAGTTACCTTTGAATAATTTCAGAGAGACCTGGAGAGATTTACATGAACTGATGCTAAGTGAAGTGAGTAGAACCAAGAGAATATTGTATACAGAAATAAGATTATATATATATATCTATATATATCTATATCTATATCTATCTATCTATATCTATATCTATATCTATATCTATATCTATATATATATATATATATATATATATATATAGAGAGAGAGAGAGAGAGAGAGAGGAGAGAGAGAGATAGTCATATGATGATCAATTCTGATAGATGTAGTTCTTTTCAATAGTGAGGTGATGATTCAGGTCAGTTCCAATGGACTTGTGATGAAGGGAACCATCTGCATCCAGGGGGAGGACTGTGGGAACTGAATCTGAATCACAACATGGTATTTTGACTTTTTTGTTGTCGTTTGCTTGCATTTTGTTTTCTTTCTCATTTTTTTCTTTGTGATCTGATTTTTCTTGTGCAACATGATAATAGTGGAAATATGTGTAGAAGAATGCACATGGTTAAGATATATTGGAATACTTGCTATTTAGGAGAAGGGGTAGGAGGAAGGGAGGGAGAAACATAATTTTGGAACACAAGGTTTTGCAGTGGTGAATGTTGAAAACTATCTATGCATGTATTTTGAAAATAAAAATCTTTAAAAAAAAGAATAAAAGTGTTACCTCTGATTTAGGTCAGAGGTCTCCAAAGCATGGCGAGACAGATAGGTGATGATTTATACACTATTCTCTAATTCCACAAAACCTGAAATTCCATAGCATTAGAACATCTTGCTCTCATTTTGTTTCTCTTTTAGCAAGATGAATTATTTTATAGATATTACTATGACAAGTATAACATTACTTTGGACAGTAAAAGGAAAAATCATCCTTCTTCAAGTCTTCAAACTTTCAGATTTTTCAGCATTACTTTAAGTCATATATTGTACAATAACAGTAATCAATTATTTGATGGTGGCAAAACTGAAAAGATTTTAAACGTCTTATTTATATGGATAATTCTTGTTTTAATGTTACCTTTCTTTTTAAATGTTCTTCTACCACTCAAGTCATCTCATGCAAAATAATAATAATAATAATAATCAAAGTTTTTAATGAGGGAACTCATCAAAATTTATTAACACTTCAACTTTGTCTACTTATGTAAGACTCTAAACCTGTACTATTATACAAAGAGCAGAAGGAGATACAGTTTTCTAATACTTCTTTGAGAAGTGTTGGCCATTTGAAGGGACATCTTTTTCAGAGAATTGAAGGTTTAATAAAGAATTAGAAGCAAAGAAAGAGAAAAAGAAATTTAAAAGTCCCTTATTCCACAAATTTTCTATCTCATAAATGTCTGCTCTAAACTTCTTATCTTAAATAAAAAAAGTAATTGATCATCTTGCTGCCTTCCTTTCATTGCCCACCTGCCTAATTTTCCAATATCACTTCAAACTGCTACACATATGATTTTTTTGCAATGCATAAATTTGTTTTTAATTCAAAATATATCTTTAAAATTTTTATTTTCAATTCAGGAAATGAAACAAGCATTTCCATAACATAGTACAATTAAAAAAAGATGATTGTACATAAAACTACAAATCTATTTACAACTTGCTATTCCTTTCAAACATACAAAAGTTTTGATATAAATTCATTTCCACCTCCTTCCCTTCCCTTCTACTTTAAAATGGCTATCATTAGACACTCTGTCATTTTTTGTCTCTTTATCTCTCTTTGTCTCTGTCTCTTTCTCTCTCTCACACATGTATACACATATGTAAAATCATTCTATGAATACTTCTATTCATCAGGACTTGCTTTGGATGCAGATTGCATCTTTCTTAAGTATGAACTATGAGCAGAATACTGGGTTTAGTGTTATGTAGAAGACTGGTCTTGGAGGCAGGAAACTTGTGCTCAAAACAGACACTACTCTGTGGCATGGCATAGTACTTAAATATTCATTCTAAGGTTCCTCAAGTAGAAGATGAGGATAATACTACTCTTATTATTACCCCAGTTAGTCATTTCATTATTAAGTATTAGGCACCATTTTGAGTCCTGAAGATACCAAGAAAGACAAAAGACAGTACCTTCTCTCAAAGAGCTCACTATTTAATGTTTTCTCGCAATACTGTGACATAAGAACTATATGTATTTTTACTTCCAATTTAAAGATGAGGAAACTCAATCTCAGGGAGCTTCAGTCACTTGCCAAGGGAGTTTAAGTGTTAAAGTTAAGTCTCAAACATGGGTCTTCTCTTTTCTAGAATTTTTGCAAAATTGTTCCCAGATGCCAGATTTTGACATCAGATTACATTTTTAAGAGCTTCTTGGGGAAACTCAGTCCAGTGATTAAAACAATTATTGCAACATGAGTAGGAAAACAGCCATTCTGCATATGGGATGTAGACAAGTCTCTGTTTTGCCTATCTCTCTCTCTCTCTTTCTTTGAGGAATTGTGGTCTAATCATTCACCTAATACAGTGAGACTATATGGTCCTGAACTTGAAGGAGAGCAGTGTCTTCCTCCATCAAAGAGACATGAAAGTGAGGACTGAGACCACTTACTCTGTCAATGTAATATTTTTCTTTTTTGGAGGCAAACGGGGTTAAGTGACTTGCCCATGATCACACAGCCAGGAAGTGTAAAGTGTCTGAGGTCAGATTTGAACTCAGATCTTCCTGACTTCAGGGCTGGAGCTCTATCCACTGCTCCACCTACCTGTCCTGTAATATGTCTATTGACAGTGGATTTCACCAAAGTGATTTGGCTGAGATAACAAGGAAATTTTTGTGCACGTGTGTGTGTGTGTGTGTGTGTGTGTGTGTGTGTGTTCAAGACAATTTTTTCACCTTTTCATTAATGTAAGAGATTGTGAAATTAACAACAATGATATTCTTTTTTGAAATACCATTGCATATGTAGCCCATCACTGTGCTAAATTCTTTGGGTAAGGTAGAGATCTCAAAATAGATAAACAGACTTAATAGTAGTTGAATATTTTTAAGCAGGGCAGTAGTCAAAATTAGTCTAGCTAGGCATTCTTACTTAATATGCTCTGCCAACAAGGTAATAGTGGAACCTCCCTGTGATTCTTCAGTTTTAAGGCATTTGATAGAATTATTTTGACTCATGTATTAAAAACAAAAAACTTCAGCAAGAGAAGTCATTGAAAATAATATTCTATGTTATGCATGCAGAGAAGGATGGATTAACTGTAAAACTTCTCATTATCTTTGCAAGGAGTTTTCTTCCATGAACACACAGATGAGATGTAGAGAAACTATGAAGAGAGAAGAAGGGAGGCAGTAATGGGGATTGCTTCAGACAATGGGGAAAGATTATGGACTGGGGTAGTGATGAAGTCCTAAGTAACTAGGTTCAGTTGGCAGAGAAAGACTGAAGTATTGATGGAATTACTCAAGTAGAGAAGGGCACAGATGGGAATCAATTTAGCCTCATAGTCCCACCGTCTGTGGAGGGCCTGGGTAGCCCCACTTTGCTAAAGTGCCACTTTGCTTTTTTTGGTGCTAAATCCCAAACACATCAATTGGAGCCAGGAACTATTCTAAATCATATCAGTAGAATAATGAAACAGGTAAAGGCTAGGCCAGGGAAAATAGATTGAAGAACTTTGGGAACCAGCAGATATGTTATTATGTTAGATTGCCAGAATCCAGTTGATGGATAGCACCTTTCTCCTTCCTGCTTCCCCAGATTCCTACCTGAAGAAGTCACCTTCTCATTTCTTACCCAACCACTCATTTCCAGGTTCCTCTCTGGTGGAAGGAGAGGCAGGCTTAGTGGGGAAAAAGGTTTAAGCTTCTGATAATAATCATCATGCCTGCAAATGGAAATTTTTCTCTATAAATATTTAATGATACTTTTATGTTTCTTGAAATTGTTTTGACATTGTATGGCCATTTACAATGATTTTATAAGGGCACGCTTTTTAGTTGAAAAAAGATGGATTAATCCAAAAGTGTAGGATGTTCTGTTCAATTCATAGAGAGATGAGTGGCCAGCCAATTTGAAAGACAATTTCTTCAATGTTAGTATTCTTTGAGATGTACCCTAAATAAATAGATCCTTCAGCAATATTAGTATTAAGATCAAGATACCAGAAAAGGACTAGTGGAGGGAGTCTACCAAGATTATAATAGTAATAACATCTCCTAGGTTGAGCATTTCTTGTCATTTAATGACTAGCTCAGTTAAAGAACTTCAAGGCAAAGCTTATTTCTTAAACAGTGGATAACTGATAAGGTATTTTTCTTATTGATATTTGCTAAGGTAACCAATAGCTTCTTTTGAAATGTATGTCTCTATTGATCTACATCCCTGTGTTATCTTTTAGATAGCCTTCTCAAGAAATATACATTCATGGATTAGTAAATTTGTATACAAGGAGAAGATATGACCTCAGGAAAATATCGTGGGGCACTCATGAGAGTATTAAATGAAAATGAATAAGCAAGGAGGGAGTATTCATCTGAGAAGGAGGTGCTGAAAATCTTAATAATAGGATTCTTAAAGATACAGATTCACAAGGGAAAAATAATTCTAATTATTTAGAATTCAAAACATGTCTACTCCTTATAAAGCCAAGAAACACATTTTCTGGGGACTTGTGAGTAGTGCTTACCTGAACAAAAGCATCTGCTATTAGCTTATTCCCTTCTCTTCTAGTTCATGAGTAATCTATGAGTTAGAGATATCTCAGAGAATAATCACAAAATAGTAGACTCTCTCCCTTCTCCTTTCCCCTGTGTGTAATATCTTGATTTTAGGGTTAATCCTAGTGAAGATTCTGTTTATTTGGGATTGCGCATCCTTTCTTTTTCTTTTTTTTTTTTGACTCTAAAGGGACTAGGGGATGCTATCCAATGGGTAAAGCAGGATTCATTTCAAATTTTGCCTGAAGGCTAAAGGCTTATTGGAAGTCCATGTCACTGAAAGACACAATATAGACAGTAATGATACTGAGTTCCTTTGAGAGATTTGGAGTGACTCCAGCAGTCTGAGCAGCTTCCAGCATAGAAAACCTTTTCACCAATGGATAACAGCTAGTTTTCTGTAAATTATAGACTTTGAGAACTGAATGAAGTACTAACTTGTAAATTATATATCTATGACTTCTGTGGCATAGTTATTATATTTTAGGGGCTGGGCTTGAACCTAGATATTTGTGACTCTATTCACTATGGAGGATCCTTTAAATGATAATATCTTATTACAATTACAGAGAACTTTAAATCTCACATTTGAACCTGAAAATAATCCTTTGTTTTGGGTAGAATATGCAGTAGAAGTAGTGGATAGATAGTGGAAATATTATTAATATTTTGTTTATTAGGAAAATGAACTTTATAGTAGTAAAGTAAAGTACCTAGGGCCATGGCCCTACTAAGTATGAGAGTTGGAATTTGAATTCAGTTTTCCTAATTCCAGTATACTTCCCATTGCCACATGTTGCTTTTCAATCGGACAAGAGTTGAAATTCTATATGACTAGTTAATATTAACATCCTTATATCATTATCCATGCAAGAGGATATCCAAGCACACAATTATCATTATGATGTGTTGCTCTCATTCTACCTCTTTTTATTGAATGTCTGTTCATATTTTTTACCTGTTCACATTTTTTACCATATGTTTATTTTTACCTGTTCACAAAAACATATGTTTTTACCTAAGAGATAGAGGAAGAAAATTGGATTTTAATATTTGGCATTCTTCATAGATCTTGAATTGGAGTTGTGTTCTATGTGTAATTTTTATTTTAATTGAGTAAAGACTGCTAAAAGGAAGATTGATGGTTTTTTTAATTGGGCTTAGAAATGGTTACTATCATGCAATAAATCTAGAAATGAAATCTAGGTTAATGTTTTTTTGAAAGGGAAAACTATTTTACAATTCTGTATTTTAATTTAACTTCAGCCAATGGTATCAGAAAGAAAACATAGAGAGGCTTCAGGAGCACAGGAGTCATGGGACAAAGTAATTTAACTAATAATTTAATAATAATTAAGTAAGTAACTAAGGAGATAAACTAAGGAAATAAAGGAGCACATTCAGGAAAGCCATGTGGTGATTACAAAGGGTGTTATGTTTTTTAACTTGTTATCAGGTGAAATGTAATCCTAGGGTAAACAACTTGCAGGTGGCATGTACTATATTGTGCAAATAGTTAGGACATTGCTTTGGCAAGAATGGGACAGGAATGTACGTAATACTCACAGTCTCCATGTGGAACACCTGTTTTATCTTTATAAATGATCCCCTGATTCTCTCTTTTAAGGTATTATAAAACACATGCAGATGCTGTTTGGGTTCCATCAAGGAGGTGAGGTTCCTATAAAATGGCCTGAGTAGTTACCAGAACATTTAGCTACACTTAAAAGATAGAGATTTAAAAATGATCAGGAAATAACATTATTAAAAAGGGCCATCTGGATAAATGGGGTGGAGCCAAGATGGCAGAGAGGACACATGCTTCTTTCTGAACTTCTCCCTAGACCCTCAACTAATTACCAAAATCAGCCTCTGAATTAGTTCTAGACTGGCAGAATTCATGAATATTGGGAGTGCAGCAAATTAACAGCAGAAGATTATTTTGAAGCTTGTCAGAAAAGGTCTGTTTCAGTTGGGCATAGAGGGAGGCCAGGTGCAGAACACTGGCTCATGCTGTGCAGATATAGGGTGGAGTGTGATCTTCATGGGGTGGTGCAGACTCCATGTGGTGGAGAATATATGGAGAAGACTCTATCACAGTGTTGGCTACTCTGCTCTGGTTGCAAGCTAGTATATCACCAGAGAAATTATAAAACATCCAACACAAACACAAAAAGTAAAGAGTGAACCCCAAAGCACCAGAAATCTCGTGGAATCTGGCCATGCCCACCCAGCACTAAGATTGAGTCACCACGGACCCAGTGCAGCCACAGCTGCTCTGCTGCCACTTTGCTGGTGCCTGCAGAAATTGGGAAAACCTTTATTGTGCTAAAAGCAGATCCCAACTTTTTTTTTTAATGAGTAAAAAGGCAAAGTGAACTTTAACTTCTGTGGTGAAAGAGAACAGATTTCAAACTCTGAGCAGATTAAAAGCAGATTGTCTCCAGACGAAGCCCCAAAAGGTAATATAACCTGGTCCCCCCACACAAGGCTCTTTTAGAAGAAATTAAAAAGGATCTCAAAAGAGAGCTAGAAGAAAAATGGGGAAAGGAAAGGAAAACTCTTCAAGAAGGTTTGCAAAAGGCATATAACTCATTAAAAGATAGATTTGATAAAGTGGAAAAAGAAAACAACTCACTGAAAAACAGAATTTGTGAAATGGAAAAGATAAAAAACTCCCAGGAAAACAGAATTTGTGGAGTAGAAAAAGAAAATAACTCCTTAAAAAACAGAATTTGTGAAATGGAAAAAAAAACTCCATAGAACAAAACAACCCAATTGGACAAATACGAAAAGAAGTTAAAAAAAAAAAAGTAGATAAAGAAAATAATCCAGTAAAAATCAGAATTAAAAAAATGGAAATGAACGACTCAATGAGACATCAACAATTAGTCAAGCAAAACCAAAAAAATGAAAAAAAAATAGAAGAAAAATGTAAAATACCTGTTTGGGAATACAACTGACCTGGAAAATAGATCTAGGAAAGACAATCTAAGAATCATTGGATTCCCTGAAAACCATGATGAAAAAAAGAGCCTACATACTATTTTTCAGGAAACCATCAAAGAGATGGCATAGAATCAAAAGGTAAAATAGCCATTGAAAGAATTCACCAAACACCTCCTGAAAGAGACCCCAAAATTAAAACTCCAAGGAATATCATGGCTAAATTTTATAACTATCACACCAAGGAAAAAATATTACAAGCAGCCAGAAAAAAAAAAAAAAAACAATTCAAATACATGAGGAGCCACAATAAGGATCACCCAGGATCTGGAAGCTTTCATCTTAAAAGACTAAAGTACCTGGAATCTGGTATTTCAAAAGACAAAGGAACTTGGAATGCAGCCAAGAATAAACTACCCTGCTAAACTGAGCATTTTCTTCCACGGAAGAAAATGGCCATTCAATGAAATGATTTAGTGCTATACCAATAAAAGTCCCAAGAAACTATTTTACTGATCTAGAAAAATAACAAAAAAATTCATCTGGAAGAACAAAAGGTCAAGAATTTCAAGGGAACTAATAAAAAAAAATCAAATGAAGGTGGCCTAGCCCTACCAGATATAAAACTATATTATAAAGCAGTGGTCATCAAAACTATTTGGTACTGGCTAAGAAACAGACTAGTTGATCAGTGAAATAGATTAGATTCACAGAAAAAAATAGTCAATGACTAGAGCACTATAGTGCTATAGTGTTGGACAAACCCAAAGACCTCAGCTTTTAGGATAAGAATTCACTGTTTGACAAAAACAGCTAGGAGAATTGGAAATTAGTGTGGCAGAAACTAGGCACTGACCCATACATAATGCCATCTACCAAGATAAAGGTCAAAATGGGTTCATGATCTAGGCATAAAGAATGAGATTATAAATAATTTAGAAGAACATAGGATAGTTTATCTCTCAGACCTGTGGAGGAGGAAGGAATTTGTGACCAAAGAAGAACTAGAGATCATTATTAATCACAAAATAGATAATTTTGATTATATCAAGTTTAAAAGTTTTTATACAAACAAAACTAATGCAGACATGATTAGAAAGAAAGCAATAAACTGGGAAAACATTTTTACAGTTAAAGGTTCTAATAAAGGCTTCATTTCCAAAATATATAGAGAATTTACTCAAATTTATAAGAAATCAAGCCATTCTTTAATAGATAAATGGTCAAAAGATATGAACAGACAATTTTAGATAAAGAAATTGAAATTATTTCTAGTCATATGAAAAGGTGCTCCAAATCACTATTGATCAGAAAATGAAAATTAAGACTACTCTGAGATACTACTACACACCTCTCAGATTGACTAAGGTGACAGGAAAAAATAATGACAAATGTTGGAGGAGATGTGGGAAAACTGGGACATTGATACATTGTTGGTGGAACTGTGAATAAAACCAACCATTCTGGGGAGCAATTTGGAACTATGCTTAAAAAGTTATCAAACTGTGCATACCCTTTGACTCAGCAGTGCTATTACTAGCTTATATCCCAAATGGATCTTTAAGGAGGGAAAAGAACCCACATGTCCAAAAATGTTTGTGGAAGCCCTTTTCATAATGGCAAGAAATTGGAAATTGAGTGGATGCCCATCAACTGGAGAACGGCTGAATAAATTATGGTATATGAATATTATGGAATATTATTGTTCTGTAAGAAATCACCAATAGGATGATCTCAGAGGGGCCTGGAGAGACTTAAATGAACTGATGCGAAGTGAAATTAGCAGAACCAGAAGATCATTGTACATTGCAACAACAAGACTATATACAATGATCAGTTCTGGATGTGTCTCTCTTCAACAATGACATGATTCAAACCCGTTCCAATTGTTCAGTGATGAAGAGAGCCATCTACACCCAGGGAGAGGACTATGGGAACTGAGAGTGGACCACAACATAGCATTTTTTCTCTTTTTCTTGTTGCTTGCTTGCATCTTTGTTTTCTTTTTCAGGTTTTTCATTTTCATTCTAGATCTGATTTTTTTTTGTGCAGCAAGATAACTATTTAAATATTTATACATATATTACATTTAACATATATTTTTTAACATATTTAACATGTATTGTGCTACCTGCTATCTAAGAGAGGGGGTGGGAGGAAGAAGGGGAAAATTTGAAACAGAAATTACCTGTGCATATGTTTTATAAATAAAAAGTTATAATAAAAAAGAGAATATAAGAATAAAAAGGCCCATCTGTCCTCATAGTTTTTTTCTGAGTAAGATAAAGAAAATTTCAGTGCAAGTTTTTCAGAGGGTTTTTTTAAGTTCTCCAAGTTCAATTCAGTACAAAAATCTTAATTCTAAATATAGGGAAATAAATAAAATCCTTAAACTTTCTTTTATCACCTCTCAATTTGCTTTCAGGTTTCTTCTTTTTGTCATCTGCATTTTATGAATGTATGTCACATTTATCCTTTCCCAGCATTTCATCAGTTACACTACTGAGTTGTACTTAACATCAAACCACAAGGGAAAAAATAGCCATAAAGATGCTCAAATGCATTTTAGTGTTCATTCCCTCTGGGGAGATGATGTAATGGGAAACGATAGGATACCAGAATACATGACAATAATAGAAACAATATTTGGCCATTAGGACCAAAGAGTTACGTTATGGACTATATTTTGGTTACAAGGTGTGTTTTATATATATATTAAATGAATTCATTTGGTTCTCACAGTAGTTCTAAGAGGTAGGTAGCATGAACATTTTACAGAAGATTAAAGTGGGACTAAGAGTTGGAGTGACTTACCAAATAGGATTTGAACCAAAATGTAAAATCAGAGGATCACAAAGTAGGAAGGGAACCCAGAAATTGTTTATCTATGTCATCCCATACTCAGACAAGATTCCCATTTATAATATCCCTCACAAATAATCATACTGACTAGACCTGAAGATTGCTAGCTAATGCTAATCCTACTACATTCAAAGGCCATTCATTGCATTTTGGAATACCTATAATTGTTAGGAAGTTTTTTTTTTCCTTTCCTTTTTTTCTCTTTCCTTTGTTCCTTCCTACCATTGTTAATTGACTTCTTCCCTAATCAGATCACATCTAGTGTGTTAAACATGGGTGCCATGTTTTTAGAAGGACATTAATAATGTGGAAAGTATATACTGGAGGTCCAATGAGGATGATAAATGGCTAGAGTTTATACTGTTGAAGTATCAATTTTAAAAATTGGGGATGTTTAGCTTGAAGAAGCAAAGACTTTGGAGAAAACTGGAACAGAATTGTTCACTTTAATTATTAAAATAGTTGAAGAGAAGGGAATAGATTTATTCTTTTTTTTTTTTTTTTTGGTTCCATGGGGGGAACTAGTTGAAAATATCAATATTTAATATTGATGTAAGTAAAAACTTTTAAACAATTTTTGTTATTGTATTTGAGTCATTTCAGCCATGTTTGACTTTTTGTGACCCCACTTGTGGTTTTCTTTACAAAGATATTGGAGAAGTTTTCCATTTTTTTTCTCTAGCTCATTTTACAGATGAGGAAATTGAAGCAAAGAGGGTCAATTGACTTGTATGGAGACATATGGCTAGTGTCTGAGACCAGATTTAAATTCAGGAAGATGAGTTCCTGAATCCTGGCACTTGCTTCATTGTACCATCTTGCTGCCCCTTCCAAAAACTATGTCCAAAAAATGGAATGACCCTCCCCGAGAGGCAATGTCTTCCTTATTTTAGAAGTCAAGTGTTTAAGCAGAGACTGGTTAACCATACTTTCTAGGAACACTGAAGTATTTAATCCTGTTTAAGTCCATCTTGAAGTAGATGGCCTCTGAGTTTCTTTCAAAGTTTGTGATACTGGATATTGAGACTAGCAATATTATTTATTGATTAGAATTGAATTTAAATAAAATATATTAAACTTATGTGGATATTGTCTAGATTATTAATATTCTTCTTTCCAATGTGTGGCATCCAGAATTAAGCATATCACGATGAATATGGTCTGATCAGGGCAGACAGGTTATTAGATTCAATATCCCTTCCATGCCATGAAAAAGCAGTTATAGGAAAGTGGATATCATTTTTTGTAAGAAAAGAGTAGCTGAGGTCAATGGCATGTACTGATAAGTAATAATTAAAGGTTATAATTCTGCATAAACTGAAATATTTACTGATTAGGAAGTAGAGACAATGGTAGCCAATCATAAAGATGTTATCACACTGGGAAGATCTAATTAACAAATTGTATTTTGTTCTTAACTTTTCAGAGGTATTGGTAGTGTCAGCACTAAAAAGAGGGACAATTTCTGATTAATACCATTCTGCCCATTTAAATATCTCTCTCTGGAACTGCTAATATATTTATAATTCCATAAACTTCAACTTTTGTTTAAATTCTGGATATAATAAGACTACTTCTTAAATTGTAAAGAACTTAATAAAATATTAGAAACAAATATTATTTACTGTGTAATCTAACTATAAAAATTGGAAAGAAAATTTTTGGAGTGATAAATACCCAGAAGGCATTAGCAATTTCTATTTGGAGAATGGTAATATATAGTTTGAATATTAACTGCAATTGAAACAGTAGAACAATCTGTGAGCCCAAATATAATAAAGCTAAATATCTTATGCAATGACTTGGTCAAAAATGGTTCTGGCCAGTGAGAAAATCCTACTCTTTCCATTTTTCAATTCTTTTCAAGCTGTGTCTCTTCCATAAAGCTTTTTCAGTTAGGATCATAGAACAATGGTTTTACATCTGGGGGGAACTTCAGTAATCAATGCTCTTAGTTTATGTATGTGGAACTTAAAGTCAGTTACTCAATAAATATTTATTAAATGAATAGTATGTATTGAGCTCTATGCTAAGCATCAGGATTATAAAGAAAGGTTTAAAAAGTCCCTGTTTCCAAGAATCTCATCATCTAATGGGGGAGACAAAATGAAAATATTATATACCATTAAGCTACATATAAGAGAAATTTGCAATAATTAGGAGAGAAAGAATGAGAATTAAGGGGTATTGGGAAAGATTTTCCATAAAAGGTTTTATTTAAGCTGAAATTTTAAGGAAGGGAGGGAAGCCAAGAGACAGATATTAGGAGACAGCTTTGAATTTATGGGGGATACATAGCAAATGCTTGGGGTTGGGAGATAGTGTCTCAAGGGAGAAACAAGCAAGTCAGTATCACTGGGTTGCAGAGTACATATAGGGGCATAAATATGATTGCTCAGATCATCCCAGTACAGTGGGGAAGCCACCAGTTCAGGAGGACCTAGTGCAGAAAGTCAGTAACCAGAGCAAGAAGCCTGGGACCATGCCTTTGTTGCCTCAGGAGCAGAGTTCAATTTAAAAATCACCAAGTAGACTAGAAAATGAACAATTAAAAAAAAAAACACCGTTATTATTAAAAGCTCCTATGACAACAGGGAAGATCAGAACAAAAACTAAGAGGAAAACAATGTCAAAATATTTATATATAACATCTCAAAGAAGAATATGAACTAGTCTTAAGCCTGAAAACTCCTAATGGAAGAGTTCAAAAAGGACTTTAAAAATCAAATTAGAGAGATAGAAGAAAAATTTTGAAAAGAAATGAGAATGATGCAAGAAAAAAAGGATCAATAGTTTGGAAAGGAAGCACAAAAATAACTGAAAAAAAAAACCCCAACTCCTTAAAAATGTAGAATTGACAAATGGAAAAGGAAAAACAAAATCTTTTGAAGAAAAAAATTCCTTAAAAAGATCAATTGGTCAAATGGAAAAGGAGATAGAAAAACTGAAGAAATTAATTCTTTAAAAATTAAAATTGGGCAAGTGGAAGATAATGACTCTTCAAGACCTCGAAAATTGCTAAAACAAAATCAAAAGAATGAAAAAACTGAAGAGAATGTAAAATAACACATTGGAAAAATTACTGACCTGGAAAATAGATCTCGGAGAGATAATGTAAAAATTGTTGGACTATGAGCAAGTCATGGTTAAAAAAAAGAAAGGATGGTAGGAAGGATGAAAAGAAGGAAGGAAATAAAACAAAATAAAGAAAGGAAAAAGAAAGAATGAAAAAAAGAAAGAAAGAGAAAAGGAAAAAGGAAGATAGAAAAAGAAAAGAAAAAGAGCTTGGAAAGCGTCTTTCAAGAAATTATTAAGGATATGATAGCAATTGAAAGAATTTACCAATCAGCTCATGAAAGAAATCGTAAATTGAAAACTCCAAGGAAAATTATAATCAAATTTCAGGACTCTTAGGTAAAGAAAAAATACAGCAAGTACCCACAAGGAAACAATTCAATTATTAAGAACCATGGTCAGGATTACACAGAATTTAGCAGCTTCTTCATTTAAGGATTGAATATAAACCAAAGCAAAAGAGCTTGGTTTATAACTTGAATCAGCAACCCCTTCCCCCCAGTGGTACATGACATGTACACAAATATTGAACAAATATTGATAAATTCAAAAAGGCAGAATTCCTTTTCAGATCATAAAAATTCTATGTAATAAAGGGCCATGCAAAAATAAAATAAAAACTAATTGAAAACTAAGTAATCTAATCCTAAAGAATGGGTGGGTCAAACAACAAATCATATAAATAATAATTTTATCAAAGAGAATGGCAACAATGAGACAACATATCAAAATTTATGGAATGCAGCTAAAGCAGTACTCATGAGAAATTTCATATCTCTAAATGCTTACATAAATTTTTAAAAATCAATCTGATATGCAGTTAAAATAATAGGAAAAAACAAATTAAAAATCCTTAATTAAACATCAAGATAAAAATCATGAAAATCAAAAGAAAGATTAATACAATTTTTTTTATAGCCTTTTATTTACAGGTTAAATGCATGGGTAACTTTACAGCATTAACAATTGCCAAACCTCTTGTTCCAATTTTTCACCTCTTACCCCCCACCCCCTCCCCTAGATGGCAGGATGACCAGTAGATGTTAAATACATTAAAATATAAATTAGATACACAATAAGTATACATGACCAAAACGTTATTTTGCTGAGATTAATACAATTTAAAGTAAGAAAACTATTAAACCCATAAATAAAACTGAGTTTAATTTATGAAAAAAAACATTAAAATTAAATAAACCTTTAGTTAATTTTATTTTTAAAAAAAGGAAATCGTATTATTAGTATCAAAAATGAAAAGAGTAAATTTACCATTGACAGAGGGAATTAAAACAATAATTCATACCTATTTTCCCAATTGTATACTATTAAATCTGAGATTCTAAGTGAAATTGAGAAATATTTACAAAAATATGAATTGCCCAGGTTAACAAAAGAGAAAATGGAATGTTTCAGTAACTGCATTTTAGGGAAGGCAGAGCCAAGATGGTGGAGAGGACATTTGCTTCATTCTGAGCTCCCTTCTACCATCAATTACTAATTACCTAATTCAGCCTCAGAAATAGTGTACTGGTAGAATCCATGAATATTGGGAGTACAACAAATTACCAGCTGAAGATAACATGGAAGATTGCCAGAAAAGGTCTGTTTTACTCAGGCAGAGGAGGCCAGCGCAGGCAGGGAGGCAGAACATGGAGGCTAGCCTATGCTGAGCTGATTGGGGGCAGGGTGTGGTTTCCTGGGGTGGAGAATTTTTAGGGAGGACTCTACCACAGGTTGGCTGCTCTACTCTGGTTGCAAAGCAGTAGATCAGCAGAGAAGTTACACAAATGCCAAAGGTAGAGTGTACCTCAAAATGCCAGAATTTAACAGGACCTGGCCACACTCACCCAGCACCCAGAGTGGCTCAGCATAACCACAGTGCAGCTGTGCAGCCATAATCCTCAGCATGGGGCTCTGCCCAGGGTAGTGACATTTCCCTGGTTCAGCCGCTCATCCCAGGGCAGCAGCTGTTCTGCACAGCAGGGCTCTGCCCACAGCATTTGTACTTCCTGCACAGTGGGGCTCTTCCCAGGGCAGTAACACTTCTACAGCATCATGGCCTCTCTTCATGGCCCATTTGCAGAACAGCTACTATGTATCTATCTCTGTTCTGTAGAGGAAGCTGAGAACCTCTTTGCCCTGAAGGCAGACCCTAAAGGCTTTTAAAAAATATTGAGTAAAAAAGCCAAGCAGGCTCTAACTATAGATAGCTTCTATACAGAAAGAAAGCAGATTTCCAACACTGAGGAGACTAATAGCAGACAATCTCCAGACAAATCCCCAAAGGGGGATATAATCTGTTCTCCATCACACAAAGCTCTCCTAGAAGACATTAGAAAAGATCTTAAAAGAGAATTAGAAGAAAAATGGGAAAAGGAAAGAGAAGCTCTGCAAGAGAGTATGGAAAAGACATATAACTCATTAAAAGAAAGATTTGATAAAGTGGAAAAAGAAAACAATTTCCTGAAATATAAAATGTTTCCCAGGGAAACAGAATTAGTGAATTGGAAAAGATAAAGAACTCCCAGGAAAGTAGGATTTGTGAATTGGAAAAAGAAAATAACTCATTAAAAAATTATTGAAAAGGAAAAAAAAATTCCACAGAGCAAAACAACTCATTTAAAAACTCAATTGGGCATATACAAAAAGAAGTAAAAAAAGTTAATGAAGAAAATAACTCATTAAAAATCAGAACTGAACAAATAGAAATGAACAATTAGTTGAGACATCAAAAGTCAGTCAAGTAAAAGCAAAAAAAAAAAAAAATGAAAAAAATAGAAAAAATGTGAAATAACTACTTGGAAAAACAACAGACCTGGAAAACAGATCTAGGAGAGATCATCTGAGGATTATTGGACTTCCCGAAAATTATGATGAAAAGAAGACCCTAGATACTATTTTACAGGAAATCATCAAAAAAAAAAAACTGCCCAGATATGATAGAATCAGAAAGAATTCATTGAACACCTTCTGAAAGAGACCCCAAAATAAAAACTCCAATGAATATTGTGGCTAAATTTCAGAGCTATCAGAGTAAGGAAAAAATATTACAAGCAGACAAAAAAAAATACAATTCAAATACCAAGGAGCCACAATAAGGATCACTCAGGATCTACCTGCTTCTTTCTATATGAAAGAATCAAAGGGCCTGGTATATGATATTCTGTAAGGCAAAAGAATTTGGAATGCAGCCAAGAATAAACTACCCATCTAAGCTGAGCATTTTCTTCCAGGGAAGAATATGGAACAAGTGAATTACATTTATTCCTAATGAAAAAAAAAACCAGACCTAAACAAAAAATTTGACCTCCAAATATAGCTCCCAAGAGAAGCATAGAAGATAAAAAGAACTCTTGAGAATTCTATTTCTGTTATGGACATACATAAAGAGCATGTGTATAATTTGATTTTATATATATATATATATATATATATATATATATATATAAAGTAGAAGTAGAAAAGTGATTGTATCAGAAAAAGGGAAAAGGGGAGATAAAAAGAGGGAAATTACATCCCATGAAGAGGCAAAGGAAACCTATAATATCTGAGGGAATTAAGGGAGGGGGAGAAACAGTGTGTGAATCCTACTCTCATAAGATTTGGCTCAAAGAGAAAATATTAGACATATTTTGTTTACAGAGAAACTTCTCTCACCTCATTAAAAAGTGGGAGAGGAAAAGGGAAAAGGAAAAGATTAGGCTAAATAGAAGTGAATACAGAAAATATAAGGGAAAGATATAAGAAAGGGAGAGGGATTCATAGTGGGTGGGAGGGATTCTAAAGAGGGAGAGTTGCATGAGGCAAATGGTGACCATAAGTATAATACTGGGATAGAGGTAAGGGGAGAAAAGAAAAGAAAAGTATAATCTGGGGATAATAAAATGGCAGAAAATACAAAATTAGTAGTTTTAACCATAAATGTGAATGGATGAACTCCCCCATAAAGTGGAGGTGGATAGTAAACTGGATTAAAAGCCAGAATCCTACAATATGTTGTTTCCAGGAAACACAATAATGAAGAGAACTAGCTACACCCAGTGAAAGAACTATGGGAAATGAGTGTGAATCACAACATAGTATTTTTATTCCTTCTGTTTTTGTCCACTTGCATTTTTAAAAATTCCTTCTCAGGTTATTTTTACCTTATTTCTAAGTCTGATTTTTCTTGTGCAGCTAAATAATTATATGGATATGTATACATATGTTGTATTTAACATATACTTTAACATATTTAACATGTATGAGTCTACCTGCCATCTAGGGGAGGGGGTGTGGGGAAAGAGGGGAAAAGTTGGAACAGAAGTTTTTGCAAGGGTCAATGCTGAAAAATTACCTATGCATATATCTTGTAAATAAAAAGCTATAATAAAGTAAATGTATTTTAGAAAAAGAGTTTGACCAATTCAGGCATGGACTCTTTAAGATAAAATCCGCAGGCCAGATGGATTTACAAGTGAATTCTAACAAACATTTAAAGAATAATAAATTTTTATTTATTAGAATTGTAATGCTATAACTATTTGGGAAAGAAAGATGAAGAGGTTCAAATTGAGCAACTGACAGATGCTTGATAATTGATCCATAGTAAATTGTCCTATCAGTGAATCAGGAACTCCCTTAAAAATAATTCTCTAAGGGGAAACACTGGATAATTTAATTTGGCAAATTATACTTTTCCATTATTCTTTAGTTCATTCCTTTGTTTCTTCCTTCCTCCTTTCCTTCCTTTTTTCCCTCTGTTCTCTCATTCTCTATCTTTCTCTATTGAATTTTATGTAAGTGGAAGAAACCATTGAGGTCAATTTTGATTCTTTTTTGTTTTAATCTTGGAATAGCTACTGTATGACAGTATGTGGAATACAACAGTCTCTAAAAATTAACAATGTATCCAGCATGATAACATGCTGGATCAAGATTCAACATATAACCAACAGCCATCTTTGATGCAGTCAAAGAATTGTGTTAGAAAAAGAAGAGAAGATGGACATATAATGACAGTGAAAGATGACAAGTAGATATTCAGAGCATTCCATTCATATTCTTATAATGCCAGGAGAATATAACATCGTTGGTGTCTTAGATTAGGCAAATTTATTAAATCATTTGTCCAAGCATCTAAAAGAACAGACAAGTATAATTGGATTGATCTGCATCATTGGAAAGAACTTCTAAATCAATGAGATGAAAGATCTTTTTTCATATGTGAGCATTTGAATAACCAATAAAAAACTAGTTTTGCACTGATAATGCCCTCCATCTAATAAAAGTAAAAAAGATCAAGAGAGGCTAATAGAATTTTATAATTTAAGTGGCTATGGACACATAGAGTAATGAGTGGGAGTATATTTAAATGATATTTGGTAGGGTTGGACTAAGAAAAATGTGTCAAAATTGGAAAGAGGCAAGATTTTAATGCTTGTTGCCTTAGAATATAATTTGAAGTCTTGATTCGTCATTCTTTCTTTATTCCTACTTTTCCCTTTTTGAACTGCAATCTTTTTTTCTTTTCTGAAGTTCTGGA
Source organism: Sarcophilus harrisii (assembly GCF_902635505.1). Taxonomy (NCBI): domain Eukaryota; kingdom Metazoa; phylum Chordata; class Mammalia; order Dasyuromorphia; family Dasyuridae; genus Sarcophilus; species Sarcophilus harrisii. The sequence continues at coordinate 80,142,618 of NC_045430.1, read as the reverse complement.
AAGTCTACTCTGGGGTCCAAAATACCTTATTAGGTGAATGTGTCAGAAGCCCATTATATTTAAGCACTCCTAATTATGGTTTCATTTCTTCCAACATGTACTCACTACCTTTCTCTTCCAACATGTATGTACCCACTTCTTCTCTTCCCCCTCCTTCACCTTCAACTCTGGATAAAAAAATTAAATCAGTACTATTATATCTACTGGAAAAAGGTAGATCAATCAGCTACCCATGATTTCATTCACCAGCACTGTGACTTCCCAAGTCAAAGCAACCCTGAGTCTAACAGAAAAAAATCTAATCTCTCTTTTACATGACAGCCCTTCAAATAGTTGAAAAAAAAAAAGTTAATGTGGTCCTTTTGAGCCTTTTCCAAATTAAATAAATGAGCTCTCTACTTTTCCATACCATCTTTTTCACTCATGTCAACAGTATTGGGATCATTTACTTCTGTGATTAAGTCAGTGCTATTGAGTAGCACTGCTATATAGTAGGCACTTAATAAGTGTTTCTTGAATGATTGATTCAATAAAATATACTATTTAGATACAAAGGAATACACCATTGATAGCACTACAAGAAATCAGATTGCATGAAAGGGGCAGGCGGTGCACTGATGCACTTGTCTCATAAACCACATGGAGAAACAAACAGAGGCAGCTGTGATACCCAGGTCTTATACAAAGCCAAACCTCTATCTAACAATGAGTCATTTATTTACTGTTGTTTGGATTGCTCCTGTCACAACTCAGTTTGCTTGTTCTTTACCAGAGGATGTATTCCCTGCTGCTATCATTTTCCTAGGTCTCTTTATAATGTTGATTGTTGCACAGACTGACAATCAGCTTATACTCCAGAGAATAACATAAGTTCTCAGTCAGCAAATGATAGCAAAGAAACAAAAATATGTATGCACAAATGTACATATATGAACATAAAGTACACATATACATTGAAGACACACATGCTTGTATACACACATATGCATATATACATTTAAACCAAATACACATATATAACATATGTATATATAGAAATATGTATGTGTATGTTTATCTTTCCCAAATAAAACAATGATAGCAATAATGACAAAAACAATAACAACAAAAAAAAAACTCATACCTTTCAAAGCCTCTGGGTAATAATAGTGAGAGAACTGGCACTTTCTCTGGATGATATGATCCTGAAAGTGTTTCTTAAGCTCAATAGCCTTGCCTAAGATACAACTCAAGTAGAATCTCAAGTATTTTCCTCTCAAAGAAACAGATGAAGCAGGCTGAGCTTCAAGAGGCCTTAACATGTTCTTATAAGAAATACCACTTCAGGATCTTAACTGAATATCTATAATCCAAGTCAAAACAAACAAATAAATAAAAAAAGCTAAAACAAAAAATGAGAGGGAATTCACACTGTCCAGTATAAAATGGAGAAGAACTTGGTCTTTATTAGAAGTGCACTTTTATTTCATTATGCTGGACCATTTCTTCTCTAATTATAAAGAAGTTGTTGAAGCAATGAAGGAAAACAATTATAAAGAATTAAGAACTCTGATGAATATAAAGACCAATTATGACTACAAGGACTGATGATAAAACACATTCACACTTCCTGCCTCCCAACAAAGAAGTGACAAATTCAAGATAATAGGATGAACCATACTATACATTGTTTTCGGAGTTGACCAGTGTAGGAATATGTGTGTGTGTGTGTGTGTGTGTGTGTATTTGCTTATTAAAAGGCCAGCACCTTCCATTATGATATGCTCTCTTTTTTTTGCTCTACATACTTCACTGATCCAACTTCTGAAAGCTCATTTCAGAGTTAGTACAATGGAAAAGAACATTCAATTTCAATCAGAGAACTAAAGTTTAGATCTTGAAACTTTGTAAATTACTGCTAATGTAACCTTAAGGTAATCACTTCACTTTTCTATAGTTCAGTTTCTTTAATAGCAAAATGAGAGTATAAGATTGAATTTGATCCCTTCCTGCTCCAAAAAAAGTTATTGTATGGTTTCATCATATATGATAACACGTTACTGAGCAAAGCTTTTTTCAAGTAGTCTTCCCCCTGAAATAAATACAAAGGAAGTCCAGATTGTCATCTTCAATGATTTTATGAATATCCTTCAAATATTAAGACAAAGTATTTCCCAGTTTAACACATTTTTCCTCCCCTCCTTTCCTTAATTATCCTTTCTTGTTCAAAAGAATTATGAAAGTGACCATAACAAAGGTTGTTCAGCTTTATAGTGATTGCTATCATCTCCATGATTGATCATAGAATCAAAAGATTCAAATTGCAAGAGATAATAAAAATAAGCTAATAAAACTTCCCACTTTGAATAAACTCCAATAAAGCTTTGAATAAAGCAATATAAAGTTCAAAAGACAAGTGATAAAATTTTCATAGATAAGTTTTTTTTTTTTTTTTTTTTTTTTAAGGCAGGACTAAAACTCCAGTATCTTGACTCCTGGTCTGGTATTTATTCTACTACAAAATATTTAAAATATATTACTCATATTTTTCTATAATGTTCTTGTTTGGTTTTCTGGTGATCTCTGGGCAGCTTTCTTTTCAGTTCAGTAATCACCACGAGAATAGCTAGGTGTTAAAGTCCAAATCCTTTATTGTCTCCTTCTCCTGGTGCTCAGCTAGCTTTCTTGTGGCCTTCAGAGGGGACTTGGTTTAAGTAGAGAAAATGCAGGAGGATAGGTCACCACAGGTGGTGTGAGATAAAGTGAGTCTGAGTCCAAGGGTTTGTGCTTCAGCCTCCAGCCACCACAAAAGTGGACAATGGAATGAATCTGTCTCTGCTTCTTTTGGCTAAGTTTGTCTCAGCTTATATGCTCTACACTGATTATAAACCAATCATTATATCACTAGGAAACCATTATTTGTTATAAGATTAAATCAATCATACTGAACTTAAAGAACTATTAATCACCATGCTAAACTAGATAACCATTGTCTCATCAATTTCACTGAATTAGCATCTTGTAAGAATGCTCATTTCAAGTTCAGAGTTCTGGCCCATAACATTTTTCTTTAAAAATAAATAAATAAACATATATATGTATATATATATATATACATATATATATATGTATATATATATATATATATATATATACATATACATACATACACACACACACATATATACGCACATGTATGGCAGAGATAGGTAGGTAGGTAGATAAAATTGTTTTCAACTTTTTCTAGAAAATTTCCTTGATTGAAAGCAGGGAATTTCAGTGACTTTGTTCAAGGTCACACAGCTATTTAGTATCAAAATTTGGACTAGGATTTCTGTTTTAAGTTTTTACACCATTATTCTTTCTCAAACTTCAAACTATTTCTCTTAAATGATTTCATCAATAGTACAGATCATTACCCACATTTGCCTTCTCATTGTGTATAACTCTTACCCAAATCTCCCTATAAATCCTCAATAAGGAATTCACCCAAAATTCTATGAGCTTTTCTTTAGATTTCTTGATGTTATGTGGATTTCAGTGAACCATATGGCTATTTATCAGTTATATCTTTATTTTGCTATATGACTAAAGCATTACCCTTTCTGGTCATACATTTCTTTTATAACAACCTTTATTCCACTTCTGAGCAATTATTCATTAATAAAATGCTAAAGCTCATTTTGTCCTACTTTATTGCCTTTTGAGTGATCTACACTTTCAACTTTTCAAAAACTCTAGAAGCTTGAGCAAAGCTCTTTTGTATTTATTTAACCATCACTGCTCTAGATTAAATGATCTCATAAAATCTTAGAGTTGGAAATAATTATCATTTACAAACTCTTTCATAATACATATTTACTCTTTAAAAGTTTAACTGATAATGAACTAGACTTCATGCAATAACTTTCAATAGCAGGAAAGTTATTAGTTTTTATATGTAATCAATCCCATTTTTGCACAAATATAGTTGTTATTGTGTGCAGTGTTCTCCTGGTTCTGTTAATTTCACTTTACATCAGTTCATGTAAGTCTTTTCAGGTTTTTCTGAAATCTATCTGTTTACCAGTAATATTCCATTGCAATCACATAACACAACTTGTTCAGCCATTCTAATTGATGGACATCTGCTCCATTTCCAAGTCTTTATCACTACAAAAAGAGATGCTAATTTTTTTTTTTATAAAAATGGGTTCTTTTCTTCTTCTCTTTTTAAAAAAAATTCTCTTTGGGATGCAGACCTAGTCGTAGTATTGCTAGGTCAAGAGGCAAGCACAGTTTTAGAGCCTTTGGGGCACAATTCTAAATTGTTTAAGTGTTGTCAGTTCACAACAGTTTCCACCAGTAGCACATTAATATCCCAATTTTCCCAAGTACCCTCCATCATTTTCCTTTTCTGTTACATTAGGCAATGTGTTAGATATGAAGTGATACCTCAGAGTTGTTTTTATTTTCTTTTCTCTAATTAGTAGTGATTTGGAGCATTTTTTCATATGAACATAAGTAGATTTAATTTATTCATCTGGAAACTTCCTGTTTATATCCTTTGACCATTTGTCATTTGGGTAGTGGTTTATATTCTTATAAACTGAAATCGGTTTACTATATATTTGAGAAATGAGGCCTTTATCAGAGATATTTGCTGTAAAAAATGTTTTCCAGATTTCTACATTTCTTCTAATCTTGGTTGCATTGATTTTGTTTGTGCAAAAATGTTTTAATTTATTATAATCAAAATTATCCATTTAATTTCTAATAATGCTCTCTATGTCTTGTTTGGTTGAAATTTTTCCCTTTTCTGTTTTTCTGACAGGTAAACTATTCTTTGCTCAATATCAAACAAATGTTGAGAATAACAAAATTGGGAGAAAAAAAGAGGGACAGAGGAAATCAATGCAGTAGGAAATGGAGAAAAGGAAAAATATAGCAAGTAATTTACTGATGTTTTTAGGAAAGATGGACAAATTGTATCATTAGTATATTTGTTAAGTATTAATGAATGATTTTCTTACTCAAATCATTGATGAAAATGAATAAGCAAACACAAAACATTTCATAAACAGCTAATCATCCCGGCATTCTTTCAGCAAAAATACCATTCAAATTTGATAGTGAACTACTAAAGTATGAATGACTAGTCATTGGGCCTGGTCATTCAAGCAGTTACAAATTTACCTAATTATACTACTATCTCTTCACCTTGTCCATAAGAATGGCAAGAGACTTTTACACATTCGTTGCTGGACCCTAGGAGAACCACATATATAAAGATTCCCTGATCTACCAGTTTAGTATCTATGCCCAGAAAGGAAAAGAAATTAGTTTATATGATTTGAGATTAGTAACTATCAGTATTTTATATTTTCTAAAGATTTCAGGAGTGTAAAAAAGAATAAAAAATATGTACCAGAAAGTAGCTATCAACCATTTCCAGGTGAAATAAAAATTATTTTTCACTTCTTTAATTAGTAAAAGCAGAGGTAAATGTTGTCTGGCTTCATTTTAAAACTGCTTTACTTCTGCATACAGTATCTCTCAGATGCTGGATTGGCAATTCATGGTTGGTTAGCAAGTGCAATTTAGCAAGATTTCTATTTTCCTCAGTGGATGATAACTTTCTGTTTTAATGATCCTTTTGGAAAAATTTGGAAAGCTTTGCTCCCAACCTGGCTGCCTATGCTAATGAGCCAGTAAGACAAAACACATAAAATGTGAAAAATGTATGAGATGTAGTAGTTTGTAACCTAAAATACAGAGGATTTTTGCTCAAAGAATACAGATAGCTTTATGTTATGTGCATAATATAGTGTCAGGTATACCCACATGAGAGGAACATTGCTGTGTCAGCAATTGAATAGAAGTTTGTCTGTATACTCTTTTTACTTATTGCTTGTATTTATTTAGATTCTACCTTAGCCCAGTATTGAGTGTCAGTTACTGTGTACTAAAAATGCCATAATTCTCCTAAAAGAGTTTATGCAAAGAACTCACATGGGCCAAACACAAAACATGAAGGTCAACAAATTAAAGTTATATTAAAAAAGGGAAATTTAGAAAACAAAGGGCCTCTGCTGATAATGCCTTCTCCAATCTGCTTGAGGCCACCAGCAAGAGTATATTATATATTAGAATAAGAATTTTAAGATGTCTCACACAGTGTTGATCTTACTACAAGGCTTACCAATAGCATGAGAATTAATTTAGTATACTTACTCACATTAGCAGGGTGTCAGATATATTTGACTGCCTTTCTAGATGGTCCAGGATTTTGTCTTAGAGCTTGGGGAAATGAAGCTACACATATAATTGCAACACTGGCAGCCCACTCCATGCAGGCAATATGCATGTCTTACAGATACTAGGGGTTGTGCAGTTTTACAGACAAAGCTCCACACAAAGAGACTTAGGGCCTTTTATAAATCAGTCTAGAGTAAGCAAACTCTTATTACCTTAGACTATATCAATTATAAGTAGATTTGGTATGGAAAAAGACCGGTATAAGCAGAATCCTTTTGATCTATACTGAGCAATACTTTTGGTCACATTGGTTATCTTTATTTTCATTTCCCTCTTTCTTCTTAGGGGAAGGTGCAACTTTTAGTTTTTCAGATGGCAATCAGGGAAAGATAATTTTCTTCTTATTATTTTTAATCTGACTTACATTTTCACAAAAATAGTGAATTCTCAGTGAAGAAACTTTTTTCAACAACATATATAGAAACTTATACCTTTAGAAAGATCTTTTGTAGCTAGCTCTGAGAGCTTGTCAGTTAGTCCACAAGCATTTATTAAGTCCCTATCTACACAAATATCTTTTTTTACTCTAAGGCTAGTTCTTTATCCATTATGGATGCCATCTGATAAGTTTACTACTTTTAAATTAATTCAAATAAGTATAAAGATAAAATTCAATATAGTCCTAATTTGTTCTTCATTTGTTCACTTCATCAAGTTACCACAGATTTCTGTGCTCACTGCAATGTTAACTCTATGGATGATGGAAAGAAAAACATAACAGTTAAATAATATATTATCCACCCAATTTCAACATTCTCATTTCCAGAACCACAAAAATGTCCTAATAGCAAAAAACAAAACAAAAACAAAAAAAAACCAAATAAAAACACTAAGAAATAATTAATACTATTTGCTCCTCATTCCCCATTTGTATTTAGATTTAAAAGTCCCCATGAACCTATAGGTGAGTTGCTAAGAGAGGAACTCTAGAAACAGAAAGAATTATGGTTTGTTTTCCTTTTAAGTGCAAACAACTTATGAGATTTTCATCTTCCAAACTCTAAACTTCAAAAGAGGTACCCATCAACCTTGTTTCTATTTTCTTATGAGGCATCAATATTTAAGTTTACCATAAATATAACAAGAATGAGTCTAACTCTATTTCCCAGCTATTCCACAATGGAACAGGAAGACATCTATGGAACAAGAAGATCCAATACTATATGGATCTATTCCTAAACTCTGAAATCCTGAGACTGATACCTAAGAATCAGTTAACAAAAAAACCTTCTGATTATAAGGGAGCCTGTAGGCTTCAGTTAGTTACCCCTCTAGCATCCCATAATCTCTAATTATGCTCATTCTTTGGCAAAATCTTGGATGGAAGTGATGAAGCTCGGGAGAAATGCTTAAACTAATGTTTCTAAATTTGTGTAAAATCTGCATGCTTTTAAGTCATTTGTGGAATCTTTCTAAACTGGGAGGGTTGTTAAGTGTGAAGACCAAAGTTCCACCACTATTCAAATCTTTACCTAATTAAAATAAATTAATTTTAGACTTGATTAACATCTGTATATAGTGTGGTCACAAGTGAGGCAATGTGTCATAGTGGATAAAGAACCAGCCTGAGTCAGGAAAATCTGAATTCGGTACCAATCTCTGACACCTATTGGTTGTTTGACCCTTTGAAAATCTCTTTAACTTCTCAGTTCCCTATACAACAACCTATACAATTGTTAGGTTGTATATCTTAAAGTCATTAAGAACAGAGAAGGAATCCAATTTTATTGGTAGAGGGTATTTTTTTTTTAATACAGGAGTTCCCTAGATCCATTCTCTATACATGTGTACAGCCTCAGCTTTCTCTGCTATAAAATGAAGGAGTTGGAATAAATAATTTGTAAGATCTCTTCTAACTCTATATGGTTCTTAAATGTACTTAGGCAAGGATAGAAAATACACACTTGTACCATCAATCACTATGAACACATAGTGTTTGTTTGTGTGTGTGTGTGTGTGTGTGTGTGTGTGTACATAAATACCTTTCTATCTCCTGAGAATAAGATACTAAGAACCACTCTCTCAAGGTTTGGATACCTTTCTTATATCCAGGTAATTTGATAGTTTTAATTGCTTTGCAATTAAAATACATTGCTTATCTGGCTCTACCTCTGCTTAGATTTTAAACCAGTTTTCTTCAGTTTTCATTGTTCCTTTAGTATGGTGACTAAGCATAGATCCTAAGATTGACATTTAGAGTCAATGTTCTAAGTCTCAGAGGTCTGAAGATCTTCGTTCTCAGTCAGAATTTTGAATGGAGGCTCTTCCTACTTTGACGGAAATAAAGAAAGGAACCTATAACCTGTCAAATCACTCAGAAATGTCTTGGGATTTGAAAATCTCATCAGCCCATGCATTTATATCTGATCAACCCTGGAAAAACACACTCACATGAACTAATATTTACTGCATTCCATCTTCAAAATCCAGATTCCATAGCTTTCAGGACACTTTAACACACAGAAATTTAGAATCTACCTTTCAACCTTATATATTTCACTAATTGCCCACATCAGGAGGTTGCATTTTCCATTCTATTATAGCCCCAGTAGTATTCAGTCACTGTAGACAAATAAAAAATCCTTTTTGTAATTTCTAATTTTGTCATCTATTGAGAAATTTTCTTTTAAGAATCAGGAACCTCTTGATGTGCCAGATATGAGTGAAAACTAAAGATTAAGGAGTTCAATATCACAATAACTATGACCAGTGAAAATATGTATTTATAGATCATGCACAGTTTCTTTGAAAATATGTGAAATATTAATGCTGCTTTCAAAGACCCAGAAAGAAATAAGAGAAGCATAGGACATATTCCTAAGTTAATGTGAGTAGTTCAATATCATCCATACATAATATTTAAAAATTGTGTTCTTTAATTAGGATGGGGAGCTCCCAATATTGAAACTTTATCCACTGTGGTATCTAGCAATCTGTCTATGATTTAGATAAATCCTAAAGGATTTCCTAAGGGACAAAGAAATTAAATGAGTCGATCCACTAAAGAACATTGTTCATTTATTATGCTGATTTACTATATGGTAAATTATATGTATATTATTTTGCCATTGGGAAAACAGATGAGAATTAGGATTACTTGTCAACCTATAGAAATACAAATTGTAATTTGTGCATGCTAATTAAGCATCTGTCAAAGTTAATTTATGTTTAAGCCAATCTCAACCAACTTTGAATAACGATTACTTTTTAGCCTATAGAAATAGATAACATTGAACTGATGTTGAGCAAAGGGAACAAAGTAATCCAAAATGTTTATGTCGATACTGTATCTTAAAGAGTTTCTCAAATAGAAAGCTACCATGTCTAATCATCACTTTATGACTTCATTAATGTCCTTGCCAATTTTTCATTCTTGAAGAAAATAAGGTTGTGGAAATCTTTTTCAAGAAAGCATTATTTTTCTATATTTTCATCATTGTATAGAAAGCAGAAATGTGTTCTGATTTTTAGCATTTCAATGATGGCATTATGTGAGAACGGTAAGAGACAGACTCTCTTATTTAAGTTACAATAGGTCACTGACCAAAAACAAAGATAAGAGATATTCTGAAGGATAGATGTATTTGAATTAATGGCAAGTTGTAATTGTTGTCTTCTCAAAACACACCATGCAACGTTTAAATGCAAAATGTAAGCCTCCATTTATCTGCTTCTTTGGGTCAAAAAGTCATCTTTTGAAGAAAATTATCAACTCCACTTGTTTTCTCATAGATCTTCTTGGAAACTATAATCCAATAAAATATTTCCAATTGCTCCAAACAAACACAAAAACTAGAAATAAAACCTAAGTGTTTGCAAAATAAGAAACTTTCATCAGAACCAGATTCAAGACTCTTTGGAGGCAGGGATCCTAGGAAGATGGTAGTTGATTTTGGAGAAGCTATGTAGCAAAGTGGAAGGGGAATTTTGAATAATATGATCTGGATTTAAATACTGGCTGTGACAGTTTGACCTAAAGTGACAGTTAGTCAATAACTTAATGGGGCCTTGGCTTTCTCTGCTATAAAATGGAGTTGGAACAGATTACTTCTAAGGTCTCTTCTAACTCTGTGTCACTCTAAGACACAGTTAGACAAGGGTAGAAAATTCACAACATGCACCATCAATCACTATAAATACATATTGAGTGAGTATATATTATATAGAAAGCATTATGCTATTTTCAAGAAACTTATAAATTAAAAAAGCATTTGAATTTGATAGTCCTTCAAAGGGTACACATGATTTGAGTTTAACAGTACCTGCAAGAGGTAGGAATTATTATCTTTGCTTTACTGATGAAGGGGGCCTAAGTGATTTGTTCATGGTCACAAAGCTAGAAAGTAGATAGAAGAGATAATAAGCTTGATTTTTAAGTCAGATGAATTTGAATCATGCTTGATATATTTTAGTACTTATCTAACATTGGATAAGTTACTTAACCCCTCTATTCAGTTTCCTATAAAATTGAGGGAGCCAGACTTAATGATTTCTATGGTTCCTTCCATCTTTAATTATGGATTCTAGAATTGTGCAATTGGAGGTATTTTATTTCATATTTGACTTCTGGGTGAAACATTGTAGCCATATTGCAAATAAGGGGTAAGTTCACAAGCTAATGGGGGAGGTAACATGCAAATAGATACACACAAAACAAACTATATGCAAATAAATTGTTCTTATTTATCCTTCATTTTAGAAGAGGATCAGTGACACTATGGGGCATATAACATTATATAATGTAGCTATTATATCTTAAAAGAACAAGGAATATCAATTATATTACATCTTGAGACAAGTATTAATTTCTGGACAATTCTGATTATTGGGAGCATTTTCCTGCCAGCAAATTATTGTCTTGATTTGCAATAAATTAGATTGGAGTGAGGAAGAGTTCTACAGAATCATCAGCCTTACTCTTTCTTTCCAGAGTCATTGAAGTTCATTGACAGGATAAAATTCAAGATAACTGATGATCAACCAGAAATAGTGATACGGGACAAATAGGGAATAATTAAAGCAGAAAAAACACTTGTATTAATATAGTTTGTGGAAAGCTTATTATAGAAGGTAGGATATTTATTGGTTGAGACAGAGAAAGCCAAGGAAGTTAATTGTCAGAATGGAGAAGGGAAGGTATTCCTCTTCCAAGGTAGAGTCAGACCCTTATATTATTGTTCTTGATTTAAGACAGATCATTGGACCTTAACTATTGATCTCTTCTTTTGTTTAATGATCTATGCTGGGGTGCTCTTGTTCGGAATTGTATGATAACTCAGAGAACTTTGAAATTATGGCAACTCAGTGATGATGAATCTAAGTTCCTCCCTACTGAGGACTTTTAATTCTAGAGAAGATTGAGTGATGCTTTATCATAACTGAACATTCATTTTATGTGCAAGAGGTGCTAGTGCCATGTGCTTCAGGCTGAGAGTGCCCAGTTTAGGAAAAAATGTTTTAGGGAAGACAATGTTAATTTTCTTCAAGTGTTTGGGAGGGCTGGCATGGGGAACTGAGCTTAGTGCTATTCTGCTTTTTCTTGAACAATGATTTAGATTCATTTTAAATAAGCCCCTTTAAACAATGACATCAGAAAAAGGAATGGACTAACTTATGGGGTGCTGAATTCTTCATCATTGGAGTATTTCAGATGGAACCTCAAATAACCTCTTGTCAGGAACTCTATAGAGACCTTCATTATTTTTGTAAGGTTTTTTCTGTTTTCCTTCACAACTCTATCTATAATTTTATACCTTGAGAGTAATGTGTTTTGTTCAGTTTTTAAAAGGTACGCTTTCTTCTTTTTGGAAATAGTATTTTCCCCCAGTTCTCTCCTCACCTAGATATTTGTGGGAATAACAACAACAACAACAACAATTTATATGGAGCTTTAAGATTCGCAAAACATTCTAAAAATATTTTCTTACTTGGTCCTCATAACAAATTTAAAATATAGATATTTTTGAAGCAGAGGTTAAGTAACTTCACCAAGATCACTTAGCTAGAAAAATCTCTGAAGAGGGATTTGAACTCAGGTCTTTATGATGTAAAACCAAGCACTCTATCATTGTTCTACACAGAAACATGCTATCTATTGAGACAAAGCAATTGTCATATATAATTGTAATTTCATTTATTCAATCAATAATTATTATTAAACATTCTATTCTGAGAATATTGCAGTTGTAGATATTAGGAGGGTTATAAAGAAAGTATAAGACAAAAGATAGCACTAAGTGATATACATGTGGTTCAGAGATGTGTGAAAATTATTATCTTTATACACTCAGAGGATAGATTCTTGTGGTCACATTCCTGTTGAGAATACATCTAGAATGTTGTGCTCAATTCTGTGTGCCATGTTTTAGGAAGGACATCAATAAATTAGAGGTAATCCAAAGGAAGAAGATCAGAATGATGAGGAGATTGAAAATCACAAGGAAGGAAATGATGATCAAAGAAAAAATCAAATTCACAAGTGTAAAATGGGGAGACATGGATAAATAGCAGGTGTTGTAAAAAAAATTGGGTTCCAATGGATTCCAAGCTCAATATGTCAGCAGTGACATCTATCTTCCAAAATAAATCCAAATAGAAATGTTGCAGATAAGCTGAATTTAAAGAGCTGAAGATTTCCAGGAATTGGTAATTCCTTTCATTAGTCCTCATCTGCAGCACTTTATTCAGTTTGGGGAACCATAGTTTAAGAATAAAAGGAATCTTCATTATATTATATCTTAAAAGAACAAGAAATCAAGATGTAATACATCTTGAAACAAGTTTTCATTTCTGGACAATTCTGTTTGTTGGGAACATTTTCTTATCATCAAACTTAATTCTGCATCTTTTAAATGCCTGTTGTTGCCCATAGTTCTACCTATGATTCCCTAAAGAATAAGTCTACACCTTATTCCAGATAACATGTCTTGAAGATAGTTATCATGTCCTCCATGTCTCTTTCCTTCTTCAAATTAAAGATACTTTATTTCTTTAGGAGAATCTAAAGAGAATGAGTAGAGTGATAAAAGGCCCTAAATCTAAGAAATCTGAGAAGCATCTGAGGGAACTAGGTATATTCAATTTTTTTTTTAGGTTTTTGATAGTAAATTTTTATTAATTTTAAATACAAAATGAGAAAAGGGGGGATTTCCATGTATATAGCAGAACATAAGAGAAGATTCAATAGAAAAAATAAATGTCAATTTCAAGAAAACCTATATAATAATACTACACATTGTTTTCAAAGCTCCCTTCTAGTTTGCTTCCTTCTAGGTTTTCTTTTGTTCTCTGATGCACACTTTTTAACTTTTTCTCCCTCCTTCTCACCACTCTGACCTAGGGAAGGCTATAAATAAATGTGAGAAGGCATATTCAGTTTAGAGAAGAGTTGTATATGGGTTGACCTAACTGCTACTGAAATTCTTTCCGACTGAAGTTCTGTGATTTTGTGATTGTGACCATTCTATGCTACCAGTCAAAAAAAAAAAAAAAAAAAAAAAAAAAAAAAAAAGGACTGGACGACCAGGACTTTTTCACAGGATGCTATATTCAGAGAACATTAACAGAATCTGTGGCTATTGTGTAGGGTAGAAGCACTTCGGCTTAACACATCATTAGGAAGAATGACTTGCTAGAAATAAGTAATTATCAGATAGGAGTCTTGGACACTTGTATCTCCCTAATCAGTCTTGCTTGCTCTGGACATTGTTTGACATGTTTTCCATGATTGGGAAATTTCTTATTTATGACTCTAAATGCTGGAACTAGTTAAAGGATCTGATGATAATTACTAGAAAGATAGAACTATGTAGGGAAGTAATTATTGCCTTAAAGTTTTTGAAAGGCTTTCACAAGGGATCAAGTAATCATTGAGTATTTATTAAGCAACTACATTATACCAGGCACCATTATAGGTGCTGAAGATGGAAAAAACATAAATAAAACAATCCCTACTGATTAGGAACTTATATTCTAAAATGAAAGAGATAAACATATTCAACAAATAAATATAAAGAGAATAGATACATACAAATACAAGGTAGTTTAGGAGAGAGGGAACTGGGGTCACCAAGAGCAGCTTGCTGTCCTTGAATTGTATCTTAAAAAATTGTAGAGGGCTGAAACTATTGAGTCAATGCCTCGAGGTCAGGACGCCCAGCACTGGAGGCTAACTACCGATTGTACAATACTCTATGGGTGTATGCTTGGAAAATGGTCCTTCCCACTATCCTGTGCTGGCTTAATGATTGTTGTATATAGAGGATTGTAGGAGGGACTAGGGGGTGGAGTAAGACTGGCCAGAGTCACATTTTGGTGGTAAATGAGGGAGAAGGGGGTCGCAGAGATTCTGCTTCCATCCTGTTCAATCCTCCATCTAAGGACCAAGAATAAAGACTAACGACTTTTGCTTATCCTGATTCTGGCTGATTCTGGGGTGTACTGGGTGCTAGCGTGGTCATCACAAAAGATGATAAGGATTCTATGAGTTGTAGTGATGAATGAATGCATTATAACTGAGTAGGAAGATAACAATTGCCAAGATATGGAGATAAGAGAATATGTTATGTTTGAGGAGCAGGGACAGAACCAGTTCACTGAAGGCAGGAGTGGGTATACTGTGACTAGAAAGATAGACTGAGTCCATGTTAGAATGGGTTTGAAAAACTCCAAACAGAAGACATTATATATGTTTGATCCTAGAAGCAAGTGGGAGTCCCTGGAATTTATTGATTAGGGAAGTTACATGAGCAAAATTGCATTTAAAGAAAATCACATTGACAAATATGTGGGGGATGATAAAGGACTAAATTGATTCTTTTGGACTCCAAGGACTAAAACTAGGCAAATTAGTGCAAATTATAGAGAGACAGATTTTGAGTCCAAGTAAGAAAGTAAATTCTTGTCAATTAGATCTTTCCAAAAGAGGGAGGGCACATAGAACAATTGGTTACATAGTGCTGGAGGTTTTATCATGCTGAATACTGAGCATTTGTCCAGGATGTTTTAAAAAGGATTTCTGTTGGATTATATTGGCCTCTAAATTATTAGATTATATAGCTTTTAACGTCTTCTCCAATGTAGATGTTTAAAGTATTAATAATAATAATAAAAACAATTTACATTTATACAATATTTACTCTTTGCCAGACACTATGCCAAGTTCTTGGTAATTATAATTTCATTTGATCTTCATTACAATAGACGGGTGCCATTCATTAGCCTTATTTACAAACTGAGGCAAACAGAATTTAAATGATTTTCCCAGGGTCACACAGCTAATAAATGTCTAAGGTTGTATTTGATTTCAGATTTTTCTGACATAGCAATGGATATGAAAAGTATCCTAAGGATTTATTCAACTTTAGGCTGCATGGAATGGAATAGAGTGGGATGAGAATTAGAATGGAGGAAAAAATCCAGCTAAATACATGATATGGCATCTTTTCCTAGTGAAAAAGTACCCAAAACCTGAAAAGATAAAAAGCTGATGTTCAGGCCCATCTTTGACATTAATTTGTTGTGTAACTGTTGGCATGTTACTTAGTCTCTCTGGGTCTTTGTGTATTCATCCATTAAATGAGAAATGTCAGATAGATGAACCTTTCTTGTTTTAAAATCTCATCGTTTCTATATTGAAATTACTAATTATCATCAGGTAATTGTTGGAGTATCTTTAACAGGAAAGAATAAGATAAAATTTGTCTTTAATGGTCATTTTATGGATTTAGGTTGAATTTCCAAATAAAAAACACAACAAACAATTGTTGAACATCTACTGTTTGTAAGCTCCTGTTTCAAAATCTAGGCCGGTAGTATAAAAGAAAAATAGGATATAATTTTTGCCTTTAAATAATATATAGTTTATTTGGCACCATAGGAGAAAAGGATCTCAGATTTAGAGCCAGAAGGAGCCAACAAGACAAATAGGTAACAGCTAAAATTTATAAAGTATTCTAGGTTATTCAGAATATTTTATTTTCTGCCTTGAAGCAGAATAAAGTGACTTGTCAAACAGACATTGTGTCTGACTGTAGATTTGAATTCAGTTCTTTCTGATTCCAAGTCCAACACTCTATTCATCCTGCCTAGTGATTGCTAAGATATATGAAGAATCAAGTATGATAGTAAATCGCTTATTTAAAGTGCCTAAAGTATTTCATTCAGAATGCTTTCTGAGTTGATCAGATGAATTCCTTTTGGCTAAATATTAGAACAGAATTTGTTATACAATTACTTTCTGTTGGTAGTAGGTTAGCACAGTGGATAAAGCACTGGGCCAACATCAGAAAGACCTCTCTTTGCTTAAGTTTCTTCAGTTGTAAAATGGAGATAATGACAGCATCTATTTTTTGAGTCTGTTGGATGATCAAATGAGGTAATACTTGTAAAAAGTGTTCAACATAGTATCTGCCACATAGTAGGCATTATATGAATGTTTATTCCTTTATTCCTCCTTGAGAGATGTACAGTAGGTGGGCAAATCTTTTTTGGAATGACATAAGGGCAAAATAATTTACAGAGAGGAGATAACATGGCGGTTTCTTGGGAGTCCATTCACACTTCTGCTTTTATTTATCCCCATGCTTTTCTCTGCACAACGACATTTTTGTTACTAGCAAAGGGGAATACAATCATTGTTCCATAGGAAACAATACTGTAATTGTTTAGTTATCAGTAGCTTTCCACACTAACATATTCACTTGACAACTGATTTATTTTCTCAAACTCTGTGCTTAGCTTTTATTTTTCCTCTTTATTTATTTATCCATTTATCTATCTATCTATCTATCATCTATCTATCTATTTATTTTTGGAAGATCTCTCTCTCTCTCTCTCTCTCTCTCTCTCTCTCTCTCTCTCTCTCTCTCTCTCTGAATCGTAACAGCTCAATTTCAGGTCCAGAGGATTCCATTCCAAAAACAAATACAGTTTGAAGCTCAGAGAAGGATTGTCTTAAAGAGGAAGGGCTTGTTGACAGTCACCCCCACTCTGTGAGAAGAAGACCTTTTTGACAGCTTTAAAAACATTTTCAAAAAGGAAGGTGCTTCAAATCATATTAGAATTGCATTTTTTCCTTAGTTAGGCCCTTTGTAGAAATGTCCATCCATTTTATAGCTTCTTT
Organism: Sarcophilus harrisii; assembly: GCF_902635505.1. NCBI lineage: Eukaryota > Metazoa > Chordata > Mammalia > Dasyuromorphia > Dasyuridae > Sarcophilus > Sarcophilus harrisii. Next base: position 80,125,220 of record NC_045430.1, on the reverse strand, counting down.
AGCAAAATTATTGATGACATGTTTAACTGCTTTAGGCAAATGGCCATAAGGGGAAAGTTGCATGTTTTATTAAAACAAATAGTAAAAACTTAAGATTTTGGTCAAAAGATAGCCCTCCCCCTTCAATATGGATCATTTTAAATATTAGTATAATCTCTATGAGGGGTATTCTGCAGAAGCTTAAACTGGTTCTCAAGATCTTATTGTTATTCACACTTTAGCAATAAGCAAATGCTAGAAATCAGGGCTTGATTTATTGTTTTGTTGATTGTACAGGTATAAGAAAGTAATGAAGAAATATTAATAATGAAGATTAAACTTAAAAATATGTGAAAAAAAACTTCCCCCCCCAGAAAGTGGGTTGTTAAATATTTACCAGCAAAGCAATAACTTTGCTCTGTATTAGTAGAAGGAGAGGGAGAAGGGAATAAACATTTATACAGAACTTATATGTCAGGAATTATACCAAGTGCTTTACAAATATAATCTTATTTGATCCTCACAATAACCCAAGCAAGGTTATTAATGTTGTTGAAGCATTTCAGTTGAGTCTTTATAGCCTCACTTGGGGTTTTCTTATTAAGGATACTTGAGTAGTTTGTCATTTCTTTCTCCAGACCATTTTACACATAAAGAACTGAGGTGAACAGAGATAAGTGACTTAATCAGGATCATAGTAAGTTTCTGAAACTGGATTTGAACTTAGGAAGCTGAGTCTTCCTGATTCTAAGTCCAACCTAGCAAGCACTCTTTCCCTTGGTCACCTGGTGGTTGCCCTTAAAAATAAAATAAGTGTGTCAATTTTCCTTTAAACAGTAGCTATTATTGTGGTGCTGTGAACTATGTATATTATATACATTTTTATTTGATTAGGCATTTTATGGCACTTGTTATTATTGTTCCATTATTTCAGTCCTGTTTGACTATTTGTGATCTCATTTGGGGATTTCTTGGGAAAGATAAGGGAATGATTTGTCATTTCCTGCTCCAGCTCATTTTATGGATGAAGAAACTGAGGCAACAAGAATAAGTGACTTTCCCAGGATCACACAGCTATTAAGTGTCTGAGGCCAGATTTGAATTCAGATGCTACAGACTCCAGCCCTAACACAATACACACTGTGCTACCTCGTTGCCACCTAAAGGATCTTATTATCTTCATTTTTTAATTGACTAAGTTAACCGGTTTCTCCATGGGTCATACAAGTAATAACTGTCTGAAGTTATTTTGGGGGAGGGGTTGGACTTTGGGAACTTTGATATTTGAACTTGGGACCATCCTGACTCCAGACTCAGTACTTTATCCACTGCACCATAAACTGTAGAGGTGAAGATGTGACCTAAGAAAAAAAACTTTGAAAAATGAATATAGATTTAAAGTACTCTATTTTGGAGGTTTTTCTAACTGCCAAAGAATGATATAAAATGAATTTAGAAATAGAATATATTTTAGTGATTCTCTCTCATCTGCTTCAATCTCCTGATTTTACAGGTAAGCTGCTGGTGACTTCCTTGAAACTCAGAAAGTTTTTCTTGATCAACAGCAGCTTTGTAATCACATATCCAAGCCTAGGATTCAGATATTCTGGTGTTGCCTGCAGAGTTTTTCTGTTATACAAGATATGTTCTCAACAAAATCAGTTTTTTAAATGCAATAGATGGTGGTAAATATGACAACTTGTGGGGAGATCAGGTAAAAAAAAAGTGGAAGAAAACAATAATGGCAGAAATATCAAAATAACCTTGATTAAAAATGGGAATAAATATATAAACCCTTTCCTTATAATGTTATATTTTATATATCTTTATTTGACATGTAATATAGAATTAGGGCTAAAATTAAATATATAGACAAAGAAAGTTACAGATAGCAATACTGACCGAGGAAAAAAAAAATGGAGACAGATATTTACATTCATCTTATACTTTTTTTTGAGACAATCTGGTTAAATAATTATTTGCTCACTGTCACAAAACTAATAAGTATCTGAAGTTAGATTTGATCTCAGATATTCTTAACTCCAGAACTGATGTTCTCTCTACCTACCTAGCTGCTCCTTCATTTTCTACTTTTGAGACATATTCTCATCTAGGGCAAGACTCTTAAATTCTCAGTTTCCTAGGAAACTCTCAGGTGTAAAATGGTGAAGGAGTTCCGGAATTTGCATGAGGAACATTCCCCTGACTTCACTGAAAAAACTGACTATTCACCGATGCTGCTTCTCTCCTTTCTCTTAAAATTCTTTGACATCATCTCCCACTTCCTCTTTCACTTCTTGTCTCTGATGTTAAGATGCCCCTCTCTTTGTCTTGGCCAAGAATTCTACAACTGTTCTGAATTCCATCTCTTACTATCTTCAGAAGATCACATTCTAAATGATCCCCACCCTCCATCTTTAATCTTCAACTATTGATCTACTAGTTCTTTCTCCACTGAACACACATACACACACACACAAACCCCCCCTTTTTTTCTTCCCAATTAGGAGATACAAAATTAGGTGTCAGGGCATTGAGAAAACATATATGCATGCATTCTCATACATGCACACACACACACACACACACACACACACACACTCACACACACACCCCAGATAGTCCTTTTTCTTTCTTTCTTTTTTTTTTTTTTTTGCCTTATTTCAGCTTGTTAAAATTAGCATCCGTTTTAATGCATACATTTTCATTCTCTTAAATACTGCATCTGAGGGAATTATTCTTACTGCTTATAAACACTTATGGTTGACCCTATCCTTGTATTACTTTGAATCACCTTTGTTCACAGGATGAGAACATGGTACAGTTCTGGAATCTATACAGGATACTGCGACCTTTCCTAGTGTAGGACTAGGATCCCAACTCCACTCCTCACCCTGAACCTACCTTGTTATTACAGAGATTTCTCTTCCTAATTGGCTGCATAATCTTATGCTATTCATATGTTTAATAACTACAATACTACAGGAAGAATTAGCTGTGAATCTGAAAATTTAAATCTGCTTCATCAGATCAGGAGCAGTTTACACTTACATATATTGTCTCCCTCAAAAGCAAAGAAACTCCTTGAGAGTAGGGATTTTTAAAATATTTGTATTTTAATTGCCTATATTTAATCCAATGCCTCTAACAAAGGATTCTATCAGTTTTGTTGTTGTTGTTGTTGTTGGCTGTGTAAATTATTTCCTCATCTTTTAGCAAACAGATTACAAAAACAAAATTGCAATTCTGAATAAATGAAAAAAAATTAAAGTAACACATAATAAAACATATTTTCTCAGTTCCAGGCAGAAAAAATGAACCACATTGCTACATAGTCTTCAAGTATCACTAAATCAAATGTTTTGTGCTTTAAAAAAATTTTTTTTTCATAATCTGGATTGGGTACTGTAAAAATAAAAGACATCAATAAAACAGTTTTTAAAAGCAACAGGAAAATGAAAATCATAAACACCATATAAATGTTACCTACTTTATTTAGAAAGTATTTGTGAAACTTTGAACAGAATAGCATAATGGACAAAAGCTACATTTGGTATCATAGTAAATGTGTCTCTGTCCAAGCACTGCTGCTACTTGGATGATCTTGGTCAAGTCAATGAATCAACAAACATTTATTAAGCAACTGCTACCCTACTCTACTGAGTTTTAAGGATACAAACACAAAGAAGTGACTCTCAAGGGGTACTGTATTCCATATAGGGAAATACTAAATAAATATCTAAATGTACATAGAATAACTGTATGGAGAATACTTGTCAAATCAATATGTGGGAACTAAATACAAAATAATCATCAAGGGAAGGCACGAGAGGCTAAGAATAAACTTCTAACAGAATCTTGCTTCTTCCTTCTTCTGGTCATGTTTAATAAGTCCATGACAGGTATGGTTCAAATAATAAATATTTTGAGATATCTGCTGTTAACTTATTTCAGGTGAGTCAATGGACACTCATTCTAAGATAATGGCCATGTGCTTATCTTGAAGCAGTTAACATATCATGCAGTACATGCAGTAAGACTTTATACCAATTGGAAAGATAACTGAAAAGCCTTTTCCAAGGACAACCTAATGGTGTTCTTGAAACTATTAACTTGATAGACATTTCATTCCAAGCTTCCCTCATTGTCTGTCACCACCTGCAACAGCATCTAAGTGCTCTTGAAATTTTCCAAACTCTGAAACATGAGTCCAAATGTTGAAAGATGCTATCAGAATCCAGATCTATTATATGAAAAACTTTTGTGTCAGATCAATTCATTCAATATTTGAAGAATATCAGCTGGGTCCTTCTTCCATCTGTGAAGAATTAAATGCTTTTATACTTTTGTAGACAATTTTTATGAGTTGTTAGGGTCAGAAAAAACAACTTACCTCATGGCCAAATGTTTTGTAGTGAGATCTCTGAATTTAGGTTTTCCTTAGACAATAAATAGACACTTCTTTGTGTGAGTTCTCTCTAGTTTCATAGGAATTGCTATAACTTGGTTGTAGACTTCAGGGACTCACTATTTACCATCATTTTCCAAAATGGTGTCAAAGGAAGCTTTAATTACAAGTTCTTTTTTGAACCAGTTTTAATATGGCAGAATTGGTATAACTAATCCCTGCACTTTAAATAAATAGTTGGGCTTCAGTTTTCCTTTTTAAAGAGAATTAATGACATCATGGGGTGATTCTTGACTTGCAAATGAATTAAATGAAGCAGAGTTGTATAGTCATCAAAACTCAATCTTTCTTCCAAAGTCATTGAATTCTAGTAGCAAGGCAAAAGGCAAGATGATTGGTGATGACTTGGATACAGTGGATAATCCTGGTGTCTTCTATGTTGGACCAAGCTCTAAGTATCTCACAGCATCTGCTTCAATTGCTGTTATAGCTATAGGAAAAATGTTCTCATTTACCCATCCCACTGGGTTAAATTTTCACTGCTTGAGATAGACTTCTTCCTAATTCATTGAGTTATTTGATATCTATCAGTTATCCTCAACCTGATTTAGCCTGTCTTTCAAGATATTCTTACCTAGGTATAACCATTGCTCAGGCTATGTCTCTTTGGAACCATAGGTGAGAGTTGAGTGACAGCTGAACACCAAAGGTAAATGAATAGCCTTGAAAAGGGCTGGACAAACTGCATGCCAAAAATGCTAGCCCTCGAATACTCCCCAGATTGGCACAACTAGGTGGTATAGTGGATAGACCACCCACCTTGGAGTCAGGAATACCTTAATTCAAATCTAGCTTCAATTACTTACTAGCTCTGTGCTTCTGGGGAAGTCACTTAACCTGGTTTATCTCAATTTCCTCAACTGTGAAATGAACTGGAGAAAGAAGTAGTAAACAACTTTTCTATCTCATTAATATAGTGAAGGAATTGGAATAGATTTCTTCTGCCTCTTTTGTCTATGATCCTATGTGCAAAAATTTACTGTGCAAAGCACTGGAAGAATTTTTTTTAATGTGAATTGATGTTCAAAAACTAAGTGTCAGAACATTTCAAGTCTTCTATGACACAGAACTGGAATAAACCCTGGCTAAATTGTTCCAAATTTGGGTTAATGCCTGATCAAAATAAGCCAAAACTCCCAAGATAAGCAGCTGTGGTTAGTGAGGTATGTGTTTCTTCTCAAATATTTGTCAGAATTCAAAGCCAACCATTGTGCCCATTTTGCAAGCAATCTTGTCCTATTTTCTTGTTCAGTTACTGCAGTGTAAAAGATGACAAGCTTACTTTGACAGGGGTTTAATTAGTTTCCATATGTGATCTGTTTGTGCTGTGTGTCTCCAAATTTTTCTTTCTATGTGGAAAAAAAAGACCACTTAAGCTTTTTCAATTATTTACCTGTGAGTTCTAATGGACCCCAAACAGATGGCTTTGATGTTTTTTTGTTTTTGTTTTTATTTGTTTCTGATATTTAAAACAACAACAGAATCTCTTTTCCCTCCCCAACCCCCCACTCCCTGTCCCCTAACTGCAGCCAGGAAATACTGTGTTCTCAGTCATTTACATATACTATTTTTGTCCTGAGCAATTGTATTAAAAGAAAAACAAAGATAGACAGGAGGTCAGCTGAAGGATTTTTTTGGATGTTACACTCAATTATAAGCAATGACTGAAATGAATTTAAAATTGTCTTTCCTGAAGGGTGAATGTGTTCTCTTCACTGATATCTGACAGGGCAATACTTAAAGTATCTCTCCAATATAAACTGGGTTTCCATTTTAAGAAATGATGTTTGATTCTAGATTATATCTAGTTTTCATAAGAGCACTCTAAAAACAAACAATTCTGGGATGAACAAATTGAATGTTTTCTTCCTAAATACAGTAGAGATTTTGCTGGTGAGGACACATTTTGGTGGGTGTTGAGGGATCAATTCTTAGTATATTTGGATGAGTCTTAGAAAACATCATCAATATTGCTATCTACTTCTTCCCTCAGAAAAGGAAACTGAGAGTGTATCACTAACTACTGATTCATAATATCATCTCAATAACTACTTTCCAAGATCGAAAGAATCTTTATGAAAATACCCTATGCATGTCTCAAGGGCATTGTTGATGAAGGCTTGAGAAGTGAATAGGCAGACTTTCAAAAATCACATTCATAACATATTGCACTTTTATAGTCACATTGACCTAATGGTGAAAGAGTAAGAAAATAAAACATCTTGTTGAGACATTGACTCTGAAGTCAGAAACCTGAGTTCAAATCTGGAGTGTAACACCACTTTTTCTTGGTAGAGAAATTTTACTGAATTTTCTGAACTAGTAGTGGTGATGTGATTTGCTCAGGATTACACAAGTAGTAAGTATCAGAAACAGAATTTTTATACAGGTCTTCCTGATTTCAAACCAATCTCTCTATCCACTATATATATTTCTCTCTATTCTTTTTTTTCTTTTATGGAGGCAATTGGGGTAAGTGATATGCCCAGAGTTATACATCTAGGAAGTATTAATTGTCTTCCGCTGCATTTGAACTCAGATCCTCCTGATATCAGAACCAGTGCACCATCCACTGTCTAATCTAGCTGCCTTATTTCTCTCCATTCTTTATATGTATTATCTGTTTAGTAAATATTTTTTGAATTAATTAGTAATAATAATGACAATATTTAACATTTAAAGAGTACATAAAACTTTTCTACATCACTGTATGCCCAGCACTGTGTCAAGTGCCTTACAAATATTATCCCTTTGATCCACAAAATAATTTTGCTGTTATTATCTTCATGAAGAAATCAAGTCAATTGAACATTAATCAACTTGCTCAGTCACTGAGACTAGATTGAAACTGACTTGAGGCTCTTTGTTCATAAAATCCAACTTACTCCATTTCTGTCCTTCACCATTATGCTTTGATTTAGAATTTGTGTTAAATATCTTTAAATTTAAATAATTAAATTAAATTAAATTCATAAATGTAATTCTCTGTGAACAAACTCATGTTCACAAATCACACTTTTAGCATTGAAAAAAAATAATTACACATTTTGCAATATATATATCATATATGGGGGTGGGAGGAAGGGAAGGAAAGAGAAAGAAAAAGAGGGAGGGAGGGAGGGACAGAGAAAGAGAGTGTACTAGAAAAAATGCTGAGTTTAACAAATATATGAGCATATGCAGACACATATACATGTACACACATATATGTGTATATGTATTCTTATATATTGACACATATACAAAAACAAATCTTTTAGATTTAATAAGTATATGTGCATGTATACACACACACACACACACACACTTCTCAGATATACATACTTTTCAAACCTTAAAGCACTACATAAATATCATTAGATTTGGCTATGTACTGTTACCATATTGTGTTGTAAAGAAATGGTCATACCATAAAATAAAATATCAGATATATTGTGATGATCCTGAAAATCCTCTAAACTATAGCATTTTATTTTACACAAATATAGTTTTACTCATAAGCTTATGTTATATAATTCTAATTCATTCATATATACTTTTTTCCTGTCTCTTTAATTTGTTTTATAAACTCTTTTTGGGAAGGATATATGTCATCTGTTTCTTGGCAACGATAATTCAAGTAATTTCCTTTGTGTACAGAGAAAAGTGTTACTTAGACAAAGTCCCTGACCTCTTGCATCTTAGCATTTGATAGAGACAAACAATGCTTACATAAAAGCATAAGGATGAGAAGGAAATCATGAGAAAGGAGAGGGGACAGGAAGATGGGACAAATAACATTTTAAACTAGAAGATCTGGAAATGCTTAATGATGAAGAGAGAATTTCAACAGTCTTTTACTTCTCTCCAGGCTATACTCCCAACTTCTTCTGTACTCCAGAAACATCTTCAAGCTAAAGCTCACTCTAGTCTTGGGATTTACACATTGAAAGTAACCTCCACATCTGGTATTTCTCCCTCTGTTTGGATAGCTTCCTTCAGAACCTCCATTTAACAAAGACCTGGCTAGGTTTTCCTTTTCAAGATTTTCTCTAAATGTTCATTTCCACATGCCCCTCATTAGATAGCTTCACCTTTTCCTCTTCCCACTCCATTTCCCTACTACTCCATTAGAATATAAGCTTCTTGAGGTCAGGAACTTGTTTTTCTTTCCCAGTGTTCAGTACAGGATTGACAGGATTGAATTTCAACAGATAAAGGCTAAGGAGAATCTGATTTAAATGTAGGTGAGAATATCTGAATAAAGGCAGGGAGAGGGAAAAACATGAAAAATGTACTCATAAACTTGACTAAAACTTTCAGGAAAATATATGAGGTACCTCTAAGGCATCATCAGATAAATAAAGTTTGGAATGACAAGTTTTTATTTAGGGAGCAAAAGGAAATCATTGAAGGGTTTTGAGCTGAGGAGTGATACTAATAAAATTGTTGCATGTCGAAGATTAATCTGGCAGCAGCATGAAGTATGGATTAGAATGGGCACTAATATTAGTGGAGGGGACTAGTGCAATGGTCTCTGCAGGGGTTGATGAGGGCCTGAATTCAGTGGTAGCAGTAGAAATAGAAAAGAGAAAACAGATGGAAGTGTGACTATTTCCCTGAACCTAGTGGTCAGGAAGTATTTTTGATTGATTGATTCTGAAAGGGCCTCTTGGCAAGGGAGCTCAGACTTTCTCCATTTACAGAAGTTATCTACACTTTGCTGTTTTGGATGGAATAATGCAGTAGACAGAGGTTATGTTTAACTTCCTAAGCACCTTTCCTTCAGCCTCCAATACTTCAAACACCATGATACTAGTTTTACTTGCTTTGAACAACCTGTGTCTTCTCCCTATCCCTGTCCCTATCCCTCTGTTCCCCCCACTCTGCCTTCTTTCTCTCTGTCTCTCTTCCCCTCTCCTTCTTTTTCTCCCTTTCTTTCTCTCTCCCTCCCCTTCCCTCCTCTATTTCTCCTTTTCTTTCTCTTTTTCCCTCTCCTTTCCTCTCCATCCTTCCTTCCCCACCCCTCTGTCTGTCTGTGTCTCTTTCAAAGTTCATCAAATCCAGTTAACACTTGATTCCATAAGTCTCTACAAAGACGACTGAAAGATTAATCCACACTAACAAGCATGGGTTATAGCAACTTAATATGTTGCCACTCCTAGGAAATTTACATTTTAAAAGAAAACTCTTAGAGATACAAATGATTATCCTGAAGAAATGACTAATGGTAGACTTAAATTGTTGTTTTAATCCTTTCTTTTGAAGAGGACCAATGGCATCATGGGGTGATGTTTTGATTTATAAATGAATTGGATTTAAAGTGAAGCAGAATTGAACAAAATCATGAGATTCACTCTCTCTTCCAGAATCATCCAAGTCCTACAACAAGACAAAAGTCAGTAAAACTAGCAATGGCTTGGGATTAGGATGATCTTGTGGTCTTCCATGTCTGACCAAGACGAAACTCCTGTTTCAGTCACCTTTATGTTCATTGGAACAAATTATTTCTTATCTGTCCATTCCTCTAGAGAAGGATGCACATGTTTTTTTTTACTGATGGGTCTGAAGGCTTTCTATGACCTTCAATCTAGTTTAGCCTATGTGGTAAGAATGCTACAACTTCTTAGATCGACAGATAAGTGTTGAGGGATAGGTGGATCTCAAAAGTAGACTAGCATCACTTAAAAGAACTCAGAAAGTACTTAGCTCAGAGGCTCTAGTGTTCCCTGAACATTCTATCTTTAACTTCCCACATCTCCTTCCTTGACTTCCTGCTTCCTTTGTTACTTGGAACTGAGAGTTTTCTTGTTATTGCCTGTTTCCCCAGCCCGTCTAATACACTAAACATCATGACAATAGTTTCACATGCCTGGAGACTGCCTCTTTTCTCTTTCTTTTGTTTAAAACTCATCTAATCCTGTCGGCACTTCATCCCTAAAGATTTTGCTAGGTGGAAATTTACATTTCCAAAGATGACTCTTGGAGATACCAAGAATCAATCTAAAGAAATGACTTCTGATTTAAGTACTAACTAGGGAACTAACTTACAGGGATGCTTTTTAGATACAAGGGATTTTTAGTTACTAATGAACACCAAATAATCACTATGTATTTATTAAGTATTTAGTATATTCCAAATATTGTTCTAGGCAGTTGTGCAAGGAAAGCATGAGAGAGAAAGAGAGAGACAAAGACAGACAGAGCAATAGACTAAGAGAATGAGAGAGACAGTGAGAAATAGAGATAGAGAAAGAAAGAAAGGAAGGGTAGAAGGGAAGAAAGAAAGCAAGAATGGATAGAAGGAAAGAAGGAATAAAGAAGTATAATGTTCAGGCTAGCTTTCTGGAGTTCCTTCAGATAGGCCTTGGTCTCAGCAGGATAGACATCATGAGAATGGTCAAGAATAGTCTAGATTCTTTATTTTGGCCCAGTCTTCATATTAGTGCAGGAAGCAGAAGAGCCACCATGACGATGATCAAAGATAGAATGTCTGTGGCTAACTGTGTCCTCAGTTTAAATACCTTTTTACAATTACATCAATTGTAAAACTATTACATCACCATGCTAAGTACTAACTATATGTAAATTAGATAACTATTGTCTTATAAATTCCACTGAGTTAACACCTTGTTTCAAGTATACTTCTTTCAAGTATACTTCTCCAAAGGTCTGCCCTTTACACTTAGTACTTAGTATGGTGATGTAATGGTTCTCTAATTTCACACATAATCAGTATGCTGTAATGATGTAATTACAATAAGATATATAAGGGCTAAGAAGGACTGGAAGATAGATATTCTATCTTTGACCAACCTCATGATGGCTCTCATGCCTCCTGCACTAAGATCAGACTGCTGACAGAATTCTGCCAGAGGAGACTGGGTCAAACTATGACAGACACAAACTCTGAAGGAGATAATAACGACTTTGGACTTTATTCCTGACTATTCTTGTGGTGACGATTTTGCTGAAACCAAGACCCATTCAGAGGACTTCCAGAAAGCTAGTCAGAACATTACAACTAAGTGTATATGTAAACTAGAGAACCATTATCTCATCAATTCCACTGAGTTAACACCTTGTTACTTCTCCAGAATTCCAGCTCTCTACAAAAAAGGAAAGAAAGAAAAAAGCATAGAAGGAAGAAAGAAGGAAGAAAGGAAGGAAAAAAGGAAGGAAGGAAGGAAATAAGGGAGGAAGGAAGGAAGAAAAAAGAAACATGGAAAAGTAATTCAGAAAGAGGAGTAAGATTTGGTTAGCTAACTACACTGAGATGAGAGATAAAAAGTTCAGTCCTGGGTAAACTGTATTAGACTAGTATTAGAAGGAAATGTGGGACTTGGATATCTTATAGCATTAACAAAACCATTTTATTCAAAAATAGAATGAAAAGAATCAAACACTGACCAATGCAATCCCTTTTTATAATTTCCAATTCCCCATTGGATTTTACTTGTTACAATAGTGTTTTGACTCATATGGCAGTGGGAAATGTCTCTCAAACCTCAGTACTCATAATTTAGGAACTGAGATTTTATGCTATAGATAGATAATAACAACCCCAATTCAAGCCTTAATCTCTGGACTTTCTTAGATAGTTCCAAGGACAATATCATTGACTTTTAAGAAAATTAATTATATATATATATATATATATATATATATATATATATATATATGGTGAGTTTCCAGTGACAGAAGATGAACTTCCTGTCATAATTCCTGGATTAATTAGAAGTAGTAGTGGCCCTTACCAAAGTGTATCCCTTAATAGCAAGAACCTAAAGGTTTTCTAGCAGATTTTTAATCACTTAAATAGTTTTAGGACCATTACTAATAACCTTTTCTCCATGTTTGCAAGTTACCTGGTAAAGATGTTATTAGAAGAGAAGATTGATATAGGTCAAAAACAGAAAGAGATTTTAAAAAGAAAGGAAAAAATGTAACATATTAAATGGGTATAATATCATGATAACTACATACAAAGGATAACTAATACCATAAATTCCAGGATTCAGTTTCACCCTTAGGAATGATAATATCCTGGATCTTAAATTTCTGATTCATGCGACAAGTAAGATACAGGAGTTGTGGGGTGAGGCAGAGAAAATCATCAATGCTGGTTTAATATGTGACCCTCTTCAAAGCACAAATCTTCCACTTTTTTGCTAACAAAAATATAAATTTATCTTCTTTTGGAAGGTGACTAATTACTTTTAATTGGTCTGATCAGTTAGAGCCACAATGAAGGGAGAAATGAAATCCTTATAACTAACAATAGTTGTAGTGATATAATCAACTTACTGTTGATTAAGAAGCACAGGTCTAAGAACATGAGAACCACAGAGAAAATAATGATACTTCTGGAACAATCACTCATCTTTATCAGGTTTCAAGGTCATATATTTTAAAGTACTTAATAGATCATAATCCTCTTGCATGCAACCTGTTCTGGGCCCTAAGTCCATAACATTTACCTCATAACACTATACTATTCAGTGATCTCTATTGCAGTAGGGGAAGTAATGCTAAATAATTGCACTTTTATATGTCACTGCTGAAAAGCTATCCTCTTCTACAGAGATTGGTCAAGGACCTCCTCACTTTGATTTGGAGGGATAATATGAGATAATTTCATCTATAAGAACAGTTCCCAATTTATCTGTTATGCCACATTGATGAGGTCAGTAATGGCCTGAGCAATCAACAAAATGTTTTATTTAGATCCCTGTGGATCATTGTAACTTTCACATGCCATTTTTCTTTCTTACTGTCCAAATAGGATTAAGGTAAGTAAATGCACTACAACTAAAAACTATGATATTATTGATTTCCATCACTAAAAAAATTGATCACAGAAAAAAATTGATCACCTGTCCTGGAATTTGGTGGTGTTTTATTTTAAGTCAATGAGATGGTTGGGGAACTTTAATTTGATTATTTTCACAATAATTTGAAAGTCAGCTATAAGTGCCAATTTAGGCACTTATTCTCAAAAGATCATGATTTTTATTCCCATAATACAATTACCTTAAGTGAGCATCACATTGTGACTTAGACTAAACTTTTCCATCTTTGTCTTAGCAAGAATGTCTCTTTCTAGAATACAGGTACTCTAATTATCAAAAATCTTGTTGAAAAATTATATTTCAATCTGCATTAAAATTGAATTCTGAATTACAATCTTTCTCTGAAGAGTTAAGTCATTTCATAACTGATCATCATACAATATTGCTGCTACTGTATAATACAATTGTTTTTCTGGTTCTGCTCACTTCATTTTGCATTAATCCATATAAGGCTTTCTAGTATTTTTGAAACCATCTTGCTCATCATTTCTTGTAATACAATGGTACTTTAATCATAACTGTATACTATAATCTTGTCAAAAAAATTCCCAAATTACTTTTCAGAATAGTTAGATCAACACTAACATTTCATTAGTTTCTGAATTTTCCCATATCCTCTCCAAAATTGGTCAGTTTTCATTCTGTCATATTAGCCAATCTGATGTGTGAGGTGACGTCTTGGAATTGTTTTAGGCATTTCTCTAAACAATAGTGATTTAGAGCATTTCTTTTCAAATTTTTTCAGATGAATATAGGTAGCCTTGATTTCTTCATCTGAAAATTGTCTTTTCATATGCTACGAGAATTTGTCAATGCAGAATGACCCATACTTTTTAAAAATAAATTTTAATCAGTACTTTATATATTTCAGAAATTATACCTTTATCAGAGAGAATTGTTTTAATTCCCCCCCTCCCAATTTCCTGCCTTTCTTCTGATATTGTTTGCATTGGTGTTGTTTGTAGAAAACTTTATAATTTATTAAAGTCAAAATTATCCATTTTATATCTTGTGATTCCCTCTATCTCTTATTTGGTTGTGAATACTTCCCTTATCCAGAGATCTGACAAGAAAAATTAATATGTTTCCTTAATTAGCTTATGATATCATACTTTATATCTAAATCATGTACTCATTTTGACCATATCATTATATATGGCATAACCTGTTAGTTTATATCTCATTTCTGACAAACTGTTTTCCAATTTTTCCCAGGAGTTTTTGTCAAATAGTGAATTCTTCTCCCAAATGATAGTGTTTTTTTAGTCCGTCAAGAACTTAGATTTCTATGGTCATTTATGACTGTGTATTGTGTACCTAATTTATTTCATTAATCCAACACTTTATTTCTTAGCCAGGACAAGATTGTTTTCATGATTATAAATTTGTAATATAGTTTGAGATCTGGTGCTATTTTCTAGTTCTTGTTATTGTTGTTTTCCATTGATCTTGATAAATATTGAAAATGTCATCCATATCCAGAGAAATAACTCTTGAGTCTGAATGCACATTGAAGCATACTATTTTTACTTTTTATTGTTTTTTCCTTTCTTATGGTTTTTCCTTTTGCTCTGATTCTTCTTTCACTATATTACTAATGTGGAAAGATGCTTAATATGACTGTACTTATATAACTGATATCAGAGTGATTGTCCTGTTGGAGAAGGGTTAGGGGAGGAAAGGAGAAAAAATGGAAATAAAAATCTTATGAAAGTAAATGTCAAAAACAAATTTCAAAAAGAAAGCAAATACTAACAAAAAAGCCTTTTCTGTATCTATGGAAATAATCATATGCCTTTTTTTCCCTTTTGTTATTGATATGGTCAATTATGCTGAAAGTTATTTTTGCATTGACCAACCCTGCATTTCTGGTATAAATTTGATCTGGTCATAGTGTATGATCTTTGTAATATTATTATTGTAATTTGTTTGCTAGTATTTTATTTAAACTTTTTGCATCAATATCTAATAGGGAAATCGCTCTATAATTTTCTTTTTCTGTTTTTGTTTCTTTTCCTGCATTAGATGTCAGCACCATGTTTTTCTCATAAAAACAAATTTGTATTCTGGAGATAAATTTGGAAATATGCTTAAAAAGCTATCAAACTTTGCATAACTCTTTAACTTCTATTGGGATTAAATCCCAAAGAGATCTTAAAGGAGGGAAAGGGACCCATATATGCAAAAATATTTGTAACAGTCCTTATTGTAGTGCCTGGAAACTGGAAACTGAATGGATGCCCATCAATGGGAGAATGGCTGAATAAATTATGGCATATGAATATTATGGAATACTATTGTTCTGTAAGAAACAACCAGCAGGATGATTTCAGAGAGGTCTGGAAAGACTTACATGAACTGATGCTAAGTGAAATGAGCAGAACCAGGAGAACATTATACATGACAAAAGACTATATGATGATCAATTTTGATGAACATGGGTTTCTTCAACAATGAGATGATTCAAACCTGCTCCAATTGTTCAGTGATGAAGAGAGCCATATATACCCAGAGAGAGAACTGTAGGAACTGAGTGTGGACCACCACATAGCATTTTCACTCTTTCTGTGGATTTTTGCTTGCATTTTGTTTTTTTTTTCCCTTCAGGTTTATTTTTCCTTCTTGATTCCATTTTTCTTGTGAATCAAGATAACTGTATAAATATGTATACATATATTAGATTTAACATATATTTTAACATATTTAACATGTATTGGGCTGCCTGCCATCTGGGGAAGGAGGGAACATTTGGAGCAGAAAGTTTTGCAACGGTCAATGTTGAAAAATTGCCCACGAATATGTTTTGTAAATGCAAAACTTTAATAAAAATTTTAAAATGTCAAATTAGTAGGACTTTTGGGTCCATTTTTCTAAATAGTTTATATAATATTGGAATTAACAATTCTTTAAATGTTTGGTAGGATTCTCTTGTGATTGCATGTAGTCCTGGAGACGTTTTTTGAAAGCTCATTTAAGTCATGTGTTTTTTTTTTTCTTCTAAGATACATTTATTTAAGTATTCTATTTCCTCTTTTGTTATTCTGGGAAATTTTCTTTTTGGTAAATATCTATTTTACTTATATTTTCAGATCCATTGGCATATAATTAGGTAAAATAGCTCCTAATAATCACTTTAATTTTTTTTCATCAATGATGAATTCATCCATTTTAATTTTTGATGTTGATAATTTAGCTTTCTTTTTTCTTTCTTTTTACATTTCAAATTAATTAAGTGTTATTTATTGACTTAAAGTCAGGAAAGGTAAAACACAGAGATAAAAGTAGCCATAGATTCATAGTTTATTGGAGGCCAGATGGAATATAGGGAAGCCTCCCCTTCCCCATACTTTACTTGGAACCAGCTCTAAGTACTTCTTTGTTTCATAGCCAAAAAAGTAATGAGGAAGTTGGAGACATGTTTCTCCTCTTTTGAAAATCCACTGAGTTCCGTCTCAGCAATCAATTAAAAATATTTATTATCTCCCATTTTAAATATCTCAATATTTAACTCTTCTTACTTAGCAGACCAATTAGAGGAAGGAATCTTCATCATTACTCAGAAATTTCTAAGGATGAATATTATGAATAATTCCATGCTGATTATAGACTTCCCTACTTTCCTCTTCATCTTATCCCCAAGCTCTCAAATAAGGATTGGAACTATATAGATATAGATAAATAGTCATATAATATAAATCCTATTTAATAATGAAAGCTCATATTTATTTTTGCTTTACATTTCTATCACAAAAAGCCTTCCTAAAAAGATATTATTTGTAAATAAAATTATCTTCATTTTGCAGATGAGACAACAGAGTCTTATAGACATTGAAATTCAAAAGCTCATAACATCAGAGCAAAGGTTTAAATCAAAGTTCTTTTCATCCAAATCCAGTATTTTATTACTGTGCCATGATACATTCAGATTTTCCCAAGAGTATTTGCAGATGAAACTAGGACAGTAGATAGATGTGATATGGAACAGATACAGATACAAGGGCTCTGGGGTACTACAGTTGCCCATGTCTTAAAAGATCACTACAAGGGATTAAATCAAAATCCTGAAGGCATAGCACAACCCCTGATGGAACATTTTGGTTATGCATCTGTCATCTCTTGTTATCACTATGTGAAAAGCCCATTATATAATACTTGATGTCATCAACTCCAAACCAAAATGAGATACTTCATTGTTTCTTTTTTATTTGTGTGTATAAGAGAGAAAGAGACAGAGGGAGAGAAACAGAACGAGAGAGACAGAAGGAGACAGAGAGACAGAGACAGAGAGACAAGAGACAGAAACAGAAAGAAACCTAGACAAAGACCTAGAGAGAGACAGAGAAGAAGAAAGAGATGCTCATTTTTAATCAGCAGGGGTTCTTCTTCTCTTATTGTCATATAGTAACTTAAGTAGAAATTTACATAAATAAATAAGTAAATCTAAAATTAATACAAAGTAATTGGGGAATAAGATATGCTAATATCAGCTGTTAGAATCAGGTGACTCCCTGTGGAACTGTCACTTGAGGGGAGTTTTGAATGAAACAAATCTACAAGAAAGAGGTGAGAAGAGATTTCATACTAAGCATGGGAAAAAATAGTTGAAAAGTTCAGAGATAGGAGATGGAATGTCATGGGTGAAGAGTACCAAGAAGGTCAGCTTGGCTGAATCACAGAGTGCAAAAGGGACTAATATATAATATGACTAGATAAATAGATTGGATCCATTATGTTAAGAACTTTAAAAGTTAAACAGAGAAATTTAATTGGAATCTTAATCATTTTTACCTTCTCATGCCCATTATTTCAAGTGTATTAAGCTTTTTACAAAATTTGATGTATATAGTTTTCATAGAAAAGCAGGACACATATATTAAAATGAACAAATAAAACACAAACCTCTGTTATTTGGAATTCTGTCATGTATACTTGTTATATTTGAAGGTTGGTAATAGAAATAATGGTTAGTCAAAAACTTACACCTTATTTAATAACACAACATCTGTTTCCCCCACAAAATCTAAAAAAAAGTAGCAAGAATTATTTATTCACATACTAATATAGCAAAGAAAAGCAGAATATTGGCAGTGTTTCTTTACTAAAGTCCTGTATTGTTGTCTTATCCTGGGGTGGAGGTGACCCTGGGTAGTTGAAGGCTGTATCAGCAGAGCATAAGCAGGACCTAGAAGTTGGAAAGATTTCAAGTTAAGTCCAGAGACAGACTCTGTGTTTATCCTCTGAGAATTAAACAAATAATCTTATCACTGGGAAGGTGACTGCATTTTTTCTCAGCCACAAAAACTCACAAAGACTTTCTCCAAAGACATGGAAGAATTGCCACCAAGATGGGGAGTATCAGACTTATGATATTGCAGATCCTTGAAGCAGCAATATTTTGATGTCCCAGTCGCAGGGGTCCTCAAACTATGGCCTGCGGGCCAGATGCAGCAGCTGAGGGCGATTATCCCCCTCACCCAAGGCTATGAAGTTTCTTTATTTAAAGGCCCACAAAACAAAGTTTTTGTTTTTACTATAGTCCGGCCCTCCATCAGTCTGAGGGACAGTGAACTGGCCCTGTATTTAAAAAGTTTGAGGACCCCTGGATTGGACTTGGAATTAGAAAAACCCATGTTCAACTCTTGCCTCAGAAGCTTCCTAGCCTTATGAATCTGGACAAGGGCAATTCAACTTAACCTCTCAGACTTTTTCCTTAAACTTAAAATGAGGACAATAGTAGTACCTAATTTACAGGGTTGTTGTGAGGATTAAACAAAATAACATTTGGAAGCACCTTTAATTATTATATAAATGCCAGGTATGACAATAATGATGGTGATGGAAACAACTAGTAGTACTGAATGAAGATTAAATATTGGTGAAAAGTAAAACATAGACTTTTTTCTACTTCATCTTGGATTTTTGTTTTTAAATTAATAGTATTTTATTTTTCCAAATATGTGAAAAGATAGTTTTCAACATTCACCTTTTCCAAACCTTGTGTTTTAATTTTTTCTTTCTCTCCTATCCCTCTGCTAATAAATAGCAAGCAATTCAATATATGATAAACATGTTCAATTCTCCTAGGCATATTTCCATATTCATTATGCTGCACAAGAAAAATCAGATCAAAGGGGGGAAAATAACATGAGGCAAAAAAAGCAAGACAAAACCCAACAAAAATAAGGTGAAAATACTATGCTTTGATCCACATACCATCTCTACAATTCTCTTTGGATATGGACAGCTCTTTCCATCACAAGTTTTTTGGTATTAGCATATAATTAAAAATAATTATATGTTGGAATATTTACAAAGTGTTAAGCCATTAGAGTTGATAGAGACAATAATTATCTGATTTAGCATGGTTCATTATGATTGATTTGATCTTAGAAGAAGTTATTTTGGGCCAGAACTTGAAACAAGGTACTAAGTACAACTGATGGAAACAATGCTTGTGTTGACACCTTTAGAAAGCTCATAAGTATCTAAGTACTCAATGGAGTTCACACGTTTGGGAGAGTTCAGGGTTTAGAAAGAGATACCTGAATTCACACTTCCCTTAGGGCCTGAGAGCACTCTGGGAGATAACCCAGAATCCCTCTCTCTCCGGAAGGCAGAGTTAACCTTTGGGAGATGATATATATACAGGAAGCTCTTAGAGCTTGAATTAGTTACTTGAGGGAGTTTTTCTTGGGAGCATTCCCAGGAGTCCAAGAGGAGCACTCTGCAAGAAAGCCTACAAGCCCTATCTTCGAGGAAAGAGAGATTCATCATATCTTCTACCTTGGTGCTGGCTGGAGTCGGAAGGACAAACCTTTGGATTTGGAGACATTCGGGAGGAGGCTCTTAGAACCAAGTGGAGAGATAGGTCTCTGGGCTAACTGGGCTATATTGAAGGACACAATAAAAGATCTGAACTCTTATCATCTGGCTGTGTTTTGGAAAAAGAACACCCAACAATTATATATTTAATACACTTAACTTTATACATCATGTTGGGAGAGAAAAATCAGATCAAAAGGGAAAAACCATGCGAGAGGAAAAAAAGAGAAAAAAGAGCTTAACATAGCATGGTTAATTTCCATTCAATCTCCAGAGTTCCTTTTCTGGAGATAGATGGAATTTTCTATCCAAAGTCTTTGGGGAATGCTATGTATCACTGAACCACTAAGAACCAAGTCTTTCATAGTTGATCATAGCATATTCTTACTGTTTTATGTGCAATATGTTCCTGGTTCTGTTTATTTTGCTCAGTATCAGTTCATGTAAATCTTTCCAGGCCTTTTAAAAATCAGCTTGTTCATCATTTTCATAGAACAATATAAATCTCTTTGTGTCAAATGTGTTTATTGTAAGCAATGTATTGCAGAATTTTTTAATCTAATCTACTATTTACTTCTGTTTTTTGAGAGAGTTCATCCAATTCATATTCACAGTTATGATTAGCATCTCTGTGTTTCCTTCCATCCTATTTTCTCCCCTTTATATGCCTTTGTTATCTCTTTCCACCTTGTCCTTAGTTAGACTAGTAGTCCTAAGTAGGACTTAGTAGTAGTCTAAGGTTTTTTTTTTGACCCACCCCATCCACTACTTATCCCCTATCATTCCTTCCCCTTCTCTTAATTTTTTTTTCCTCCTATAGTTTCTGCCTTCCCTTATATTCTGCTCCTCCTTTTTCTTTTCTTTTTCTCCTCCTACTTTTTTATAGGGTTAGATAAATTCCTATGTCCAACTGAATGATTAAGTTATAATCTCTTAGAGCAAAAATTGATGAGATCAAGCTTCAGACAATCTCATGACTCTCCTTTCTTTCCATGGATTATAATAGGTCTTTTTGTGGCTCTTTATGCAAATTAATTGTTTTCTTATACATCTCCTTTCCTCTTTTTCCAGGACAGACTTTTTTTCCATCCCTTAATGTCTTTTCCTTTAATATCATCAGAGTCCCTTCACAACCACAACATCTGTCCATGTGATGCTCCCATCTATCTGCCCCAGCAACAGATAGTTTTCAAGAGTTACAGAAATTGTTTTTCCACATAGCAATGTAAACAGTTAATTTTTAAATAATATATATATTTTTTCCCTGTTTGTTTCAAGTAGACTGATTTTTTAAAAATTTTTTCTTCTGGATCTATTTTCCTGGTCAGCTGTTTTCTAATGAGGTATTTCACGTCTCATTCCAATTTTTTTCACTCTTTTTAATTTGTATGACTACTTTGATGTCTCATAGAATCATTAGCTTCTATTTACCCCATTATAGTTTTTAATATTTAATTTTCTTCAATTAGCTTTTGTATTTCTTTTCCTATTTGGTTTATATTACTTTTGAAGCTGAGTTTTCTTTAGTGGATTTTTTTTTGCACTTGGCCAAATGTATTTTTTAAGGAATTGCCTTCCTTTTCTAAGTTGTTGACTTTCTATTGTATTCCTCTTCTTTCTTTTCTCATTTTTTTCTACTTATTTTATTTGCCTTTTAAAGTCTATTGTAAACATTTCCAAGAAGCTTCTTTGGGCTTGAGATCAATTTAGATCACTCTTTGAGATTTCCTCTGTGGACATTCTGTCCTTGTCTGAGTTTGTGTTTTGACTTGCCCTGTTACTATAGTAGCTTTCTGTGGTCATAGTTCTTTTCTATGTCTTGCTCATTTTCTTCTTCTTCGTCTTCTTCTTCTTCTTCTTCTTCTTCTTCTTCTTCTTCTTCTTCTTCTTCTTCTTCTTCTTCTTCTTCTTTTCCTCTTTTTTTTTTTTTTTTAACTTTTATAGTTGAGCTCTGATCCTGGGGCAAAGGGGGCACTGTCCCAAGCTTCCTGTGCAGCTCTGAACCTTATCATTGAGTACTGGAGTTCTTTGTGTTTGCTTTGCCTGGTCTTTTCAGGAAACTTGGATTCCCAGAGTTTGCCTTCTGAACTGGGACTGGAAGCTGCCCCACTGATCTGCTGTCCTACTGAGCCAGGACCAAGGGTCTCAGTTGCTGATTTGCTGTAATTAAGACCCTTTCACCAGCTTTCCCAAGTCTGTCTGAGCTGGCTTGAATACCATTTTCACCCCAATGAGATTGAACTTTCTTGAAGTTGTTCTAATTTATCTTGAACTGGAGAGTGATTTCAGATTCTATTCAGAGACTCAGTTTTATGTGATTTTTGAGGTAAACTGGGAGAGCTTAAGCAGTTTCCTGGCTACACTCTGACAACTTTCCTCCCCAGAAGATTTTTGCATATAATTTTAAACATCTATTTTATTCCAGTGGATTTTTGATATATTAGTTTCCTCCCCAGCTTCAGGGAGTCATTTGCATTTGTACTAACAAAAAGTAAAATATTAAATTTTAATATTAAATCAAAAGCCAAGAGTGTAAGGTTATATCGCCTTAATTATGCCTAATATTGTATATTAATTTACCTGTTTTCTGATTCCTCTAAATGACTACTAAGTATAACCAATCTCTCCTTATGTTATCTTCTGCTGCCAGTCTTTTCTTCAGATAACTGGATCGCTCAGTTTGAAAATTAGAAGAACCCACTATTTGGTTCATTACATATCTGAAAGGAATATTTATTGGAAGAAACCCAGCAAATGGTATGTTATAGTATGCATGCAAGGGTGAATGGAAGAGCAGAAATTTTCTATGAAATATGGGTAACAGTTTTAGAAAGTTTAGATTTATTAGGGCCACTGGAGAAGCAATCTGAGTCATGGTTTGGGAAAATTTATAGGAAGGGAGATAACATACATTAGCAGTCACATACATCAATATGTGATTTTTGTTGGTTTAGGAACTCTCAGTGTTGATACTCCCACTACTGATGCAGTTCATAATCTCTTTATATATTATATTTGAAATGTTTGAGATTGAAAGGTTAAGTGAGTCATCTTGGTCACATAGCTACTGTCAGAGGAGGGATTTTAAACTTATATCTTCTTGCCTCTGTCACACATGATTTACCCATTACATTGCCTCTACATTAAATTATATTTATATGAATAGAATACTAGAAGAAGTTTCAGAAAACTCTAGGACAAAGGTTTAGAATGGTATCATGGATGAATGTGCAGTTCTTGAAAATTGGCAACATTTTGGTCATTTAAAAATGTAAAGGAACTTGATTTCATGTAAAAGAAGCTTCTATTGGCAAATGTCCTGATTAAGACTTTTAGTTATTACTATTACCTGCCTTCAGATCTTGGAAAACAGCTTCTTTTCAACACCTCTTCCAACTTGTGTGAAAAATCTGGCCACTTAACAAGTTAGTCCCTTAAAACTCACATATCTTTTTTTTAGATAAACTACTATCTAATCACACCTCCTCCATTTTGTACTTGTGAATTTGATTTGATTTTTTCTCCAAATGATTTGTTAAAGCAAGTTGAAAACAAATGAGAATTAGAAGAATGAAAGGACATTGAAAAATATATCTTCAATTAAAAGAAAAACATGGACATTTTTGCAGGGACTATGCTACTTTAGTAATTCTATCAGTGCCTAGTACCATTTGGGTTTACACTGTGTAGAAACTGTTCTTCCCTATAACAGGAAAAGGTTAAAATTCTAACAGAATAACTCCCTATTCTTCTTTTATTAAGCTTTGATGTGTTGTTAGATCATTGATCTCATTAATGTAGACATTCCCTTCACTAATGCAAGCTGAAATCCATTTACTATTTCTCATATATATGAAATTCCTGTTCACTGGAGACCTATCCGTAAAGCTCTTGATTTCATATGAGCACCAAGAAACCATAAAGTTGTCTATAAGTTATATGACTACTTTACCTCCTTTTCTGGCTGTACATTCCTTTGTTTATGTAACTTCTCCTACACAGTATTTGTTGGGCACATGTTGCAGCCTACTCATTCCTGCAATACACTTCTAAAAACAAGGGAAAAAAGATTCTTGTAAAGTACAAGGGATATTTTATGCTGGGTTGGTCAGGAGATATAAAGGTAGCAAAATCTGTCACACAGAAGGAAGGAAAAACAAAAGGTCATTGAAATCTGGAACTATGTAATAGACAAGATTCTTTCCCTGGAGAGCATAAAGAAATAGTTTCAGCTAGGTGGCTCACTGGCCCTGAAGTCAGGAGAACCTGAGTTCAAATCTGGCCTCAGACACTTAACACTTCCTAGCTGTGTGACCCTGGACAAGTCACTTAACCCCAATTGCCTCAGCAAAACAAACAAACAAACAAACAAACACACAAACAAATAATAAATACAATTTAAAAAATAGTTTCTTATATTTTTAGAAAACATAAGTGGCTTTAGGAATAAAACCTGGAGAGATGAGATTCAATATTATCCAGCAAAAGAAAAGTTGATATGCTGGTGTTGATTGCTCCCTTCTGTTGAATACCTCTGTGGTAGATGCTAAAGTCACCTGAGTAGTAGGGGTATATTATTGCCTTCCTGCATTTTGGATCTTACATTTTGGATTGACTAATTCTCCTCAAAGTTGTCAAATCTAAAACTCATTTTTTATCATTTACATGGGCACAAATGGTATGATAAAAAGGAACCCAGAAAGTACTATTGCTAAGGATAAATATTTATTGGACAAGAAAAGGAAGATCTTATAAGCAAAGATAGTAGTTTTCTACTCCTGCCAGCTAAAATACATTATAAGAGAAAGATAGGACTAGATCTATGGTTTCATTGGTATAGGGAAATCCCAGTTGGAGATATTCTTATTAGTAATGCAGATAATCATTCATTTTCTGTAATTTATATTCCCAGAGAATTGCTTTGTGCACTAAGAGGTTAAGGTTCTTATCTAGGTAATATGGTTAATGTGTGTCAGAGGCAGATCTCAAACCTAGGCTTTCATGGTTGTGAGACCAGCTCTCTAACCACTAGATTATAACTGTCTCTCTTCAAAATGAAAGACTTCCCAAGACTGGAGCTATGCAAAATGTTTAGGTTACTTTAAAAAATCCTGACTGATCACCTCTAGTTACATCATAATTAAGAAGCTAAGAAATATGGAATAATTAAATTGTATAGCAGTTATATAATGGTTTTTGTATTATTAGATTGGTGTAATAAGACTTTATAAATATAATGGCATAGAGTAAGTAATATTTAAAAAACTAAACATTTATTTGATTATCATTAGCATAAGGCATGTAATAACATTTTATGATCAGCATAGTGAGTTTATGAAATGGACATGTTACATTTAAAAATACTCTAATGAAGAAAATTGTATTTGTAGAGTCTATATTCTGTTTGTAGAGTCAATTCTATTTGTAGAGTCAAAAAGAAATGAAACAAATCTCACAAAATCTGTCTTCACAAAAAAAAACAATAGAATTTTCTTATAATTTAACTTTAAAGATATCATGTGAAAATGAAATATTAAAATTTGCTAGAAGTTTAATTTTAAATGAAAAATAAAAATCTTTTGATAATTAATATATGTCTATTATGATGACATTCAACTAATTATGATCTAAATGCCTTAGGATGGTCTTTTACTCTCCTTGTAGGCAGGGGAATCTTGATCTTTTGTTGTATCATGGATCCCTTTGACAATCTGGTGAAATCTGTGAACTCTTCCAGAATATTATTTGTTTTGTTTTGTCTTAATGAGTAATTGAATCAAATGCTAAATATTTAGAGTTTAATGAAAATGAATTTCTTTTTATTTTTTTTAATTTATTCTTTTGTCCCCATACTTGTTCAAAGACTATTGAAATCTGCCCCTGAAACCCCTAAGGATCCAGGGATCATAGGTTAAGAAGCCTGTTCTAGAATAACTGGTATCACTATACAGTCTTGTAAGCAAAGTAAATATGGCCAACATGGAAAAATGTGACAGCCTATTTTCCTATAGAAAAGAAAGTTCCCTTAGACAAAATAATGGGAAGCATCTGATGAACTTGCAAAATTAGGTCACCATGTTGCTTATATTTTAACTTGGTACCATCCCAAATTTATTGTTCGTCTTCTCATATGCACAGGGTATACTAATAAATGTTTAATTGATTTGGGGGTAGGCTAGGAACAGGAATATATGCTTGACTTTTAAAGTTCAATCTGCATTATAAAATTTTCTCCATCACTTCCTAAATCTAGAACGAAAAACAATCAATCTTCCCAACACAAGCAAAGCAAGCAAGCAGACCTTAGTTTGTAGAATCTGCCCGTTTCCAAGTAATAGCACACATTGAAAATTTAGCAATTGTCTCTCATGCACAGGTTTCAAGTGGCTCTAGCACACCTTTGAACTTCACTTCCATAGAGAACACAGCCATAAGACCTGCCACATCCATGGTTTCATTCTCTTATTGGATACATAAATAATATAAGTGCCTTGAGTAAGCTAAGAAAATGCAGAGTGCTAAATTAATATTTAGGATTATTCTTTGAAGTCCTCCTTTGAGCAAAGCAGTGATGTTTTGTGGAGCTGAGACTGTTGATGTGTTGATGTGTTAACCAGACAGTCAGATTTCAAAATATAAGTACTTTTGAATTAAAGGTACTAACATTGATTCAGACTTTATATATCCATCTCTGTGGGACACTTTTCAGGTAGCATATTGATGCTGTTGGAGGACAGTAGGCAACTTGTTGACTCAGTGGATACATGGAGTCAAATAGTTCAAATTCTTCCTTAGACACTAGCTGAGTGACATTAGACAGATCATTTAACCTCAATTTCCCCCTCTGTAAAATGATCTTTTCTACTTCTAAATTTATGATCCAGAACAGAGTAATCAGCAGAAGAAACAATTTTGTGGGGAATAGGGGAAAAATATTGTACTTTAAATCAGAGAATCAGGGTGCAAGTTCTGGTTATGGCAATTAATATCTGTGAGGCAGTGGGTAAATCACTAATCTTCTCCCTGCCTTTGGATCATAGTTTCTTCATGAATAACATGAAGGGGAAAGTATTTGTACTAGATCAGTTCAAAGATCCTTCAACAGCTATAAATCTGTAATATTTTTATCTTTGAATATTGAGGAATTTCAAAATCATCATAAAAGGATTATTGCAGAAATATATGTTTTGTGAGGAGAAAAATCGTGTTGGTAATGGGAGAGGGCTGATAGTTCTCTGCAAATATTTAAAGGAATTGTAAGAAGAAGAGATATATATTTATTCTTTTGGGGCATAGAGATTATTACTGCAGTGGAGAAAGTTTCTGAGAAACAAATTTCAGATTAATGTAAATTCACGTTTTCTCATACTCTGATGGATACTAAAATGCAATGGGCTTTCTCAGAAAGTGGTAGTTTTCTCACTGGAAATTTTCAAGGGAATTCTGGTTGACCAGATATCATCTCATACAGTGATATTAAGCTCAAATACACATGGGCACTACTAAACTGTGATAAAAAAAAAACTTTGGGGGCTTAATATTGATTTAACCTGAAATATATTATGTGTCTTTTACTGTATTTTTATTTATTTAGGCAAGTATTTCTCAATTACATTTTTATCTGGTTTGGATTGCTCTTGGGGGTATTCTGAATCATATGCTTGGCAACTCTAATATAGTAGATTGTAATATTCTTTCTAAAATGTAATGTTCTCTATTGAGGTTTTCTTGGGGTCTCTGAAGGTAGCCTTCGTTTCAGTTCAGTAATTACCACAAGTACAGCCAAGTGTTAAAGTCCAAATCCTTTATTGTCTCTTTGAAAATCTTGTCTCCTTTCCTGGGGCCCAGTTAGCTTTTTTAGAGGAATATATCTCTCCTTGGTTTCGAGAGCTTAAGCTCCTGCTGACAGTCCTTTGCCTTCTCTCCCAATCCAAAGGCTTGTGCTTCAGCCTCCAGCCACAACAAAGGTGTATGATGGAATGAATCTGTCTCAGCTTCCTAGAGCTTTTAATGCACCTGTCTTTTCTGACCCTGAGAGCTTCTAGCTTATATGCTCTACACTGAGTACAAACCAATCATTATATCACTGGGAAACCATTATTTGTTGTAGGATTAAATCAATGATAAACTAGATTTAACCATTATTTCCTCAATTCCATTTAGTACCTTGTATAAATTCTGGCCCATAACATCTCCTTGTAGGATTAAATCAATCATACTGAACCATGCTAAATTAGATAACTATTGTCTCTATCAATTCCACTGACTTAGTACCTTGTAAGAATCCTTTATTTCAAGTTCAGAGTTCTGGCCCATAACAGTAGATTATACAACCATGCATATATATAAATAAATATATAGTTGTATATATAAATACATACAAAATAAAATAAAAGTAATTATACAAACATATGCATAATTATTTTTCGTTGAGGTACTTTTTGGATTAGATAGATGTTGAAATACCTTCTAAACTAGATATCGTGGTTCTGAAAAGAGGCAGAACCAGTTAATTCACACATTTTACAAGCATTTATATGGGATAGATACTTATCTGGGACAGAAAGAAAAGAAAAAAGCACTGTCCCTGCCATCTAGGATCCCATATAATTGTGCGTACAAAATAATCGTATTCAGGATGTTCCCAAAATCTTAGTGTTATTATAAGATTTTATATCTGTAGAATAGAAATAATCTCAGAATAATGCTACCAGAAGTCAGGGAAAAAACAAAACTGAGAAAACAGGATTTGAACTGATTCTTTTGTGAAGAAATGAAACTAATGAGAGAAGGGGCAGAAAATCTCAGACATAAGGAACTACCAACAAAATAGCATGGGAATGGGAGATGAAATCATGATCAAAGAATAGCAGGAATATAGTACAAATGTATCATAAGGTAGGATAAAATGACTCCCTATTTGTGAAGACCGAGTTAGCACCCTGGATATGGTAGAATCAGTCGGAGTCAGGATAAGCAAAATTCCTTGGTCTTTATTCTTGGTCTTTGGGGATAGAAGTGAATTGGATGGATTTCCACGACCCCCTTCTTCCTTGTCTACCGCCAAAGTAACTCTGGCTTGTCTTACTCCACATGCTAATCCTTCCCACAATTCTCTGTATACACCAAAAGATTGAACCAGCACAGAATAGTGGGAAGGGCCATTTTTCCAAGCATATGCTAATAGAGTATTGTGAAGATCGTGTATTTTTAAATCAGCAGGAGTCAGGAATTCAGGTTAGGGGAAAATCGTCAGTCTTTATTCTCAGTGAAGAAGGATCGGAGGTGGAAGAGAATCGGCGATAGCAATGTGTGCAGCTGAGTCAAGAAGCTAGCTCGACCAGCAGCCACACAACCAGCAGCTCGGAGTCTCGAACCCAGGCCCAATCTCTCCCAGCTTCTCTTCCTGTCTCTCGCTCTGCCTCCACCCACCAAAATCGTCATTTCCTATACAACACATCAGGACTTGCACGGAGAGTGGGCAGGGACCATTCTTTATCCAATCATGTATATTAATAGAGTATAGCCCAATTACTATTTAGCCTCACGTACTTGGGACCTCAGTGCATCAACTCAAACCTCAGCCCATTACATCTCCCGCTTTCTTTTATTTTAGAACACAGGTGGTCATGCCATCCCTGACTCCTCAGGGAGGTCAGAGCCCCCAAGGGGAGGTGATCACAGCCTCCCTGACTTCTCAGGGAAGGAGGTGAAAGCACCGAAAAGGAGGTGATCACAGCCTCCCTGACTTCTCAGGAAAGGTGGTGAAGCACTAAAAAGGAGATGATCACGCCCTACCTGACATCTCAGAAAGGGAGATGAAAAGCACCAAAGGGAAATGGGGGTTGCTAGCGGGTTTCTGGGCTGAAGGGTCTTATTATGCACAAACCCATCAGCATGGGAGGTATTACACAAGCACATAGCAATAACGCAGAGGCTATTAGGGATGACCCTCCCCTCAGTCAGTGCAGGCTCGATGTGGTGTAACAAACATGAATTGTACACGCAAGTAGCGGAATAGCAAACAATATAAATCAACATGGTGTTGGAAAAGATCACCAGAAGTCCTAGAAGGAGGGTATGTAAACAACAGTCACACATACACCTTCTTCAGCAGCTAAGAGATAGTCCAAAACCAATCTATTGTCCGTTGCTTCACATGTCAGGGAATCCAATGATCCCCCTGAATTTTGGAAGTCCTGCAAAAGTCTTTTTATGTGTTAGGGAATCCAATGATTGCAGCAGATTTTGAAGTGTTCTAACAGTCTTATCATTTCTCAGAGAATCCAATGATTCCTGAGGATTTTCAAGTCCTATGTCTCAGAGAATCCAATGATTCCTGAGGGTTTTCGAGTCCTATGGCTCAGAGAATCCAATGATTCCTGAGGGTTTTGAAGTCCAACAATCTTTGATGTCCATGAGTCAAACGCCATAACTGCCACGCTCTTTTAATGGTGAGCACAATCAGCAACAGAACCACCAAATATTTCTTGGGTCTTCTCCTTTGTTTCAAGGGTCTTCTCCGTCTCTCTGCGATGGACAAAGAGAATATGGCTTGTTGGCACCCATCTGATTCCTTCTCCACCTGTAGAGATACAAGCAAACCCTCTCCCCAAAGCAGTTAGCCTATCTGGTCCTTTCCATTCACCACTTTCTGGGTCTCTCCACATCACCTGGCGATTATCTAAAGATAGTGGAGCTGCTCGCACTGGACACTGACCTTCCGGTGGGTTATAACCAAAACCTGTCTGCCGAAGCCAGTGCATCTTTGTCAAAAATCAAGAAGTTAATAGTATAAAGAGCTAGATTTAGAAGTTCTCTAGGGTTACCTGTGGCTCCCCCTTTCTTTTGTTTTTGGAGGAGAGTCTTAATATCACTGTTTCTCCTCTCCACTATTGCCTGTCCTTGAAGATTAAAAGGTATGCCCGTGGTGTGTAAAATCTTATACTGTGCACAAAAGTGTGCAGAATGTTTTGAAGTATAAGCAGGACCATTGTCTGTTGTTATTGCTTGTGGCACACCCATAATGGCAAATGCTTGTATGAGGAATTAGTGACCATGGCTGTCTCTTTGCTGCTGGCATTGCAAAAGTGAATCCCGAAAGGTGTCTACCACAACATGGATGAAAGACAGACGACCAAAAGATTTATAATGGGTCACATCCATTTGCCAGATTTCATTGGGTCTCAAACCACTAGGGTTCTTCCCTGGAGGCAGTGTAGGAGCGTGGAAAGGAAGGCAAGCCGTACAGGCTTTTACTATGCTCCTAGCTTCCTCTCTTGTTATTCCAAATTGTAAACGTAAAGCTCAAGCAGCCTGATGATATTTAGAATGAGATGCCTGAGCTTCTTGGAACAAAGGGTATTGACCAACATAGTTGAAGGCTATCTGCCTTTAATTGCCATCAAATGGGACCTGAAGTCCACTATGAGATGGACATGTAATATATAGATCTTAACTGGATGCTTTCTCACTTGCTCTTGAAGTTTTTTAAAGAGCTGAATATATTAGAGTCTGCAAATTTTATTTGGGTGTGGAATTATTTGTACCCACACCTACTGAATAGGCTGAACAGATATTATATTTATGTCTCCTGGATAATAAGTAATAGAATGATCACAGCAATTCATTCTGCTGAGTGGACTGAAAAGGAGTTCTGACTACTCTCTTATAGTTAGATCATGAGAGTTCACAGCACAAATATTATGTTTGGATGCATCCGTGAAGATAGTTGGTCCCTTTAAGAGGAACTTTAGAAACTTTTTCCAAAATCCATTGCCAATTATGTAATAGTCTGTTATCTTTAATGGAGACCCATGTAAAAATTGGACCATGGTTAATAAAATTTGCCACTCTGGGATGGTTTCACAAACACATTATTTGTGTATTGGTATAAAAGGTGTATATCTTGTCAGGTCTGTCCTGGTTAATTGTATGCTCACTTAGTGGCCTTTAATAAAATTCTATCCACAAGCACTGGTAGGTGTAAGGCTTTGTTCTGGTTGTGCGGAGATTCACCCACTTATCACAATGTCCTTTGATGAAGGACTGCTGGGGTGCCTCTTGTGTGGCAAAACTGATATCTCCAAGGGTTTTGAGTGACTCTTTTCAACCACATTGGATAAAGCCAGTTTAACTTCTCTCAAAGCCTCTTAGATTCTTTTGTAAGCTCTGGTGAATTTAAGCATGCTCCCTAAATGTTATAACGGTTGTAACTGATGGTAGTCAATCTAACACTTTTATCCATTGGATATCTCCCTATCAATTTCTGAAAATCATTCAATGTGTTTAGCTTTTCTGTTCTTAAAGGAAGTTTTTGAATTGTAAGCACCTTAGGTATACTTCATATCCTAAATATTGAAAAGGAGCATGTCTTTGAATTTTTTCTGGTGCTATGTATAATTTGTAATTCCTTGGTGTTTCTAATGGTCTTTTGTAGACATGCCTCTAACATTTGTTCCTCAGGTGCACATCCCAAAATGTCATCCATGTAATGTAATGGCATAACTTTTGGGAATGTTTTTTACTGGAGAAGAGCAGCAGCAATACATTTGGACACACAGTGGCTGTTTTTCATTCCTGGGCAAAACTGTCCATTCACATCTTTATAAGGCTCAGCTGTTAATGGCATTGAAAATGCAAATCTTTTCATATCCTCCTTATCCAGAGGGAAGAATAGAAACAACTTATTCTATGGACCCAAAGAGGCCATTCTTGGCAACTGAGTGGAGATGGAAGTCCAGGTTGAAGAGTTCCATAGTTTCCATCTGTTCATTCTTTTCTTAAATCGTTAACATCCTCCATTTTCAGATTTCTTTTTCCAATTAAACACTGGGAATTCAAGGGCTTAGAGAAGGTTTTTAAGTGTCCTTGGTCGTTGTCGCTATATCATGGCCAATTTTATCTTTCTTAAGGGCCACTGCTCTTCCACACTGGTGTATCAGTTTTCCATCGGATAGGAACAGGTGAAAGTGTTGGCGGCTTCAACAGCAGCCCTTTAAAAAGAAGTACTCATTTTAACACTAATTGCGAAACATTCTTCCCCAGATTGATGGGGATTTTTCAACTATAAAAGGGAGTAAAACTCCTGTTTTGCTTTCAAAAGTCCATCTCTATAGGGCAGCACTTCAGCTGTATTGATCCTCCTAGCCAGACATGTAGGGTGCTTTAATCTTTTGCCAGTGATGGCAGTCCTTAATGACCGGGTCGATTCTGCACAGTGTTCTACCAATCTTCCAATGGAGGCCATTTATATAGTTGTGAGCATAGGTCGGTGTTGTTACAAGCTGCTGTCCAGTAAATTGCTGGATTTTGTGATCTGGAATCAGAATCTGGGTGACTATCACAGGCTGCTTATTAGGATTCTGTATGAGTAAACTGATGCTACTATTTCTCTGGGTATAAGTCACATTGTCTGCCTGTTTGGTGACTGGGATATTATCTACACATTCCCAGTTTTCCCAATCAGATGTGGATGGACACTGTTTTGTACGTACTTCTCAGAGGTAAAATGGTCAAGTTTACTGTGCCTGGAGACAAGGGATCCATAGGCTGGAGAGGAACAATTTCACCTCTCAGGGGTATCTCAGTTGTCTTAGCTGCATACAACTTTCTCCTATTGTAATCCCTTTCTCCATAGGTTGCTTCCTGGCTAATTGATTGTGTAATCCCTTTCTGCCATCATATGGCTTCCTGGTGGATTGGTCATATTGGGGTATTGGCGTCTAGGATCTGGTACCATTCTGCCATCATGCCCTGGTGTTTTTGCTGGGCTCTGGGGCTGGGTCCCTCATCCCTTTCCCTGAACTCTGTCACATTCTGAGGCCCAATGGAAGCCTCTGTTGCATTTTTGGACATGGGATGCTGGTGTTCTCCACCTGTCCTCTACTCTGCTCTAACCAACATTGAGCTTTCAGATGCCCTCTTTACCACAATGAAAGCATTGACATGTCTCTTGAGTTTGCGGAAGGGACCCTGTTAAGTTGGGATCTTTGGGAAGTCTGATCATAGTCTGCTATAAAGGATTTGTGCCACTGTGGCATAGCGTCTTATGAACTCTCTAAAGGGAGATCCTTGCCAGTCCTTAGTATAATCCTTGCACACTCTATTACCATTTTCTTATCGTTGCTTTTATTAAAACATCTGTTGATGGATTTTCCCATTAGTTCTTGTGATAGCAGTTGCAAACATCCCAAAAGTCAGCAAAGGGTTCATCTGGTCCTTGCTATTTTTGTGAAGGTCTCACTTTGTCATTTTATTGTGAATAGCCAGCTTGATAGCATTAGTAGATTGTCTATGTACTGAATAATTAATTTGCTGTACGTCGATATGGACCTATACCTTGGTAGGTCATAGGTGATCGCAGCATGAACAGATTTTGACTATTTGTTGGGCTTGTATCCACAGAACTCACTATATTTAGAAAGCTACATGTAATTTTTGTCCAGGTTCTAGGCATACCTTGCTATGATTTCAGTCATCAGAGTCAAGATTTTCAAAAGCCAATTTCTGTAATAGCATTCTTAACATAGTTGATGTAGCCCAGAAAGAGTCCAAGCCTTTTTAGATCTTTAATGATTTCTATGTTAAAAGGGGCGTATCTTCGACTTTGTTGACCAGAGGCATTAAACTGGGAAATTACAGGAAACATAAGTGGCTGGAGATCCCGGATGTCCATGCCCTTTTCTTTGGCCTTCATGAAGCCCTCTTGCAGTCTACTCAAAATTGGTGCTGTACTGCCCTCATTCTCCTCCTCCATCCTGGAGGGTGGAGTTGGTGGAGGAGAGTCAATCACTTGCTTCTCAGGTGGGCTGTAGTTGCTCCTGAGGTGGAAAGTCCCCACCCTTTCCTTTAAGTATCCAGTCCTGTGGGGATATGGTCTTAATCTCTTCATTGTCTTCCTCCTTATATCATGGCTAATTTGAGAAGGAGTAGAAGGAGCCGGGTTTTTCTTTTCTTCTAGGGATAGGGTTTCTTAGTGCTAACTGAATTATATTGTATAAATAAAATGCCTCGATGGAAATTGAATGAGACCATTTTTCTGAAATACATGGAATCTCTTGTCCAACAGGGACCAGTTATCTTGAGAGATCTGTCCTCCTCTACGATCCAGGAGATGCAGTTTAATATACCCACAAATCTCATTCTGTTCCTAAGTTAGTAACCCATGTCTTCTATCAGCTTCAGCATGTTTCTATAGCACCAACTTTTGGGGTTGGGCGGGATGGAGAGTCTTAGCTAGCATTTGTCCCATTTTAGCCAAAAAGATTACTGGTTTAGTTTTTAAGAAAATAAGTTCCTTTTTTGTCTATTAACAATACTTACCCAAGTTTCTGGTCACAGAAACTTTTCAGTCCTTGGTCCCCCACAGCCAAATGTAGATCGTATTTTAAAATCAGCAGGAGTCAGGAATTCAGGTTAGGGAAAAATCGTCAGTCTTTATTCTCAGTGAAGAAGGATCGGAGGTGGAAGAGAATCGGCGATAGCAATGTGTGCAGCTGAGTCAAGAAGCTAGCTCGACCAGCAGCCACACAACCAGCAGCTCGGAGTCTCGAACCCAGGCCCAATCTCTCCCAGCTTCTCTTCCTGTCTCTCGCTCTGCCTCCACCCACCAAAATCGTCATTTCCTATACAACACATCAGGACTTGCACGGAGAGTGGGCAGGGACCATTCTTTATCCAATCATGTATATTAATAGAGTATAGCCCAATTACTATTTAGCCTCACGTACTTGGGACCTCAGTGCATTAACTCAAACCTCAGCCCATTACAGAGTATTGTCCAATTGGTAATTAGCTTAAGTGCTTGGTTGTCTGACCTCAGTGCATCAACTCAGAGTTTCAGCCCTTTACACCTATCATCCATGATTTTAAAGGTATTAGGTAATAAATGATAAAAATGGGGTGGATAGAGCCAAGGGGGCAAAAGTAGAAGATTCACAACAGAGTACTTTCAACACCCCTCAAAACACCCAAATTGAATTTTAAAATAGTACAGCCAACAAAAAATTGCAATGAGGCATTTGTCCAGCTCAAAACAACTTAGAATGTCAAAAGGAGAGGTCTATAACATTAGTATGGGGAGTGATCCAAAGCACAAGTGGCAACACCACAGCTTTGAGTCTTGGAGGTATTTGCAACAGCAGAGCAGCAGTGTCAGGTGCTCTCAGACCAGAAACAGTAAGGGAATTAGGCAACTGGTCAGCAATCCATAACAAGGGACCCAGCAATACATAACAAGGAACTCTAGATAGCAGTGAATACTATTTGGCATACTATGCAGTTCCATTGCATAAACCCAGTTCCAGGTCATAGTTCTTGGACTGAGAAGAGAACTAGCACTTGTAGCTGCAAGGAATCAGGCTCTCTTCTTGGGTAAGAATCAGAGGGCAAAACAAGAGATCAGTTACCACACCTCTGCAAATCTTACTTATCTTGGAAGCCCCCAAAACTTACAAATCCCAAGAACCACCTTTGACAATAGAAGTACAGAAGGAAAACAAAAATAAACAAATAAATAAAAGTAAACAATTGTAAGAATCTATTTTGATCACAGCTAAGATCAAGGAACACATTCAGAAGTAGAGAAGGATATGACAGCTACAAGCAAAGCCTCAAAGAAAAATGCAAAATTGATAACTTCCCAACAAGAATATCTGGAAGAGCTTAAAAGAAAAGAACCAAAAAAGGAGGGGGTACTTTAAAATTCTAATAAGAGTGGTAGAGGAAAAAATGGAATAAGAAACAAGAATGATGCAAGAAAATGATGAACAGTGATTTCATAACTTGATAGAAAAGGCACAAAACCTTATTAAAGGAAAGAAGTCCTTAAAAATTATCATTAGGCAAGTCAAAGCTAATTTATATAAATATAAACTCCAGATTCTGAAATTCAAGATCCTTCACAATTTGTTTGCTTCACCCACTTTTTTTTGGTATGACATCTATTCAAACACTCAAGCCAAATTAGGTCATTAGTTATATACAATCATTGTGCTTTTATCTCCCACCACACTGACTTTTTGTCATGCTGTTCCTCAGACCTAAACTGTATTCCAAAATCATTGTCTATTCATTCCTTCCTTTCTCCTAATGCCGCCAAATCACTTCATAAATAAGTAAATAAAATATAAATTTGTAAGTATAAAATTATGTGTGTATTTTTCATTTATAATATATGTAAATGCATTGGTGTTAAAGGTGGCCTACAAGAAGAATGACAGCATTTCATCATCCCATCCACTGGAAGAGCTGTAGCAATGAATGACAGCAGAAGTAATATAGAGAAAAGTGAAGTTTGTAAAAAGTGCTTGATAATCACTGGACCTTCACTTCATGGGAACCTAGTAGGTACAATCTCAGCCTCTAGAACATCCACTGAAGCTTCTTCCTTCCTATTGGCTTCAATATACAGGAGTCTCCCTTGCCTATGTGCCACAACTCTGAAATCTTAGAATTATAAGTTCTTTCCCTTTGTCTTCTCTGATTATTCTTACTTATTATCTCCCTCATTAGAATCTGAACTCATTGAGAATTTTCATTTTGCCTTTTAAAAATTTGAATCCCAAATGCTTAGGATGATAGAAATAAAACACTAAATGAATTCTTTTTCCATTTATTTTTTCATTCTTACATGATATCTTCCCAGATAGAACATAAGCTCCTTGAGGGCAGGGACTTTTGCACTTTTGTCTTTGTCTTCCCAGTATTTGCTTATTAAATGATCTTTAATTGATCTATTGACTGCATTTTCTCTATGAAGCCTTCCCTTTTCCAGTTTTCATAACTCATTGCCTGAAAGTTTCCTTTATATTTAGTACATTGCATTAAATTGCATAGCCAGTCCTCCTTACAAAACAGTCAATGTTCCATTTCGATGTTTTCATCCAGACTACATTCAAGTATGTACATCCTCCTCATTTCTGTCTTGTAGAATCCCTTAATTCAGTCCTTAATTTGTTTCAAGGCTCAGCTCAAATAATACCTTCTTATAGAATTCATTCCTGATCCCATAGTAGTGTAACTCTCAAAATTATTCACCCTCAAATAATTATTTTTCACATAAATTTCTAAAATATAGTTATCCATAAACATGGAATTCCCTTCAATAGAATCTCTTATTGCAAACAGGGACCGTTCAGCTTTTGTTTTGTATTTCTAGAATATAGCATTATGCCTAGAAAATGGGTGTTTAATAAATGATTTTTATAGTTATCAAACTGTGCATACCCTTTGACTCAGCAGCGTTTCTACTGGGCTTATATCCCAAAGAGATCTTAAAGGAGGGAAAGGTACCCACATGTGCAAAAATGTTTGTGATAGCCCTTTTTATAGTGGCTAGAAACTGGAAAGTGAATGGATGCCCATCAATTGGAGAATGGCTGAATAAATTATGGTATATGAATTTATGGAATATTATTGTTCTGTAAGAAATGACCAGCAGGATGATTTCAGAGAGTCTTGGAGAGATTTACATGAACTGATGCTAAGTGAAATGAGAAGTACCAGGAGATCATTATGCAACAATATATTGTATACTACAATAAGACTATATGATGATCAATTCTGATGTATATGTCTCTCTTCAATAATGAGATGATTCAAAGCAATTTCACTTGTTCAGTGATGAAGAGAGCCATATGCACCCAGAGAGAGGACCATGGGAACTGAATTTGGACCACAGCATAGTATTCTCACTCTTTCTGTTGTTTGCTTGCATTTCTTTTGCAGTTTTTTCTTCCTTCTTGATCTGATTTTTCTTGTGCAGCAAGATAATTGTATAAATATGTATACATATATTGGATTTAACATATATTTTAACATATTTAATGTATTAAACTACTGCTATCTAAGGGAGGGGCTGAGAGGAAAGAAGGGAAAATTTGGAGCAGAAGGTTTTGTAAGGGTTAATGTTGAAAAATCACCCATGCATATGTTTTGTAAATAAAAAGCTTTAATAAAAAATAAATGATTTTTATGCATGTCTTATCTTCCACTATTTTTTAAGCTTCTTGGTGGAAGATTCTGTCACATCTTTGTATCTCCAGTGCATAGTGAACTGCCCTGTTGTAAAAGGAGCTCAATACATTTTTTTTTGAATGAATAGGACATTAGAACTAGAAGGAACCTTGAAAATTACTTAATACAACCAATTGATTTTTTTTAAATGAATAAACTGAAACCTGGTGATCGTACAGATAGGTGAAATCAAGATTACAATATAGAGAATTAACTCTAATTTATAAAAAACCTTCCCAATTGAAAAATGGTCAAAGGTAGAACAGACAACCAGATGAAAAAATTGAAACTATTTCTAGTCATATGAAAAGATGCTCCAAGTCATTATTAATCAAGAAATTAAATTAAGACAACCTAAGATACCCACTAAACCTTCAGATTGGCTAGATGACAGGAAAAAATAATGATGATTGTTGGAGGGATTGGGGAAAAACTGGGACATTGATGCATTGTTGGTGGAGTTGTAAATAATCCAACCATTTTGGAGAGTAGTTTGAATTGTCAAAAGTTATAAACGTATACCCTTTGATCCAAGTGTTATTGGCTTATATCCCAAAGAGATTATAAAGAAGGGAAAGGGACCGTATGTGCACGAATTTTGTGGCCCCCTTTTTGTGTGGTTGAAACTGGAAACTGTGGATGTCCATCAGTTGGAG
Organism: Sarcophilus harrisii; assembly: GCF_902635505.1. Classification (NCBI taxonomy): domain Eukaryota; kingdom Metazoa; phylum Chordata; class Mammalia; order Dasyuromorphia; family Dasyuridae; genus Sarcophilus; species Sarcophilus harrisii. The sequence goes on along the minus strand of NC_045430.1, from coordinate 80,085,447 downwards.
AATGGCTAATAAATTGTGTATATGAATATTATGAATATTACTGTTCTTAAGAAAATGACCAACAGGATGATTTCAGAAAGGCCTGGAGACTTCCAACGATGCTGAGGAAATGAGCAGGACCAGGAGATCAATATACTTCAACAAAATATTATATGATGACCATTCTGAGGACCCCATCCTCAGCAATGAGATCAACCAAATCATTTCCAATGGGAAAGTAATGAATTGAACCAGCTACACCCAGAGAAAGAATTTGGGAGATGACAAAAATTACATTGGAATTCCCAAATCCCCAATTTATCCCACTTGCATTTTTGATTTCCCTTAAACAATTGTACAATATTTCAAAGTTGATTTTTTTGCAGCAAAAAACATTTTGGTCATTATACTTATTTTATCTAATTTATATTTTAATGTTTTAACATCTACTAGTCATCCTCATCTAGGGGGTCCGGAGGAGGCTGAGTGTGGACCCTAGAAGAAAAGAGATAAGGGCAAGAAGGGGGGAACAAAATGGAGGGAGACAAACCATTGTCAAGCCTTTTTTTATGGGTAATAGTACACTATATATGGCAGTAGAAAAGAAGGCAGGGTTATTAAACACAGTATAGGGTGAGGGTCCAACAAAGGGTTGGTATCCCCCCAAGGATGAGCTCCTGATGTTTCTGGTGGCAGGAAGCCTATGATGTGATTAGGGATCCAGATATTTGCCTATTCAAAGTTAGATGTGATTAGGAGATTCCATTCAGGAAGTCTTTGGTATGATTGATTAGAGATTAATATTTGGTTGGCCTGTAGATTAGTGCAGGTTTCCCCACAGGAGGGGTGGGGTAAGGGAAAATTAACAAGAGGTTTGGCAATTTTTGCTTAAATTACCCATCATAACCTGTAAATAAAAGGCTATTAAATAAAAATAAAATTAAAATAAATAAATAGATAGATAAAAAGAAATCAAGATTACAAATCAGGATTACTAATATCTATGTCACGTCACTTTCTACTTAACTGTGCTCCTATGTTTCAAATTGAACTTTACAAATTATACAAACTGACTTTCATATTCTTTGTGAAATATTTATCATGTATAAATTGATCATGAAAATACATATGATTCAAATAGTCAGAGCTAAACAAATGGAAAAATATCAGTTGTTCCTTTATTAGCTGAGCTAATGACAATTTTACCTAAATTAATCTACTTATTTAGTGCCATACCAAACAAAGTATCAAGAATTATTTTATAGAGCTACAAAAACAACAAATTCTATCTGAAAGAATAAAAGATCAAGAATATCAAGAGAAGTATTTCTAAAAAATACAAAGAAAAGTAGCCTAGCTGAACCAGATCTAAAATTACATTATAAAACAGAAATCATCAAAACTAATACTGGTTAAGAAATAGAGTAATAGATCACTCTTTTTTTCTTATGGTTTTTCCTTTTTTGTTCTGATTCTTCTTTAATAACATGATTAATGTGGAAATACATTTAAAATGAATGTATATGTGTAAGCTATATTAGATTGCTTGCTATCTTGAAGAGGAAAGAAGGAAATTGGAACTCAAATTCTTGTAAGTGAAGGTTGAAAACTATCTTTATACTTAATTGGAAAAAATAAGATACTATTAAGTAGGGGATATTAAAAACAATTAAAAAATAAATGCAACTGTGCAGAAAAAAAGAAAATAGATGGGACTATTCTTAGTCAGAAAATTAATTTTACTGATGTCATCTATCACTTCTTTGAAAGCTGTGAATTTTTGATTCAAAATATATGTATCTTTTGTTTCTATTTAAGTAGCATGCTACACTTCAAATGATCTAGTGAAACATGCTTTCATTGGTAAGATTATAAAAAATTCCTATATATCAGGTGTTTTTTTAAATAAAAAGTTCATATTTATTCTCTCATTCTCCACTATGGGAAAGCAGAAATGTAAACTGAGGGAACAACAAGACAGTTGGTGATATAGTGCTGAGCCTGAAATCAGGAGGTAATCAATTCAAATTTGGCCTTAGACATTTACTAGCTGTATAACTTTGAGAAAATCATTTAAATATCTTTTTGTCTCAGTTTCCTAATCTGGATTATGGGTATTATAATAACAAGCACCTCCCTCAAAGGGAGAATCAAATGAGATAACTAGAAAACATTTGTCATAGAGATTGGCACATAGTAAACATTATGTAAATGCTAGTTACTATTATTACTGTTATCATTATTATTGATATCAATATCATATTATTATTATTATTATTATTTTAGTTGTATCCAACTCTTTGGAACCCCATTTTTTTTTTCTGACAAAAATATTAAGCTGGTTTGCTATTTCCTTTCCAGTTTATTTCACATGAGGCCCCAAGGCAAACAGGTTAAGTAATTTACCCAAGGTCACACAGCAAGTATATAAAGCCTATTTTGAACTATGCCACCTAGCAATATTATTATTCTTATTATTAATATTGCTGGTGGTGATGGTTATGATAAAACTAAATAAAGCTTTGTATATAAATTTTGTGAATTAGTCTCATTTTTGTTACATTAGAGTTTAGTGGAAAATATTATTTGTATCAGTGGTCTTTGGGTTCTAATTCTGACAAACATCTATGATCTATTTATTTTGCTTACTTTCTTTGGGCAAAAGACATTTAAGAAAATGTTGTATAGTTGAAAAGAATATTTTTTAGCTGAGAAGTGTATATACATGGCCTTGGTAAGCAATAAAGGATGCTTATATGAAGCATAAAATTGTATTGAATTCCAGTATTGCTGGAAGAACAATTCTGGATTAATATTGAATTGTGTTTGTTTTTGTCTTTTAACAAAAGAGATTTTAATATTGTTTTGTGAGAAAACATCTGGTTTTGTCCATACTACTTGGAGTGAATAGGGATAATGATTTAATATTAAAGAAGTAGATAAAAACCATCTCTGCTTTAATGGAATTACATTTTTAGCCTTGAAGGTTAAGTCAATTTTTGGTGAACCTTTATTTCATCACCTTGTTTTTATAAAGGCATTTTGATTTAGATACATGGTAATTGCTAAAACCAAAAACTGCATTTTAGAGTAAGATTTTGTTTACATGTTTTGTCCCTCTTGTAATTGTTTTTTGTATATTTATTCATTCAAGGAACATATATTAAATGTCATAATCAGTAACAAGAATACAAATATCAAAAGTACACAGTCTCTCTTTTACCAAGAGGTGAAATATATATTCAAAAGTACACCATATCCAAAATTCTCCTTTCAATTAAATAAAATGCTTTTTTCTAGGATTGTCCAGAATAGATAGAAATAGAGATGAACAGACAGAAACAGACAGAGAAGCAAGGGAGTAGGAGGAGCCAGACAAAACTTCTCAAAAAAGTTGGGATTTGAGCTGAGTCTTGAATGGAATCTTGGTGAAAAGGTATGTATAGTATAGTGTGATGAATTGTTGTCAGTGAACAAGAAGGCAAATTTATGAATGATAATGCCATCTACTTCCAAAAGTGGTTGTGAGGAGCAAATAAGATAATATTTGTAAATCGCTTGACACAATTGTTAGCACATAGTAAGTATTAAATAAATATTAACCATTGTTTGATGATGATGCTCAACATTGCCAGCTTTGTTGGTTGACTTCTTTGTCCTGTTTCTTCATTCACTAATAAAATCCCTTAACTTATATGGCAATAAAGAATATGAAACAAATTAAATCATCCAGAAATTATGAATTCAAAGATCCTTTGCTGACTTGGCCCATACAGAAAACTACCAAAAAATAGATCTTATATTTTCTCTGTAAATTATTGTGTATATTTTTAGGTTTATTTCTTACTCAACTTCATATTTCATACGCTCTTCCAGTGCAGCCATCTCCTTGCTATTCATCCTGCCACTTTATGCATGTCGCTTGCCCTTTTTACCTATGGGCCTGGTACAGTAATTAAATCAATAAATATTATTAACTTTTACTTTCTAATAGTGGTATGCTGGTTGATTCAAAATTCCACTCATCTTTCATGTGAGTTCCCAAATCAGAACTACCATTTTGACTACCCTTCCCATACATGCACTTTCTCCATTTAATAGGATATATTCTCTTGGCCAGAAGAGATTAGCCTACTTTTTTATTTGTATTCCTAAATTTTGGCACAGTGCTTGGCATAGATTAAGTGCTTAATCATTTGCTCTTCATTAATTAACTCCTTCGTTCATTCATTCATTCATTCATATGATTAGCCTGAGTGATTTCAGATTTTAAGATAAGGTACTCGTTCTCTAGAGTTTTTCATGATCACAGTTTAATTGGATTTCTTTGTCCTAAAGTCTTACATTTATATAATCTGTTTACTGTCATTTGGTAGGAAGATTCTGATGATATTTCATTTGGCTAGAGTGTTTATCCACACAATCTGTTCAGTCCTAAATAATGACAGCCCTGCACACTGAGTTTTATTTGAACAGAAACTAGTCATTTGTAGTTTTATTTGGTGCCAAATATAGATCACTCATTGCATGAACACCATTTTTCTTTCAGTACTTCAGCCAACCTGATAATTTTTTTTCTTTTCCACCAACCTCACTTACATTTTTCATAAGAAATGGGATTATGGAAGTGGGTAGTTAGCAATTCAACATGAATTAGAGCAACTTATTTAATAAAATATAAATATATAGACTGTTTAGTAACTGTTTTATTATTCACTTAATATAGCTTATTTTTATATAGCATCATTGTCATCAGCGTATCCAGCAATTCAGCAAGAAAAAAATCAAGAATGTTGATTGTTTGTTCTTGAATATGCCAAATAATAGTTTTATTGATTGAGATTTCTGATGCTTATAAAATATGAGATGTGAGAAAACATACTTTAGCCTTAAAAAATCATCCATCCATTCATTCATTCCACAAGAATTTCCTTAGTTCTAAATATATGCAATACTTGATTGATATTGAAGAAAATTCAGAGCTAAATTATGCACAATTTCTACCTTAAGGAGCTAACAATTGAAGAGGTATAATACCTACAATATAAATTATTATATCCTAAAGACCTAGGAAGTCAGAAAGATCGAGATTCAGTTCCTGCTTCTGAAACTTTCTAGTTGTCTGATTGGGACATCTAGGTAGTGCAGTGGACATAGTGCTGGCCCTAGAGCCAGGAGGACCAGTATTCAAATTTGACTTCAGATCTGTGTGACTCTGGGCAAGTCATTACCCCTCTTTGCTTAATCCTTCCTCTGTAAAATAAACTGAAGAAGAAAAAGACAAAACACTTCAAAATCTTTGCTAGAAAATCCCCAATGGGGACTTGGAAAGTGGGATATAAATAAAATGGTTCAGTGTTTTCAGCTTCATTAATTTATATTGTAGCAGGGGATGTGCTGGGACATGGAGAACAGACCAGTATGAGTGAAGGGTAGAATATCTAAAGGGTGAGTACCATAAAAAATGGCTAAGAGGGTGAAGTCGAATCCAATTAGAAAGGGCCTTAAATCCTAATTCTCCATTCTCTCTATGTATATTTGTTAATCCACTGAATGTATGAGAAAGCCAAAAGATACACAATCTTATGTATAAGGAGGAAATATTTAGAGACACACAAAGGAGAGGCTAATAGATGAAAGATATTCACTAGGTCCATATGATATAATAGAGTTAAACCACTAAATGTTTTCAAACAAAACAAACAAACAAAAAAAAAAACACAACATCAGCAGAACTCTGTGATGATGATAAATATATAAATTCTTTTTTTCCGTGAGGCAATTGGGGTTAAGTGACTTACCCAGGATAACACAGCTAGGAAGTATTAAGAGACCAAATTAAGATTTGAACTCAGGTCCTCCTGACTTCAGGGTTGGTACTCTATCCACTATGCCACCTACCTGCCCCAAACATATTAATTCTTTCCAATAATTTCTTTCTCCCTACATTTTGCTTTTCACTCTTCAGTCTTGCTTTTATTTAAGCTTTTCTTTTTCAATTGCATCATCTCCCATCTGAAGCTATTTTTTGTTTCCTCACTCTCTCCATTCCCTCCTTTGTATCTTAGTTCCTTTCAACCTCAGCTATTATCTGATAACTTGGTAACTGATTTAAAGATTCAACATTCTAAGATGAAGTTAAAAAAAATGTGAAAAAGCATTACATGGTATTGTATTATGCTTATGATCAATGCATTATGAATTTCACAGTCAATGTCTCTTCAATTTGTTCAGGTTACCTGGTCATTCTGTTCTTTGTTGCATATAATACACATTACAGGAGTGTAGGAAATGTATAACTGTATATATAGATTTGAGTTGGCTTCCCCATGTGGGCTTTTAGAGCTTTCTTCCTGAATCAATATTTTTCTTTTGTTATGTATATGTAGCTTTTTTTTTTTTTTAAATGAAGCCTTTCTTGAACATATAAGCTGTTTCTTTATGTTCTAAATGAATTAGGTATAAATTTAGGAATTTAGGAATGTAAATATTCTCTTCCTTCTCCTCCTTCTCTTTCTCCTCCTCCTCCTCCTCTTCCTTCTTCTTCTTCTTCTCCTCCTCCTCCTCCTTCTCCTCCTCCTCCTCCTCCTCCTCCTCCTCCTCCTCCTCCTCCTCCTTCTCCTCCTTCTCCTCCTCCTCCTCCTCTTCCTTCTTCTTTTTCTCCTCCTCCTCCTCTTCCTCCTCTTCCTCCTCCTCCTCCTCCTCCTTCTCTTCCTCCTCTTCCTCCTCTTCCTCCTTCTCCTTCTCTTTCTCCTTCTCCTTCTCCTTCTCCTTCTCCTTCTCCTTCTCCTTCTCCTTCTCCTTCTCCTTCTCCTTCTCCTTCTCCTTCTCCTTCTCCTCCTTTCTTCTTCCTTGTTCAATTCCTGTCAATTGTTATTGATTTTACCTGCTCCAGGCCTTCATCTTTTTATGTCTAGAGAAGTGCAATAATTTGCAAGTTGATCTTCCTGATTCCTCTCTTCTCTTACATCTATTGCCCATTTAGCTGTCAATTTAATCTCTCTAAAATTCTTATCCAGTTATATCATTCCTCCTGCCACTTCCTTCGACCAATAAACTCCACTGGCTCTCTATTGCTTCTAAGATCAAATTCTGTGTTGGGCATTCAAAGTCCCCTCCTTCATTTCTATTCTTCTTAAGACCTTACTTCCCCAAATTAACTCTTTGATATATGGTTTCCTTGCTGTTCATCAGGCAGTTAAGTGCTGCAACAGAGAAAGTGCAGAACCTGAAATCCGTGGAAGCTGAGTTCAGATACAGCCTCAGGTTCTTACTAGCTGTGCAACTGGACAAGTTGCTTAATCTCTCTCTTCCTCAGTTTCCAAAACTGTAAAATTGGGGATCATAATAACACTCATCTAAAAAATAGCAGTTAGCTCACAAGTTTGTTGTGATGATCAAATTAAACATTTATTAAATGCTTAGCTCATAGCAGGTGAAGTTTTTTGATTGAGGAAGGGGGGAGAGGAATGACAAGATCAGATAGACGTTTTAGGAAGATTAAATTTATAGGTAAATGGAGGATCCCCTTACACATCTACATGATGTACCAGAGAAAAATATAAATGCTATGGAGAGACTTTGGGACCATGCCTATAAGGGGAAATTTGTTTTAATAAACCTCACAAGGTAATTATTATAGAGTTTGTCTAATGCACTTTTTAAAGAGATCATTTGTGAGTTTTAGGGTTTATCTGTTATATTCTGTTTTTATTTCATTCTACTTCTGGGGTGCTAAAGTAACCCTAGGGTTATTAAGGTAGAAGTAAGGAGCTTGGTAGAACTGAAGAATAATCATATATTTTATTATCTTTCATTACTATAAAGTCTTTCTCTTCTGTTTTAATAATTCTGGAACTTACACACACACACATACACACAGAGATACATGCATGCACAGAGATAATTTGTTTTTCATATTTTACCATTGATTTCTTTATTCATTAAATATTTGATGATTTCTGATTACTGGGAACTATATTAAGATCTATCAAACTTATGAAGATAAGCTTTGCCCTTAAGGAGCTTTCAAGGAGTTTATTAGTCTTATAGTAATTAATCATGACTGTTTCAATAGTATAAAAATGAATGAACATATAGTGAAAGAAAAAAAAAGTACTTTTTACTTTTTTTCATATTTTACTAAAACTATAGCCAGTTTTAGATGGCTACAAATATACCAGTTTCTAAAGTATAGTTTTAAAAGTATACACACATTTGGTACTACTGAACATACATATGATATATTTTTTGTCTCAGCAAGTCCAATGTCAAAAAAAATTCCAGAAGTCTGGAGGAGTCATTTGTGGAAAAGAAGTTCAAATTGTAGGGATCTTAAAATCATCTGCCACAGTCTCACAGGAGGCTTCTAAATTGTGTGGGAGAATGGACTTAGATTTATTTCTGTGACATTTACCAAGTTTTATCTTTTCTTTTTTCTTTCTTTCTTTCTTTCTTTCTTTCTTTCTTTCTTTCTTTCTTTCTTTCTTTCTTTCTTTTCTTCTTTCTTTCCTTCTTTCTTTGTTTCTTTGTTTCTTTCTTTTTTTAAGGATTGGTATGTATTAATTGTAAAGAAAATAGGAGTGTATCTGTGGCAATATGTAGTTGAAAAATATGCCAAATTTATTAAATGGAATAATGAAATTATGTGATACTTTAGGTTTGTATACGCAGTAGAATTCTATAATGAATACAACATTGAATTTGTATTTAGAATCATCTCAATGCCAATCTGGACTCTGCCACTTGCTATTCCCAAGGATGTAGTCAAGTCAATTAACTCATCTGAACCTCAGGAAACTTTGAGACTTATCTACTTTTTTGTAGTGTTGTCTGTCATTAATTTACACTGTTGTTCAGTCATGTTTCGATCTTGTCCAACCCTCCATGATTTCACGTAAGGTTTTCTTGACAAAGATACTAAACTAATTTGTAACTTCCTTTTCCAGATCATTTTACAAATGTGGAAACTGAGGCAAACAGAGTTAAGTAATTTCCTCAGGTTCATATAATTCATAAGTGTTTGAAATCAGATTTAACTTCAGAGAGAAGTCCTCTTCCTAAACTCAGGCTGGTATTCAATCCATGTACCATCTTGCAGCTCATTAATCTACACTGACAAATGTTAATTCATCTTTACATTTTATAAAATGCTTTTCTATCTCTTATTTTATTTAAAGCTCACAATAACTATGGGGTAAAAACCAATAGAGGTATTATAATCCTCATATTTACATATGAGAAAACTGAGATTCAGAGAAGTTAATGACTTTTCCACTCCACAAATTTAATAAGTGGCAGAGATGGTATTTTAAATATTGATTTGACTACCCTATAATGATAATATTCTTTTCTAGTGGCTTTGAAATGTTGCTTTTTTAGATGTTATTTGATTATTAATAACCTCAGAATAAGCATCATGATGAAAATGTAGCATTATATAAACATATATTAACATATGTGTGTGTATTTGTAAGTTTCTGAGATATTTTGGAAATAATAATCACTTTAAGTGAGACCTTTTTAAAGATCTTGAGTAGTTTTATTTTTAATTGAGTGAATAATTCACAGAAAGTATCCAGCAAAGTCAAATGATTTTCAATTAACCAGTATGAATTAATAGTTGGGGATTTAAATCAAGGTAAAAATTTTCATTTAAATTACTGTAAGCCACCTGTTGCTAAGTCATTTCAGTCACGTCTGACTCTTCATAACCACATTTGGTGTTGTCTTGGCAAAGATACTAGGGTAGTTGGCCATTTCCTTCTCTAGCTATAAGCCAGTAATTTGCTGTAAAAATTATATTCCTCAGAAACTGAGAATGGTACAAAGAGAATACTGCTACTATAAACTAAACTATCAATTATTATGCTAAAAGGATAAAGCAAAATATAAATAGGTCTTTAAAACACTAGTAATCTAGTTATAATGAACAATCTTTGAAATTTCATTATTGATGCTCTTTCCCCAGTCATGGGTAACTTTTAGATGACATTAAATGAAACAGGTTCTCAAATGGAATATTTTTGTCCCTGGCACAGAGGCTGACTATAACTGGAGTCTATTTCAACCCTAGGAAATTAAAGTTTAAAAACAAGAGATGATTATTTTAATATAGATTTTGAAATTTTTTTGTCATATACATGGGGTTATATTTTATATGTGTTATAATGACAGGTGAACAAGACTAGATAATGGGGAGAAAATATTGTACGCTTTAAAGTACTGAAAAGCGTTGGTAACCTATGTATATTTCTTTTAATGGTGGCAGCCGTATTTTTCACCATTGTGAGTACTCCTGATGGTTTACAGGTGGATATAAAACAAGAGTTATAAATATTTTGACATATTATCAATATTTAAAAGGGACAATCAAATCTCAATTACCCATTCTTGTACAAAAGAAAAAATAGTGTAAATCATCAAAAGCAGAGGAGAATTAAAATTTTTATTTACTGCAATCAGGGCTGGCTAGTGTGAACAGCCTCATCTCTCTTCTTGCACACCTCAAAAACCTCTCTGAGTTTTAAGACATCCTTCCCTCAAGTAGACGGGATCTCTTCATATCCTTTAGAATCTTAAGAAATGTAGTAAGTTTTATAATTTTTTAAAAGAAATGAATGTTATTATTGTTTCATAACATCAGATCACCAATCATGATATATTTTGCTTCTGAAGCAGGTGAAAGATGAAATGATAGAGGAAACAGAGATTTGATCTTCCAAGCATAAATCAATATGAATCAACATAAAGCAATGCAAGTCAATTGCTTAATAAATCAGTATTAGGTCCTTTCACCAGTTTAGGACTAGACTTTAAATATAGGAGTAACAGATTTCTACATATTGAACCCAATTAATCAAATATGAATAATTAATTAAAAGGAAACAATACAACATTAGGTAATCTGATGTCTAATTAGATGAAAGATTAGGGCTTTTCAAGTTGGGATGAGGAAAGTGAACAGATGTAATTCCCTGAAATCAGAAAGAGAGATGGCCCACTCCCCTCAAGTCTCTATAAATAGTCAAAGAAAAATGGAAACAATAACTGAGCAGCATGGAGTCAATTTTCAGAAAAGACATATGAATTCCTTGAGAAATACAATTGTGATGAAACTCCTTGTATCAAGTTTTACACTGACTGGGTTTCTGTTGAATGTACTGGATCCTTGGTTAAGGATCTCTAAATAGCAGATTTAAGTAATCCAGCTCCACAACCATGAAGATCTAGGTTCAAATAAAGTATAAGTTTTTCTCCCAGTTTCCATAATTGAATCAAGTTTTCTCACAAAATAGAAGTTGGATTAAATCAATAATTGAACAAAAAAGGAACTAAACTAGCTCCAGAGCTGAATCACAAGATGTTCACTTAATTTCCATAATTAACCATTTGTTATCCTAATCCTCTCAATTCTCTCAATTTCCTCATCCCAATGTTCACTTCTTAGAATTCATTACATACATTTATTTCTCATAATTTTATCTTAGTTTGTAAAGTAAAGACTATTAGCTTGTACTAGCAAACCCCACATCTATATGGGGAGCAGTGTAAAAATATGTTACTACTATAATGGATCTTTCCAGAATTAGACCACCAAGATGCTGAAGAGCCTTGAGTCAATATCATATAAAAATTGGTTATAGTAAGTGGGAGTATTTATCTTAAAGAAAAGAAGGCTCAGTGTATGTTTGATAATTTTGTATTTGGAGAGTTGTTATTAGGGAAAGGGTTAGACTTCAAAAGGCAGAACCAGTATTAAAGGGTAGAAATTACAAAGGGAAAACTCTAAATTAAAAAAAAAGTGCATCAGTTAAAATTATTCAAAAGTAAAGTTAAATACATATTCAATAGTTTTCCTCTCAATAAAGGTATTCCGAAATGGTATGAACATTTTTTTAGGTACTGCATACTGAAGATTCACTTTGATTTTGGAGTTAGATTCTGGAAGCTTCTTCTGTAGACTGTAAATCTTTCATCTTAGAGGCTGATTCTAGATCCAAAAAGATCATATAAAAAATAAACTCATTCATGTATGACTCTCATATACAACTCTTTATCATAAGCTCCCATGAGTTTGCCACAAGGGATTTTCCCAATTTGTCCTTTTCAATGTTACCTACCATTCTGCAAATACCACTGAGCTACACAAGTTTTCCAACAGATCTACCTTGTCTTTGTCACCTGACCAACTCATCTTATTTTTTAATCACATATTTCTTTCAAAAAATACTTTACTTAGTTTCTTTTTCTTAATTCTTAATTTTTTTGCAGATTTTATCTTTAATAACACAATGATATGTTATCATTGTAGGATATTAATATTAAAATATAGCCCTTCATTTTTGGAAGAATATAAAAATTTTAAAAGGCACTTTAAAGTTTCTCAGGGGTAAACTAACAACTCTTCTCTTCTTCCTTCTTTTCAAATCAAACTTTGAGCTCATCTCATTGTCTATTTCATAGTCTGTACAAAATATAGTATGATTTGATTACTTCTAAAACTGTACTTGGAAAAATTGTTTTTATTATGCAATTAGGGGAGAAAAAAGCTGAAATTTACCAAAAGTTTTGCATTCCTCCCAACTGAGCATCAAATATTGCATTAATTATGTCTTGAAAATAGAAATAAATGAATCAAGAACACTTAGACTTTCTTTCTGATTTCCTTAAAAGCCTTCAACTTTTTTTATTTTACATAATATGATTGCTTCCCATACTTCATTTTAAAAAATCAATTGATGGATAAGTTGCAAAAGGCAGACAGGAAGCAGTCTGTTTTCTATAATTTAACTGTCTTTTGGAAAAGATTCGTATTCTTATAAAGTATATAGAGTAGATTTACTTTTAAATAATATATAAATATACCATTGTTCATTCCAATGGAAGCTCTGGTGCATAAACAATAGAATAAATAATCTTAGGATCATCTTGTAGTCAGATACTTCATTCCAAGGACTTGAGTATTAACTTGTCCTATAAAATTTTAGGCTTCTTACCCCTATAGTTTTTTATATGTTTTAGAAATGACACTTTTATCAGAAACACAGTTTATAAAGATTCCCCTCTCCCAGTTTTACACTTCCCTTGTAATGTTGTTCCTGTTGGTTTTGTTTGTACAAAATCTTTTGTTTAATTTAATGTAATCAGAGTTGTCCATTTTGCTTTTCATAATGTTCTTTTGTTGTAAATTCCTTCTTTCTCCAGAGGTCTTATAGGTAAATTATGCCTTATACTCTTAATTTGTTTATATGGTATCATTCTTTATACCCAAATAATGTATCTATTTTGACCTTAATTTGTTATGGGAGTGAGATGTAGGTCTATTTTCTGACATTATTTTCCAGTTTTCCCAACATTTTTTGTCAAATAGTGAATTCTTATTTCAGAAGCTGGAGCTTGAGGATTTATCAAATACTAGATTGGTATAGGTCTTGATTATTGTGTTGTGTGTATCTAATATATTCCACTGATCCACCACTCTATTTTTTAGCCAGTACCAAGTGGTTTTGATGACTGCTGCTTTATAATATAATTTTAGGTTTGGTACTGCCAGGCTACCATTTGTTATATTCTTTTTCATTGATTCCCTCTTGACCATTTGTTCTTCCAGAAGAATTTTGTTATTATTTTCCCCTAATTCTATAAATTAATTTTTGACAGTTTGATTAGTATGGCACTGAACAAATAGATCAATTTAGGCAAATTTGTCATTGTATCATATTAGCTTGGCCTGTCCATGTACAATTTATGTTTCCAATTGTTTAGATCTGACTTTATTTGTGTGAAAAATGTTTTGTATTTGTGTTCATATGTTCTTGGGTTTATCTTGTCAGGTCAACACCCAAATATTTTATTTTGTCTTTAGTTATTTTATATGGAATTTCTTTTTCTATCTTTTGCTGCTGGGTTTTGTCAGTAATATGTCAAAATGCTAATAATTTGTCTAGGTTTATTTCATATTCTGCAGCTTTGCTAAAGCTGTAATTTGTCTCCAGTAACTTTTTGGATGATTTTTTGGATTATTTAAGTATAGCATGATATTATCTTCAGAGTCATAGTTTTATTTTCTCATTGCCTATTCTAATTCCTTTTAATTTCTTTTTTTCATTATTGCTAAAACCAACATTTTTAGTACAATGTTGAATAATACTGATGATAATGGACATCCTGATTTCACCCTAGATGTTATCAGGAATAAGTCCAGCTTCACTCCATTACAAATAATGTTTGCACTTGGTTTTAGATAGATATTGCCTATTTTAGGGAAAATTCTCTTTCTCTCTATGCTTTTTAGTGTTTTTAATAAGAATAAGTGCTATATTTTGTCAAAAGCTTTTTCTGCATCTATTGAAATGATCATATGATTTCTGTTGGTTTTTTATTGATGTAGTTGATTATGGTGATTTTTTTTTTTGATATTGAACCATACTTGAATTCCTCATATAAATCCTACTTGTTAATACACTATTATGGTACAGGTAAGATGTTGTAATCTTTTTGCTAATATTGTATTTAATTTTTTTTTGCATCAATATTCATTAAGGATATTGGTCTCTAATTTTCTGTTTTGACTTCTCCTGGTTTAGTTATCTGTGCCATATTTGTGTCATAGAAGGAATTTGGCAGGACTCTTTCTTCACCTATTTTCCCAAAAAGTTTACATAGTATTGGAATTTATTGCTCATTAAATGTTTGGTATAATTCACTTGAGAATCCATCCATCTGGCCCTGGAGATTTTTTCTTTGGTAGTTCATTAATAACTGGTACAATTCTTTTTTTCTAAAATGGAAATATTTAAGTATTTTATTTTCTCTTCCGTTAAGCTGGCAATTTAAATTGTTGTAAATATTCATTCATTTGCTTTAATTTCTTTTTTATTGGTGGTAAGTTTACCCTTTTCATTTTAGATGCTGGTAATTTGGTATATATATATATATATATATATATTTACTTTTTCTAATACAAGTAATCAAAAGTTGACTTATTTTGTTGATATTTTCATAAAACCAACTGTTTTATCAATTCAATGGTTTTCTTAATTTCAATTTTAGAAATCTATCCTTTGAGTTTAAGAATTTCTGATTTGGATATTTGAGAGGTTTTTTATTTGTTCTTTTTAAAGATTTTTTAGTTGCATGCCCGATTCATTGATTTCCTTTTTCCCTATTTTAATCATGTAGCTATTTAAAGATATAAAATTTCCCCCTGAGAATGCTTTGGCAGTATACCATAAATTTTGGTGTGTTGTCTCACTATTGTTATTCTCTTGGATGAAATTATGGTTTGTTTCTGTGATTTGTTGTTTGATCCACTCATTTTGAGAGCTAGATGATTTAACTTCTAATTGGTTTTTCCTCTACTTTTCCCAGGCACTTTATGGAATATAATTTTAATTGCATTGTGGTCTGAAAAGAAAGCATTCATTAATTCTGCTTTTCTGCATTTGACTGTGAGGTTTTTATGCTGAAATATATGGTCAATGTCTGTGTAGGTGCCACGTACTGCTGAGAAAAAGGTGTATTTCTTTTGGTCCCCAATCAATTTTCTCCAGAGGTCTATCATATCTAGGTTTTCTAAGATTCTATTAACTTCTGTGGTTTCTTTCTTGTTTATTTTTTGGTTAGATTTGCCTGATTCTGAGAGGGGAAGTTTGCAGTCCCCCACTAGAATAATTTTGCTTTCTATTTTTTGCTGTAATTGGGTTAAAATCTATAGGAAGTTGGCTGTTCTACCACTTCATGTATACATATTTAATATTGCTACTAATTAATTGTTTATGGTTCTCTTTATCAAGATGCACTTTTGTACTTTATCTCTTTTAATAGGATCACTTTTCAGTTTTGCTTTATCTGAGATCAGCTTTGCTACCCTTGCTTTTTTTTTTTAATTTCAGCTGAAGCATAATACATTCTGTTCCACTTTTTTTTTTTGTCTTTACTCTCCATGTGTTACTGTGCATTAAACGTGTTTCTTGTAAATAACATATTGTAGAATTCTGTTTTTTAATCCACTCTGCTTCCATTTTATGGAAGATTTCATTCCATTCACATTAACAGGTATGATTACCAGCTCTGTATTTCCCTCCATCTTATTTTCTCCCCTGTATATACTTTTGCTCTTTCCACCCTGTTCTTAGTAGTGTTTTTTAACCCACCCCATTCACTATATTATCTCCTATCACCCCTTCCTCCTTTCCCTAACACTCCCTAGTGTTTTTACCCTCCCTTCTATTCTGCCCCTCACTTTTTTCTTTCTTCTTTCTCCTTCTACTCCTTTATAGGGTTAGATAAATTTCAATGCCCTGCTCAGTGATTAAGTGGGATATTCCCTCTTAGAGTCAAAACTGATGAGATCAAGCTTCAGACAGTGTTCATCCTCCTCCCTACTTTCCCTTAATTGTATTAGGTCTTTTGCATCATTATACCTCCCTTTTCCTCTTTTTCCAGAAGAGACTTTTTTCCACCCCTTAACATCTTTTTCTTTGATGTCATTACATCAGATTCCTTTAACAACCATGCCCTCAGTCAATGTGATGCCTTCTTCTGCCTGTGACAGATACAATTCTCAAGAATTACAGATATGGTTTTCCTGTCAAGGGATGTAAACAGTTTAACCTTTAAATGCCATATATTTTCCCCTATTTATCATTCTATGCTTCTCTTGAATCCTATGTTTATATATTAAAATTTCTATTTAGTTCTGTTGTTTTTTTTTCAATAGAAATAATGGAAAGTCTCTTACTTCACTGAAGATCCATCACCTTCCCTGAAAGATGATGTTTAATCTTGCTGGGTATTTAATTCTTGGTTGTAACCCTGGGATCTTTGCCTTCTGGAATATGGTATTCCAGGCCCACCAATTCTTTATTGTAGAAACTGTCAGATCCTGGGTAATCCTGACTGTAACTCCTTGATATTTGAATTGTTTTTGTCTGGTTTGTAGTATTTTGTCCTTGAGATTATAGTTCTGGGGTTTCACAACAATGTTCCTTGGAATTTTACTTGGGATCTCTTTCTAAAGGTGATTGATGGATTCTTTCAATAAGTATTTCTCCCTCTGTTTCTAGAATATTGAAGCAGCTTTCCTTGACGATCTTTTGAAAAAAAAAAGCAGTCCAGGCTCTTTATTTGATCATGGCTTTCAAGTAGACTAATAACTTTAAAATTGTGTTTTTTGCATTTATTTTCCAGGTGGGATGTTTTTCCAATGAGGTATTTCACATTTTCTTCCATTTTTTCATTCTTTTTAGATTGACTGATTCTTGCTGTCTCACAGGATCATTATCTTTGATTTGCCCCATTTTAGTTTTTAAAATGTGATTTTCTTCAGTTAGCTTTTGTAACTCTTTTTTCCATTTCATTAATTCTACTTTTGAAGTCATTGTTTTCTTCAGCGGATTTTTTTTTTTTTTTTGCATTTGGCCAATTGCATTTTTTAAGGAGTTGTTTTCTTTTGTCCTTTACTTTGTTTTCTAAGCTATTGACTGTCTCATGCATACCTCTCATTTCCTTTTTCATTTTTCTTCTGTCTCTCATATTTATCTTTTAAAGTCTTTCATGAGCACTTCCAAGAAGTCTCTTTGGACTTGAGACCAATTCATATCATTCTTTTGAGATTTTTTCTGCAGATATTTTTGTCATCTAAGTTGGTGTTTTGGTCTTTCCTGCACCATAGTAGCTTTCTATGATCAATGTTCTTTTATGTTTCTTGTTCATTTTCTTTCCATTTCTTTTGGTATTTTCTCTCCTTTTTACTTTTATGATTAAGCTCTGCTCCTGAGGGAAAGGGGTCTCTGTCCCAAGTTTCATGTGCAACTCTGAGCCTTGGCTCTGAGCAAAAGGGCCCCTTGTGTTTGTAGGGGATAGCTTTGCTTTCTCTTTTTTAGGAAATAGCCTGGTTTCCCCGAATTTGCCTACTGAACTGGGACTGAAAATTGCCTTGCTGATTTGCTCCTTTACTGAGTCAGGATTGAGGGTCTTAGTTACTGATCTGCTGGGATTTAGACTGTCTCACCAACTTTTCTAGAGACTATCTGAGCTGGGGTGAATACCCTTTTCACTCCAGTGAAACTAACTTTTCTTGAAGTTGTTTTCCAATCTATCTTGAGCTGAAGTGTGGTTTCATTCTGTCAGACTTTGTTCTAAGACTTGGTTTCATGTGTATTTAGAGGAAAACTAAGAGAGTTTGAGCAGCTTCCTGGCTTTACTCTGCCATCTCAGATCCTGTTCTGGACCTTCCTAACCTTGTTTGCATCAGTTTCTTCATCTGTAAAATAAGCTAGAGGTAATGGTAATCCATTCAAGTATCTTTGTCAAGAAAATCCAAAATGGGCTCATGAACAGTCCAGCATGGCTGAGAATGATTGAACAACAACATCCAGTTACTTTGTAACCCAATAATACTGACCTCCTTCCTGTTCGCTTGAATAAAATACTTTGTCACAATTGCATCACTGATAGTTACCTACTTCTAGAATATTTTCTCCTCATCCCTCTTCTAGTTTTCATGATTTCTTTCAAATCTTAACTAAAATCCCATCTCTTATAAAAAGCTTTTACTTATCCCTCTAAATTATAGTGCTTTTCTTTACTTGATTTTTCCATTTTATCTGGCATATTCCTTATTTGTTCATAGTTGTTTACATATTGTCTTCTTTGTTAGAGTATGAGCTCTATGAGCACTTATCTTTTGCCCTTCTTGATATCCCAATTGTTTATCACAGTGCCTGGCTTATAGCAGGTATTTAATAAAGGTTTTTGTTTCATTGACATTTATGAAATATGCTGCAAAGTTAGCAAAGACAGAATTTGAAAATAGGTTTATTATATGGCATTAATATTCATAAAATAAGAAGGATGTTGAGTAGCAAAGATGTATGACTAGGAGGAGGATTCTATTATCTTTGACAATAATAATAAAGTTGGTAATGTGTGGATTTAGAGGCAAAGCTGATGATAAATTATGCTTTGAACATGCTGCGTTTGAGATGCCTGTGGGATATCCATGTCCATAACATAGTTTGTAATAGAGGACTGGACTTCAGGAAAGAGATTAAAGCTTCATCTATTGTATTTTCCTCAGGTTATCAACTCTCAAACTGCTGGGGGAAGTGTGTCCTACTGGATTACTGGCTCTACATGGCCAAATATAGAGAGAAGACAGAAAATTCTTTTCTCAGTCCTGTTCTCTTCTAATATAGTCAATGTGGTCTCATCTACAAAACATCTCCCAGCCTGTATTGTCTCAAAATGTGCTCATTTAAGTGAATTTTGAGGACCACTGAAAGATATGTTCATCTTCCTTCAGCTAATAAGAGCTGACCTTCTTATTCAATCAAGGGCTTCATGTTTTATAGAATCTTATTAACATCTCATTATAGTATGATTACATCTTCTTTGCAAGCCAACTTCCATACCACTTTTCAATATAATATTTCAAGAATATTTTCCACAGATATGATAGATAGATTTACTATTGCCTTTAAGAGAAAGTTGAATTTTAGATACTAGCAATTTATTGCCATTTTGAAGAGACTGTTAAAACTAATTGCTTAAGAGAAACTTTAAGAAGACAGAGGATGAAGTTTTGTTTTTCATAAGAGGATTGTTTTAACTCTTTAATGAATCATCTTAAGGAGAGTTCCTTGGAAGAATCTCAAAGGATGCTAGATAATTTTATTTGTTATTCTGTACATATCATGTTGAGGGGAAAAGGGAAAAGGATAGAAAGAAGACTGAATTCTCTCAGAGGTCTGAATTTAATACTATATTGCAAATAGATAAGAAGAGGATTGTTGAGACACTATAGCCACTATTCTGGACCTGTATGGCAGAACTGTGACCCAGAAATGAAGAGAAAGAAAACATTTAAGTAATAGTTAGAGATAACATTGGCTGTGATCTTCTCATAGTTGAAACATTGTAAATAATTATTCATTTATTTGCTTTATTATTTGTAACATAGTAAATAATATCTATTTAAGTAAGTACTTTGATGCTTAATTTAAAGCTTGGACAATAAGAGTTTAGAGACTTCAGAGACACAAATAAGTGCTCATAAAAAGGGTTTCTATCATTTGTTAGTGAAATAAGGAATTACAAATTCACACCCGTTAATTAAATAATAGATGCTCCAATGTTATTAATTTATATAAAATATTCAGACTTACCCCTGGATCATTTTAGAACTCAAAATGATATGAATAAATAGGGCAGCAAATAGCAGACAAATAAGTAAGCACCTAACATTACACCCACAAGAAGTGAACATGGCAAACTTCCAAATCCTGTTACATTTATAACATATCTAAGAATACTTCAAGATGCACAGGCATTCTAATTTTAAATCCCATATATATATATATATATATATATATATATATATATATATATATATATTTTCCATCAAGTGTAATGCATTTTTGTATCTTGTAAGACAAATGTTTTGCTTATTGGAAGTAAAAGCCTCTCTATTGATTGTGTATATGATGAATTATGCCAGATAGTTCAGGGTAATCATACATATTTTAACTAGTTTAATAAATACACACACCTTCACACACATACTATTCTAACTCAAAAGACCAAGAAAAAGCAAAGTGCTATTCCCCTCTTTCTTATACATGTGTGGTCCATTCTAAATTACAGCAATGTTTCATTATCATCAAAATGTTCAAGATAAAATTCATAGCACAACTGCTTGCTAAGCAAAAGAAACCCCGTAAATTGTGTCTGTGCTGAGTTAATGGATTTTGAAACTGACTTTTATTTGGCTTGCTGTATTCTGTGCAGAGCAAAGACAAAGTTTCTGCTGATTCTGTCAAGGATCTGGAACCGAGGTCACAGTAGATAATCTGATCAACAGATCTACAAACAGGAGACCCCAAAATAGACATTATTTCCTGGGCAGCTGTGAACAACAATCCTGTACCCTTGCTCAGTCTATTGCAGAACAGCTAACTGCTCACTAAGCTCTTCTGAAAATAACTTTGTGTTTACAAAGAGGACCTCACATTCTCACTGCAATTATCTTATTGCCAATAAAAGTGTCAAAGAGAACATTGCCTTCTTATTTATACAGAAACTTTTCCCCAGAGCAATCTGCATAACTATTATATACCACACAATGAAGCACATTTCCATCTTTGGTATGTTTGCTATTTTCCCCTATAAAAAATTTTCACATTTCTTGGTCATCTAGGTTCTGATTTTCTAGATAAAATAAAGATGCTCTGAAGTGGTGAAACTGAGATTCCTGATTAATAAACAAGCTTTTTTTTCCCCTTTTCTTTCCCCCAATTAGACATTAATGTTAATTATGGCTTTTAGGTACAGGAGGATTCAGAGATAAAGAAAGGAAGGAAGGAAGGAAGGAAGGAAAGAAGGAAGAAAGGAAGGAAGGAAGGAAAGAAGAAAGGAAGAAAAATGTTTCTGTACTTAAGTAATTTCCATTTCATCAGGAAATATAACATGTAAACTGATAAGCAAACATGACAAAGGAAGCAGTATACCACAGTAAAAAGAACAGTGGCTTTGGAGTTGGAAGGTCTGGCTTCAAATTTTAATCCTGATACATACTATTGACAGAAATGTTTAATTATCTCTATATTAATAGCTAATTGTTGAATTAGGACCAAGGTTTCTATTTCCTTATGCAGAAATCAACTAATGTAGAAAATCTTGGGCAAAGACTGAGTTCCTGTTCATTTTATGTATTTAGACATGTCTGGGGAAATGTGGATTCTGTCTCTTTTGTCTTACAAGTGATTTAGAAATTGAAGAGTCTCTTTGATTAAGACTTGGATGATCCAAATCAGGAACTTCAAGAACTTCATTGGAATATAGCCCAATTTCTCATCATAATATTAATTTTTTTATTAACTGCTGATTGTTGAGATTTGATTGATACCCTTAGGAACACCCACACTTACAAGAGCATATAAATTATGAGTCTATCCCTATGAGAGGTCTTTGACATCAAGTAGTGGCACTGACCACTTTTTATTAATAAATGTGTTAGATTTTTTTAATAAAATGATTAAATTACCCAGAAACTATGTCTCTGAAACTTTTTAAACATCACATTGTCTGTGTAACCTTACTAAATTTAATCCCTAGACTTTCATTTTATCATTTGAAAAACAAGAGGTTTCGACTAGATTGCCTCTGAGGCTTTAAATTGATGCTTCTATAGTTTCAGCCCTGTAACATCTCTAATAAATTTCCTCTTTTCCCTCCTCTTAATAACAAAAGGGATGTTTGCAAGGAAGCGAGGAGTTTCTTGGGAAAAGATACTGAGTAAAGTTTTGAATATGGTGAGTTTGAGATGTCAGTGTTATCCAATTTGAGATAGCAAAATAAAATAAAGATGCTCTAAAGTGGTGAAACTGAGATTCCTGATTCCCAAACAATTTTTAAACAGATGGTTATTGAAACTATCTGAGCTGATGAGATCATCAAGTGAAGCAAAATAATAGAGAAAAATACTCAGAACAGAATTCCATGTTACAGTTATCTTTCTCACATATGTCTGTCAACAGACTAAGGAGTTTCAATCAAAAGAGGAACTAGAATGGAGAGGCAACATAGAAACGTAGAGCAAAAATGACATTAAGGAGAAGAGAGTGATCAACAGTAACAAAGACTGCAGAGAGGTCAATAAAGATGAGGACTGAAAACAAAATTATAGGATTTTACAATTATGAGATTACTGGTAACTTTGAAGAAAACAATTTCAGTTAAATGCTGAGGTCAGAAACCAGAACGCCAAGAGTTAAAAAGATAGTGAAAGGGAAGTAAATGGAAATATTGATTTTAGATTACCTTCTCAAGAAGTTTTCATACAAAAAAGAGCACAATAACCAATGTTCTTGTATGAATCAAATGAGAGTATTTTTTAAATGATGTTTTGAAGAATTTAATAGATTTTTCTTCTCAAATATTTTAATTGGGTAGTATTATTTTAATTCATGCTTAAATTTATCTTTAAAATATTAATTTTATTCTGTTATTCAGAACTTAAGAAAAAAGCATTTCCATAGTATAGTAGAATAGGGGGAAAATGTGATTATAAATGAAGTTGCAAATCTCTTAATAAAATTTGTTCCTCCTTTAAAATATGTAATAAAGTTATGATGCAACATATTTTATTTTTATTTTTTTCCCTTCCTCACCCCAAGATGACTACTATTAGATACAAATGTGTGTGTGTGTAAATTCTATTTACACATTTATTGGCTTTTCTCTAAATGCAGATAATTCCTTCCTTCATAGGTGCTTTGTTGATTTGCGTATTTGCAATAATTTATAATTATATAGAATGATACATAATGTGGGTAATAATTTGGGTATAATAGTCAAAATAGTCATTCAGAGTTGTTCTTAGAACAATATTGCAATTATTGTATACAATGTTCTCTTGATTCTGCTCATTTTGTTCATTATTTCAAGCAAGCTTAACCATGATTTTCTAAAATCACTGAACTTTTCTTATAGCACAGTAGTATTCCATCACAATTTTATAGCACAACATGTTTAGCCATTCCCCAATTAATGGATATACCCTCAATTTCCAGTTATTTGTCACCATGAAGGGAGTTGTTATAAATATTTTAGAACATATAGGTCTTTTTTCCTTCACCTTATTATCTTTGGTAACAGGCCTACTAGTGCTATTGCTGGGTCAAAGGATATAAGCATAATTCCAGATTCCTCTCAAAAATTGGTTAGATCAGTTCACAGTTCCACCAACAATGAATTAGAGTCCCAAATTTTCCACATCTCTTCCCACATTTGTCATTTTCCCCTTCAATTTTTTTAGGCAATCTGGTGGGTGTAATGTATATAAGAGTTATTTTAATTTGGAGCTCTTTAATCAATAATGATTTGCAGTATTTTTTCACATGACTTTATATCATTCTGATTTCTTCATTGGAAAACTACCTATTCATTTAGTAAGGAATGATTCATATATTTTTTTAAAAAATAGATTTGACAAAGTTCTTTATATATTTGAGATATGATACCTTTGTCTAAGAATCTGTCCATAAATCCCCCATTCCAATTTTCCATTTTTCTTCTGATCTTTGGTCACATTTGTTTTATTTGTACAAAACTTTTAAATTTAATGTATTTCAAGATAATCCTTTTTTTTTTTTTTTTTTTTTTTGGTTTCACACTGTTCTCTATCTTTTATTTATTGTTAGATTGTCCATAACTGGTAGTAATATATTCCTTATAATTCATATTTTTCTATCATCTCTCTCTTTATATCTAGATAGAGTATGTATCCATTTTGAGCATAACTTGGTAAATGGGATAAGATATTGGTCTATGCTTAATTTCTGCCAAACTGTTTTTCAATTTTTCCAACATTTTTTTTAACCAAACAATGAATTCTTTCCCCCCAGTCTTAAGTCTATCGTAATATAGGTTTTATCCACTGTTTACAATTAATTTATGTATTGTCCTATTTCACTTTCTGTAATTGGGTTATTTAGGATATATATTGATTTGATAATTTGAGAATTTTTCATTATTGGAAATCATCTCCCATTTCTCTTAAGCTTTTTGTTTTGTAAAAATATAATTATATATGATACATTTTTTCCTTTTTTGTTGTAATTTCATCCTCTTCATTTTTTTATTTTGGTAATTCAATTTTCTTTCCTTTCTCCTTTAAAAAATATCATAGCTATTTTTTTAAATTCTTAATTTATTTTATGAAAGAAGTTTTGCTTTTTTTCTTTCTATGGTATTTTATTTTCTCATCCATTCTTTTCTTCCTTATGTGTTGATATTTGTTTTGTATTTATTTTAGATTTTTTAAAATGCATAATCAGTTCAATCATCCTCCCCTTTTTCATTTGTTTATTTATTTATTTTTTGCTATGTGTTTTCAAAAATAAGAATAAAAAAGTTCCCTTGAGAATTGGTTTAAATACATAAGCAAAATTTTGATACACAGATTTTATTATTATTCTTTCCTTTTTCATAGTTGTTAATATTTCTCTAATATGTCTTTTAAAATATTCATAATATCATAAATATGAATTCATTTAAATTTGTCTTTCATTTTCATTTTATACACCTTTTACTTTTCTATTGTTTGTAATGGATATGTTTAATATAACTTCATTCTATATCTATTTTTAATTTTCTGTGCCATTTGATTAATTTTGTAAAATCATCTTGTAATACTTTAAAAATTATTTTTTCCATTCATAATATATTCTAATTCTTTTAAATGTAGTAGTATCTACAGTTTGTTCACGTCTAAATATGCTTTTGTTTATTTCTTTATTAAATTTATTCAATTCTGAAAAAGGAATATTACAATCTCCTACAAATATCATGTTTTCATATATGTATTTTCTAAAATTAATTAACTTTTATTAATTTAGAATATATGATATTTGGTGCATGTGTGTTTAAAATTACACTTCATCTTTAAGTTCAATGTAGCTTATCTATTTGTCTCTATAGATATTGTAAAAATTTTTCCCTTAAATTTTGTCTCTCAGCATGATCACAATAACTAAATTCATGGTAGATTTTGCTTCAGCCTTGCATTTTTATTTTTTAACATATGTATATTTTAAAGTGCTTTTCTTATATATAGTATAACAAATCCTTTGATTTTATTTAACTTGATAATTTATCCTTGAAAAAATTTAATTATATCTAAATTGCCTTTTCTCTTTTGATTCTTTCATTTTGTCAACCAGAAAAATATATAATTTGAAATCTTCCCTTCCCATGAGCAACCACTTAGATTAAGTAACCTTATTTTATGTCACCCTTTTCCAAGAAATTTTGTCATTTCCTTTATTTCTCTCTCCTTGTAGTCTAATCAGGATTCTAGTTTCTCAATCATGAGTTATACTCTTAGTAATAAATGAGTCTCTTCCTTATTTTCTTTTTTGGTGCATGTGTAAATTTTACTTTTAGATACTTTTTCTTTATATTTATATTAATGCATTAATCAATTTAATGAATTTGATGGGGCTTCCTTCTATACTTCCTACACTACTATATAGTGACCTATAATGGAAATTACTCCATTATTCTCTTCCATCTTTTTTTGTTTTAAATGTAAAAGTTAGTCATATTCTATCCAGTCTGCTAAGACCAAATACATTAGAAAACTCCTGTCTTTCACTATAAATATAGAACTACTCTCCTCAATCTCATCAAATCACTCCTACACTCATTAATTGGCCAAAAAAAGAAGTTCCAAGGTAAGTCCATTTTGTCCTGTTTGCCTCAGAGTGAATGTACATAGTAATTGGTTTTTTTTTTTTTTCTTTTTTGGCCTGAAACCCTGAGGTTCTTCTTCCTCTCAGATTGCTTTTTTTTTTTTTTTTTTGGACTAGTCAAAAAAGGACATTCTTTGATTCATTTCTTTTTTTCTTGTCCTTATTCACTGATTGGAGATTGTCTGAATCACACTTAGATCTGTTAAAGATCATAGGTGAAAAAGGCCAAGGTCTCCCATTACATCCAGGGCCGTCTCTAGTCATTCTGATCTATATCAGATGCCATTGGATCCAGATGACTCCAGAAAATGAGACCTTGCAGAGCTCTCACTCACTCTGAGTCACTTGCATGTCATGGCATCTCCCCCCTGACTTCATGGAGTTTGAAGACTATGAGAACAAAGGACCAACCACAAATCTATTGTGAAAATGGTATGGTTAATGACTACTTATCACCTTGATTTGCTCAAGCTCCCTTACTATCCAGAAGAGGCTAGACTGACCTAGGAATTAAAATTAGCAAGAGATAAAACTAAGCATTCTTTAAGTGGGGTGCATCAGAAGCTCCTTACAGTATTGGAATACTGAACCCAGAATTCCCTCAGCTGTGCCAGATAAACCAATTCAGATTGATTCACTGCCTAAGTTAGCCCACTCCAAGCTCACTTCTAATGGTGCTCTCATGTATATATATCTTCCTTCTTCGGAGGAATAAACCCATGTACACAACCTAACTCTGTCACTCTTAGAACTCTGGAGGGAAAAAAGAATAAAAATCTTCAGTACTACTGAAGCCTTCATGCTAAACTACTTAGAACAAAAATTCTTAAGCTGAGATCATTTTGTGACAAGGAGGTTGGTGGTATGAATTCAGTGGGAAAAGTATATCTATAATTTTAGTAAATTTGAACTGAAAATGATCATTTTGTTCATTTCTGAATTTTATTTAAAATATAATTCTGATAAGGGATTCACACACACGCACACTCACACACACACACACACAAAGACACACACACACACATACACACACACACACACACACACACACGAGTGCTTCTAATTCCTAGCCTAGAGTTAAGACCCAAAAGAAACATGAGAAACTGAACTAAAAAGTTACATAAGTCTATGGAAGTGAAAGTAGAATATATTTTACTTTCATTTTATTAAGTAAAGCATTAGTTGGATTCCTGACCAGCATGACAGACTAAGTTTACCTTGGGGACCTGTCTCATTAGTAATCTTTATGACTCAATTTGTGAACCATTATTTCTTTTGTGAAAATCAGAGTCTGACTTATGTCTCACAAGGGTTCTCAACCAGGGATTTGTGAATTTTTAAAAAAAATGACAGCTGCTTAAGCATAATTGGTTTCCTTTGCAGTCTTATGCATTTAATTGAATGCATGTAAATGTTATTCTAAGAAATAGTATAGTAGCATACAATATTTACCAGGAGTCCATGACAAAACAAACAAGCAAAAAGATAAATAAATAAATAAATAAAATGATTGAGATAAGGGGCTACCTTAAATACATCTTAAACATTTGTTCTAATAAGACTATCCACAAGCTATATTTTATTTCACATAGACAGCAAACATATTTGTACTTGAGCCATTAAAAAGTGAAAAAAAATAAAAAAATAAAAAACAAACAAAAACAAAGAAACAAACAAAAACCAAACCCCTCTCCCATTCTGGAAAGCATCAGACCAAGCTTTTTTTTTTTTTTCCACTTTTTCTCTGGACCTTCACAGACCACATGGCTCATGATTTCAGAAAATGTCATTGAGCTGTAATTCTCAACATATTTGTTTTCCTGTTGTGCCTATTGTTCTTTTACTTTGAAACTATATAACTCAGGTGGCTCTCAGCTTTTAAGGTCCTAGAGTGATTAAATGTTTTTCTCTTCTTTTTTCACATTTTACAGATGCTCCAGCTACCTTTTTTTTCCCACTCTAAATATTTCTTTCAATCTCTACTTTGAAATTTGTCTTTCTTTTTCTTATCTTTATCTTATCTTCTTTCTTCTTTCTTATCTTTCCTTCCATGCCTCTATCTGATGCTGGCTTATAGGAATATATG
The DNA here is from genome assembly GCF_902635505.1 of Sarcophilus harrisii. Lineage (NCBI taxonomy): Eukaryota > Metazoa > Chordata > Mammalia > Dasyuromorphia > Dasyuridae > Sarcophilus > Sarcophilus harrisii. Next base: position 80,057,124 of record NC_045430.1, on the reverse strand, counting down.
ATTTCCTGAAGAGGACATATAGATAAACAGGCTAGTGCTCCTTGGCAAATTGTCAAAATTTCCCTCTCGGTCTCAATCTCTGTTCAAGCCTAAGGTTAGCGAAGTATATGAACCCTGATATTAATATAATGTCAGCTCAGCAAATAATTTTTACTGCTGTTGCCCGAATAAAGGTCATTGTCATTGGGGTAATGACATGGGACATGGAAAATTTTATTCTCCCTTATCTAGGGAACTCAAGTTTTCCCAAAATGACAGTAGAGGGTAAAGAGGTACATGGGATTTCTCTGGACACACAATTGGATATATCTTCTACAATATAAATTAGGGAATGAGAGAGACAATTTCAAAAGAAAGTTAAAAGAGGATTTCACTGGGTACTTCTATACGACCCTTTTGAGCTTGCCATCACTAGATATAAGTAAAAATCCCTTTAGATTAATCTCATGAAACTTCATTTTGACATTTACTTAGTTCTATTAAAGGTGAGAAATGTTTGCTCTTGAATTATTCCAAAGGACTAGCTAGAAGGAATAAGCTCTCAATTTATTTGACATAAGATCAGATTTCTTTAGTGAAGGTAACAAGTAAAGCTCAAACTTGAATTTCCTGCCCTGCCTATATTTCAAGGCAGAATTCTGGAAACCTAACTTATGGGGTAGCAGAGGGAGCCACTGCTAGTCAAAAGGGTCCAGAAACATCCAATTAAATAGACATTTATCATAGTGCCTCCATCTTGCAATATTATCAAATTTATTCTTGCCAAGGCCACCACCAAAGCATGTGATTCACTTTATAATAACTAGCTCTTGGGCTGCAAACAATAGTGAGTTTATATAAGTCAAGGGCCCCCACTGAAATGATCATTTTGAAAAGGAGTAGTTACTAACAGTTTTTCAGAGAGCTAGCTGGATAGTGATTTCCTTTTTTTTTTTTTTAAATAGCAGCAGGTGAAAGTATTTAGAATTCCTCCTCTTTTTATCTGCTTACAGCCATACACTTTTTGTATATTTACTGAAGTGAGCTGCAGTGGCCAGTGATTATGTCATACAGTGTGTATGATATTTTGTATCAGAGTGAGACACCTGTTGGGCAGAAAGGAAAAGGATTTTAAAGCCCAGCCAGTAAAAGGTGCAATTAAGAAGAAAACACAACTATAATATTTATGGAAACTTTCAAAAGCTACAAATTTTCCTTAACCTTTTCTCAATATCTATTTTGCAAACAAATTTATATATCATTTTTCTGATGTTCTATTATTATGGTTGGCAATTTTTTTCCTATAATTCCTTGGAAGAAGAAATTATTACAAATCTACTTTAGATAGTATAGTGTTGCAAAGGGAGAAAGGGAGGATTTTCTCTACTGTACACATACATGTGCATCCTTAGTATGAGTAGGACAATTGATCAAACTCACTGGGCATCCACATTGTATTTGGCTATAAAATACTAAATCAGAGGGGACTATATAGTACAATTTGCTCATTTTAGAAATGGGGAAACTGAGGACTATAGAGATAAATTGATTTGTCCAAGTTTACCCAGAGAGGAAGAGGTTGAGCCAAGATTCAAACTCAGATTCTTTAATTATTGTGAATTGTGAAAAGACTACAAATCAGTGTTCTTTCCACAGTCTGACACCACTTCTCATTTTGTAACTATTAATAACATTGGATTATATAAATTGTCCTAAAAATTCTACAACTTAGAAAGTTCAGGAAGCACATGAAAATAAGGTCTATTTAATAGAGGATTCAAGATTAACTCCTGAGTCATGGTGTTAGACATTTATCCAGTCACCCACTATCCTGGTGGTATGACATTATACCCAGCTATTAGAAAAAGTTCTAGGGAAATTCTAGCTTTTTTTATTTTTTAGAGAAAAAAATGACTTGTAAAATCACAATTCTACCTCTCTCTGTGGTATTTGAATTTGAAATATATTTGAAAATATATGAGAAAGAGTCCATAGACTTCATCTTACTTCTAAATGAGTTCATAACACCAAAAAAGGTTAAGAACCCTGATATAAAAGATATTATTAGTGTGAATTTACTCAACCAGAATATCTCAGAATTTTAAACAAGAAATAGTTTTCTTCCTTGTTTTTTCATCATTTAAAGAAGCTGCTATGATATGAATTTGCCATGATGAAGTTGATTGCAACAGCTGCCAAACTTAAATATTCAATATGGCTAGTCAGTAGATGAAGATTCAAGAATTCAAGACCTAACAGATCCTTATTAATACAAGACATGGTCTTGGGAATTAAGGGTGTAATGTCCAGACTAGCTTTTTGGAGGGCCTTGGTACCAGCCATGGTACCTCAGCAGGATAGACACCACAAGAATGGACAAGAATAGAGTCTAATGTCTTTATTATCTCTTATAGAACCTGTATCTGTCATAGTCTGACCTAGGCTCCCTCAACAGTCTGCCAATCTGCCAGTCTGACTTCTATCTGACTTGCTGTTTCCAGTTCTTATATTCCCTATTACAATTACATCATTACAACATACTGAATATGTGTGAATTAGAGAATTCTTACGTCACCATGCTAAGTACTAAGTATATGTAAACTAGATAACCATTGTCTCATCAAATCCTCAGAGCATTTCCAAAAGTTATGTTATTACATTAAATGGATGATATCTTGGGATGTGTACCTGGGGAACAAATATTAGAAGCATGTCTACAAAAGACATGGAAACACTAAGGAACTACAAATTGCATATAGCTCCCAATGATTCTGCTGAGTGGACTGAAAAGAAGTTCTGACTACTCTATAGTTAAGTCACAAGAGTATACAGCACAAATATTATGTTTGAATGCCTCTGTAAAGATAGTTGGTTCTTTAAGAGGAAACTTAGAAATTTTTCTTCAAAAATCCATTGTCACTTATGTAATAGCCGGGTTATCTTTAATGGAGATCCGTGTGTGAAATTTGGAGCTGTGGACAATAAAATTTGCCACTCTGGGATGGTTTCACAGAATACATTAATTTGCCCATTGGTATAAAATGTGTATATCTTATCTGGTCTTATCCCAGATGATTGTACTACTCACTTAATGATCTTTAATGAAATTCTAGCCACAAGCACTGGGTAAGGAGTAAGACTTTGATATGGTCGTTCTGGGAGGTTCACTCACTCTATCACACTGTCTCCTTTATAAAGGACTGCTGTGGGTGCCTCTTTTGTAGCAAAGACTGATATTTCCAATGGTTTTTGAGCAACTCTTTCAACCACATTGGATAAAACCAGTTCAACTTCTCTCAAAGCTTTTTGAGCTTCTTTTATAAGTCGGCATGGTGAGTTTAAAGCACTGTCTTAAAATTTCATATAATGGTTGTAATTGATAGGTAATTAAACCTAACGCTGGATGCATACATTGGATATCTCCTATCAATCTCTGAAAGTCATTTAAGGCATTCAACTTCTTTGTTCTTAAAGAAAGCTTTTGTACTATAAACACCTTAGGATATACTTCATATCCTAAATATTAAACAGGACTGTGTCTTTGAGGTTTTTTGAGAGCTATATGCAATTTGTAGTTCCTAAGTGTTTCCATGTGTTTTGTAGACATGCTTCTAATATTTGTTCCCCAGGTACACATACCAAGATATCATCCATGTAATGTAATAACATAACTTTCGGAAATGCTTTTCTTACTGGAGTAAGAGCAGCAGCAACAATCTTTTGACACATAGTAGGGCTATTTTTTTCATTCCCTGTGGCAAAGCTGTCCATTTATATCTTTTATAAGGCTCACCTAAATTAACACTAGATATTGAAAAGGCAAATCTTTCATATCATCCTTGTCTAGAGGGATAGAATAGAAACAATCTTTAATGTCTATAGCCCAAAGAGGCCAGGCAATTGAGGGGGAGATGGAAGTCCAGGCTGAAGAGTTTCCATAGTTTCCATCTGTTCATTTACTTTTCTTGAACCAGTCAACATCCTCCGTTTTCCAGATTTCTTTCTTTTCTTTCTTTTGTTTTTTTTTTTTACAACAATTACAGGGGAATTCCAAGGACTTAGAGAAGGTTGTAAGTGTCCTTGGTCACACTGCTCCTGTATTACATCTAATAAGGCCTGAATTTTTTCACTTGCTAAGGGCCACTGTTCTACCCATATTGGTGTATCAGTTTTCCATGGAATAGGAACCTGTACGAGTGCAGGTAGGCCTTCAACAGCAGCCCTGCCTAAAAAAAATGAAGTTATAGGGTTATAAAACCTATAAGTACTTATTTATACTTTTAACTGTTGTAAAATGTCTCTTCCCCACAGATTGATGGGAATTTTTCAACTACAAAAGAAGTAAAAACTCCTGATTCACCTTCATATGTCTGTCTCAAAGGGGTAGCACTAACTTCAGCTGCTATTGATCCTCCTATGCCAGACATATAGGTGTCTGCCTTAATCTTTGGCCAGTGACTGGGCCAATTGGCGCCTTTAATGACTGTACAATCTGTGCCCGTGTCTACAAACCCTTTTAATAGTATGCCGTTTACATAGACAGTGAGCATAGGATGGTCAGTTGTCACAGTTGCAGTCTAGAATATTCCCGGATTCTGTAGTTGGGAGTCAAAATCTGGGCAAATATCGCCAAAGTGCCTATTAGGAGTATCTATCAATAAACCTGATGCTACTACTTCTCTGGTTGATAAATCCACACATTTTCTACCTGTATCAGTGACTGAGATATTAGCTACACTTTCCCTGGTTTCCCAAATCAGTGTATGGATAGACACTGTTTTCACCTCTCAGGAGGTAAAATGGTCAAGTCTACTGTGTCTGGAGACAAAGGATCTATAGGCTTGACAGAGACAGATTTCACCTCTTCAGGGGCTATCTCACTAGTCCTAGCTGCATACAGCTCTATTCACCCCAATTGTAATCCCTTTCTCCCATCAGATTGCTTCTTAGCTGACTGATCATGTCTGAGTACTGAACTTCTAAAGACTCTCTGGGTGTTACATCGACTGCCATCGTGCCCCAAGTGTTTTTCACTTGGGCTCTGGAGCTGGGTCCCACTTCCCATTTCCCTAAGTCATTTTACATTCTGATACCCAATGGAAGCCTCTGTTGTATTTTGGACATAGGGTTTTGGGTCTTGTTCTTCCATCCTGTGTTCTCTGCCAACATTGAGCTTTCAGATGCCCTACTTTACCACATTGAAAGCATTGAGGAGTCTCTCTGGATGTCCTTTGCCAAAAGAGACCCTGTCTTCCCATGTTCAGATCTTGCGAAGTCTGAACCTTAGCCTGGGTATAAAAGGTATTTGTGACCATTGTGGCACAACGTCTTATAATCTCATCTAAATGAACATCCTAGTGTAGTCCTAGCATAATCACTCTACAAACCTCATTGGCATTTTCTTTAGCAAGTTGTCTTATAATAATTTCTGTTGCTACATTTTCACCAATAGTTCATATGACAGCTGTCTGCAGACATCCTACAAAATCAGCAAAAGGTTCATTTGGACCTTGTGTTATTTTTGTGAAGGCTTCCCCTCTACCTTGTCTTCCTAAGAGGGTGCTCCATGCTTTGATAGCAGCAGCAGCAATTTGCTCATATGTTGCTATGGGGTAATTAATCTGTGCCAAAGTGTCTGCACAAAGATCTAAACCTGGTAGTTGGTCAGAAGTGATTGGTATATTAACTCCAGGTTTCCTATTGTGCTGGTCTTGTATTTTACAGAGTCCATTATACTCAGAAAGCCACAACAAGTTTTGTACAGGTTCTAAGCATGTCCTTGCTATAGATTTCCAATTATTAGGAGTTGAAACTTTAAAAGCCAAATTCTCTAATAACATCTTAACATAAGACAATGTAGACCCATAAAAAGTGCAAGTCTTTTTTCAGATCTTTGATAATTGCTAGATTAAAAGCAGTGTATTTTCTTTTTTTCTAGATCTAAAGAGTCAAACTGTCCAATCAAAGGATGCATTTCTATTTCTTAAATCAGATGTATCTTTCCCTTCCTCTTTAGCTTTAATTAGTGCCTTTTCTAATGGGGGTGGACAAAACTGCTTCATAGCTGGTGCTGATTGTGTCAATGCTCCTCCCACTCCTCCTCCTCCCTCTACTCAGGAAGGGGAAATTGAGGGGGAAGGGTCATGAAATGGGGGATACTTTAATGGCTCCTGCTGTGAAGCACCACACTCCTTAATTTCATCAGCACTGTACTTGACTCCTTTCTTGTCTAATTCTTCATGCTTTTCAGCTGCTTTGTCAGTACCATTTCCCCTCCTCCTTTTTCTTCTTTTTCCTTCTAAAACTTATTCCTTACAGCTAATTCCATTATGTTGTACATATAGAATGTTTCTTCAGGAATTGAATCAGGACCATTATCACTGTAATATTTAATTATAGTTGCTCTCTTATAGTTTCCATTTATCTGGCTCTAATTTTTCTTTCTTAGAGAACCAAGGAGATGTGTACTTTATTCTTTTTAAGAGTCCAATGATCTGTTTCCAAGTTACAATCAAACTTTTGTTCTTTATTAGCTTAATTATGCATTCTATACACTTCCCTTGGGGTAGGTAATGTTTTTTCCTAAGCATTTGTTCTATTTCACCTTAAACACTAGTTTAGTCCTTACCAAAGTTTTCTTCTTGTCTATTTTTGTACTCTCCTATTTTCAGGCCATGGGGACTTCTCCACTGAACTCAAGATCATGTCAGTGGAACTGCTGAGTGTAAATCTTTACATCCATATTTGGGTGTCACAGTTTAATGTCCTAGCTTTCTGGAGGACCTTGGGACCAGCCTTGGTCTCAGCAGGATAGACACCATGGGAATGGAAAAGAATGAAGTCCAAAGTCTTTATTGTTTTTTACACAGTCTGTGTCTGTCATAGTCTGTTCCACTCTTCCCTCAGCAGTCTGCCAGTCTGGCTTCTGTCTGATTTCCTGTCCCCAGTTCTTATATATCCTATTACAATTACATCATTACAGCATACTGAATATATGTGAACTAGAGAACAATTATATTATCGTACTAAGTACTAAGTATATGTAAGCTAGATAACCATTGTTTCATCAATTACTCTGAATTAATACCTTGTTTCAAGTATACTTCTTTCAAGTATACTTCTCGAGGTTTTGGCTCTCTACAAAGGGAATACTAGTATCCTTGTAGATCGTGGTTTTTTCATGGTGATTTTCCAGTCAATATCCGATCACTTTTAGAGACATTCAATTATTTCTCAATATGCTTGATCATTTTCGTGGAGTCAGGATATTGACAAGGACATATGGGAGGAAGCTCTTTAGTATCTTTGCCATCTATCCTTTACTCCACCCCCTTTTATCTGAATTTGAGTTTCTCTTCAAATTTTTAGTTGTAAGGTTACATATCTTACACTCATATTTTATCACATATTTTGTGGGAAGGGGTAGTTGGTCCCTATCAACTGGTTTGTGCTTCCATCTTCCCAAACTATATCTGCTCAATCTAATTTTCTTCTCTGTGGTAACATCCTCTCATTATTTCCAATTGTCATTATATTCTTGTGGTCCCACCTACAACCCATTCAATAGCCAAAGTCACACTCACAACTCCATGTAGTAAGGGAAGGAACATTAGAACATCCAAGAACTTCCTATTCTTTGAGCTATTACTTTTCTCATCATAAACTGAAAGCATGGCATTCTATACCAAAATATGAAAGGGAATTGAAAAGACAGCATGTTGTAATGAAAAATACATCACATAGGAGTAAAAAGCTGGATTCTAAGGTGAGTATTTTTACATAGTGATTACAATAACCTTGGGAAAGGTACTTTAACTTTGAATTAGATTTGTTATTCAGTCATTTAGCCATGTCCTTCTCTTTGTTATCCTTTCCAGCAAACTGTCCATGGGGTTTTCTTGTCAAAGATAATGGAGTAGTTTGTCATTTCCTTTTCTAGATGGGTTAGATATACTCTTCTGAAAACTATGGAATTTGGTAGATTAACTTTTAAGATCACTAAATTTTCTAAAATTATATAAGTCTCCCTCATATTTTTTGACTACTTCATAACCCTCTGACCTCATTTTCATTGCTAATCAGAAGAATCTGGCACCATAGTTATTTACAATTTGAATCTCATACTTAGAGGGAGATCCCTGAATAAGAATAAATGTGAAAAACAGTCTATATCCCATCTACACAATTAGGTCTCTAAATTTGCTTCCTCATCTTCAGATCAGTTATGGGAGATTTTGATAAGGTTTTTGTTCCATGTAGTTTCACTATCAAGTAGAACAAAACTCAAATTGTGGGATGCTGTGTTTGAATGTCTTTATCCTGATTATTTTAGATATTCTTCTTTGTTCTCATTCTGTATTTAATATATAACCCTCTATCCCAAAATCCATGGGTTTGGGACTCTCTTCTTACTGGTGGAGATGAAGGCTCTGTCCTATATCATTAGGCTTAGGAACAGGAGTCACATATGTAATATCTGATAGTATAGGGGCTAAGTCAAATTGTGCAAGAAAAAGGAACTTAAATGGGAAGAGGTCAGTTAAGAAAAAGAAAACCTAATTAAACAGCAAAATTTCCCATGTAGAAAAAGGAAAATAGCATCTTTCCTGTTATTCTTTCTCTTTTCTCCCCCCCTCCTTCCCCATTCCACACTCTGTGTAATTGATAGTATCTGTACTTGGGTATCTCTTTTTCTCTCTGCCTCTGTCTCAATCTCTATTTCATTCTCTGTCTTCTGGTTCTCTTTCTGTCTCTGTATCTGTTTTTTTTTTTTTTTGATGAAATCATAGCTTGTAATGAACATTAAGAATAAATGTGTGTAACTCCTTCATTTTACAGATGAAAACAGGTCAAGAGGTTTAATAATTTACTGAATTACATAGCTAGTAATAGTCTAAGATTGTATTCAAACAGTTTTTTCAAGTTTTCTTGAGTCCAAGTGCATCTCTCTGTTCATTACATCAAACTGCTTCTCTCTCTCGCTCTCTGTCTCTGTCTTCCTCACTGACAATCTGTCTGTCTGTCTGCCTCTGCCTGGCTTGTCTCTTTCTGTCTCTGTCTCTCTGTCTCATTCTGTCTCCCTTCCTGCCTGCCTGTCTGTCTCTATCTCTGTCTATTTGTCTGTTCGTCTCTTACTCCCACTTCTCTGTCTGCTTTTTCTCAAAGGTGTTATGCTTTATTGACATACTTCTAAACAAATCAGATTATCATTTCAGTCATATGGCAAGTAAGTGACACAGAATCCTCTTAGTCATTGAAAATGTGGTCCCAAATCTAACAAAACATAAGACCCAATCTGAAACAATTTTAAAGGCCACCATCTGCAGGCAAGAATCTTTGCCCCATGTCAGACAGAGCAAATGAATAATGTTGCTTTTGACTTACACATCTTGTAACACTTCAAAGAGAGGTTAACATTCATGAACCTCTAAGTTCCCAGTGGTCTTTTGATCCTTCACACTAAGTCAGGAAGAATAAAGGACTCAAAAAGCATGAGTTGTCATGCTAGCATCGTTTTCAGCTGCCTAATCACATAGCCTTCCTCCATTACTTTGATATTATTCATATATGTGTGTGTGCATGTGTGTTTGTATACAGATATACACACATATACATATATGCTTCTCTCAATTATATGTTAAAATTTTTCACCCCCCCTTCTGCTACCCTAAGACAGTAGGCAGATATAGGTGCTTTATATATATTATATAATAATTACAATTATATGTGTATAATTATATAAAAATTTCCACATTAGTCATTTTGTATGAGAATATCCAAATAAAAGAAAATAAATGAAAGTGAAAAATAATATGCTTCAATCTGAAATCAAATGCCAGTTCTTTCTCTAGATGTGGGTAGCATGTTTCGTCACAAGTCCTTTGGGATTATCTTAAATCATTATATTGCTGAGAATAGCTAAGCCATTCACAGTTCTTCATTGAACTTTCTGTGTACAAAGTTCTTCTAGTTCTTCTTACTTCAATCTGTACATCTTTTCAGGTTTTTCTTTCATCTCTATATATAACATCTAGGATTCACCACTGGATCTACAATTTCCATTGTATTCAAGATTCCCATGCAGGAAAACTCCCTCCACTAATGCATACTAAAATTTCTAGAAATGGAAAATGGGACTTCCTGCCTTCTTATTTCTATACTAATCCATCAATGTTTTATTAGTTTAGTATTACTTAAAATGTATGGCAAAATACATTGTTTCTTGAATTTTTTATATAACTTCAGCAAAACTTTATTACAAATCAAATAAGTACAGCCTCATACAAACCAGTAGGCTTGCAAAGACAAAAGTATCCCTGACTTGAATGGTTCATATAAGCTTCCTCCAAAACATGTAAATAGTTACATCAACTAACTGGTTTGGAAGCACTTTCAGAAAGTACTTCTGAACTGGTGGAAGGGGGTAGAAAATAGGCTAATTCCCATACATGTTCCATGGGTTGGTTCTTGGAGTCTAAGACCACAAAAAGGGTTTGGTTCCTAATTAAATACTCTAACCACTATTAAATATTTGCAGTCATTAGGAAAACAAGTGGAATGTATTTGGCAAAGTTATCTGTAACTCCTAATTCTGAAAGTCTATGTCGTATGTGTGTCAGGATATGTATTACTGCTATTCTTGTACCTCAGTTTATATTGTTCAGTCTTCTAGTGTTTTCTTAACAAACAAATTGGAGTTGGTTCACCATTTCCTTCTCCAGATCATTTTACAGATGAGGCAAAGAGAGTTAAATGACTTGTTGGGTTCACACAGCTAGTAGATGTTGGATTTGAACTCATTAAGATTAACCCTTCTGATTTCAAGCCAGTGCTCTATCCATTGCACCATCTTTTATCCATGTTACATGGTAGTGGTACTCACATATTTGAAAACACAATCTGTTAGTTTTAGATTAGAAAAAAGCTTAAGGCACATTGGATCCCATACTGTGCATTATAACATTTATGAATGTTTTTATGTAGTACGTTTAGCAGATGATAGGAGTATCTGATTCTAGCAGAACATAGATGATGAATAATGCATTTGAGGGGTAACCATTTATTGAACCAATGTATTGATAGCATTTAGTAGAAATGCGTGTATGTGCTTGGTAGTTATAATGTCAACTTAATAGATTCTTTGGAGAAGTGAGGGGTATATATTGTGAACTCATATGAGTGGTAATTCCCATTCCCATGTGACAAATTCCTAAGGACAAACGGGAAAATACTGCCAAAGCAAAAATGGTAAGCATTTAGTTTATCCTTTCAAAATGCAAATATAAAAATATTAATGCTTTTACTCCCAATAATATTTTCCTACTGCTCAATATTATGAGAGTGATTTGTGGGTTGTAGATATACATCCTATATACATAATAAACAAATATTTTAAAAATGACTCAAATATAGAATGGAGGATCCCAAATGAATTTGTTTATTTGAATTGATAAACAAGGTCAGGAAAAAGACATAATTCATATAGTAAGAACATGGGATAACAGATGGATAACCCAAATTTTGCAGTATTCTCAATAAAATAATAGAAAATTCAGAAACTTTTATTATTTTGAGGCATTCATGATAGAGTAGAAAAGCTTCTAGAGTCAGAGAATACAGGTTCAACATCACCTCAATTGTTTGGTGATTCTGGATAAGGCCACAATGGTCCTCAGCTCCCTAATTTATTAACTGAAATGGACTAGCTCCCTCCTATCTCTAGATTTATGATCTTCTGATCTTTGTAGCAACTTAGGGTAGAGTATGAGCAACTATGGACAAGATGAAAAGGTATGGATGAGCTGCAATCTGTGCTGGTGAAGCCATAAAAATAAGACAATACACCCATTCCTTGAAGTATAAGTGTCAGCACTGTTTTTTAATTAGCTATTAACACAGGGTCTACACATAATAGGTATTTAATAAATGTATATTGACAGAATGAAAGAATTTCACTGATCATTTAAAAATATTCAAAAAGAATGGTTGAGCTCTCAATAAAATTTCCATAGAATAGTAATTTAAAAATCTAAAAAAATGCTAAGAATAGTTTAATGTTTTTAATAAAACATTCTAAAAGCACTGCCATTCTTCTCAGTTTCACCATAAAGAAATTTACCTACTGAAATAAATTCTAAATACACTTATCAAGCATCTATTACATGAAAGAGAGTAGACTAGGTATTGCGGATACCAAGATCAATATGTTATGAATTCCACTGACAAAGAGCTTAGGATGTCAGGAATAGTGTTGGAAATCACATCTACAAAAATAACTATTATCAGTATAAAGGAAAAGTCCAGGCAAAGTGCCATGAGAATTTGAGGACAGAAAAATCACTTTTACCTAGTTGGAAAGGAAGAGAGATGTCATGTTTTCATCTGTCTTCATAGATGAAATACAATTTGAGTAAGGACTTGAAGAAAACGTATTATTTGCAACTGGAAAATATGGCAGAGGAAGAGAATCCATTCTGGGTATGGGTACAAATAAAAGACAATGGGGGAGAGAGTATAGTTCAATTTAACTGAAAAATTGTCTTTGAAGTATAGAAGTGAGAAATAAGGTTGGAAGTGTAGTTTGGAGCATGATAGAGAAAATCAGGCTAAAAAGATGTCCCTTCATTGATGCATTGTTGGTGGATTGTGAACGAATCCAACCATTCTGAAGAGTAGTTCAGAACTATGCTCAAAAAGTTATCAATCTGTGCATACCCTTTGATCCAGCAGTGTTACTACTGGGCTTATATCCCAAAGAGATCATAAAGAAGGGAAAGGGACCTGTATGTGCACAAATGTTTGTGGCAGCCCTTTTTGTAGTGGCTAAAAACTGGAAACTGAATGGATGTCCATCAGTTGGAGAATGGCTGAATAAATTGTGGTATATGAATATTATGGAATATTACTGTTCTGTAAGAAATGACCAACAGGATGATTTCAGAAAGGCCTGGAGAGACTTACACGAATTGATACTGAGTGAAATGAGCAGGACCAGGAGATCATTATATACTTCAACAACAATACTATATGATGACTAATTCTGATGGACCTGGCCATCCTCAGCAATGAGATCAACCAAATCATCTCCAATGGAGCAGTAATGAACTGAACCAGCTACACCCAGAGAAAGAACTCTGGGAGATGACTAAAAACCACATTGAATTCCCAATCTCTATATTTATGCCCACCTGCATTTTTGATTTCCTTCACAAGCTAATTGTACAATATTTCAGAGTCTGATTCTTTTTGTACAGCAAAATAATGGTTTGGTCATATATACTTATTGTGTATCTAATTTATATTTTAATATATTTAACATCTACTGGTCATCCTGCCATCTGGGGGAGGGGGTGGGGGATAAGAGGTGAAAAATTGGAACAAGAGGTTTGGCAATTGCTAATGCTGTAAACTTACCCATACATATAACCTGTAAATAAAAGGCTATTAAATAAAAAAATAAAAATAAAAATAAAAAGATGTCCCTTCCAATTTATGATTAGGAGACTTACATGAACCAACTAAGAGGTTTTCTCAGGTAGAATTATAAAGAGTAAACTGCAGAGAGAATAAACTAAAGGAGAACTTTAAGGAATTAACTTATGTGATTTCAATGAGAGTGAAAAGAAAGTAGCATAATCAATAAATACTGTAGAGGCAGAATTTACAACAGAAGAAATTAAATAAGGAAGAAGCAGGAATGAAGGGAAAGAAAGAGAAAGAGAGACAGAGACAGAAAAAGAGATAGACAGAGACATAGAGAGTTAGAAAGAGAAACAAATGGAAAGAGAAAGAGAGAAACTGAAATTTCACTTCTGTGTTCTTGAGATGGTGGCAGTGCAGGATCATCAATACAGAAGACTACATTTTGTCTTAGGCAACTTGAAACTATTTCCCTGAAGTCACTAAATGGTGATTAAATACTCTGACCTAGTAACACCCACTCTTAGGCCTATATCCCAAAGAGTTCAAAGAAAAAGTAGACTATAATAAGATGATGACAAAAAAAGAGAATGTCTTATTGAAACCTCTGATGGAAATTGTAACCTCCATTGTGGTACTTTCCAACTAACATAATACAAAGGGATTAATATTGGGGAAAAAAAGAAAAAACAGAAAAGTTTTAAATGCACAAAAAATGCTTATAACAACTGTTTTATTGTATAAAAATAAACTGGAAAATATATAGATGCTCATCAATTAAAGAATGGCTCAACAAAGTGTAGTCTATGAATTTAATATAGTATTGCTTTGTAAGAAAAACAAAAGAAGTAATTTATTTAATTTCATTTTTTATTAAAACTTTTTATTTTCAAAACATATCCATGGATAATTTTTCAACATTGACCTCTGCAAAACCTTGTGTTCCAAATTTTTCCCTCCTGCCCCCCCAGCCACTCCCATAGATGGCAAGTAATCCAATATATATATTAAACATGTTAAAATATATATTAGATCCAAATCTATGTATGTGTATACATATTTATATAATTATCTTGCTGTACAAAAAAACAATCAAGAAGGGGAAAAATGAGAAAGAAAATAAAATGCAACAACAAAAAAGACTAAAACTGCTGTGTTGTGATCCTCACTCTTTTTCCAGTTCTTTTTCTGGGTGTACATGGCTTGCTTCAACACAAGATCATTGGAATTGGCCTCAATCATCTCATTGTTGGAGAATCACATCCACCAGAATTTTTCATCATATAATCTTGTTATTGCTGTGTATAACAATCTTCTGGTTCTGCTCATTTCACTTAGCATCAGTTCATGTAAGTCTCTCCAGACTTCTCTAAAATGATTCTGCTGATCATTTCCTATAGAACAATAATATTCCATAAAATTTTTATATCATAACTTATTCAACTATTCTCCAAATGATGGGTATCCACTCAGTTTCCACTTTCTTTCCACTACAAAAAGGGTTGCCACAAATATTTTTGCACATGTGGGTTCCTCTCCCTCCTTTAAAATCTTTTTGGGATATAAATGCAATAGAAAGACTGCTGGATTAAAGCCTATGCACAGTTTGATAGTTTTGAACATAGTTTGAGCATAGTTCCAAATTGCTCTCCAGAATGGCTGGATCTATTCACAATTCTACCAACAATGTATTTATGTACCTGTTTTCTCATATCCTCTCCAACATTCATCATTATTTTTTCCTTTCATCTTAGCCAATCGAAGAGTGTGTACTGGTACATCAGAGTTGTTTTAATTTTGCATTTTCTGATCAATAGTGATTTAGAGTACCTATTCATATGACTAGAAATGGTTTTAATTTGTTCAACTGAAAATTGTCTATTCATATCCTTTGAGCATTTATTGGTTGGAGAATGGTTTGAATTCTTATAAATTTGAGTAAATTATATATTTTAGAAATGAGACTTTTGTCAGAACTCTTAAATGTAAAAATGTTTCGCCATGTTATTGTTCCCCTTCTAATCTGATGTGCATTAGTTTTATTTGTACAAAAACTTTTTAGCTTCATATAATCAAAATTATCTATTTGGCATTCAATATTGGGTTGCAGTTCTTTGGTCCTTCCTTTTCCACAGATCTGAGAGGTAGAGTATTTCATGTTCTTCTAATTTGCTTATAATATCACTTTTATGTCTAAATCATGATTTTAATTTATATTATATAATTTATATGATTTATATAATCATTTATATAATTTATATTATATAATTTATAATCATGATTTTGATCTTATATTGGTATATAGTATTAGGTGTGTCTCAATGTCTAGTTTGTGCCATATTAGTTTCCAATTTTCCCAGAAGTTTTTGTCAAATAGTGAGTTTTTTATCCCTGAAGTTGGGGTCTTTGGGTTTGTCAAACACTAGATTGCTATAGCCATTGACTATTTTGCCATAGAACCTAACATTCCACTGACTGACTATTCTATTTCTTAGCCAGTACCAAATGGTTTTAAATCTGGCACATCTAGGGAACCTTCATTCGCATTTTTTTTTCATTAATTTCCTTATGATATGTCACTTTTTATTCTTCCAGTTGAATTTTGTTATTACTTTTTCTGGATCTGTAAAATAATTTCTTGGGAGTTTGGCACTAATAAGTAGATTAATTTAGGTAGTATTGTCATTTTTATTATATTAGCCTACCCATGAGCACTTGATATTTTCCCAACTGATTAGAATTGACTTTATTTATGTGAAAAGTGTTTCATAGTTGTGTTTGTATAGTTCTTGACTTTGTCTTGGAAGATACCTCCCAAATATTTTATACTATCAACAGCTATTTTGAATGGAATTTCTCTTTGTATCTCTTGCTGCTGGACTTTATTGATAATATATAAAAATGCTGATGATTCATGTGGATTGATTTTGTGTAGAGGACTGAAACTCTGAAGAGGTGTGCTTGAATCAGACAGCAGAGCACTTAAGGCTAATTACCTATTCAATGTGAGATAATGGCTCTATAAGAATATACTTAGATGATATGGTAATGTGATGACTCTCTTCATGGTTGGTTCTTGCTGAATGTTTGGTGGTAAGGTAATTATAGGCAGGATTGGAGGACTGAGGGAGAGAGGTCAGGGTCACTCGGTTGCAGGATGAGAAGGAGAGAAGCTGAAGACGCCAGACTCCAGAATCTAGGATACATCTTTTGCAAGCCACATGCCAGCTTGCCTGCCTCCTTCACTTCTCCCCTTAAAGACCAAGGACTTTGATTGATCCTGATTCTGACTGATTCTAAGGCCCCCCAAGAAGCTAGATTGAACATTATAATTTTGTATCCTGCAACTTTGCTAAAGTTGTGGATTATTTCTAATACTTTTTAGTTGATTCTCAAGGGTTATCTAAGTATACCATCATATCATCTGCAAAGACTGATAATTTGGTTTCCTCATTACCTACTCTAAATTTTAAATCTCTTTTTCTTCTCTTATTGACAAAGCTAGCATTCTATTACAATATTGAATACGAATGGTGATAGTGCACAGCCTTGTTTCACCCCTGATCTTATTGGGAATGGATCCAGTTTATCCCTATTACATATGATGCTTGTTGATGGTTTTAAATAGATGCTATTGACTATTATAAGGGAAAGTCCATTTATTCCTCTAGTGTTTTTAATAGGAATGGGTATTGGATTTTATCAAATGCTTTTTATGCTTCTATTGAGATAATCATATTTTAATTTTTGTTTATTTGGTTATTGATATAGTCCAATATGCTAATAGTCTTCCTAATATTAAACCATCCCTGCATTCCTGGTATAAATCCTACTTGGTCATGGTGTATTATCCTGGGAATGATTTTCTGAATCTCTTTGCTAATATTTTATTGAAGATTTTTGCATTAATATTCATTAGGGAGATTGGTCTATAATTTTCTTTCTCTGTTTTTGTCCTACCTGGTTTAAGTATCAGTACCATGTCTGTGTCATAAAAGGAATTTGGTAGTAGCCCTTCATTGCCTATTTTTTCACATAGTTTATATAGTATTGGAGTTAATTGTTCTTTAAATGTTTGGTAGAATTCACATGTAAATCCATCTGGTTCTGGAGATTTTTTTCTTAGGGAGCTGATTAATAGTATTTTTTCTATTTCCTTTATTTCCTCTTCTGTTAATGTGGGCAATCTATATTTTTGTAGGCATTCCTCGATTTCACTTAAGTTATCAAATTTATTGGCATAAAGTTAGGCAAAGTAACTCCTAATTATTGCTCTAATTTCCTCTTCATTTGTGGAAAGTTCTTCTTTTTCAATTTTGAGACTAACAATTTGATATTCCTCTTTCCTTTTTCTAATCAAATTGACTAAAGTTTTATCTATTTTTTTTATAAAACCAATTCTTAGTTTTATTTATTAATTGAATAGCTTATTTTTTTATTTTACTTTCAATTTTCTTATTCTCTCCTTTTATTTTTAGAATTTCAAGTTTGATATTTGATTGGGGTTTTTTAATTTGTTTTTTTTCTAGATTTATTAGTTGCAAGCCCAATTTATTGATCTTTTTTTTGCTCATTTTATGCAAGTAAGCATCTAGAGATATGAAATTTCCCCAAATAACCACTTTGGCTGCATCTCACAAACTTTGGTATGCTGTTTCATTGTTATCATTCTCTGTGGTGATTTTCTTCTTTAAAATACATAATAAAATAATGGCTCTCTGTGGGAGAAAGCAGGTTTCTCGGGGAGGTTTTCTGGAGGCAGCTTTAGTTTCAGTTACAAGTAAATAATCACCTAAAATCGCAGCCAGCTGATAAAGTTCAGATCTTTTATTGTGTCTTTCAATATAGCCCGGTTAGCTCAGAGGCCTATCTCTCTGCTTGGTTCTAAGAGCTCTTGCAGCTTTGTCCTTGGCTTCTGCCTCTGCTTTCTTCAGCCTCCAGCCAGCACCAAGATGGAAGATGCAATGATTCTCTCTTACCTCCGACCCCTGGGAATGTTCCCAAGTAACTCTCTTGAGTGGCTCACTGGAGCTGTATTTATGCTGCTTCTCTAAGAGTGAGATCGTGGGATATCTCCCAGCATGCTCTCTGGCCCTAAGAGCTTGAAGGGAGGTGTGAATTCAGATATCTCTTTCTAAACCCTGAAATCTCCCAAACATGTGAACTCCAATGAGTACTTAAATATTTATGAGCTCTCTAAAGGTGTGAACACAAGCATTGTTTCTATCAGTTGTACTTAGTACCTTGTTTCAAGTTCTGGACCAAAATATTTCCTTCTAAGATCAAATCAATCATATTGAACCATGCTAAATTAGATAATTATTGTCTCTATCAACTCTAATGGCTTAACAATTTGTAAAGATTCCAACAATTCTCTTAGATGAAGTTGTTGATTGTGTCTATGATTTGTTGTTTCACCCATTTATTCTTTAGAATGAGATTATTTAGTTTCCAATTAATTTTTGGTCTATTTTCCTATGGCCTTTTATTAGATCATGATATGAAAAAATGCATTTACTATGTCTTTCTGCATTTGATTTTGAGGTTTTTACGCCCTAATACATGGTCAATTTTTGTATAGGTTCCATGAACTGCTGAGAAAAAAGTATACTCTTTTCTGTCACCATTCAGTTTTCTCCAAAGATCTATCATACCTAATTTTTCTAGTATTCTATTTACCTCTAACTTCTTTCTTATGTGTTTTGTGGTTTGATTTATCTAATTCTGAGAGTGCAAGGTTGAGATCTCCCACTATTAGTGTTTTGCTGTTTATTTCTTCTTTCAACTTTCTTAATTTTTCCTTTAGGGATTTAGATGCTGTGCCACTTGGTACATATATGTTTAGTATTAATATTGCTTCATTGTCTGTGCTACCCTTTAGCAAGATATAGTTTCTTCCTTATCTCATTTAATTAGGTCAATTTTTTGCTTTTGCTTGATCTGAGATAAGGATGGCTACCCTTGCTTTTTTTACTTCACCTGAAGCATAATAAATTCTGCCCCAGTCTTTTACCTTTACTCTGTGTGTATCACTCTGTTTTAAATGTGTTTCTTATAAACAACATATTGTAGGATTCTGTCTTTTAATCCCCTCTGCTATCTATTTATGTTTTATGGGAGAGTTCATTCAACAGTTAAAAAACTAATTGTGTATTTCCTGCCATCTTACTTGCCCCAAATTATGCTTTTCTCTTTCCTTTCCCTCTTTCCCCCTTCCCAGGATTTTGCTTCTAATCATGACCTCCACCAGACAGACCTATCCTTTAGAGCCCCTGCTCCTTTTTTACACTTTTGCCCTACTACTTCTGTTTCTCTTTCTATTAGTTTCCTCTTTCTTTTCTCCTTTCCCCTCCCAGTTCCCTGTAAGGTGAGACATGTTTCTCTGTGAAACCACATATGTATGATATTCTCTATTTGAACCAAATCAGAGGAGAGTAAGTTTCATACAATGTTCATCCTCCTTCCTTCTTTCCCTCAATAATAATAGGTCTTCTTTGTCTCCTTGTGAGATGTAATTTCCCTCATTTTCCCTCCATTTTCCCCCTTTTTTTCCAGTAACATTCCCTTTCCATCTCTACTTTTTCATATTATCATAATAATATCAAATTATATTCCTTCTCTAAATATACCCATAACAGGAATATAGTTCTCAAGAGTTCTTTCCTTTTTACCTTTGTATGCTTCTCTTGATTTCTGTATTTGGAGATCACATTTTTTGCTCAGCTCTAGTCTTTTCATCAAAAATAAATGAAACTCTCCTGCATCTTTGAATGTTCATCTTCTTCCCTGAAAGATAATGCGTAATTTAGCTGGATAGTTTATTCTTGATTGTAATCCAATTGATTTTTGGAATATAAGATTCCAGGCCTTTTGATCCTTGAAGATGGGAGCTGCTAGGTCCTGAATAATCCTAATTGTGATTCTTTGGCATCTGAATTGTTTCTTTCCGGATGACTGCAATATTTTTTCCTTGATCCAATAATTCTGAAATTTAGCTACTATATTCCTCTGAGTTTTCAGTTTGGGGTATCTTTCAGGAGATGATTGGTGAATTCTTTCAGTGGCTACTTTATCTTCTGAAGATTCTATATTATCAGGGTAATTCTCCCTTGATGATTTCCTGAAAGATGATGTCTAGGCTTTTTTTTTTTTCATCATGACTTTCAGGAAGTCCAATAATCCTTAGATTATCTCTCCTAAATCTATTTTACAGGTCAGTTGTTTTTCCTAGGAGATATTTTTTATTTTCTTCTATTTTGTGTGTGTTTTTTGGTTTTGTTTGACTGATTCTTGAAGTTTTATTGAGTCATTCACTTCCATTTGTTTAATTCTAAATTTTAGTGTATTATTTTCTCCAACTACTTTTTTTTAAAGCTCCTTTTATATTTGGCAATTAGATTGTTTTATTCATTGCATTTTTTCAATTTAAAAGTTCTGTTTTTCAATAAATTGGTATCTTTTTCATAGTTATTTTGTAAGAAGTTATATGCTTTTCCCATTTCATCAAATCTATATTTTAGGAAGTTACATGCATTTCACAATTCATTATATATATTTAAGGAGTTTTCTTCAGACAATTTCTGTTTTTTCTTTTCCATATTCTCTTGTTCAAAAAGGAAAAAATGAGAAAGAAAACAAAATTCAAGCAAACAACAAAAAGATTGAAAATACTATGATACAGTCCATACTCAGTCCCCACAATCCTCTCTGTGGGTACAGATAGCTCTCTTCATCACAAGATCATTGAAACTGGTCTGAATCACCTCACTGTTGAAAAGAGCCATGCCCATCAGAATTGATTATCATATAATCTTCTTGCTATGTATAATGATCTCCTGGTTCTGCTCACTTCACTTAGAATCAGTTCATGTAAATGACACATTTTAAAGTTTGGAGAAAATATTGGCTGGCTAACTGCATATGTTTCCTATCTTGACAATGTTTAGATTTTTTAAAAAGAGATCACTGGTAGCTTTGTAATATATAAAATTAATTCAAAGATAAGATTAGAAGTTAGGTAGAAAGAGTTTAGTAGTAAGTAGTGGAAGATAAGTGAAGGAAATTGAAATAAACGATTCCCCCAATCCTCAAATAATTTTAATATGAAAAGGAATAGAGAGAATAGCAATTGTTTATGGATATTTAAAGAAAAGTGCATTTGAGACAACAAAAGTAAAGGATTTTAAGGATAGCAGTAAGAAATGGATCAACAAATTGGAAAATATTAAAGATCAGGGTTGTGAGAGATAAGAAATAAATGGAATTTATGATTTCATGTAAAAGGGCAAGGAGAAGGACCAACTATTTATCAGAAATAAAAGAAAGAGAGAGAGAGAAAGAGAGAGAGAGAGAGAGAGAAAGAGAGAGAGAGAGAAAGAGAGAGAGAGAGAGTATAAAATGAAGGATCATATTTAGAGGTTCTAAAATATAGGGAAAAGGGAAAAGGGGAACTCATGGCAAATAACTTCATTTTTCTCAAGAAGTATAAAATGAGATACTTATCAAGGGCCACAGTGAATATTGTTCTTAACATGGAGTCAGGAAGACTAAGTTCAAATATGACCCCAGCTATTTATTTGTTTAACTCTAGTCAAATAATTTTTCCTCTTTTTTTCTCAGTTTTCTCATGTATAAAATGGGGATGATATTAACTCCTATTTCATTGGATTGTAGGGATCAAGTGATCATATGAGATAAAAATTATAATGCCTGCTTATCACAGTTCCTGTCACTTAGTAAGTACCATATAAATGTTAGCTACTATTATTAATATGCAACTGAGAAGATGGATCAAGAGGGCACATCTGGTCAACTGAAGAGAGAAGGGTTAGAACATCTTATCTAAGGAGTGCAATAGAGAATAAAGAAGGAATAAGGAGATCGTCTTGTTGTTATGAAGGTTCAATTGAACTTACATAAAATAGATTTGCAATGGACCTAAGCACCACAATGGTGTAAGTTTTTCAAATTTTGTTCAACATCAAGTAAGTAGGAATAGATGAGTTTGGTGGTGGGAATTTGGCAAGATATGAGAGACTAAATGAAAAGGAAACAGTGAATTTGAGGTTAGAGAATGTATTATATAGAATTGGTTAACTATTGAATAGAAATTGAAATTGGAGAAAAGATAATAGAAGTGATGACCTAGAAGAATGCAGAGCAATGGAGAGACTCAATTGCACTCTCAGAATGAAAAGTAGGTTGAGGAGGATTAAAGTATGAGGAGAGAAAAAATGATTGTAGATCATTGTCTTAAAGGAATTTTAGAATTCTTATTCATAGTAGTGGAAAATTTGTGATTGATATTGAATTCAATTAAATGGAATGATATTTCATTCATGGCACACTATTCCAGATCATGAATGTTGAAAGCACTGAGGAAATTTTCGACAAATATATTTGAAGACACATCAACCTAGAGGTTTAATCTCCAAGTATAAAGACAGGAATTGGGATGAGGTTAGGAGACTAAACCAGTATTTAATTTCCTTGAGAAAAGAGGGCCTGCATCTTAGTAGGTAACTGGCACTAGAATTAATATAGGGTTATATATTTGAAAAAAGTGAATCCCAAAATAGATTAGCTTGCTGTATGATAGTTATTGAAAGGAAGGAGGAAATAAGCATTTATTAAGTGCCAACTAGGAGGGAAATACTATGTTCAGCAATTTACAAATATTGTCTCTTTTGATTTTTTACAAAAATCTCTGAGCACTATATATACTAGCACTATATACTACTATTATCTTTATTTTATAGTTAAAGAAGCTGAGGTAGGCAGAAATTAAGTTATTTGCCCAAGTATTTGAGACTATAGTTCAGGTTCTTCCTGATACTAGGCCCAGTATTCTTTCAACTGTGTCACCTAACTGTCAGAAAAGTTTAGAAATGAAAATGTAGGTAATAAAATTTTATGACTTTCCTCCGGTACTATTATATTAAGTAAAAAATAATCACTAATATGCCAATAAAAAGATGTAAGCAATACTGAAAAAAATAACCAAGGATGCAATCATTTTTGGAAGGTTAGAAATTCATAAAGACCCCAAAAGAGCAAGAAACAGGAGAGGAAGAGGTGGAAAATGAAGAGAAATATATTGTTGATGAAATAGAGTTTTTAGAACACAAGGAGAAGGACAGTCATTGTTGGAGTAGACCATGGGAAGAGCAGGATTGAAATGAATGGGGATTAGAAAAACAAGGCAAATGGGCTACTTTAAATACCAAAAGATTTAGTATCACTGAGATTAGAAGATAGTAGAAGGAAATCCTGGCCTAGAAACTGTGAGACAATGGGCAGAGTTGTGGATTATATCTCAAAATCTGAATGTCTTCGATGCTCTGTGTGCTTGCTGTATGTCTCTAATGCTTTGATTCACATTCATATTATCAAACTGACTATTGGCAAAAATAGAATTCATCAATAGCTTTTGCTGAATATAAGTATATATGTATGTATAGAAATTCTTGTGTGTATTAAAACACATATGAGATATATGTGTATATATATATATATGTGTGTGTATATGTGTGTATATATATATATATATATATATGTATGTATAATGTATATATCTATGGACAGTTAGATGACTTAGTGAATAGAGCTCTGGATCTGAAATTAGTAAGATCCTCAGAAACTTATTACTTATTTGCTGTGTGACCCTGGAATTAACCTTTGTTTGCCTTAATCTATTGGAGAAGGAAATAATCAATCACCCCAGGATCTTTGCCAAGAAAACTTCATAGACAGGATAGTCCACAGGGTCATGAAGAGTTGAACACAAGTGAATTATTGAACAACTGATTTTATATATATATATATATATATATATATATATATATGTGTGTGTGTGTGTGTGTGTGTGTGTGTGTGTATGGGTATTATATGTAATATGTGTATGTGAACATTTGCATATTTCCCCTATGATTTTGTTTTCAGTTGTCATTGTCTGTTGGTGGTCTTTTCTTTGAATGGCTGTTGTCATTTTGATTATAATTTGATTGATACTGATTAGGAAAAGAATATGTTTCTGAATTCTAAAAAGACTTCTGATAAATGCCTTCAGTCTATCAACTGGGATTCTATTTGATCTGGATCTTAGTTCTATTAAAATTAATGGAAATTTTGAAGAGAGTTAATGCAAAGCTATCTGTCTTGGTCTATATTCAAGATTTTTTTCTAGCCATATGGCTTTTGTGTAGTTATCATGAAATATCACAAAACACACTGAGAGAATTTTGCTGTAAGCAAAATAACACATCATCAGTCACATATGGGTATGCAAAATTTTGCCATCACATTGTTGGACATTTAAATTGTAAGCCACTTTCCATATTATACAAATTATGCTTGTCTTTGTTCTTATTTCATTCTTCTGAATTCCAGAGGGCAGCAACAATTTGATTCATTCAATTCATTCAACAATCATTTATGAAGTAGAGAAGAAGCTGTATTAGATGCTTAAGGAGACACAGATATCTCTGAGATATGATCTTAACCCTGATGAAGATTATAATCTAGCAAAGAAAATGTGTTAGAAATGTAATAGAATTTAGTAATTATCCAATAGTCAAAATGTAGATTAGAATATAATGAACTTGAGAAGCAATGAGGTATTATATACGGTAGAAACAAGAAAAGATTATGGGTGTTCCTATAGTAGTGACCACATTTGAACTGAGCCTTATAAGATGAGTAGAATTTTCAAAAGGCAGATTTGAAGTTCTGAACTTGGCATATATCTATATAGCAACAAGTAGTGCTGAAATTAATTGATTTACAGAACTAATTGCTGCTTTATAGATACATCATCAGTGACTTGTATAAATCTAAGAATAGCTTCAACATAATAAAAATTTTCAAGTTTCTTTATTTTTCTGAGAGGCAATTGGGGTTAAGTGACTTGCCCAGGATCACACACAGTTAGTTAGTATTAAGTGTCTAAGTGTTGCCATCTTCAAAGTTATTTTGTTTCATAAGGATTATAATAATAAACCATTGCTAGCATACAAAATATTTGGAGAATAAAATATAAAAATTTGGCAATAGCAAAATTTGAAGGTATCTGGGGGAATTTCTGAGTTATATCCATCTCTTTTTTTTTTCCTTTTAAATAAGCTTTAGTTAATTTTTCCATAGAGTAGCAAAATAAGCCTATAAAAGTTCACCAATATATTTAAAATAGTTATGTCTCACTTTATACAAGGGTATGTACATACTTAAGATTATAGGATTTAAATTTAGATTGGGATAGTTGATTCTGAGGCAATAGGAAGTAATTGAAGTTGTTTTCCAAAGAGAGTTGAATATAAATTTATCTATCTATCTATCATTGTCTATTTATCTCTACATAAATAATTGACTAGAATTATTACACATTTATAGTAATGCTACTATATGTCAAATAGTTTTGCTTACTTCTTTGTAGTATCATCTAATATAAAGTACTTACAAGGTCCCTTTATTCAAATTAAAAAACAAACAAACAAACAAATGTGATTTCCCTTGAGATTCTTGGTATTTCTTCAGATTAATTGTGTATCTCTCTGTCTGTCTGTCTAATTATCTATCTATCTGTATATAGATATATGTGTGTATATATATATAGTCACCTTTTTTGTCAAGTGTTTTGTTCCCTATCTTTATTTAACCTGCCCCCCCCCACATACACACACAAAAAATAAACACCTAGGCTTTATATTTGCCTATCTTTAATCTCTCTTTGTGACTTTTAAAGACTGAGATTCTAGGAAGATAGCTGTCTTTTTGCCTTTAAAATACAAATTTTATCATTATTTAGTTCCTTAAAATTGTTCAAAAGCAATTGTTTCATGTTTCTAAGTTTCTCTTTTCTTCTGTGCTAGCATTTCAAAGAATCTCATTCCTTTTGTCTTTTCATCAGAAATGTTTGATATTCTCCATTTTATTAAAGCTTTTTCCTCCCTGTAAGTTTTGTAGGGTAAGTTATTCATGATTAAAATAAATGGCCTTTTGTTTTTGTTTTTGTTTTTTTTTTTGGCCTTTTGGAATATTGTTTGACTCTATTTTATATAGTTGCATCATATAGCCTGGCATAACCCTTACTGTGATTCCTTGACAAATGAATTCTTTTCTTCTAGCTATTTGTGATTTTGTTCTTTTCTTTTGGAGCTCTAGAGTCTTAATATGTCATTCTCATGTGTTTTTAGTTTATGGTTCTACATATAAGGTGACCAATGGTTTCAATTTTGATGATACTTGTTGATTCTAATAGATTTGAACAGTTTTATTTTATGATATCATCAAATGTTGCTTTTGTCATATTTTTCAGGAGCACTGTGGTTGTTAAATCATCTACTTTTATTTATTGTGTTATAACTTTGTTCTCTTGGGTATAGCTGTTGGCTTTCTATTATCCAGGGAATATCTTTTATTGAATTAGGTTTTTTTTATTTTATTTTAAATTTAAATAAAAAAAAAACATTTCTATTTGCACAGCAGAACATGAGAGGATTCAAAGTACAAAGCAATAAATTTCAATTTCAAAAAAGCTTATGTAATAAATACTACACATTATACTCAGAGCTGTTCATCTTTTCTTTGCTTCCTTGTAGGTTTTCTTTGTTCTTGGCTGTGTACTTTTTACTTTTTTATTTTTTTCCTTTCTTCCCCCAATTATTCAAGAAGTTTACATTTAAGTACAGATACATGTGTGCACTCCCCAATATCTAGGTGTATATGTATAACAAACTAATATATATATATTATTGCACATATGCAAAAATATGCATGCATGTATATGTGTATTTATAGATGTATACCTATTACACAAATACACATATAAATATATATACAAACAATATACCATACACAAATATACATAGATATCTATAACCATACACTTATTTATACTTATACATTAATATGCATCTTTGTAAGACCATATTATAGTTGTTTGTCCTTTGTTTCTCTGAAGATAGATTTGGTTTTTTGGAGGTCTCTGAGGAAGACTTCTTTTCAGTTGAGTTATCACCAGGAGAACAGCCAGGTGTTAAAGTCCAAAGTCCAAATTCTTTATTGTTTCCTTGCCTGGGGCCTGAGTTACCTTTCTTAAGAGCCTTTCAGACCAGTCTTGGTCTCAGTGGGGGAAGTGCAGGAGGCCAGCCACCACAATGGTGTGAGATGACGTGAATGAATCTATCTCTCAGTCTCTTCTGGCTGTTATATACTCTATTATAATTACATTTTCATAGGTGTGAATCTTGTGGAACTATATTAAATACTAAGTAAATGTACTGAACTAGAGAATTATTAATCACCACGCTAAACTAGATAACCATTGTATTATCAATTCCACTGACTTAACACCTTATAAGAATTCTTGTTTCAGAGTTCCGGCCCATAACAGATAACATCTTTATTCATAAGTCCAAGTCTTTCCATATTTTTCTGACTCTACGAACTATACGTACTATAGTACAAAATATTCCAACCTTATGCTGTCTAGTTAATTTAAATAGTCTAAAACAAATTGATTAATCTGGCTGATACAGTCTTTTTCCTTGTTTTTCTCTTTTGTTGATGACTACCCTTGCTTTTTTTTTTACATAATAAAATCTGCTCCTGATCTTTATTTCATGTTTGTATGTCTCTCTTATTTTCTCTCCCTCTTGACTCATCTTCTTTATTTCTAAATGGTACCTTGCCCTCCTGGTGCTTAGCTTCTCCCACCTCCCCCAAGAATCCCTCCCTTATTTTTCCATCCATCTTTGTAGCCCCTCATTTTTTCTTAACTTAGAAGACTTTTATACCTTTCAAGATATCTACATGTGTGTGTTTATATATATATGTATGTATACACATATATATATATCTCACATGTGTGTATTATGTATTATTCCCTCTTTACCCATTCCCAATGAGAGTAAGGTTCCAGAATTACCAGGCTCTATTTATTTTTCTTTGTCAGTTCTTCCTCTAATATCTTATTTGCATAATTACACTTTTTACCTTTGTCTATGCAGTTTTATTTTTTAGAATCACATCATACTCAATTCTACTCCAATATTTCTTTTGAACTACCCAATAACTAATAAATTGTATGTTTCCCTGTTTAAAAGTTTATCCTTGAGTCTCTTATAGTCAGGGGTGTTTGTGCTATATTTCTCCTGAGTCTTATATATCAAATTTTCTAATAAATTTAGGCCTTTTAAAAAAAATAAAATCATTAAAGTCTGGCAATTCATTGAATATCATTTTTATTTTTTTCATTCAGGATTATGTTTAATTTTTCCACAACTTCAACTCTTTTGCTTTTCAATAGTATCCCAAAAGCTGTGATTTTTTTTTAATGTAGCTAAATCTTGTGTGATTCCAATTGTGAAAATTCTAAATCTGTGTATTTGAAATTTTTTTTCCTTGTTGCTTGTAATATTTCTACTTGTCCTGGGGGTTTGAAAATTTGGCTATGATGTTACTGCAGGCTTTCCTTATAGAATCTGTTTCAGGTGGTGATTAGTGGATTTTTTTCCTATTTTTACTTTCCCCTCTTGTACTAACAATTCAGGAAATGTTCTTTAATTATTTCTTATATTATTATATCAAGATCCTTTTTTTGATAATAGCTTTCAGGTTATGTTTTGTTTATGGCTTCAATAACCTTCTCTGAAGATGAACCCTGGTCCTGGTCTTCTCAATTCTCATGGTAACATTTTATTATTGTGTTCTTCCTCATTTGCCTCCTGTTTTTTTTTTAACTTATAGCAGTTAATTTATAAAATCACCACCAGTCCTGGGATGTGGAGAACGGTGCCTCTGACCTCAGTCCCTCCATCAGTTCTCCCTTCTGGACTGGAATGGAAATCAAGAATTAAACCCTTCTGTTAGTACCCAGAGCCAACAATGTTCCTGCTGCATTGCTTCTCCACTCATTGGACACATACTAGTTCCTTCTTGAAGCACAGTTGGAACTGATGTCCCTTATCAGCATAGGTTCCTTCAATCTTCCACTGGCTCATACATCACATGGTCCTGGAGGTGAAAATTCCTGTGGGTGGGAAGCTCCAAAGTTCACTGCTTGTTTTTTTCCAGTGGAACTAGCCTGAAGATGTTTATACTTCATAAGGGCCAAGAGATTTTATCTTCTTTCGTTGTATCAGGAGGACCACTGTTCTGCCCCAACTCTTGTTTATTTTTACTCACTTTATATTTGCTTTGAGAAATTATTTTGTTTTGTTTATGGGATAAAATGAAGAGATTGGAGTATTTTGACCTCCTCTTGCCATCTTCCCATAAACCTCTCTAGTTTTCTTTTCTTTACTTTTATCTCCAGGTTTGCACAATTTATATTGTTCAGTCTTTTTGATTATATCTGATTCTTTGTGATCCCATGTGGGGTTTTCTTGGCAAAGATATTGGAATGGTTTGCCATTTCCTTCTCCAGCTAATTTTTACAGAGGAGGAAACTGAGGCAAATAGGGATAATTGCCTTGCCTAGGGTTACACAGCTGGTAAGTATCTGGAGACTTGATTTGAACTCAGGTTTTCCTGACTCCAGGATTGGAACTCTGTCTAGCGTCACCTAGTTTGTGTAGTCTCTCAGAACACTGACTAATTCTTTGACATTCTTTGTGAATTCTTTTTAACTGATTGTAATAATTTTCTTTAACATGAGAACTCTAGAATCTGACTTTGTTATTCTCTTGTATTTTCAGTTTATGGTTCTTTATAGAAGATAATCAGTGTATTCATCTTTGACTTTACTTGCTGCTTTTACTATTTGAATAGTATGCTTGTTATGATTCTATCAAGTCTTTTATCTAGAATCATCGCTTGACTATATTTTTCAGGAAGTACAATGATTCTTAAATAAATTTCTTAAATTTATTTACTGTGTTATTACTCTGACTTTACCTCTTAAACTATTAAATGATAATATTTTTTCATTGTATCAGGAGATTTCTTCTCTGTATTCTTGTCTCTAGTTTCAGTTCCTAGTTTAAGACTTTGTGCCTTGACTAAGTTTTAATCCTCTCACACTTTTGGATCAGCTGGGCTGTTCTTGTTCCTTTTTTTTCAGTCTAGATGCCATAACTATCCTGCCACAGTTTTATCTGAATGACTAGTTTATTTTCCATGTTCCTGTATATTGAAGAGTTTCCTAGGGGAAGTAGACAAAATCAAAACCTTTTGTGAAAACATCTTTATCAGACAGATTTTATGTATATGTTTTTTAATATTATTGATGTCACTTTTGCTGAGTAATTTTCTACCAGTAATACTTCACAGCCTACTCCCACCCACCATGCAAATCTTTATCACTCTGTGTATGGCTTGTAATTTTACTTTAGAAACTTATAATAGCATAGCCTGATAAATATTAATGTTCAAATAATGGGCCTTTGTTGCAAGGAGAAGCTTGGGCTATCATAAGAGTTGCATAATTTCTCAAAGATGATCGAGATTTGGGGACTTTAACTAGCTATCAATAGCTCTAACTAGGACTGGCATAGTAAAGGGACCATGACCTCAACCTAAATGTTGATGTTTAAAAGAATGAGGAAGTATATTGAGTCAATACTGTATAGAGGATATATGGAAATGTCTAGTCAAGGATTTCACAGGATAATATGGAAGGGAAGGATAAGGATGTACACTAATGGATAGAGTACTACTTATGACAACAATACAGTTACCTATAAAAATAAAAGTCTATAACTGGTTGTGTGTCATACTGTTTGTAAAACATTGTACTACAAACAGACTAGGATCTGTCATAAGCAAACTTATTTTTATGTAAATCCATTTAGATTCTCTGAAAAACACTTTAGTTTAAAAAAGCATGTTTAAAAATAACATAAATGTTAAAAAGAAGAAAGAAATGATGCTTAAACAAGAAAGTAGGAGTAAATTCTATCTATTGTTTTCTATACTTATATCTATACACACAAATATATGTGTGCATATATAGGCACACATATATACATATGTGTATAGCACACAATATATATACATTGTGTAGTGCATATATGTATGTATATATGCATGTTTATAATTTTGGTTCAGTAGTAAGATAAAATAAGCCATGACATACACTTTTAAAAGCAGCTTACAATTATCTCAGTGTAGAAGTATGTTGCCATTTCTAACTAAGAAATTGCTTCTAGGAGTAAATACAAGTAAGGACATCTTGGCTTCTCTCATCTTCAGTATTTTCTAAAATATAATTTTGATATTGAAAATCCTACCTAGCATTAATTTGGTATTTATATGTTACTGTATAATATTGCTTATTCAAATTATGCTAGATTCAGAGTCAGAAGAAACTGGGTTAAAGTTCCAGATCTATCACTTGTGGTTTTGGATAAGTTGTTCTTCAAAATTCAGTTTCTTCATCTACAAAATAAAGACATTGTATTAGAAGATCTCTTATTTTCCAATTTTAAATCTATGGTTCTACAAATTTCACATTCAAACTTCTCCCCCCTCCCCCCCTTAACTTACAGAGAAAATTGCTTTTGTTTTTTTCTTAATGGTTTTTCTATATTCACCTTTTCTCAGTTGTAATTTCTTCCCTCCCCATAACATACTTTTACTTCTAATTGGAAAAGAAAGAATTCATACTATGGGTTTCATGAATACTCTTGTATTTCATAAACCAAATGTTTTCAAAATAACAAAATTAAGTAAATTTTAAAGAGGAGAGAGAAAAGTCAGTCTTCATTGTAAGAATAAATTTTTGGTGTTCTAAAATCCACAAGTGAAAAAATCCCCTGTTATTTCATATTTTTAATAAATAAAAACATTAATAATATATTTCAATTACATATTATATTCAATTATGTAATAAAATATTGATGATATAGTTCAATTGTGAGTAAAAACATCCACTATTCATTTTAAATTTCTTTATTTAGTAATGCTTTTCTCTCATTGGTGTGAATGTGTGGTAGATGCACTTTGGAATTTTATTTCTTTAGAGATTATTATATTCCATAATAGTGTCACCTGATGAATACTGATGCTAAAAAGATAGGCCTTTGCTTTAAAGGGAGAGAAGCTAGTGACTATCCTTTCCTGAACCTCACTATCTTGGGGGCAGTACCAATCTTTACCATCTCTTCTCTTTTAGAAACTTATTCTGTCTAATCAATATTCTTGGTTTTGCTCTTCAGAGGGAATAGTTTTATTTTGGGATAAGTTGGTACCTAAGGAAACTACTTCAGCATTACCAGCAACAAGCTTATTCATAATTTATCCACCAAAGGTTATTAAATTCATTTATTTAAGACATATTCAGATCCACATTTTTCTTATGTTAGGAATCTTTGAAAATATGAATCAATAAAATCTTAGTTTATTTTTCTCTGAGCCCCCATTTTGCTGGAATATGTTCCAACAGTTAAAAAAAACTTGTTTTCTACCTTTCTCTTTGTCTCTGTCTGTTTGTTTGTCAGTCTGTTTTTCTCTCCCTTCATACCTCTCTCTTCTTCTTCCTACGTACTTTACCATTTATTACTTGTCAGAGTAATGAAATAAATATAGTTTAGTGAAGCTATGGAAAACACAGCTTTATCTTAATTACTAGTTTTCAAGAGTCACTAAAGAGGAATATAAATAATCTTTAAAGAACCAAGGATAAGTTTTTGAATCCAATAGATGTTCTTCTTGATGATGGGGCAAGAGAAAGAGGAAAGGAAAATAAAACCATTCTTATGAATCTGCTATAAAGAATGAGTTAATCAATACTCAGAATCTTCCTAGCAGCACCATATAGCCTTCATGACCTCATCTCTACAGTGCTGTTTCTATTTTCATGGTTGCTGCTCTTTCTGACATCTGCTATCCTAGCTCAAAACTCCTCCAGGATCAGAATCTAGCAATATTAATTTTTGGACTCTAAATAACTACTTTGTCCTTTGGTGCATATAATGGCGGCATCTCCACAATCTTGTCTCCAGATTGTAAGCCAGCCTTTCTCTTCTTCTTGCTGGTTCTGTTTATCTCATAAGGTTTTTAGTCTTCCCTCTCTACTTGAGGTATAAGATGTTGTCCATATAGTCTATCTTAACTTCCTTTAGAAGCTTATTTTCCCCTTGGCCACACATATTTCTGCTTCTTTTCTCTCTCCAGCAAGAAGACTATTTTTAAAAAGGATTTAGAAATGACTGACAAGTATCAGGGCTTCCATAACATTTATGCACTAGTTAGGCACTGATTGTTTAAACTTATCCACAGATTGCTACCAGTCACTTCAAAAGTAAGGATGAGGTTCTGACAGTGCCATGCTCAGTCTGGTGGGTATGTGCTACACCCAGACACAGAAGGTGCTCTGAGGAAATACTAAACTCTGGGTTCTCATTCCAGAGGTTACTTTTGTCTTTTTAATAGGTATCATGCCTGTCTTGTTGGTCTTTTGGCATGAACTGTGCAAATATATTCAATTATACTCTTGCCTCAGGTTCTGCACACTAGGAAAATTTTATTTTATTTTTAAAAATTGATTCTTGCTTTCTTTCACATCAATCATACTATCATAGTATAATGAGTCAGGCACATTAATGTGACCTAAGTGTATATGGTTTCTCACCTTAATCATTATGGAAATATTTATTAGCAGATATTCTTTTTTATTAAAGCTTTTTATTTTCAAAACATATGAATGGATAATTTTTAATATTGACTCTTTCAAAACTTTGTGTTCCAATTTGTCCCCCCTTTCCTCCACTCTCTCCCCAGATAGCAAGTAATCCAATATATGTTAAACATGGTAAAAATATATGTTCAATGCAATATATGCATACATAGTTATACAATTATCTTGCTGCACAAGAAAAACCAGATCAAAAAGGAAAAAAATGAGAAAGAAAACAAAATGCAAGCAAACAATAACGAAAAGAGTGAAAATACTATGCTATGATCCACATTCAGTCCCCACAGTCCTCTCTTTGGGTGCAGATGGCTCCCTTCATCATAAGATCATTGGTACTGGCCTGAATCATCTCGTAGTTGAAAAGAGTCACGTCCATCAGACTGCCGTGTATAATGATCTCCTGTTTTTTTTTTTTGTTGTTTTTTTTTCACTTAGCATCAGTTCATGCAAGTCTCTCCAGGCCTCTCAAAAATCATCCTATTAGTAGATATTCTTAAACACATCTGAGGCTACTCCCAGACCTAAGAAAGCAAAATCAACCTTTAAGCACATGCCCAAAACCCTGTTCACGGATTCCTGAATGTCTAGGCAATCTAGTTCTCCAGGGATTCATAATTCTTCTACCTTTCTAAAATTCTCCTTTATTTCAGTCTATCCAGTAGAATTCTATTAACACAGGACATTCTTGGTTTACATTCCAGATGTAGCTAGCAGCTAAGATTAGCATGCAGATAAATATCTTAGAGCTACCATCCTATGCTTCCCACTCCATGTCCTTGCTCCTTTTCTTCCCCAAATTTACATTTTGGCTGTTCTATCCTAGATCTCAACTTGTAGATAGATTATTAAAAGGAAGAGATTATCTACAATAGAGAAGTATTAGGAAAACTGAGGAGAAGGAAACACTTTAGCTGAATGTAAACATCCTTAAAAGGAAGGAAAGAATTTTAAGAGCTACAGTTGAAAGGAAGTATTTTCAGGAAGAGGGACACCATGAGCAAAAGTAGAGAGGTTCAGAAAAGTGTAACACATCCAGGGAAAGGGTAGGCAGTCACTAAATGAACAATGCAAATGCAAATGCAAATAATCTTAATAGCTGAACTTGGCTATTGTGCTTCATACTTGAAGAGAATCAAAATGACAGTACTCTGTCATGGCTAATGTTCATTGCATCCAACTGTGGTACATCAGACCAACAAAGGCTCAGAAGGCTCTCCCACAGGTTTGGCACAAATAATCCATATAAAATAGTTTAACTTAATTTTCTTACAAAAATACTCATAGAGGCTTCTATAATTCTGAAAATGCTATTTGTTTTTAAAATTCCAATTTTTATAATTTCTTATTGTTTTAGACTTGTGGTTTCATTAATATAAACCTTTGGTGTGAAAACTCTATGATTAAATTATCTTTAATTTACAGTTTTAAAGAGTTGCCTTGTCCACCAAGAGGTTAAATGATTTGCCATGGTCAGATGACTAGTATATTATTAGATTCAGGATTTGAGCCTATAGGTTTCTTGACTCCAAGGCCAAGCTTTTAGCTACTGCTAGTCTGCCTCTTGTAAAACTTTCATACTGTGCATTTAACAGGAGCATTATGCCTCAAACAGCAGAAGGGTCATGGTTTTATAGTCCAATCACTGCTGAATCCTTTGGATAAGTGAATAATTACTACAAACCATGTGCAATTTACAAGCTTTTCCAAATTTCTCTCTTTTATACCATGTCAGAGAAATAATAATTAAACCTCTCTGCACGCTTTGTCACTGACTGAAGCAAAATGCTCATACATCTCTCTGCAAAATATCGCCTGAATTAAACACCATCTGTTTTCTCCAGTTTGGCTTATAATCTACACACATGAGTCTGTGGGTGACCTTTCTATCACATGCACTCTGGGTCCTCACACTTCTTGTTAGATGCATAGTTAATCATTTGGCAAATGGCAATAGAAATATCAGCTTGGCTGGAAACAAAACAAGGGTTCAATTTTTCCATTCAAGTCTTGGAGAGCACAGAGGAGTGGAAATCCTCCCAATGCTTTGCCTACCCCCGGCTTTGTAGCCTGGATGCAGGAAAAAACAGCTCTCTAGCTGATGACAGCCTACACAGCCGCTAACAGTAGAACTTTGTTTGGGCTGTTCAAAAGTCGATTCTACACAATGTTAGCTCTGTGAGGCAGAACAGCAGTTCAGAACCCAGGAGCCACCATCTCTGGGAATTGCTCTCCTTTTGAGTCAGTTTAGCTGGTACTACAAAAGAGCAGGGAATTTTATATCCAGCTGTGATACTCATATCCCTAGGGGGAAGAGATGCCTTTCATGGGCTTTTAAGAACTTGTTTCTTTTACCTCATCTGGTATTAGCAGTGAGATTAACAGTTAAGAAAGGGGTTTATTGTAAGGGTGGTATTCTTTATTAGGGAAAAAGGCAAATAAGCATTGGGCCAAAAGTTTAAAAAGTATAGGGTGATAAAGATTTCCAATGTGCATAATATTCACCTTTAATATTCACCTCTAAACAGCCATAAAATAATGGTCCCAAACAAATCCTGAAACATTAGAATCAGCAAAAAAGATGGAATGAAACAGTCTTTTAAGTCCAAGAAATTTGGGAGATTGGCAGGAAAGGTATGTGTCACTCAGGTAAAAGGGAAGTGCAGTCTAGGTTTGGAAGTGTCTTATTAAGGCAGGAACAAACCCCATCTCCTTGGACTAAGGAACAAGTAGTTCCAAGTGGAGTAGAATGGGCAAACTATAGTATCAGGAACTTCCACATCCTCAGCATAGCTAGGGGAAACAGCAGACTCCAGTTCTGAGAACCACCATGTATTTCATCTCAGCCCCAGGCAAACAAGCATCCAGCAGCCAGACATCCACATGGTTCAGTGTAGCCCACAAAAACAGGTAAATGCCAACCCTGTGGGTATCTAATTAAATAGGCAGCTGCCATCACTAGACCCCTGCTTCATGCTTCAGAATAGCTCTGGGCAAACAGCAGTCACCAGTATTCAGAATCCCATATTCCTTAGTATAGCTATAGAGACATATGGAAACACTCCAGTGGGGTTCAGTGCACTCCAGATACCACCACAAGGAAGCAAGCTTGGAACCAAGTATGTTTTAGAGACAGCTACAGCCTCTTGCAAAATGAGCCATCTCTGACTCCTTAAATACAGTACCAAAAAAGTGTCCTTTTTGGGCCTCAGAGCAATAAAGTGCAGGTAAACAACCAGTCCTTGACATAAGAAGCCTAAAACAGTTTCCCTTTCCATATTGGAAGCAAAACTCAAATTTAAAAGAAAGGTAAAAGGCATAAAAGATAGAAAGTTTTTATGGTGACAGGAAAGATAAGACACAAACTCAGAAGGAGACTACAATGTCAAAACATCTATGAGCAAAACCATAAAGAAAAATTGAAAAATAGTGTCAAGCCCAGAAAGAACTATGGGAGAGGTTAAAAAGGAGCTCAAATGTTATATAAGATAGAAAAAAATTGGAAAACCAAATGAGAGTGATGAAAGAGAATTATGAAAAGAGTCATCAACTTTAAAAAACAACTGCTTAAAAATTAGAATTGGCCAAATGGAAAAAAAAGGGAGATATAAAAGCCACCAAAGAAAATAACTCCTTAAAGAGTACAAATGAAAAAAAGCACAAAACTAGGTTAAGGAAAACAATACCTTAAAAGTTAGGATTGGGCAAGTGGAAGCTAATGGTTTGATAAAATAGCAAGAATAAAACAAATTAAAAAGAATCAAAAAAATGGGAGCAAATGTAAAAAAAAATCATGGGATACACAAATGATCTGGAAAATAAAACCAAGAGTGACAATGTTAGTCACTGAACTGCCTAAAAGTCATAATCAAAAGGAGAATCTGGATAGCATCTTTCAAGAAATTATTAAAGAAAACTACCCTGATATCCTGAAGCCAGAGAATAAAATAGGCCTTGAAAGAATATACTTCAGAAAGGAGATCCCTAAATAAAAACTGTAAGGAATAAGAATTTAAGAAGGATCAGATCAAAGGAAAAAAAATACTACAGGTGGCCAGAAAGAAACAATTCAAATATCAAGGAGCCACAACCAGGAATATACAATACATTAAAGATGCAATACTAAAAGATCAGAGGTCATAGCACATGATATTCTGGAAAGCTAAGGAGATAGGACTACAACCTAGAATAACTTACCTGGGAAAATTAAGTATTATACATGAAAAGAAAAATGGCCATTGAATGAAATAGAAGGATTCAAGCTTTTTTAAGAAGACCAGAATTAAACCAGAAATTTGATCTTCAAAATCAAAATCCCATGGAAAGATAAGCTGGTAAAAGGGAAAAGAAAACAAGGAATTCAGTTGAGCCAAGCAGTTTATATTCCTACAGGGAAAGATGATATACTGGTGATTTTTTAAAAGCATATAAAACTTTTATTACTGTCTCCATTTTTTACAATATACCAAACAGGACAGACATTCTAGACATGTTTAGTGACAACTCATTTAAATTTTAAAATATATTTGACAAACTTTTATTTTCTTCTTTGTTCTCAAGATACTTTGAGGTTTATGGGCTAGATTTCTTTCTTTTTTATTGTTTTAGTCTTTCTAGTTATGCATGTATATTAACTTTTTAAAAACACATTTCTTTATGAATCATGTTGAGAGAGAAAAATCAGAACAAAGGGGGAAAAAAAACCACAGGAAAGAAGGAAAAAAAAACAGAAAAAAGAAGTAAACATAGCATATGTTAATTTACATTCATCTCTACAGTTCTTTTTCTGGATGTGGATGGCATTTTCTATCTAGAGAACTATTAAAAAGAACCAAATCTTTCATAGTTGATCATTGCACAACAGGCATTGTTCAGAGATTTGGTTTTATGCAGTTTTTGAGCAAAATGGGAAGAGTTCAAGCAGCTTTCTGGCTTCACTCTGAATCTTGGATCCACACCCCAAAAGTGAATTGAAGCAAAAATTTGATCTTCAAATCAAAACACAAGAGAAGTATAAGTTGGTAAAAGGAAAAAGAAAACTTAAGTAATTCAATAGAACTAAGTGGTTTATATTCTCTAGAGTAAGATGATATACTTGTGATTCTTAAAATATGTACCACTGATAGCACAGCTAGAAGGAACATATACAGAATGTGTGTGTATGTGTGTGTGTGTGTGTGTGTGTGTGTGTGTATGTATGTGTGTGTGTGTGTGTGTGTGTGTGTAGTGTAGTGTGTGTGTGTATAAATATAGTGAATTTGAGAAAATGACAAAAATTGAGTATAAGAAAGAGGAGTGCTCCGGATGAAGGAGGAAGAGAGATGTAGAATTCAGTAAATTAATTCATATAAAAAGGCACAAAAGTGGAGGGAAGATGGGATAGTAGGCAATAGGCATCATTTGAAACTTATTGTAATCAGTATTGGGTCAAAGAGGGAACAATGCACACACTCAATTGAACATTGAAATCTATTATCCAGCAGATAAATAGGAGCGAGGAGATTAAGTAAATTGGATATGTGTGTGACAGAACAGAGGGTAGGTCAGGAAAGATGTTAAACAGAAGCAAAACACTTGTTTTGGCAAATGGTGAAAGGAGAAAGAAGATAAATAAGAAAAGTAAAAGAATGGAGGGAAATACACAGTATTCTTAAATGTGAATGTGTTGTGATAACCTCTACCATAAAATAAAAGTAGATTGCAGAGTGAATCAAAAATCTGAATCCCACAATATGCTGTTTACAAGCATATTACTTAAAGCAGAGACATACACAGTAAAAGTAAGGGACTGGAGTAAAATCTATGATTCTTCAACTGAAGAAAACAAAAGCAGTTGTGACAAAACTGATCTCAAAGTAAAAAGAAAACTACACCCAAATAAAAGAGAGTAGGAAGGAAAATGTAACTTACTAAAAGGTACCATAGACAATGGAGCAATATCAATACTAAACATATATGCACCAAATATATAACATCCAAATTCTTAAAGGAGAAATTAAATGTTACAGGAACAGATAGTAAAACTATACTAGTTTCAGAATTTGATAAATCCAACCCCCCAAAAAAGAAAGAAAAAAATTAAGGAGATATACAAAATATTAGGATAGTTACATGTGACAGACCTTTTGAGAAAACTGAATGGAAACAGTCAAAAATATACCTTTTTTTCCCCTAAGCAGCACATGGCACCCATATGCATCCATGTGCACACACACACACACACACACACTCTCATGTATAGGCATAACACTCAAAATCAAAGGTAAAAAAGTAGACTATTAAATGTATCTTTTAAAAATCATATTGCATTAAGAATTATTTTGAACAAAGTGCAATAAAAATAGATTAATAATAAATTTGAAACTAAATAATCTAATCTTACAGTATGTCAAATAAATAATACAATCATATAATCAATGCTTTTATTAAAAAAGAATGATTAAAAAATGAGATAACAAAAATTTTATGGAATGCAACCAAAGCAGTACTTAGAGGAAAAGTTAATTCTTTTAATACTAGATCAACAAAATGAAAAAAAAAAAATAGATTAATGAACTAGGTATGGAAAAAAACATCAACAAAACCCTAGAAGAAGAACAAATTAAAAATCTCTGAATACAAACTTGTAAATTCTGAAAATCAAAGGTGAGATTAATGACTGAAAATAAAATAAAATAAAAACTATTTAGATACATCTAAGAGGCAGTTTTATTAAACAAAAACACAAAACAATAAAATAGATAAACCATTGATTAATTCAATTAAAAAAGGAAAGAAGAAAACCAAATATCCATTAGAAAAAAGAAAAGGATAAAACCACTCTCAACGAAGAAGAAATTAAAACAAACATTAGAATATATTTTGTCTAGGTATAGACCAATATATCTGATAATTTGAGTGAAATCTATGTGTTTGCTAAAATGGGAATTATACAAATGAACTGATCAAGAAATAGAATGTCTAAATAGCCCCATCTTATAAAAATAAATTGAGCAATCCCCTGGGCAAGATGGGTTTACAAGTTAATTCTACCAAACTCTTAAGAAAACTATTAACTCCAGTAGTATATAAAAAGTTTGGAAAATAAGAGGTGGGGTCCTATGATACCATGTTTTGTGACAGAAATATGGTGTGTTGATATTTAAACCAAGAAGAGTTAAATAGAGAAACAAAATCAATGACCAGTTTTCTTAATGAATATCGATGTGAAAATTTTGAACAAATATTAGCAAAGTGATTACAGCAATATATTACAAGGATTGTACATTATTTCAGGTAGGTTTTTACCAGGAATGTAAGGTTAGTTCTTTATTAGGAAAATCATCAACATAATTGATCATATCAATAACAAACCAGATAGGAATCATATGATTATTCCAATAGATGCAGAAAAAGCTTTTGGCAAAATACTGTACCCACTCCTCTTTTTTTAATTGTTTTTTTCAATTTTTTAAAAAAATAATTCTTTTTTTTAATACACATTGCTTTATGAATCAGGTTGAAAGAGAAAAATCAGGGCAAAGGAAAAAATCATGGATGAGAAAAAAGCAGTAAAAAATAAGTGAACACAGAATGTATTGATTTACTTTCAATGTCCATAGTTCTTTTTCTGTATGTGGATGATATTTTCTGTCCAAAATCTATTGGGACTGTTTCTGAACTACTGAGAAAAAACAAGTCTTTCATAGTTGATCATCACACATTCTTGCTGTTATTTTGCACAATATATTTCTGGTTCTGCTTGTTTTGCTCGGCATCAGTTTACATAGATCTCTCCAGGTCTTTCTGAAATTACCCTGCTCATCATTTTTTAATAGGACAACAACATTCCATTGTTTTCATATACCACAACTTATTCAGACATTCCCCAATTGATGAGCATTTATTCATTTTCCAATTTCTTGCTACCACAAAAATTGCTGTTACAAACATTTTTGCACATGTGCATCATTTTTCCTTCTTTATGATTTCCTTGGGATATAGACCCAGTAGTGGCACTGCTGGGTCAAAGGGTATGTTCAGTCTTTTAGTCTTTTGGGCATAGTTCCAAATTGTTCTCCAGTGTGGCTGGATCATTTCATAACTCCACCAACAATGCATTAGTGTCCCAGTTATCCCACATGCAGTCCAACATTTATCATTATCTTTTCCTGTCATTTTAGCCAATCTGAGAGGTGTGAGATGGTACTTCAGAACTGTTTTAATTTGTATTTTTCTAATCAATATTTATTTAGAGCACTTTTTCATATAACTATAGATGACTAATTTCATCATCTGAAAACTGTGTGTTCATATCCTTTGATGATTTGTCAATTGGTTCATGACTTTTATTCTTATAAATTTAACACAGTTCTTTATATATTTTAGAAATAAGACCTTTATCAGAAATATTGACTGTAATTTTTTTTCTCATCTTTGTACTTCCCTTTTAATCGTGTTTCTTTTGGTTTTGTTTGTGCAAAACCTTTTAAATTTAATGTAATCAAAGGAGTCCATTTTGTCTTTTATAATTTTTTTCATTCCTCTTTGGTCATAAATTCCTGCCTTCTCCAAAAATTTGATAGGTTAATTTATCCCTTGCTTTCCTAATTTGCCTATGGTATTGTCTTTTGTGTTGAAATCATGTACCCATTTTGACCTTATTTTGGTATGGGTTATGAGATGTAGGTGAATGATGAATTTCTGACATTTCTTTTCAGTTTTCCCAGCAACTTTTGTCAAATAGTAAGTTCTTATTCCGGAAGTTGGAGTTTGGGGGTTTATCAAATACTAGATTGTTGCAGGCCATGATTATTGCATCATTTATATTTAATCTATTCCATTGATCTATTTCTTAGCCAATACCAAAAGGTTTGATGACTATTGCTTTATAATATAGTTTTAGGTTGTGTTTTTCTTTTCATTAAATCCCTTGATATTCTTGACCTTTTGTTATTCCAGATAAATTTTGTTAATGTTTTTTCTAGTTCTACAAAATATTTTTTGGCAGTTTGATTGATATGGCACTGAAAAGGAAGCATTCGTTCCTATTAAAAACATTAAAAACTTTTTTTTAAATATAAGTACTTTGTATTTAAAACCATCATCAAGCATTATCTAAAATGGAAATGAAATAGAAGCCTTCCTCAATAAAATGAGGGCTAAAGCAAGGAAGCCCATTATCACCACTGTTATTCAATACTGCACTAGAAATGTGAATGGAGTGGTTTGCTATTTCTTTCTCCAACTAATTTCACAGATGAGAAAACCAAAGTAAACAGGGTTAAGTGACTTGCCCCAAATGACACAGCTAGTAAGTATATGAGCCTCAATTTGAACTCAGGATGATGAATCTTCCTGACTCCAGGCCCTGCACTCTGTCCATTGCTAGGTCAAGAATATCAAATGAATTAATGAAAAAAAGTACAAAGGAAGGTGTCCTAAAATACCATTAATAAAACTATATTATAGAGCCATAATCATCAAAATTATTTGGTACTGACTAAGATCTAGAGTAGTAGAACTTGACTGGAATACATTAGGTATATAAAGCACAATAGTCAATGATCCCACCTTTTGGGAAAAGAAGTCACTATTTGACAAAAAGTAATAGAAAAAAGTGGAAAACAATACTGAGATAGACCAAAATGTCACACCATATGCTTAAATAAGGTCAAAATAGTTATTGGTTTAGATATAAAGGTTGATCCATTAAGCAAATTAGAAGACCAAGGAATAGTTTACCTCTCAAATCTATGGGGAAGGGAGGAATTCATGATGAAACAAGAGATAGAGGGAATTTTGACATGTAAAATATATATTTTTTTATTACATTAAATTAAAAGGCTTTTGCACAAACACAACTAATGCAATGAAGATCAAAAGGAAAGCAGAGAACTGGGAAACAATCTTTTCAGCAAGTGTCTCTTCATGAATTTACCATGTGGAGGAGCCACCTAATCTTCTCTGTATTATTTCTATTTTAGTATATGTGCTGCAGACATGACCATGTGTCTCTATAAAAACCTCATTTCTCAAACATATAGGAAACTGAATCAAATTTATAAGCATACACACCATTGGCTAAATGATAAACGGTCAAAGGATAAAAATAGGCAGTTTTCAAATGAAAAATTCAAAGCTATGTATAAGCATATGAAGAAGCATTCTAAATCACTTTTGATTAGAGAACTACAAATTAGAACAACTCTAAGATACCACCTCACACCTATCAGATTGAGTTATATGACAAAAAAGAAAAATGATAAATGTTGAGGAAGATGTAAACTGGGATATTAATGCACTGTTGTGGAAGAATAATGTGGAGAGTAATGTGGAATTATGTGCAAGGGCAACCAAACTCTGCATACCTTTTTGACCCAGTACTACTACATCTTTATCCTAAGGAAACCATAAAAAAGGGACCAAAGACCAACATGTAAAATAAATAAACAACTATATATACATATATATGTCACTCTTTTTATTGTAGCTACAGAATGAAAATTTAGGGAATGCCCATCAATTGGGGAATAGCTGAACAAAGCTTGTTGTATATGGATGCAATGGAATACTATTACACAATAAGAAATGATGGAAAGGAAGATTTCAAAGAAAACTAAAAAGACTTTTACAAATTAATGCAAAAAAAAATGAACAGAACCAGGAAAACAATTTCATTGATCAGCAAGATTGTGTGATGGATCAACAATGAATGATTCATCTCTTCCCATCAATATAGTGATTCCTTGACTTACAAAGAAAAATGTTATTCACAACAAGACAAATAACTAATGGACTC
Organism: Sarcophilus harrisii; assembly: GCF_902635505.1. NCBI lineage: Eukaryota > Metazoa > Chordata > Mammalia > Dasyuromorphia > Dasyuridae > Sarcophilus > Sarcophilus harrisii. Next base: position 80,012,317 of record NC_045430.1, on the reverse strand, counting down.
TGAATGCAGAACAAAGCACATTTAAAAAATTTACTTTATTCTTTTTTTGCTTTTTGCTTTTGATCTTTCTCAACGATGACTAATATGGAAATATGTTTTATATGATAATATGTGTATAACTTATATTAAATTACTTACCATTTTAATAGGAGGAAAGGGAATGGAGGAAGAAAAATCTAGAACACAAAATCTTGTAAAAAATGAATGCTAAAAAACGTCTTGATGTGTAATTGGGAAAAACACTATCAAAAAATTATAAGACTAATGACTATTTTGGTTAAAATATGTTTGATTAAAATTGTAAATATATATATATGTATTATATATACGTACATATACAGAGAGAGAAAAAGAAAGAGACAGAGAGAAAGAGAGAAAGAAAGAGAGAGAGAGAGAACTAATTAATTTAGAGAAATATGTTGTAGAGGAAAACATCTCAAGGAAAAGTCTGTTTGCAGCAGTCTTATGATTGTAAGCACTGCAAAATGAAAGGCGTAATTTGGTATCAACTACCCACATTTCTGAAGCTGAAAGAACTCCTGGAAACCATCAGAAAGTCTATGTTTGCTTTTCTTGACACTCTCTCCCTTCATTCCTTCTCCCCATTGTGAAATAGTACTCTCAGTTAATTATGAATCATGCCTTCCCCTGAATATTTAGCAAATATTTCCAGAAAGTTGTTCCTAGTGAAAATGGCCTTAGATAGAGCAGTATTACACAGGCAAAGGTATTAGGTAGGACAAAGGAACAAAACTGGGAGATAGAAATCATGTTCTCAGAATGGAAAGTAGAAAAGTGGTTCTAGAATATAAACTGCATGAAAGAAAGTAAAGTATACTAAGATTGGGAATATTGACAGGATTGAATTTGTAAAGAGGCTCAATGGCAAAAAGTAAAGTTTATGCTTGATTTTTATTTTAAATTACATAATGTATGATTATTCTTAATAGAAGTGCTTTGTTGAACATTAAAATCACTCTTTAAATAAAAATTAAAGATATTTTCATTTTTAGCTTCTTTCTGAAGCTTTATCCAGTACACATCTGACCTTTCTTTGTTAAAATTGATTTTGCTAGTATGATGTCTATAAAATGGTAAATGCAATTTCTTTCCTACAATGCCTTTCCTCTTGGAATTGAACTTGGGAGCAGAGTTTTCAAGAGGTCAAACACATATAGCTCACCAAATGATCTGTGTGCAGATGGGGGCACAGAAGGAAGCAGACTGGTGAGAAGATGCTGTGACAGGCTTTTGTAATGCTCATCACTTTACCTTGTGAAGAAAAAAAAGAAGAGTGCCATCTGTACTCTTGAAATGGAAAGGCTGATAGCATATTCCCTGTAAACAGGTTAATGGGTATGAAACAAGAGGGGGGCATGCATCAGGACTTATAATGAATTAGACTCAAGTTAAGTCATATGTCTCTGATAGCCTCATATTGACTTGTTCCTTTGATGTGTATTGTGGCTGGTAACTACTTTGTACATTCATTTAAATACTTAAACTACATTATCAAATATAAGAACCACATAATTTTGACCCCACTGTAATGAATATTTTGATTCTAATATGTGTAGAATATAATCCTTTATGTAACTCTGGTCAGATGTAGACTTTATGAAAGTTATTTTGGTATCTGTGTGAAAAATATACTGAAGAATGAGGAAAGAGAATTAAAGAGATTGAATAGAAGGAAATAATATGGGAGACCTGCAAACTCATTTAATATTGCCATGAGTGGGAAATAGGTGAAGAAAATGGAAAAATGATTTTACTGTTACAAACCTGGGAACTTAAAGGATAATGGTCTTCATAGCAATAGAACAACATAGAGGAAAATATGTGTGTGTGTGTATATGTATCAATATCTATCTATCTATATTTATATCTATATATCTATATATATACAGATAGAATAATTCTGGGAGAAGAAGACCCTCAGAGTGTTTGGGCAGAAAGGAAAAAAATGCTACTTCCATTCACTCTGAGCCATCAAAGTCCTAAAATTCAGCAAGCTTAAACTTGGATTGGGAGTCATTGGCCAATCAGTGAAAACTAGAGTTATTTAGGTTTAAAGAAACCATCAAGTAACTCTCTTTAAAACATAATGAGGTTTTTCAAAGTCTAGTATTTCAGAATTGTAGTTCAAGAAATCATAAATAAAAATTGTAAGACAAAAGAGCTAATTGTCCCAGTTTTTTAAAAAAATAAAACAAAGACCGTGATAGAAAATAAATAAGAAAAAAAAAAATCTAGCCCTCACATCTCACAATCTTTTGCAAAGTATAAGTAATCAAATACATACATATACACTCAAACACAAGCACACACATATATAAGGATGTCATGTGTGTGTATATCTGCCTTTGGACAGTGCACCCACATGTAAGAGTATGACTCCTCCTGAATACAGAGAGGAGGAAGAGGGAAAGTAGAAAAAAAAAATCATACTGGAACTGATAGGTTGGATCCCCAGGGGCAAATACTACTAACCACAGATTCCTGTTTGTTTTTTTTTAATTCATTCTAGAAGAGGATCAAAGATCTTAAAAGGGTGACTTGCAAGTGGATTGAATTTAAGTGAGGCAGATATATAAGATAGATAACATTAATTGTATTTTCTTCTTTAGAATTAATGAAGTCCAGCAGCAAGACCTAGGTAAGGACAATTAGTGATGGTAACCTGAATGAATCTCTAGAAAGAATTCACCAATGGCAGAAAGAAGAGAAAGAGATATTCTAGGTTGACAAGTTGAAAAAGGTAGTTGAACATTTCAAGGCATAGTTCTAAGTACTGAGGACAGTTCCAGGATAAGACACTGGCAAAGATTTTGTGCTGAAGTCTGGAAGCTAGGATCAGGGCCAAGAGAGAAGTCACTAGATTCACTTTTTTTTTTATATAGATCTCAAGATCACATATTTTGAGAGCTATAGGGGAATTTATTCTTTATCAATCCATATCTGACAGGAATATTTACTATAAAATATCCTAGAAATAGTCATCCAGTCTGTGTTTAGAAGGGTATATCCACCATCTCTTGAGGCAGTCCATTTAACTTTTATACAGCTTTAATCTCTAAAAAGTTTTTTTTTTCTTTTTGACAATTTTGGAGACCCAAAATGGCTGAATTCATCTAATTGCATTATCATCTAGTCTATATATAAAATAATTTCTTCTCTCCCTTTCTAGGGGCAATTTAGTCAGAGATTAAAGAGAAAAGAAAACTGAATAATTCAGGGGAAAAAGAGGGTGGAAAGAGTGAAACTTACTATCACACAAAGTCAGGATAAGAAAAAGGAAGAATATATAAACATGAAAAAATCAGTGATGAAGTTAGTGTGTGAATCTCATTTTTTAAATAAATATTTGATTAATTTATTTTGTTTTAATATTTCTTAGATTTCCTTCCATATCTTTCTCCTCCTTTCCATAGAGATAATATATAACAAACTTTAAATAAAACAAAAAAGAAGAAAAAAGAAAAAATCAGTAAAATTTAAAATAGCATTTATTGATCCTAACCTCCATAAATAGAAAATAGAAATAATGAAAAAATAGAAGAGATTAACAAAACTGGAAATAAACAGCTCATTTAATTGAAAGGCATCACTAGTAACTACTGTTTTCTTTTTGAGGATAAGATTAATAAAATAAACTATGAGTAGGTATTCTGAGTAGAAATATGAGAGAGGAATTTTTCCAAGCTATCAAGAACCATGTGAAAAATCTTCATATTACTGAAAAGCATAGGAATGCAAATTACAATAACTCAGAAGTTCCACTATACACTTATCAAATTGTCTAAGATGACAAAAATGAAAGTAACAATTGTTGGAAGGGCTGTGGGAAGAAAAGGTAGACTTTTGTCTCATGGATGGAGTTGTAAGACAGTCTAGCTATTCTTAAATGATATTTGAACTATGCTCCAAAGTTATTAACCTATGGATACTCTTTGACCTACTGATAACTCAATACTTGACATATAACCCAAAGAGATAAAAGAACAAGAAAAATAAATTCTTTATAGAAAAGCATTTTAGTAGATCTTTTTATTATAGCAAATAACTAGAAGTAGACATTATACTTCTAATAGGAGGATGACTACACAAATTATCAACAATGAATTAATGGAATTTTTTGGGGGGGAAATGACAAAAAAGGTTCATTTCAGAGAAATCTAAGAAAACTTGTCTGGATTAATAAGTGTCTACATGAACATAACCAAAACATTTTGCACAATAACAGCAAGATTGTAAAGACTAACAGATTTGGATGACAATCTTATCCACACAATGATTAACCATATCTCTAAAGAATTAAATATTAGCCTTGCTATCCTGTTCCTGACAAGAGATAAGAGGATTCAAGGTGTACAGCAAAACATCACCTTTTTCATATCACACTTGTGAAATTATGTTGCTTCACCATGCTTATTTATAGGAAGGTTGTGTTTACCTTTAATACAGAGGAGGTATTATCAAAAAAAAAGTAGAAGAAATAAAATAAGGTTATTGAAATATTTATAAATGTACAGAAGAGATTAGAAGGTAAATTCAATGCAAAATAATCAGGAACGCTTTGAATGTAAAGTCAAATTTATTAAATCCTTTTAAAAATTCAAGTTCTATGCAATAAAGATAGATGTTTTCACATATAATGCTCTTTTTTTAGTTCAAATTTTTATATATGTAGCTCATGCTTTGAAATGAATATTATATCCCAATTGCCACTGACAATAACTAGTTATACTTCCAGAAAACTCATTTATTTATTTGATAGTCATTTATTAATCACCTGTTATACAAAAAGAGGTAAAAAAAAAATTACTGCCCTCACGGAATTTATGGGTTTAAGAGTTAGTCCTGGAGTTCTGAGGGTAGAATCAACATAGCATAGTGAAACTAGGAAGCTGCTTGAGTTCTTCCAGTTTCCCTCAAAAAACACACGAAACCATTTCTCTGAATAGTCTTATGGAATGAAATCAATCTCCAGTTCAAGATAAATTGGAGAAACTACCACAAAGGGCAGTCTCACTGGGGTGAAAAGGGAGTTCAGCTCAGCTCATATGGATTCTAGGAAGGTCATTAAGAGAGTCTTAATCACAGCAAATCAGCAACTGAGACCCTATGTTCTGGCTCAGTAGAGAAGTGGGGCAGCCCTACAATCCCAGCTCAGAAGGCAAACTCTGGGAAACCAGGCTGCTTCCTGAAAAGAAGAGGTGAAGGTACCCTCTGCAAACACAAGGAGTCCTGGTGCTCAAAGCCAAGGCTCAGGGCTGCATAGGAAGCTTGTTACAGATTTCGACCATAAAGTAAAACAAAGAGGAAATACTAAAAGAAAATGAGCAAGAAACAGAAGAAAACTAGCAGTTCTATCACAGGGTCTGTATCCTAAGGAAATCATAGAGGAGGAAAAAGTACCCACATATGCAAAAAATGTTCATAGGAGCTCTTTTTGTAGAAACAAAGAAGCGGAAAATGAGTAGATGCCCGTGATTTGGGGAATGGCTGAATAAGCTGTGGTACATGAAGGTAATGGAATGTATATATGGTTCAAAAACAGTGATGAACAAGCTTATTTTATAAAGGCCTGGAAAAATTTACATGAACTATTGCTGAGTGAAACAAGCAGAACTAGGAATACTTTGAACATAATAACAGCAAGAATGCAGAATGATCAACTAAGAAAAACACTTGGTTCTTGGTGGTTGACTGATCCAAAGCAATCCCAATAGACTTTGAATAGAAAATGCCATCTACATCCAGAAAAAAAGACCTTTCAGATTAAATATATATCAATACATTATGTTCCCTTTCTTTTTCTATTTTTTTTCTCTCCTTGGTTTTTCCCTTTTTTTTCTGATTTTTCTCTCTCAATATGATTTATAAAGCATTGAGTATTTCTTTTTTGCTTTCTTTCTTTTTCTTTCTTTCTTCCTTTCTTTGTTTCTTTCTCCCTCCCTCCCTTCCTTCTTCCCTCCTTCCTTCTTTCCTTCCTTCCTTCCTCCCTCCCTCCCTCTCTCCCTTCCTTTCTCCCTTCCTCCTTCTCTTTCTTCCTTTCTTCCTTCTTTCTTTCCTTCCTCCCTTCTTTCCTTTCTTCCTCCCTCCTTCCATTCCTCTCTATCTCTCTTTCTCAATGTTTAAGTTCAAGAAAAAAATACCTAATTGGAAACATTTCCCTTTGAATAGTGAAAAATATATCAGAGAAAGTTCTGTATTACAAATATGGAGCTTCCCCACTTTCTTTTCTCTCTTCTTTCATATGTATTCATATATATATGTAGAAGGAAGAAGCACATCTTAAAGGAACTGAAACCGGTATCAAAGAGTGTATTCGTGAAAGCATGTACAGAAATGATATTTGTTCAGGAAGTTCTGAGACACTAAAAGGGCTTTAAAATCAGATAAACATGCTCCGCTCAGGCCTTTATAGTACCTTTCACCACTGAAAATAAAAATTAAAGCTAAAGTTTTCTCTCCTTAAAAGTTACAACAAAGAAAATAAAAGAATAGGAATATAAATATTAAAAGTTGAGGATGACAATATAGCCAAATATTACCAAAGTCTTTTTACTGTTGCTGTTGTTATTTCCTCTAAAGATTTTTTCCTTCTTTTAGGATTTAAAAGTCTACCATATTTACCTCACTTTGGCAATTTTTTGGTAATTAAAACCATGTGACCATGTGAATATACTGCTACTTGCTGGTGGTGCACCTAATTTCCGGGAAAAGAAAATTTTAAAAAGTAAAAAATAGTATCTTTTGTTCTTTTTGTAAGTTTGTAAGGATAGGAAAATAACTTTAGCAAGTTCAAGCTAATCCTAGCATTTTTTATCTTAAGGAAATAAGATAACAAAATTATTCAGAAATTTTCATCATTCAATATCTGTGTGCTCCATGAGTCCATATTCCCACCATCTCTCTAATGAAATTTCTAACAATATATTAGATAAAGACATAACCCATTGTCTTAAAGACCATGCTACCTAAACTGTAATGTATGTTCTCTAGAAAAATGTCATTTATTTATGTGCTTTGAGTAAATATTCACACAATAGTAAAAGTGAAAAATCATGGTACACCCAGTGGCTCTTATGACACAACTGCATTAATTTACAACATCATTGGTCTGATCCAGGATAGATGTCTTCAGAAGAAAGCAAAATTAATTTAAATTAGGATTAACAGACTGAACTGTGAAGCAAGATTCCTTTATTGGTTACTTAGAGTTTAAGAAAAAGGGAGCACAGAACCAACAATTTCCAACATGAATAAAGTAATCAATCCATGCATATTCCTTGAAAATTTGGCTTTTTTCTTTGCAGATGGATGCTTTAAAAAATTAGCCAAATAGGAGTCTATTGTACAAATAATCTTTATAATGATCATTATAATGATTTAATCATTACCCTGTATTTGGTAAAGAGTAGATGATACAAAAGAATAATAGCACACAAAAATTCTGTTGAAAAAAATATGGGCAATGCACTTTCCTGTAATATTTTACTTTCATAAAGTAAAAGAAAAATATATAACAACATAGGACTGACATTTATAGAGTGCCTAATGTACATGGATAGAAATTATTCCATGTAACTTTTTATCATGCTTTGGTTGCATAAAGTAAACCAATTATATAAAATGCATGTTATTAAGGCACATTAATTAATCTGAAAAAGCCATTATGTCCTGTGTTGTGAATTCATTGCTAAAAAGCACAATATGTAAAACCTGGTCCAATAATAAATGTTTCATTGATGTTAAATTGGCTTATAATTAACCTCTCCAGCATTTGCCTAGGAAATTCACTTTCCTTTTATATGTTATTCTAATACCTTATATACTAGTGTCATTTTTAAGTAATGGAGAATAATATTGTTCTCTAAATGAAAATAATGGGGTGAAATCAAACATAGTGAGTTGAATTTTGTAAATTAACAAAGTAAATAAATATTTCATCATACAAAATTTTTAAATATTGGGTATACTTCATTTAGGAATATTTAATTCTATCCTTAGTATTAGTGATGAATGATAAAAGGTTATCAAAAAGAAGTGAAAAACTCCTAGGAGTTTATAATCTATTTGAAGAGACAAGATATACAAACATGAAAATTTAAATGATAAAATGATGGCCTTTATGTGTGATTTAAAAATTTTTTTAAAACATATCAAAAGAAGGCAGCATAATGATTAAATATTCAAATAAATTATTTGGATAAACAGGCATCTAAAAATGACAATAATGAGAAGATTCCCTTTTTCGGAAGGCCGACTGGAGAAGAATGTTACTTTAAAAAGTGATCAGGTTTAGTGAATAAAATCCTGGATTAGAATAAAAAACCCTGGGTTTAAAACCCACCTGAACCATTTACTAACTGTGAAATACTGAGCAAGTCTTTTAACTTCATTTTGCCTTTGTCTTCTCTCATAAAATGAGAGGGCCTGTACATGAAAAATTCTAAGTTACCTTTTGCCTCTAGATCAATGATCTTTTAATCAGTGGCTCAATAAGTGAAGGGAATACCTGAGAAGTAGAACTGTATGAGCAACAACCTGTAGTTGGGAAAGATTAGGATCTATTTTGATGAAAAGGAAGGGAATGACCTGCTAGGAAAGTTGAGTTTCTTTTAAAAAGTTATTGGACCAGGTAAAGTTGGATAGGTAATTTGGAATAACTTGATGGAGAATCTTGAATGTCAGTTTGAGGATATGAATTTTTATCTTGTAGATGATAGGGATTTTTAAAGTTTTTTGTTTGTTTGTTTTCTGAGGCAGTTGGGGTTAAGTGACTTGCCCAAGGTCATACAGTTAGGAAGTGTTAAGTGTCTGAGGTCATATTTGAACTCAGGTCCTCCTGACTTCAGAGAACAAAAGAGTAATGGTGGATATGTTAGGTCAAAAAGATTAATTAGATTAATTTGAGAAAAATGACCCATTTTACCAAAAATATTTTTTGTAGCTCTCAAGGCAAAAAAAAAAAAAAAAAAAAAAGGAAATTGAGAGAATCCTCATCAATTGGGAAATGACTCAGTAAATTGTGGTATGTGTTTGTGATGGAATATTATTGTTCTATGGAAAAATGATGAGCAGAATGCTCTCAGAAAAAAAAATCCTCGAAAGTCCTCCATGAATTCAAGAAAAATGAAATGTACTGTAACAATGTTCTGGGATGACCAGTTGTAAAGGATTTTGCTATTCTCAATAGTATAATCATTCACAACTTTTTTTGAAGGACATATGATAAAAAATCCTACTCATACCCAAAGAAAGAAGTGATTGGGTTTACATAAAGAAAAATCTCTCTCTTTCTCCTTCCCTCCTTCTCTCTCTCCCTCCCTCCCTCTCTCCTCTCTCTTTTAAAGACATAAAGATATAAAGACATAGAATGTCTCTGTCTCTCTCTCTTTCTCTTCCTTCAAAAATTTTTTTTCATTAAGTTGGAAGATTTATGTTTTCTTTCAAAACTTGACTTTAATGAAAATGTTTTGCATAATTTCACATGTGGTTTCTTATTTGTGGGTGAGTGTAAAGGGCAGAACTTTGGAGAAGAATACTTGAAACAAGGTGTTAACTCAGAGAAATTGATAAGACAATAGTTAACTAGTTTAGCATGGTGATTAATAGTTCTCTAGTTCAGTATGATTGATTTAATCCTATAACAAGGTATTAATATTAACTCAGTGGAATTAAGATAATAATTCTCTAGTTTACTTGTACTTAGTTCTTAGTATAGTTCTACAAGTTGACACCTATTCTACAAGATTGACACCTCTGATTATATACTTAGAATATATAAGAGCTAAGAGATCTGAGAAGAAGACAAATTCAAAGATGAAGACCCTAGATGTGGCTGTCTTTTCTCCTTCACCTCTCCACTGAGAGGAGAGATTCCATCTTTAATCAGCCTCGTGGTGGCTCTCTTGCCTCCTGCATTGCTCCACTGAAACCAAGACCCATTCCAGAGGGCCTCCAGAAAGTTAGCTGGGCCCTAGGTGAAGGAGATGGACTGTGAAGGAGATAATAAAGACTTTGGACTTTATTCCTGACTATTCTTGTGGTGATTATTCTGCTGAAACGAAGGCTGGTCCAAAGACCCTCCAGAAAGCTAACCAGAACATTACAGTGGGGATAATAAAGAAAAACTGGCATTCAAAATATTTAAAAACAAACTGTTTTGAAAAAATTGTTTGGAATGTAACAGAGGGTCTTCATCTTTGAGTCTGTCCTTTACTTTATTAAATCAAAATATCTTTCATCTGCGTTGTAGATAAAAATAGTTTCTTCCCTCTGTCCTTTCTAGGAAGTTATTCTTTGTTCCAAGTGTTTTTAAAGTGAGGAAATGAAAAATTACAAATATTTTCTCACAATATATGCAGTATTCCATACCTTTACTCTCCAACTTCAAGAAGACTCAATTATTCAACTTTCTTTCAGATAAAAGTTTGCTTATTATAAGCACAAAACATTCATATTCATATGGCATTTAATTATAATTTTATGCATTAAAGAAACTTTGGAGACAATTAAGTCTACTGCTTCATCTGTATTTCTCATCTGTGAAATGGAAAACTAAGGTTCAAAAGGTTCATGCTGGAGAGCTAGAATGTAATCTCAGGTTCAGTGACACCAACTTCAGTGCACATTCTACTATATCATATTTTTCATTTTCATTGTTGTGTTTTTGCATGTTTCTTTTTCCTGATTCTGTTTAATTCATTCTACCATTTATATATCTACCCTCCTGATAATTTGAATTCTTCATACTTGTCATTTGTTAATACATTTTCATTACATTCACATAGCATAATTTGTTGAACCATTTCCCAAGTAACAAAGGAAAATCTAATTTGTTTCCAGGCTTTTTTTTTTTTTTTGCTATAAAATAAATAATATTTATGGTGTAGTAAATGAGACCTTACTTTCTATATTTTTATGAATCAGAGTCCATGTATCAATAGAATCCCTGGGTCAAAAAATTTAGACATTTTAATCACTTTATTAGCAAGATTCCAATTTTCAATTCAGAATTTTAGATCTCATTCACAAATCCACCAAAAGTGTATTAGTGTTCCTGTCTTTTCACAGCCTTCTAATTTCCAATATTCTTATCTTTCTTCAGCTTTGTCAATGTCATTTTTTTAAAAAGGTAAAAATAGTTGACAAAACTAAGGTTTGTTAAATAGTTTGATTCTTAAGTATTTTAAATTCTGGTCAATGATGCTATTTATAAATACATTTTTGCTTATTAACACCAACATTTATGAATATGTATATATATATATATATATAAATTCTCATACAATTAAATTTTTCCTATTATATATACTCCCATTCCCCCATTTCTATGCAATCTATTTAGGTCTAAGTCACTTTTTTATATCACTCACAGATCTTCTCTACTGTACTAATTTCCCTTTTTGAGTGTTACTATCGACCCAGTTTCCTCATTTCTCATGTCCTTGTTCACTATAGTATTTGTCATTGTTAACTACCTTTTATTCTTTTTTAAAATTCTTTTTTGTTGCCTAGCTGTATCAAATCTAAAACTCTATTACAAAGCAATGGTCACCAAAACCATTTGGTACTGGAAAAAATTGACTAGTTGATCAGTGAAATAGGTTACGTTCACAGGACAAAATAGTCAATAACTATAGCAATCTAGCATTTGACAAACCCAAAGACCCCAACTTTTGGGATAAGAATTCACTATTTGACAAAAACTGCTTGGAAAATTAGAAACTAGTACATGACTGCCATTAAGGATATTCATTAATTAAGGCACTAGAAAAAGAGTCAATCCTTCTGTCAGACTATCAGACAACTAGAAGTATATTTCAAAATTATCATCAAAAAGAAGATACACAAAAGACATGGCTGAAACTTACTTAAGATTCCTTATTTTCTAGGATTCCTTACAATTGGCACTAGGATCACTCATGTCTCCAGGTTGGTCAAATAAAGCAACAAGGCTTCAACTGATTATGAATAATCACTTATACAACTTATAATTTAAAACCAAATAAGACAATAGAGCTTCAACTAATAATTACACACACAGGGTCACTTATACAAAGTAGAAGCTTACAGTCTAGAAGAAACCATCCTCAAAAAACAATTCATAATACAAGATCCAAAGCATAGAACAAATAAACATGTCAAAATGATAGAATATAGGTATAACAAATGTTTTCATATTGAGTCCCATCCTGCTATTAAGGGAAACAATTGCTCTCAGGTCTCAGGCATCCAATGAGCTATATCATGAATGTTATGTATATTACTTTCAATGGCACTTGATTTATTACTATAAAAACAACATGAGGTATTTATGATCATGCACACTATTCCTTCTGCAGCTAATAAGTAATCTAAGGCTATTTGTTTAAGTGTGACATAAGTTAGGAAATGTAGGGTTCTTGGAAATTCTGTAAACCTTACACAATTTCATTTGCAAGGTCCTCAATAGCAGCAGTTACATTGGTTAAAACAACTTCATTGCAGGGACAGCTAGATGGCACAGTGGATATAGCACCAGTCTTGAAGTCAGAAAGGCCTGAATTCCAATCTGGCCTCAGACACTTAATTCTTTTTAGTTGTGTGATTCTGGGCAAGTCACTTAACTCTGCCTCAGCAAAAAGAAACAACTTCATTCTTTATATATCCTGCTTGTAGGATATATACCCTTCATAGTCTCTCTTGTTTAATTTACTCAATAATACTTACCCACCAAAATAGGAACTACTTAGATCTAGAACTAACTGGATTTATAATCTTGAATCTACCATTGACTTAATTCTTCCCAATTTGGTCTTGCATTCTTCTTAAAATGCCAAGGTAGAAGTAATAGCCAGATTGGAACAATGCACAGGTGTCCCTTTAGTTCTCAAGTTCTCTATTCTCAAAGGGAATGGTACCATTTGGATGATGATACATAAAAGACAAAGAATAATGAGAATTATGACTAAGATAGCAGATAGAGAGAATACTTCACCGATTGGGGGAGCTCCGACTCTAATTGACTCATATCGGCTGGGAAACCCCGATAGTTCAGCCTTTGAGTCCTGAACGGGAAAATCCTAGGCAGATCGTCATCTCCATAGGTGAGGTTTCAAATAGAAAATGTTTTACCCACCTTTTATAGGAATCAGGACAAAGAAGGCTTTCAGCCAAGTAAAGACATCATATAAGACAGGGAAGTACCGACAAGGGCTCCAGGTGGTTGTGATCAAGTGTTGCATCGACAAGGAGGCCAGTCCTTATCGACAACAACTGTTCCAAGGAGTGGCGAGTTCCCAGAATCATGTAGTTGGAGCTAAAACACATGTGGTACATTCCCAGCTTATAGGTTAAAAAATGGTCAAGTTCCCACAGGAGAAGGAGCTAAAACACCTGTTCTTATGGGTGAGAGAACGGTCAAGTTCTCACAGAAGTCTCATCATACCTTGATTAGGTTCACATGGTTTGCATGGCGATTAGGTTCACATGGGGGAAGTCATTCACATGGAGATCGGGTTCACATGGTTCGGATGGAGATTAGGTTCACATGGGGAAAGTCACGTTCTTACAATGATTTGAAATGAACTTACTAATAATATGGAGATTTCCTATTCAACCTCCTTAATTTCTTTCTTATTTATTTTGTAGTTTGTTTTATCTAGTTCTGAGAGAACAAGGTAGAAATCCCTCACTAGTATAATTTTGCTGTCTAATTCATATTTTCTTGCACCTCTCTTAACTTCTATAGGGATTTGGATACTATACCACTTGGTGCATATATGTTTAGTATTGATATTACTTCCTTATCTATAGTACTTTTAAGCAGGATATAGTTTCCTTCCTTATCTTTTTAAATTAGATCTATTTTTGCTTTTGCTTGATCTGAAATCAGGATTGCTACTCCTGCTTTTTTTTTTTTTTTAACATCAATTGAAGCATAATAGATTCTGTTCCAATATTTTATCTTTACTCTAAATGTATCACTCTGCTTTAAATGAGTTTCTTATAAACAACAAATTGTAAGATTTTGCTTTTTAATCCAGTCTGCTATCTGTTTCTGTTTTATGGGAGAGATTGTCCCATTCACATTCACAGATAAAATTACTACCTCTGTATTTCCTGTTATCTTGTTTACTTCCAGTTATATTTTTCTTTTCTATTTCCCCCTTTCCCTTCTCCCCAGTATTTTGCCACTGATGACCCTCTCCCTCAAACATCCCTTCCCTTTTTGCAGCCCTCCTTTTTTTATACCTTTCCCCTTCTACTTCTCTTGTACCTTCTATTAGCCTCTCCCCTTCCTTTCCCCTACTCCTCCTACCTTCCTACTGGATGAAACAAGCTTTTCTGTGAAGCTAAATATGTCTGATATTCTCTCTTTGAGCCAAATCTGATAAGACTAAGATTGAACAATGCACACTCCCAAGGTCTTTTTTTGCCTCCTCGTGAGATGTAATTTATCCCATTTTAACTCCATTTTCCTCTTCTTGCAGTAGAATCACCATTCCTACTCTAATTTCTTTTTTAAAATTATCACAATAAAATCAAGTTATGTCTGCAACCTTTAAGTATACCCATAAAAGAGATCCAGATCTCAAGAGTTAAATATATCATCTTTCCATATAGAGATATATAAGATTTTTAACTTTTAAAAGACAGTTTTTTTTCCTTTTTACCTTTTTATTCTTCTCTTGAGTTCTGTTATTTGAAGATCCAATTTTCTATTCAGCTCTGGTCTTTTCATCAGAAATTGTTTAGGGCCAGAACTCTGAACTTGAAACAAAAGATTCTTGCAAGGTTCTAAGTCAGTGGAATTGATAGAGACAATAGTTATCTAATTTAGCATGGTTCAATATGATTGATTTAATCCTACAAGGAGATATTATGGGCCAGAACCTGAAACAAGGTACTAAGTGGAATTGAGGAGACAATGGTTAAATCTAGTTTAGCATTGATTTAATCCTACAACAAATAATGGTTTCCTAGTGATATAATGATTGGTGTATACTCAGTGTAGGGTATATAAGCAAAAAGCTCTCAGACTCAGGAAAGACAAGCACACTAGAAGCTTTCAGAGGCTTACACCATTTCATTCCATCTTCCACCTTTGTTGTGGCTGGAGGCTGAAGCACAAATCTTTTTATTCAGGGAGAACTAGGGAAGACCAGAGAAGTGATGGCAGTTCTCCTGCCTCCCCCACAATAACCAAGACACATTCAGGAGGTCCTCAAAAAGCTAGCAGAAGCAGAGAAGACAAAGGACTGGCAGAAGGAGTTTAAACTCTCAGAACCAAGGAGAGAGATAGTCCTCTAAGAAAGCTAACTGGGCCCCAGGAAAGGAGAGAAGACTTGGAAAGAGACAATAAAGGATTTGGACTTTAATCCCTGGCTGCACTTGTGATTACTGAACTGAAAGGAAGGCTGCCTCCAGATACCCTAAGGAACCCCCAACAAGATAATATTACATTTTAGAGAAGAATATTACAAGAAATAGATGAAATTCACTTGTTTCATTGAATGTCTATTTCTTTTCCTGGAAGATGGCACTCAATTTTTCCGAATAATTGATTCTTGGCTGCAATCAAAGTTTCTTTGCCTTTTTTTGAAATATCTGATTTCAGGCCATTTGCTCCTTTAAAGTGGAAGCTGTTAGGTCATATAATACTGAATGTGGCTCCTCTTTTTGAATTGTTTCTTTCTAGCTACTTGCAATATGTTCTCCTTGAACTGATAATTCTGAAATTTAACTACCATATTCCTTGGGGTTCTAATTTTGAAGACTCTTTCAAAAGTGATTGGTGAATTCTTTCAATAGCCATTTTGCCCTCTGGTTCTAGGACATCTGAGCAGTTTTCCTTGATAATTTCCTGAAAGATGATACTTTGGCTCTTTTTCATCATTTTTTTTCAGAAAGTCAAATAATTCTTAGATTGTCTCTCCTTAATCTATTTTCCAGGTTAGTTTTTTTACAGTGAGGTTTTTACATTTTCTTCTATTTTTTCTTTTTTTTTTTTTTGGTTTTGTTCAACTGATTCTTAAAATCTCCTTCATTAATTCACTTCCATTTGTTCAATTCTAATTTTTATTGAATTGTATTCTTCAGTTAGCTTTTTTATCTCCTTTTGCATTTGGCCAAATGAACTTTTGTAATGGACTAAAGCTCAAGTTGATGCACTGAGGTCCTAAGCACGTGAGGCTAAACAGCAATTGGACAATACTCTATTAATATATGCTTGGAGAAAGAATGGCCCCGCCCACCCTCTGTGCAAGTTTTGATATGTTGTATAGGAAATGACGTAGAGACAATTTTTGTGAGTGGAGAGAGAGAGGCAAAGAGACTGCTGGTTGGGTTTGTGTTTGCTACTGCTCTCACTTCCTATCGCCATCCCCCTTCACCTCTGCAAAGAATAAAAATCAAGCATTTTCCCTTACCCTGAATTCCTGACTCTGGCTGATTTTAAAATATGTGGTCATCACAGACTTTCATAGGAAGTGTTTTGTTCATTGCATTTTTTTCTATTTCACAGATTTTGTTTTTCAATGAATTGATTTCTTTTAAATATCCATTTTGTAAGGTTATATTCTTTTTTCCATTTCATCAAGTCTATTTTTAAGGAGTTTGCCTCAGATAATTTCTGGTTTTCCTTTTCCATACCCTCTTTCAAAGATCTAATTTTCTTATTTTTCTTCTAACTTTTACGATATTTTTTTTTTAGTTCTTCCAAGTGAGGTTTGTGAACTGGGGATCAACTCATATCACCCTTTGGGGCTTCATCTGGAGCTGGCTTGCCTTTAGGATCCAAAGAGGTTGAGGTATGTTCTTCTCTTTCTCTATAAAAGCTGTCTATGGTGAGAGTTCTTTTTGCTTTTTTGCTCATTTTTTTAAAGGTTGGAGTCTTCTCTTAAGGCAAAGGGGCAATAACTGCCCCTGGGTTGCCCTGGGACAGTTTTGTTGACTGACTTCTGGGGCTGGGTAAGTACTGGCAAATCCTGCATTGTTGTGGGGCTCAGTGGTTCACATTTTGTCTTTTGTATTTGCTTTTGGGTGTCAAGCTAATATGCTAGGGCATTGGCTTGCAACCAGGAAAGAAAAGCCTAAAAGCCTTGCAGTAGATTCCTCTGTGTGCAGGTACAGCAACAGTCTGGCTCCTTTCCCCAAATCCCTTCTCAGAGCTTGTCTGCACTCCACCATCTTGGTTCTTGCTCTAAAATATATTTCTTAAAATAAACACATTTTATTATTCTAGTAATTAATCCACTCTGCCCTCCATTTTTGTTTTATAAAAGAATTCATCCTATTCCCATTCCCATTTATAATTATTAGCTTTGTATTTTCCTTCATCCTATTTTCCTCATGTCTATATATAGTTTTTTTCCACCTCATCTCTACTTACCAGTATTTTGTTTCAGACCAATGTGTCCCTCAATCTGCTCTGACTTCTATCATTCCTCCTTCCTTCTCTTCTACATTTTTCCTACTGTTTCTGCTTTCCCTTCTATCCAGCCACTTCCTTTTTTCCCTTTCTCCTCCTACTTTTTTTAAAGAATAAGATAAATTTCTATACACAACTAAATGTGTCTGTTATTCCCCCTGAGTCAAAAATTATGAGATTAAATTTCTGAAGAGGCTCATTCTCTTCCTTTCTTTACCTCTACTTTAAGAGGTCCTTTGTGCCTGTTAATGTAATCTAATTTAATGCATTTTCCTTTTTCCTCTTCTCCCAGTACAACATTTTTACATGTGATGATATAGATATATAGATAGAAATATATCTATATCTGTATCTTATCACACCAGAGTAAATTTTTGCCCACACATTCTGTCTGCATATACTTCTTCTGATTGCCCAAATAAGAGATACATTTTTCAAGTGTTACAAGCATCATCTTCCCATATAGGGATGTAAACAGTTTAATTTTTAAATAATGCACTTTTAAAAATCTTTTTATGCTTCTCACAAATATTGTACTTGTAGATCAAATTTTCTCTTTAGTTCTGGTCTTTTCAATAGAAATGATTGAAAGTCTCTTACTTAATTGAAAATCCATCTCCTCTTTGAAAGCTATTATTCAATACAACTGGGTAGTTGATTCTTGCTATTATTCCAAGTTCCTTTGCCTCACCAAATAAGTTATTCCAGTCCCTCTGATCTTTATTGTTAGAAGCTGCCAAATCCTGGGTTATCCTGACTGTGGCTCCTTTCTAACTGAAGTGTGTGTGTGTGTGTGTGTGCTTTTTTTTTTTCTAGCAGCTTGTTGTAGAGGGCAGAACTTTGGAGAAGTATATTTGAAAGAAGTATACTTGAAACAAGGTGTTAACTCAGTTGAATTGATGAGACAATGGTTATCCAGTTTATTATCCAGTTTACATATACTTAGTACTTAGCATGCTGATATAATAGTTCTACAGTGGGTGTAATTGTAATAGTGTATTTAAACGGAGGACAAAGTCAGCCACAGACATTCTATCTTTGATCTTCCTCATAGTCATTCTCCTGCTTCCTGCGCTAAGATCAGACTGGCAGACCAGCAGAATGCTGGCAGATGAGACTGGGTTAGACTATGACAAATACAGAGCATGAAGAGGACAATAAAGACTTTGGACTTTATTCCTGACTATTCTCATGGTGATTATTCTGCCAAGACCAAGGCTGGTTCCAAGGCATTCCAGAAAGCTAGCCTAGACATTACAGCTTGTAGTATTTTTTTCTTGACCTTATAGTTTTGGAGCTTTGAAATAATATTTCTTCTAGTTTTCCTCATGGGATCTCTTTCAGGAAGTTATTGGTGAATTTTTTTTTCCAAACTCAAGTCCAAATATTTATTTGTTAAAAAAGAAGTAGTTATTATTATTATTTTTTATTATTAAAGGTTTTTATTTACAAAGCATATGCATGGGTAATTTTACCAACATTGACCCTTGCATAACATTTTGTTGCAAAATTTCCCCTTCTTCCCCCCATCCCTTCCCCTTTCTGGCCAATAAATGTTAAATATGTTGAAATACATATTAGATCCAATATATGTATCCATATTTATACAGTTATCTTCTTGCACAAGAAAAATCAGATCAAGAAAGAAGAAAAGGAAAAACAGAAAAAAAAAACAAGCAAATAACAGAGAGAGTGAGAATGCCATGTTGTGTTCCATACTCTATTCCTATGGTTTTCTCTCTGGGTGTAGATGGTTCTCTTCATCACTGCACAAGTGGAACTGGTTTGAATCATCTCAATGTTGAAGAGAGCCAAGTCTGTCAGAATTGATCGTGACATATTCTTCCTGTTGCCATACATAATGAACTCCTAGTTCTGCTCATTTCACTTGGCATCAGTTCATGGAGGTCACTCCAACCCTCTCTGAAATTATCCTGCTGGTCATTTTTTATAAAACAATAGTATTCCATAGCATTCATATACTATAATTTATTCAGTCATTCTCCAACTGATGGGCATTCACTCAATTTCCAGTTTCTTGCCACTACAAAGAGGACTGCCACAAATATTTTGATACATGTTCATTTCTTTCCCTCCTTTAAGATCTCTTTGGGATATAATTCCAGGAAAAAGACTGCTGGATCAAAGGGTATGCACAGTTTGATAACTTTTTGAGCATAGTTCCAAATTGCTCAACAGAATCGTTGGATCCATTCACAGTTCCACCAACAATCTATCAGTGTCCACAAAAGCTTCAACATTTATCATTATCTTTTCCTCTCATTTTAGCCAATCTGACAGGTGTTTAGTGGTATCTCAAAGTTGTCATAATTTGCATTTCTCTGAAATTTGTGATTTAGATCACCTTTTCATGTGGCTACAAATAGTTTCAATTTCTTCATTTAAAAATGGTCTATTCATATGTTTTGACCATGTATCAGTGGCCTGAACTATTATAAATTTGAGTCATTGCATTTACTATTTCTGCCTTTCTGCATTTGATTTTGAGGTTTTTATGTTCTAATATATGGTCAATTTTTTATAGGTTCCATGAACTGCCTAGAATAAAGTGAATTTCTTTCTGTCTCTGTAGAGGGTGGAACTTTGGAAAAGTATACTTGAAACAAGGTGTTAACTCAGTGGAATTGATGAGATGATTGTTCTCTAGTTCACATATATACTTAGTACTTAGCACAGTGATGTAATGGTTCTCTAGTTCACACATATTCAGTATGCCATGATGATGTAATTGTAATAGGTTATTTAAGGGCTGAGAAGGACTGGAAGACACACATTCTATCTTTGTCTATCCTTCTGGTGGCTCTCCTGCCTCCTGGGAGACTGGCAGACTGACAGACTGCTAGAAGAAACTGGGGACGGTGGGTCAGACTGTGAGTCAGACTACTGAAAGAGATTGTGGAGCAAATTAATTTAGACTAGGAGACTGAAAGAGACAATAAAGACTTTGAACTTTATTCTTGACTATTCTCCTGGTGATTATTCTCTTGAGACCAAGGTTGGTCCCAAGGCCCTCCAGAAAGGTATCCTGGACATTACATGTATCAATTCAATTTTCTCCAAAGAACTATCATATCTAGTTTTTTCTAGTATTCTATATTTACCTTTTTTAACTTTCTTATTTATTTTGTGGTTTGATTTATCTAGTTCTGAGAGAGCAAGGCTGAGATATCCCCTATTATAGTTTTGTTGTCTATTTCTTCTTGCAACTCTCTTAACTTCTTCTTTAGGAATTTAGATGCACTACCACGTGGCACATATGTGTTTAATATTGATATTGCTTCATTATTTGTGGTTCCCTTTAGCAAGATATAGATTCCTTCCTTATCTCTTTTAATTAGATCTTTTTTTTTTTTTTTTTTTTGTTACTTCACCTGAAGCACAATAGATTCTGCTCCAGCCTTTTACCTTTACTCTGTATGTATCACTCTGATTTAAATGTGTTTCTTGTAAATAACATATGGTAGGATTCTGGCTTTTAATGCAGTCTGCTATCTGCTTACATTTTATGGGGAAGTTCATCCCATTCACATTTACAGTTAAAACTATGAATTCTGTATTTCTTGCCATCTCATTAACCCCAAATTATACTTTTCTCTTTCCTTTCCCCCTTTCCCTCCTCCCCAGTATTTTACTTATGAGCACCACTTGTTTCAAGCAGTCCTCTCCCTTTAGAGACCCTCTAGCATTCTTATACCTTTCTCCTACTATTTCTCTTTTCCCTTATATTTAGCCCACCCCTTCTCTTTTCCTCTTTCCCTGTCCACTTTTCTATGAGATGAGAGGTGTTTCTCAGTAAAATCAAATATATCTAATATTCTTTCTTTGGGCCAAATCTTATGAGAGTAAGAGTCACACAATATTCATCACCCTCCCTTCTTTCCTGTTTTCTTTGCCTCTTACTGAGATGTAATTTTCCTCATTTTACCTCCACTTTCCCCTTTTTTTCTGTAACAATCCCCTTTCCATCTCTAGTTTCTTTTTTACATTATAACAGCAAAATCATATTATACAGGTACTTTCAATGTATACCCATAACAGAAATACAGTTCTCAAGAGATTTTTTTCTTTTTTTCTTTTTACCTCTTTATGCTTTTTTTGACTTCTATATTTGGAGGTCAAAGTTTTTGTTTAGCTCTGATCTATTCATGAAAAATACATGGAATTCATCAGTTTTGTTGAATGTCTATCATCTTCTCTGACAGAAAGTGCTCAGTTTAGCAGGGTAATTTATTCTTGGCTACATTTCAAGATCATTTGTCTTTTGGAATATCAGGTTCCAGGCCCTTTGATCCTTCAAAGGGGAAGCTGCTAGATCCTAAGTAATCCTTATTGTGGCTCCTCAGTATTGGAATTGTTTCTTTCTGACTGCTTATAATATTTTTTCCTTGATCCAATAGTTCTCAAATTAAGCCACAATATTCCATAGGATTTTAATTTTGTGGTCTCTTTCAGGAGGCTTTCAGTGAATTCTTTCAATGGTCATTTTACCTTTTGTTTCTATGATATCTGGTCAGTTCTCTTTGATGATTTCCTGAAAAATAGTGTCTAGGCTCTTTTTTTCATCATGTATTTCAGGGAGTCCAGTAATCCTTAGATTGTCTCTCCTTGATCTATTTTCCAGGTCGGTTGTTTTCCCAATTAGTTATTTTGCATTTTTTTCTATTTTTTTCTTCTTTTTTTTTGATTTTGCTTGACTGATTTTTTGTTGTCTTATTGAGTCATTGATTTCTATGTGTTCAGTTCTGAATTTTATTGTTATTTTCTTCATTTATTTATTTATTTTTACTTCTTTTTGTATTTGTCCAATTGAATTTTTAAATGAGTTGTTTTATTCTATGCAATTTTTTTGTATCTCACAAATTCTGTATTTTAAGGAGTCTTTTTCTTTTTCTGTGTCACAAATTCGGTTTTTCTGGGAGTTGTTTTCTTTCCCCATTTTATCAAATTTATCTTTTAGATGCTCCAAGTCATTATGAATCAGAAAAATGCAAATTAAGACAACTCTGAGATAACACAACACACCTGTCAGACTGGCTAGAATGACAGGAAAAGATAATGCGGAATGTTGGAGGGGATGTGTTAAACAGGGACACTAATACATTGTTGGTGGAATTATGAATACATCCAACCATGTTGGAGAGCAATTTGGAACTATGCTCAAAAAGTTATCAAAATATGCATACTCTTTGATCCAGCAGTGTTACTACTGGGCTTATATCCCAAAGAGATCATAAAGAAGGGAAAGGGATCTGTATGTGCACAAATGTTTGTGGCAGCCCTCTTTGTAGTGGCTAGAAACTGGAAAATGAGTGGATGCCCATCAATTGGAGAATGGCTGAATAAACTGTGGTATATGAATGTTATGGAATATTATTGTTTGGTAAGAAATGACCAACAGGATGATTTCAGAAAGGTCTGGAGAGACTTACACGAACTGATGCTGAGTGAAACGAGCAGGGCCAGGAGATCATTATATACTTCAACAACAATACTATATGATGATCAATTCTGATGGACCTGGCCATCTTCAGCAATGAGATGAACCAAATCAGTTCCAATGGAGCAGTAATGAACTGAACCAGCTACACCTAGTGAAAGAACTCTGGGAGATGACTAGGAAGCATTACATTGAATTCCCAATCCCTGTATTTTTTCCTGCCTGCATTTTGGATTTCCTTCACAGGCTAATTGTACAATATTTCAGAGTCCGATTCTTTTTGTACAGCAAAACAACAGTTTGGTCATGTATACTTATTGTGCACCTAATTTATACTTTAATATATTTAACATCTATTGGTCATCCTGCCATCTAAGGGAGGAGGTGGGAGGAAGAAGGGGAAAAATTGGAACAAAAGGTTTGGCAATTGTCAATGCTATAAAATTACTCATACACATAACTTGTAAATAAAAAGCTATTTTAAAAAAAGGGGAAAAAAAGCTAATTTATCTTTCAATGATTTATATGCTTTTTCCATTTCATTATGTCTATTTTGTAATGAATTTTCTTCAGATAGTTTTTGTATTGCCTTTTCCAAATCCTCTTGCAAATTTTTAATTTCCTTTCTTCTTCTAGCACTCTTTTAAGATCCTTTTTAGGGGAGGTTTTCCAAGTGGCACAGCTGCTCTGGGTCAGTGATGATTCACTCATAGTGCTGGATGGGTGTGGCCAGGCCTCTTGAGATTCTGGAGTTTTGGGGTTCACTATTGATCTTTTGTTTTTGTTTTGGATGTTTTATAAGTTCTGTGCTGATCCATTGGCTTGCAGCTAGGGCAGAGTGGTCAACAGTGCTGTAGATTCCTGTAGATTCCTACTGGTAGATTCTTTGCCACATGGAGGCCAAGGAGTCTGCAATGCTGGTAGAGTCAGCTGTGCCCTGGGCCTTTGAACTGTCTGCGCTGGTTTTTATGGTCAGCTGTTTGTTTAGGCTGTGTACCTCCCTTCCTACTTCCTTCTCTTTCTTTCTTTCTTTCTTTCTTTCTTTCTTTCTTTCTTTCTTTCTTTATTTATTTCTTTCTTTCCTTCTTTCGTAAGAGCTACTTTAATTTGTATTTTTCCCAATCAATAGTGATTTATAGCATTTTTCATGGTTCAATAGATAGGTCAGATTTCTTAATTTGAAAGCTTCCTGTTGGCAATCTTTCACCATAACAAATTTATCTCAGTTCTCTCTATATTTTTGAAATGATGTCTTTATCAGAAACTTTGGCTGTAAAATGTTTTCCCAACTTTCTTCTTTATTTCTAATCTTCGTTACATTGCTTTTGCTTAAACTTTTTTTTTAAATTTGATGAAATAAAAACTATCCATTTTGTACTTCAAAATGTTTTCTATTTCTTGTTTAGTGATAAATTCTTCCCTTTTCCATAGATCTGACAAGTAAGGTATTCCTTGGTCTTCTAAATTGATATTTTCTTTTATGTCTAAATCAGAATTTCTAATTTAGTATTTTTAATGAGCTTTAATTTTTTCTAATATTTTGGTTGTATGACCAATTTATTGATCTTTTTTTTCCTGTATTTTATTTAGATAAGCATTTAGAGATAAAATCATCACTCTTGTCTGGTTCCAGAGAGCTCCTTATTTTAATGTGCTTCCTTCTTTGAACACTGCCTCTCTGTGTCTGTGTTGGTTTAGAAACTTTGTTTCTTTTCCTTATCCCAATATGCTTTCTGCTGCAGCCCAACACTTTTTAATGGTTAAATAACTATACTCTAAGAATCCTTTTCTCTTTTTCCCCTTTCTCTCCACTTTACCTTCAGAGAGAGTTATAGTTGTCACATTCAACAAAGCTGAACTTTTGCCAAATTTAAAGAAATTAATTGTCCCCAGGGTTTGCAGATATGATGAATAACATGGCCAACCCTTTTCCAGTCAATCACCAATTGTTCTCCCAATTCAATTGAATAATTTCCTGACACTTTTTAAAGAAATGAAAGTTCATATTTCCAATTCTGGGCAGTTTTCTAGCAATTTGTGGAGGTCTAAGCAATTGGCTTCTGTATGTTTATTTCCAGTCTTTTTTCCCCCTAAGACTTTCAACAAAAAGTCTAACAACTTTTATATGGTAAAGTTCTTAAAACTACTTGGAAACTAATTCCATGATGATTCAAACTTGTTATTCTTGCTAGTCATGGACATTATATTCACCCCTCCCCAAATACCTAATTATTTAATTTAACTAAAAACATAACATTTTCTCAAATTTTTCCATGTTGATTTTTATATGAATAAGTTAAAAAAATAAGTTTAACAAACCAAAGACAACTGTTAAAAAAAGAAGGGGGAAAAACACCTCCACCAAAATAAACCTTCTTCTTGCTTCAGGGAAATTTAGATCAAAATAGAATTCTCAATAAAAATAGAGGGTCTGGGACTGTCTAGAAATTGACTGCCCATTTTCAAGAAAAAAACAAAAACAAACTATCTTTGTGAAAAAATGTTTTGAACTGTTTTACCACATAGGAAATCAGAAATTTATTTAGGGATTCCTTCAACACATAGAACACCTAATATCTGGCCCCAGGAAACCTAAGCAATGAAAAGGGTATCCAAAATTGAGGTCTAAACTCATTCCTCAATAAGACAACCAGTCTGAGTTAAAATAAATCAAACACAGAAAAACTCAAAATGTGTAGTGTTCCCCCAAAAAAATAACAGCAGCAGCAACAACAAAAACAATAGTAAAAATCAAATTTTATTACCTGATATTGAAAACTCAGGATTTCCAAGTCATCATTCATATCTTTTCCAATGGAATTATAATGCACAATGATCTCAGCCAAACTTTCAGAAATCATGGAGCAATAAGGCAAACAATCTAGATCTACACAAAAATAAAATGAATTTTTTTAAACTTACACAGATAAGTTACTACATTGTGCTTAAGGAACCCTGCAAGGTACTGATATTTAATACTCATACTTGTTATGCTAAATATCATTATTGTTGTCTCAAAGAGAATGATCTGACTTCTAAAGCTTAACTATCCAATTATAATCTTTAAAAGACCTCCAGGGGAAGCTAGTTGGTGTAATGGATAGAGCACAAACCCTGAAATCAAGAACATCCCCATTTTTCTTTTATGAATCTCCAAAATACTAAGAAGAATCCAAGATGGAAAATTTCTTCATTAGTTACCTTCAAATTCAAAAAGGACTCAGAGATGTCTTAGATGAAGCCTTTACAGTATAATGCTATTAGGAAAGTTATTGAGGTTATTCATTAATCCTTTGTTTTCCCTAAGAAATAAAAAAAATGAATCCAGAAAAAAGATATTTAGTCTCCAATCATGGAATCTAAGGGGAGAAATAAAAAGAGTTACCACAATGTGTGTGCAGTTAAGAGGAGCATAGTGACAATATAAACTCCAACACAGTTTATGTCCATTTGACTTACACAGACATCATGCCTGAAGTTTTGTCAGGTTTATGAGGTTCCTGTCCAGATTCATGTGGCTTCTGACAACCTTCTTTTCTCTCATTCTATGCATCTTCCACAGTTTTTGGAAGTTGAGTTCTTCATATAATCTCTAGAGGGTTGGTAAACTAACTTTGGGACATGACCAATATTGATCCAATAGATAGCTCTCTTTAAAGTTCAGAGTTCTTTCCCCCCACATTTTATAAAATTTTGTCAGGGGAAAAGACTAATTTTATATTTTCTTAGCATATTATTTTATTTTCTTTGTTACTTGCCACTTTATTGAACTCTTTGGAGTTCAGTTCTATCATCCGTAAAATGAGAAGCTTGGACTAGACATTCCTCATACAACTATAATGATCATTAACTCTAGTTATTATGAATCTAAAGCCAATGAAGTAAAAATGGAAATTTGCAAACAATGAATTATTTGAAACATGGATGTTTTTTGATACTTATACATTTTTCTCCATGATTCAATCATGAAAATATAAGGATAAGTAAATATAAAATGGTGATACTTATATATTTATTTTTAAAAATAGGTAAATATATATTATAAAGAATACAAGAGAGTGTGATACTATTAGAAAAGAAGAAAAAAACAGTAGCTTGGGAGTTATATTTTGAAAATTACATTTAGAAGTTGAATAATGTCCAGAAGTCCTTATCCAGAATAATGGGAGACATTAAACTTAAGCAATGTATGTGTTTGAGTTAATTGCCACTATTTAGTTTGAAATATAAGAGCATGGAGGGCATTAGAGAATTACCCTCAATTATCTGAAGGTCTGACACAGAGAATGAATATATGATATGTTTGATTCATCCTTAGGAGATCAACTTAAGAAGAATGTTTAGAAGTTATAAGGATATAGATTTAGTCTAAATAATATGAAAGCCTCCCTAACAATAAGCTATCTGATATAGAATAAGTTGCCTCAGGAGAAAATGTGTTCCTTTTAATTGAGGTGTTTAAGGAAAAACAAAGTATTGTGAATGTTTTAGATACACACTGGATTAGATATTCTCTGAGCATTTTTGTAATTCTGGAATTTTGTAATTGTGTGATCAAGTACTTCTCAGTTAATTACCTATATGCCTTTCTGCAATTCTTCCTTCCAGGATCTAATTTTTCTTATCATTAAAATGAGGGTACTAGACAAAATGTACTTCTAAGGGTTTTTTTTTTTTTTAAATTCTAACCTTTCATGGGTTTTTTGATTCAATCTTTGTTTTCTTTTTCCTTTTTGTCATGGATGTCCATGATCTCTATATAACATATTAGTTACTCCAAGGGGAAAATAACATAATAAGGAATAATGTCTAAGATTTCACTTCTTTTTATTATAGAAAAAAGAAGCAGGATTATAAAACAAGAAAAAATTCTGCCAAATGGATTTTATGGACATGAACTCATTTGGAAAATTGCCATCGAAGTTAGTATGACACAATAAAGATGTTTCACAGAAAAGAGAAAAAATGAGCTTCTGCTCCTCCTCTCTCTGTTTTTCAATTTTGTGATGATGCAGACAAACAGAAATTTAGTGAATCATTTTTTTTCCTAAGAGGAGGCAAACTTATAATGTATTTCTTCTTAGAAAAACCATATTTTCAATAAATGACCATTAAAAGGTTTCAGATAAAAGGGTTATGAATGATCACATGATTTAGACTATTGAGCGCAAAGCATGACTCATGCACATGTGTGATGTTTAGAGAGATCTAAAATGCAGTTTGTGAAATTGATATCTAAATGTTCACTGAAGTTGAAAAATAGCTCTGTTTCTTAGCTGAATGTTCTCATTTTAGCAATGTAGGGCTTTGTGGGGTACATACTGTTGCAAAATAAGTACATATTAGTTTTTGAGAGTGAAACAAAAAAAATTTCTTTTCTAATGTATATATAAATTTAATACCAAATTATCTAAATTCTACATTAACACTTGATAATTTTAAGCAGACAAATTAAATGCCTGATCACAATCACAGATTATTAAGTAATGAATGCCATATATGATGACAGAGGTTATAAAATAACAAGGGGATCAGTTCTGTAAATCAGATCTGTAAAGGGAACAGTTCCTAATTTTATGAGTCCAATATTTTCTATAATGAACAGCATTATTGTAATACTTAACAAAAAATTAGCTATTTTTGTGGTATATGTCAATGACCTTTGTTGGTTGGAAGTCTAAAGCTGGGGGAACTCTTGAGCTTGAAAATTCTGATCTGAAGTATAGATAAAGTCAACAAGATGTTCATTCAATTTGACATCTACAATTTGACAAGCCCCTGGGAACTATCTTCAGATGGCTAAGAAAGGATGAATAACAGATCAGAAATGGAGCAGGTCAAAGCTTGTGTGCTTATCAGTAATGTCATGGATCTGAATTTTAATTCTGGGGGAGTTAGCAAAACTTAGTTAAAGAATAAGTAAACAACAATAAAAATAAAACACAATATATCCTCTGAGATTCCTTATTTCCCTGGATATCAGAAACTATTGTAATATTCCACATATTTTTGCTTTTATATTTAATATTTTTCTTTTACAATATGTTATATTGATAATTTGTTTTACATGTGACTCAGAGTCCATAAAATCTGCATAATCATGAAAGAGGACTAACAGAAAAGATTCACAGTAAGGTCATTTTCTCTCTAGTTCATTGCCCTAGTTTATGCTCTTCCACAAAAATTTAGAAATTTCAATCCCAAATTATTTATAGCTATCTATCTATATCTATATATGTCTGTGTATGTGTGCATACATATACACAAATATATATGCATATTAACAATGCATAAATATGCATAAAATAATGTCCCCAAAAGAAAGAAATTACATTAAAATATAGATAAGTAAAGATAAAAAATTCTTTAAGAATCTTCATACCGTTGTTTCCCTTCTATTGGATTACAAATGCAACTAGATCAATAGGGTAAGGGAAAAATTGTCGATTGCCAATTTGATTATATCAATATGATATGTACAGTATCATTGTAAATGAACAATAGTTCTCAAAATTATGGAAGAATTTCAAAACTAATAAAGAGGAGACTTTGATATTGACAAAACTGTAACATCTTAATAATTGGAATTGCATATTTTCATGTTTTACAAGAGTAACTTTTTTTTAAAATTCAGGTTTATTTCTGATATTTTGTAAGTAATTTTATTTTTTAAAGCAGTCATGGCTTATCAGTGTTGTTTTCCAGAAATTGATTGTATTAGTGTGAAGGATGTAACTTTTATTTAATTGTTCTTGGATATAAGGAAACATTTTTCTTGCAGATTTATTTCTGTTAAGATAACCCATGATTGAGTTTACTTTTCAATAGCAGAGTTGTATAGTAATTCAAGTTCAATGTACTTTTAACATTAAAACTCAGTTAATTAATTTCAGATTATAAGTATTTAAGGCTGTAGATTTAATCCAGGGATTATTTACTTGGCATTTTGTCTAATATGATTATTAAATGTTGACTGGCTATGCAAATGAAGGGGAACAAAATAAATGCTACATATGTCCATATATATGTATATATGTGTATGCATATGTGTATGCACATTTGTATTTTGATGAATAAATGTATGTGTATATTATACACATACATTTATTCATAAAACACAAATATCTACACACATGTATATGTTTACATATATACAATAAACACATATATTTCTGTGTGAATATATATGAGTTTGTGTATATTTTTTTGTGTATGTGCATATATACACACAAATATTTAAGGAGGGATGGGAAAATAGCTAATTTTATGTTGAGTATTACAATAATGCTGTTCATTATAGAAAATATTGCACTCATAAAATTAGGAACTGTTCCCTTTACAGATATGATTTACAGAACTGATCCCCTTGTTATTTTATGACCTCTGTCATCATATATGGCATTCATTACCTAATAATCTGTGATTGTGATCAGGCATTTAATTTGTCTGCTTAAAATTATCAAGTGTTAATGTAGAATTTAGATAATTTGGTATTAAACTTATATATACATTAGAAAAGAAAATTTTCTTTTGTTTCACTCTCAAAAACTAATATGTACTTATTTTGCAACAGCATGTACCCCGCAAAGCCCTACATTGCTAAAATGAGAACATTCAACTAAGAAACAGAGAGATTTTTCAACTTCAGTGAACATTTAGATATCAATTTCACAAACTGCATTTTAGATCTCTCTAAACATCCCTCCATCCAAAGAGATGGAGAGAGACAAATAGAGAAACAGAGACAAAGAAGAAAAAAGAAGATGAAGAAGAAAGAGGAAGAGGAGAAGGAAGAGCATGACACTTGGTTAAAAGGCCCCATAAGTGAAATAATATTAATGCTAAACATGTATGCACCAAATGACATAGCATCAAAATTTTTAAAGGAAAACCTAAATGAGTTAAAGGAAGATATGTACAGTAAAAACCTATTACTAGGAACTTTTGAAAATGTGATGAAATCAAAACTATATATTTTGCATTTCAAAAAGTTCTCTATCTTTTGTTTGGTCATAAATTCTTCCCTTCTCCATAAATCTAACAGGTAAATTATTTCTTGCTCTACTAATTTGTTTATGGTATCATCCATTATGTGTAAATCAGAATTTCTAATTTGATGTTTTAAGGTTTTTTTTTGGTAATATTTTTAGTTATATGCCCAATTTGTTTATCTACTCTTTCTTATTTTATTTGTGTAAGCATTTAGGGATATAAAATTTTTCCTAAGAACTGCTTTGGTTGCTTCACATAAGTTTTGGTATGTTATTCACTATTATCATTCTCTTGGATGAAATTATTGATTATTTCTATGATTTTTTGACCTACCCATTTAAAAATTTTTAAATGTCCCCCAATTACATTTAAAACAATTTTTACACTTGTTTTTAAAATTTTTGAGTTCCATATCCTCTCCATTATCCCCGTCTTCAACTCCAATTAAAAAAGTATGTGTGAAATTACGCAAAACATTTCCATAAAATTCTTGTTGTGTATGGAAACATAGATCTCTCCCTCTTAAAAAGCCCTCAAGAAAAATAAAGTAATGAGAGAGAGAAAGAGAATGTTTCAAATCATAATCAGTTCCTTCTTTGTCTATAGATAGAATTTTCCAACGTAACTTCTTCAGAGTAATCATGGATCATTGTATTGGTGAGAATATGAAAGTTATTCAGCTGATAGTTGTTATTACTTTCTACATAGTACATTTAACTTGAGTTTATGGAGGATTTTCCAGGTTTTTCTGAGAGCATCCTGCTCATCATTTCCCATAGAACAAAAGTATTCCAAAATAATCACATATCACAATTTATTCAGCTATTCCCAAAATTATAAGTATTTTCCTCTGTTTCCACTTATTTTTGCTCTGAGAAGAGAGTTGCTATAAATATTTTTGTACAATAGATCCTTTTCCTTTTTGGAAATCTTTTTTTGGATACATGCCTAATAGTGGTATTGTTAGGTTGAAGAATATGCATGATTTTAAAGCCCTTTAGGCATAGTTCATCTCTTTTAATGATTTATTAATTGAGGAATGATTCGTTTTTAAATATAAATTTCATTCAGTTCTTTATACATTTGAGAAATGAGTCCTTCATCAAAGAAACCTGCTTTGAATACTTTGAACAATTACTATCACTAATTGAATGTCTTCCATATTTATTCAGTTTTCTCTCTCCTTTCACTCAGAAGTGTTTTGCTTCTGATCATCACTTCCCCCAATATGCATCTCTTCTATCTCTCTCAACTTGCTGGTGTCTTCTTCCCCTCCTACTTTCCTGCAGGGTAAGATAGATTGCTATTTCCACATTGAATGTGTGTTATTTTTTTTGTTTCCAGTAAATTTATTTATTTTTAATACACATTACTTAATGAATCATGTTGGGAAAGAAAAATCGAGTCAAAAGGAAAAAAACACAATGGGAGAGATAAAAAAAAAAGACAGAAAAAAGAAGTGATCATAGCATGTGTTATTGCCATTCTATCTAGTTCTTTGTCTAGCTGCAGATATCATTTTCTATCCAAAGTCTATTGAGATTTCTTTGGATCACTGAACCACTGAGAAGAACCAAATCTTTCATAGTTGAACATTGCATTCTTGCTATTATTTTGTCCTAATTGTTTCTCTCAGCATCAGTTCATGTGATGTATGTTATTTTTATTTTGAGTTAATTCTGATGAGAGTAAGCTTCATTCACTACTCCCTCCCCCCTCCTCTACCCCTCTTTCTCTCAACTGTAAAAATTTTTCTTTTCTCTTATGGTAAGTGATGTATAACATTCTACCTCTTCCTTTCCCTTTCTCCCACTACATTCCTCTTTCACCCCTTAAATTTATTTTTATTTTTAGATATTATCCCTTTCTATTCAACTCACATCTATGTCCTCTGTCTCTATATACTCCTTCTAACTGTCATAATGAAAAAGTTGTAAGGAGTTACAAGTATTATCTTCCTTGATAAACATGTAAACAGATAAACCTTTTCAAGTCCTTATGATATCTTGATTACCTTCTTATGCTTCTCCTGAGTCCTGTTTAAAAAATCAGATTTTCTATTAAGATCTGGCCTTTTCATCACAAATGCTTGAAAATCTAGTATTTCATTGAATTTTTAACCTTTTTCCTTGAAGCATTATGCTCAATTTTGCTGGGCAGGTTATTCTTGGGATGTAATCCTAGCTGCATTGTTCTTTAAAATATCATATTCCAAGCCCTCAAGTTCATTCATTTAGAATCTGCTAAATCTGGAATTATCCTGATTATGCTTCTGTTATAGTTGATTTGTTTCTTTCTGGATGCTTGTACTAATTTCTTCTTGACCTGGAATTTGACTATAATATTCTTGAGAATTTTCATTTTGGGATTTCTTTCAGGAGGTGATTGGTGAATTCTTTTAATCTCTATTTTATCCTTTGGTTCTAAAATATCAGGATATAATTTTCCTTTAAAATTGTGTATACATTCACATAAATTTTTTTTTTGTGTTTCCTTATGAATCAACTTAGGAGAGAAAATTCAGAACAAAAGGGAAAAACACAAGAGAAAATAAAACAGAAGAGAAAGGGGGAGAAAAGTGACCTTGGCATTTGTTGATTGATATTCAATCTTTATAATTTTTTTCTTTGTATTTTGATAGCATTTTCCATTCAAAGATCATTGAGATTCCCTTGGATCATCGAACCACTGAGAAGAAGAAAACTCATTGTAGTTGATCATCACACAATCTTGCTGTTGCTGTGTATAATGTTTTCCTGGTTCTTCTTGTTTCATTCAGCATTTATTCGTGTACATCTTTCCAGACCATTCTAAAATCGATCTGTTTATCATTTTTTTTCTAGAACAATAATATTTAATTACTTTCATGTTCTATAACTTATCCAGCCATTCCTCAATTGCTGGAAATATACCATTTTCAGGTTCTTTGCCACCACAAAAAAATGCTATAAATATTTTTGCACATGTGGGTCCTTTCCCCTCTTTAATGATTTCTTGGGGATACAGACCCAGTAGTGGAACTGCTAGATCAAAGTGCATGCACAGTTTAATAGCTCCTTAGACATAGTTCCAAATTGCTCTCCAGAATGGCTGATTTATTCCACAACTCCACCAATGATGCATTATTATCCTAGTTTTCCCACTTTCCCTCCAACGTTATCATTTTTCCATCTTAGCCAACCTTAAAGGTTTGAGGTGGTACTTCAAAATTGTGTTAATTTGCACTTCTCTAGTCAATAGTGACTTAGAACTGTTTTTTATATGACTATATATGGTTTTAATTTCTTTATCTGGAAATTGTTCATATTCTTTGACCATATATCAATTGAGGTGTTAGGGGCTGACTGTGCAGTTCTCCTGGAAGGACATGACTCCCAGAGGAAACTAAGGGTCACAAAGAACAAACACTATGAGACTGACATGGCATTGGAGATAAAGTTTCTTGTGATCCATGCGTCAGTTGTTCTTATAAGTCTCTGTTCCCAGAGGAGAGCTCCAGAAATTCCTCTTTAGGCTATGCAAATTTCATTTTGCTTACCTCAAATTGTTGGCACAGGCTTTTGCAACATACTTTTGGATGGGGGATAAAAGGAAGGGACAGACAGAAAGGAAGAGAAGAGGAAAGATGTGATCTCTTACTTGAACATGCCTTAAGTGCCTACAAATCTCATCTCTCCTGGCTTGTATTCCCTATGTTGAACACACTAGCATGTCAAGATGTGTATTGAAGACCATTAGAGGTAAGACCTGACTGCCCACAGGTGTAGAACCTGACATTGAGGAATGATTTGTATTCTTATAAATTTGACTTAGTTCTTTGTATATTTTAAAAATGAGGCTTTTATCAATAACACTGACTATAACATTTTTGCCTTAGTTTTTTTTTGCTTCCCTGCTAATCTTGGCTATGTTGGTTTTGTTCGTGCAAAACTTTTTAAATTTGATATAATCAGAATTGTTCATTTTGTATTTTATAATATTTTCTAGTTTTTCTTTGGCCATAAATTCCTCACTTCTTTAAAGATCTGAGAGTTAAACTATCCCTTGCTTTCCTAATATCCTTATAGTAGTACCTTTATATCTAAATTGTGTATCCATTTTGACGTTATTTTGGTGTGGGATATGAAATGTAGGTCTAAGCCAAATTTCTTATATATTATTTTCCACTTTTGCCACAATTATTTGGTATGAGCCTGAACAAGTAGACTAATTTAGTTTTCCTTGAATCCTTAACGATCTCTTCAAGAATGCTATTCAGGCCTTTTTCTTTTTTTTTTTTTTGGTTGTGACTTTCAAGTAGACCAATAATTTTTAAGTTGTCTGTTTTGGATCTGTTTTCAAAATTGGCTATTTTTCCATTGAGGAATTTTACATTTTCTTCCATCTTTTCATTCTTTTTACTTTGTTTGACTGAAACAAACAAGTCTTGATGTCTTATAGAGTCGTAATTTTCCATTTGCCTGGTTCTAGTTTTTATTGTACGATTTTATTCAATTAGCTTTTGCATCTCCTTTCTTCATTGATTAATTATATTTTTCAAGGTGGTGCTTTCTTCAGTGGATTTCTTTTTTACATTTAGCAATTTGTATTTTTTAAGGAACTGTTTTCTTCAGTCAATTTTTGTCCTTCCTTTTAAAGCTGTTGATTCTGCCTAATATACCTTTTTTTTTTAACCAATTTTTCTTCTACCTCTCTTATTTGATATTTGAAATCCTTTATGAGCATTTCATAAGCCTCTTTGGGCTTGAGCTCACTTTACATTTCTCTTTGAGCTTTCCTTCCTTCAAGGAGATTTTGTCTTCTGATTTGGTGTTTTTGTTTTCCCATTTGATAGTTATGGTTCTTTTCTGTTTCTTATTTGTTTTCTTTCTTTTTTTTTCTCCTATTTTCTTTTTTTTTTATTTTTTGAGATTATGATCTATTTATGGGCTGCAAGGGTTGCTGTCCGATACTTGTCCAGCTCTAATTCTTGACTTTGAGCAGAGAACATAAACACTTTTGTGTTTGCTGTCATGCTCACAGCACAGAGCAGCCCTATCTACTCTCTTCAGGAAACAGCCTAGTTTCCTGGCCTGAGAATTTGCCTTCTGAGCTGGGACTGGAGGCTGTCCAACTACTACTGAAACTGTTGTGCTACTGAATCAGTATCTTCTATGATTAGGACTTTCTCACTGGCTTTCCTGGACACCTTCTTAGCTTGACTGAACACCCCTTTCACTCCAATGAGAGTGATCTTTCTTGAAGTTTTCACAATCTATCTTGAGCTAGAGAGTGATTTCATTCCATCAGACTCTGTTCAGAGGCTTGGTTTTATGTAGTTTTCTAGGGAAATTAAGAAAGATCGAGCAACTTCCTGACTTCCCTCAGCCATCTTGGCTTCATTCCTGGAACTAATCAATAATTTTTTTGAAAGATGCTGTCCAGGCCTTTTTTTTTTATCATGAATTTCAGGTAGACCAATTCTTTTTGAATGATCTCTTCCAGAGGCATTTTCCCAGTAAGTTATTTTTTTTAAATTAGATATTTCACATTGTTTTCATCTTTTTCATTCTTTTGATTTTGTTTTATTGTATCTTGATTCTCATGGTGTTATTAGTTTCCATTTGTTCAATTTTTAATTTGAATGAATTATTTTCCTCAGTGAGCTTTTGTATTTTTTATCCCATTTGGT
This sequence comes from Sarcophilus harrisii, assembly GCF_902635505.1. Lineage (NCBI taxonomy): Eukaryota > Metazoa > Chordata > Mammalia > Dasyuromorphia > Dasyuridae > Sarcophilus > Sarcophilus harrisii. Next base: position 79,975,768 of record NC_045430.1, on the reverse strand, counting down.
AAAGTTTTCTCTGCTTTTCCTCAATAGCTTTTTGTATTTTCTTTTGCATCACTCTTTTTTTTCATAATTATAACTTTTTATTGACAGAACCCATGCCTGGGTAATTTTTTTACAACATTATCCCTTGCACTCACTTTGGTTCTGACTTTTCCCCTCCCTCACTCCACCCCTTTCCCCTTGGATGGCTAATAGTCCTATACATATTAAATATGTCACAGTATATCCTAGATACAGAACCAAACAGTTCTCTTGTTACACAAGAAGAATTGGATTCAGAAGGTAAAAATAACCTGGGAAGAAAAACAAAAATGCAAATAGTTTACATTTATTCCCCAGTGTTCTTTCTTTAGGTGTAGCTGCTTCTGTCTATCCTTGATCAATTGAAACTGAGTTAGATCTCTTTGTCAAAGAAATCCACTTCCTTCAGAATACATCCTCAGTATCATTGTTGAAGTATATAATGATCTCTTGGTTCTGCTCATTTCACTTAGCATCAGTTCATGTAAGTCTCTCCAAGTCCCTCTGTATTCATCCTACTGGTCATTTCTTACAGAACAATAATATTCCATAACATTCATATACCACAATTTACCCAATCATTCTCCAATTGATGGGGATCCATTCATTTCCCAGTTTCTAGCCATTACAAACAGGGCTGCCACAAACATTTTGGCACATACAGGTCCCTTTCCTTTCTTTAGTATCTCTTTGAGGTATAAGCCTAGTAGTAGCACTGCTGGGTCAAAGTGTATGCACAGTTTGATAACTTTTTGAGCATAGGTCCAAATTGCTCTCCAGAATGGCTGGATGTATTCACAATTCCACCAACAATATATTAGTGTCCCTGATTTCCACATCTGCATCACTCTTAATTCTCTCCCAAATTTTCCTTTGCCTCTCTTAGTTGATTTAAAAAATCTACTTTGATCCCTTTTATGGTCTGAGATCAATTATTACTTTTTTGTAGGCTTTGGATGTAGGAGCCTTGACTTTTATTTGCTTCTAAGTATGCGTTTTTGATCTCCCTTGTCACCATTGTAACTTTCTATGATTAGAATCTTTTTCTGTTGTTTGCTTATTTTCCTAATCTATTCTGGCTTTTAACTTTTTGTTAATGTAGGGCTCTGTTTCTAGGGTAAAGAGTGCACTGTCCCAAGCTTCAGGGTTTTGTACAGTTGTTTTCAGAGTTCTTTTTAGGGACCTGACATCAAACGTTTTCTGCTGTGTACCTATCCCACTGTAGTTGTGTGATGTAGTGTACTAAAACAACAGAGTCCTTCCTCAGTGCTAGGATAGACTTTCTATAGAAAAGACTTTCTATGACTTTTCTGGAAGTTATGGCTGCCACATCCACTCCTCGTTTCAAGCATTTCCTGATTATATTTCAAGCCTTCTTTATTGTCTGTGTGCTTAGAGATCTGAAAACTACCAGTACTATAACTCATTCAGCGGTCCTTAGGTCTGTTCCTGCTTTGTTGCAGAAGAGGCTAGAGCTGGACAACCTTCCATATACCACAGACTTTTTCTGCAGATGATCTAAGTTTTCTTAGGCTAGGAAATTGTTTTACTCCTTCTTTTTGTGTGTTCCGATGCTCTAAAATCTGTTTAGAGTCATTTAAAGGAATTTGGAGAAGTTTGGTGGAAAGCTGGGCAAGTCCTCCCTTTACTTCACCATCTTAGCCAAGTCTACCTTTTCCTCAGAAGTACAGAAAAGTTGACCATATATTGGGGCATAATCTCACAACCAAATATAGAAAAAAAAATCCAAAAACATTAAATGCATCATTTCTAGGCCACAATGCAATTAGAACAAAATTCAACAAGTTGCTATGGAAAATCATTAAAAATTAATTGAAAAATAAATAATATATTCCTTAAAAAAGTAGATTAAAAAATCACAGAAATAATAATTTAATTAAACAAAATGAAAATGATGAGGTAATATAGAAAAAAATTATTGGCTGTAGCCAAAGCAGTATTTAGGGGGGAAACACATATCTCAAAATGTTTATACAAATAAAATAGAGAAACATCAGATTGATGAGTTGGTTATACAGCTAAATGAAAAAGTTGAAAAAGAACAAATTCAATGCCAAATTTAAATCCTGAAAACTATAAGAAATATTAATAAAATTAAAAGTCAGTAAACTATTGAACTAAGAAATAGAGTTAAGAATTAGATTTATATATAAAAACAATACCATAAGACAGGTAAAATGTTGATTAGTTTGAGTTTTTAAAAAAGAAAGAAGAAGGGTGGAACCAATATGGCAGAGAGGACAAACACATCTTCCTAAACTCTTTTTCCCCTCAATTTATTTTAACAAAATTCAGCATCTGAATTAGTGTTTGACTATCAGAACCCACAGATATTGGGAGTAGAACACATTACCAACTGAAGATAATCTTGAAATTCTCCAGAAAAGGTCTGTTTTGCTCATGCTCAGGGATGGAACAGGGTTAAGCCAGGCACAAACCTGAGGCAGGCAATAAGAGCATGGGAAACAGCTCATGCTGAGCAGACTGGAGGGGGGCAGGGTGTGGTCTCAGGCGGTGGAAAATTTGCGGGGAGAATTTTATCACAGAATGAGTTATTTTGCCCTGGCAGCAAGCCAGTAGATCAGCAGAGAAGCTATAAACACTAAGGGTAAAGACTATAATCCCAAAACTCTAGACTCTCTCTGGATCACACCCACCTAACACCCGGAGTAATTCAGCATGATCCAAGTGCAGCCACAGTTGCTGCTCCCAGTGCAGCCTTAGTAGCTGCCTTTCCACTGATGTTGATTTCAGCACAACTGCTAATTCCAGCACAGCCAGTGAAGGGTGTCCCACTGCCCCTTCCATGCCACTTCGTATTGTCTGTAGAGGTAGCTTGGAAATACCCCACTACCATTCCATAAACAGACCATAGTGGTTTTTGGGTTTGCTTGTTTGTTTGTTTTTTTCAAAATGAGCAAAAAAGCAAAGTGGGCTCTAACTATTGATAGCTTCTATATGGAAAGAAAGCAGACCTCAAACCCTGAGGACACTAAAAACAGTTTGTTTCTAGAGCCAAAGGTGGATATGATCTGGTCCCCATCCCACAAGACTTTTATAGAAGAAATTAAAAAGGATAAAAGAGAGTATGAGAGAAATGGGGAAAGGAAAGGAAAGCTTTGCAAGAGGTCAGGATAAATCATGTCACTCATTAAAAGATAGAGTGGATAAAGAAATCAGCTCCCTGAAAAATAGAATTTGTGAATTGGAAAAGATAAACAACTTCCAAGGAAAATAAAATTTGTGAAATGGAAAAAGAAAATAAGTCTCTGGAAAAAAATCTCATAGAACAAAACTCATATAAAAACTCACTTGGACAAATACAAAAAGAAATTATAAAAGTAAATGAAGAAAATAAATCATTAAAAATAAGACTCGAACAAATGGAAATTAATGACTCCAGGAGACACCAAGAATCAGTCAAGCAAAACAAAAAAAAATAAGGGGGAGAGAGAGAGAGAGAGAAAGAGAAGAAGAAGAAGAAGAAGAAGAAGAAGAAGAAGAAAATAGAAAAAAAATGTTAAATACTTACTTGGGAAAACAATAGACCTGGAAAATAGATCTAGGAGAGATAATCTAAGTATTATTGGACTCCCTGAAAATCATGATGAAAAAAGAGCCTACACACTATCTTTCAGGAAATCACCAAAGAAAAATGCCCAGATGTTATAGAAATAGGGGGCAAAATAGACATTGAAAGACTTTGTTGATCCCCTCCTGAAAGGGATCCCAAAATCAAAACTCCAAGAATTATTGTGGCTCAATTCCAGAATTATCAATCAGACCAAGGAAAAAATACTACAAGCAGCCAGAAAAAAAACAATTCAAATAACGAAGAGCCACAATAAGGATATCTCAGGATCTAGCAGCATCTACATTAAAGGATCAAAGGGCCTGGAATCTGATATTCCAAAAGGCAAAAGAACTTAGTATCAACAGCCAAGAATAACTTACCCAGCCAAAATGATCATTTTCTTCCAGGGAAGAAGATGGACATTCAATGAAATGAGTGAATTCCATTTATTTCCAATAAAAAAACCAGAGCTAAACAAAAAGTATGACCTCCAAATATAGGATTCAAGAGAAGCATAAAAAGGTAAAAACAACTCTTGAGAACTGTATTTCTGTTATGGGTATACATAAAGAATACATGTATAATTTGGTTTTACTGTTATAAAAAAGGAAGTAGAGGTGGAAAGGAAATTATATGAGAAAAAAGAAAAAGTGGAGGTAAAAAGAGGGAAACTACATCTCATGAAGAAGTAAAGAATATTTGAAAGAATAAAGGAAGGGGGATGAATATAGTGTGAATCTTACTCTTATCAGATTTGGCTCAAAGAGACAACATTAGACCTATTTGGTCTACATAGAAATTGCTCCCATCTCATTGAAAAGTGGGAGGGGAAAAATGAAGAGGGAAGGAATAGGGTAAATAGAAAGGAATATAGAAATAGTAAGGTGTAAAGTCCGGGCTAGCTCCCTGGAGGCCTCAGAATCAGCCAGAGTCAGGATAAGCAAAAGGCCTTGCTCTTTAAGGGGAGAAATGAAGGAGATGGACAAAACTGCCAGGAGTTTTGCCAAGGATCCTTCCTTGATTCTAGAGTCCAGAATCTCCACCAATCTCCACTCTTTTCTCCTCCTCGTCCTAAGGCCACTCTCTCACTCCACCCCCTAATCTTCACCTGCAATTCTCATAACACCAAGCATTGAGCTAGCATTAACTGTGAGGAGAGAAATTCCAAACATATGCTAATAGAGTTATTGTCCAATAGGTAATTAGCCTTAAGTGCTTGGTTGTCTGATTCAAGCACATCTTTTAAGCATTTCAGCCCTTTACAGTAAGGAAAAGGTTTAAGAAAAGAGGAGGGACTTTAAGGAAGAGGGAAGGATTCTAAATAGGGAGGGCTGCATGAGGCAAGTTGTGCTTATAAGTCTAATACTGGCAAGGAGAGGAGGGGGAAAGGAAAGAGAAAAGAATAATTTGGGGATAATAAGATGGCAGGAAATGCAAAATTAGTGATTTTAACCATAAATGTGAAGGGGGTAAACTCCCCCATAAAATGGAGGCAGAGAGCAGACTGGATTAAAAGCCAGACTCCTCCAATAGGTTGTTTACAGGAAACACACTCGAAGCAGGCTGATACATATAGAATAAAGGTAAAATGCTCAAAAAACCTCAAATTCAAGCACAGAAAGGCAGAAATAGTAAATGCATCCTTCTCAGATCACGATGTAATAAAAATTATATTCAATAAAAAGCCAGGGGAAAATAGACCAAAAAGTAATTAGAAACTAAATAATATCATCCTAAAGAATGATTGGGTGAAATAGCAAATCATAGACACAATTTATAATTTCGCCCAAGAGAATAACAATAATGAGACAACATACAAAAATGTGTGGGATGTAGCCAAGGCGGTAAGAAGGAGAAATTTTATATCTCTAGAGGCTTACTTGCATAAAATAGAAAAAGAGAAAATCAATGAATTAGCCCTACAACTAAAAAAGCTAGAAGAGCAAATTAAAAACACCCAATCAAACACTAAACTTGAAATTCTAAAAATAAAAGGAGAGATCAATAAATTTGAAAGTAAAAAAAAAAAACTATTGAATTAATAAATAAAACTAAGTTAATTTTATGAAAAATAACAACAAAATAGATAAACCCTTGGTAAATGATTAGAAAAAGGAAAGAGGAAAATCAAATTATCAGTCTTAAAAATAAAAAGGGAGAAATTTCCACTAATGAAGAAAAAATTAGAACAATAATTAGGAGTTCCTTTGCCCAACTTTATACCAATAAATTTGATAACTTAAATGAAATGAATAAATACCTTCAAAAATACAGGTTGCCCAGATTAACAGAGGAAGAAGTAAATTCGTTAAATAGTTCCATTTTAGAAAAAGAAATAGAACAAGCTATTAATCGACGCCCTAAAAAAAGATCCTCAGGACTAGATGTACTTACATGCAAATTCTACCAAACATTTAAAGAACAATTAATTCCAATGCTATAGAAAGTATTTGAAAAAATAGGTAATGGAGGAGTCCTACCAAATTCCTTTTATGACACAGACATGGTACTGATACCTAAACAAGGCAGGTTGAAAACAGAGAAAGAAAATTATAGACCAATCTCCCTAATGAACATCGATGCAAAAATCTTAGCAACAAAATTACAGAAAATCATCTTCAGGATAATACACAATGACCAAGTAGGTTTTATACCAGGAATGCAGGGCTAGCTCAATATTAGGAAAACTATTAGCAGAATTGACTATATCAGTAACCAAATTTACAAAAACCATATGATCATCTCAATAGATGCAGAAAAAGCATTTGATAAAATCCATCATCCATTCCTACTGAAAACACTAGAGTATAGGAATAAATGGACTTTTCCTTAAAGTAGTCGGTAGCATATATGTAAAACCATCAGTAAGCATCATATGTAATGGTGATAAACTGGAACCATTCCCAATAAGATCAGGAGTGAAACAAGGTTGCCCACTCTCACCATTACTATTCAATATTGTATTAGAAATGCTAGCTTTGGCAATAAGAGTTGAGAAAGAGATTAAAGGAATTAAAGTAGGTAATGAGGAAACCAAATTATCATTCTTTGCAGATGATATGATGATATACTTAGAAAACCCCAGAGATTCGACTAAAAAGCTATTAGAAATAATCCACAACTTTAGCAAAGTTGCAAGATGCAAAATAAATCCACATAAATCATCAGCATTTTTATACATTGTAATGGACTGAAGCTCGAGTTGATGTACTGAGGTCCCAAGCAAGTGAGGCTAAATAGTAATTGGACCATACTCTATTAATATATATGCTTGGAATATGAATGGCCCCCGCCCACTCTTTAAAGGTGCAAGTCCTGATGTGTTATATAGGAAATGACTATTTTGGTGGGTGGAGGCAAAGGGGCAAGAAGAGAAGTGAGGAGAGACTGCTGGCTGGCTTCTTGTCACAGTTGCTCACATTACTATCGCCATCCCCTTTCACTTCCACAAAGAATAAAGGTTGAAGATTTTCCCTTAACCTGAATTCCTAACTCTGGCTGATTTTAAAATACATGGTCATCACAATATATCACTAACAAAACCCAACAGGAAGAGATACAAAGAGAAATTCCATTTAAAATAATTGTTTATAGTATAAAATATTTGGAAATCTATCTGCCAAGGAAAGTCAGGAACTATATAAGCAAAAATATAAACAACTTTCCACACAAATAAAGTCAGATCTAAACAACTGGAAAAATATTAAGTACTCCTGGATAGGTCAAGTGAATATAATAAAGATGACAATAATACCTAAACTAATCTATTTATTTAGTGCTATATCAATCACACTCTCAAAAAACTATTTTAATGATCTAGAAAAAATAACAACAAAATTCATCTGGAAGAACAAAAGGTCAAGAATTTCAAGGGAACTAATGATAAAAAACAAACAAAACAAATTAAGGTGGCCTAGCGATACCTGATGTAAACTTATATTATAAAGCAGCAGTTACCAAAACCATTTGGTATTGGCTAAGAAATAGACTAGTTGATCAGTGGAATAGGTTAGGTTCACAGAACAAAATAGTCAATGACTATAGTATTTTAGTATTTGACAAACCCAAAGAACTCAGCTTTTGGGATAAGAATTCATTATTTGACAAAAATTGCTGGGAAAATTGGAAATTAGTATGATAGAAACTAGGCATTGACCCATATTTAACACCATTCACCAAGATAAGATCAAAATGGGTTCATGATCTAGGAATAAAGAATGAGATTATAAATAAATTAGAAGAACATAGGATCGTTTACCTCTCAGATCTATGAAGGAGGAAGGAATTTGTAACCAAAGAACAATTAGAGGTCATTATTCATCAAAAATAGAAAATTTTGATTATATTAAATTAAAAAGCTTTTGTACAAATAAAACTAACATGGTCAGGATTAGAAGGGAAGCAACAAACTTGGAAAACATTTTTACAGCTAAAGTTTCTGATAAACGGTTCATCTCCAAAATATATACAGAATTGAGTCTAATTTATAAGAAATCAAGCCATTCTTCAATTGATAAATGGTCAAAGGATATGAACAGACAATTTTTGGATGAAGAAAATGGAACTATTTCTAGTCATATGAAAATGTATTCCTTAATCATTATTGATCAGAGAAATGCAAATTACAAGAACTCTGAGATATCACTACACACATGTCTGATTGACTAAAATGACAGGAAAAGATAATGCTGAATGTTTGAGGGGATATGGGAAAACTGGGGCATTGATGCATTATTGGTGGAGTTGTGAACGGATCCAACCATTCTGGAGAGGAATTTGGAATTATACTCAAAAAAGTTATTAAACTGTGCATACCCTTTAATCCAGCAGTGTTTCTACTGGGCTTATATCCCAATGAGATATTAAAGAAGGGAAAGGGACCCATATGTGCAAAAATGTTTGTGGCAGCTTTCTTAATAGTGGCTAGAAACTAGAAATTGAATGGATGCCCACCAATTAGAGAATGGCTGAATAAGTTGTGGTATATGAATGTTATGGAATATTATTATTCTATAAGAAATGACCAGCAGGGTGAATACAGAGACACTTGGAGAGACATACAAAAATTGATGCTAAGTGAAATGAGCAGATCCAGGAGATCATTATACACTTTAACAATACTACATGATGATCAATTCTGATGGATGTGGCTCTCTTCAACAATGAGAGGATCCAAATCAGTTCCATTTGATCGGTAATGAACAGAACCAGCTACACTCAGAGAAAAGAACACTGGGAAATGTTTATGGACCACAACATAACATTTCCATTCTTTCTGTTATTATTTGCTTGCATTTTTGTTTTTTCTTCTCAGGTTATTTCTGCCTTCTTTCTATATCTGATCTTTCTTGTGCGACAAGATAACTGTATAAATATGTACACACATATTGTATTTAACATATACTTTAACATATTTAACATGTATGGGAATACCTGCCCTCTAGGGAAGGGGTGGAGGGAAGGAGGGGAAAAGTTGAAACAGAAGTTTTTGCAAGGGTCAATGTTGAAAAATTCCCATGCATATGTTTTGTATATAAAAAGCTATTAAAAAAAGATAAGAAAGAAAGAAGGAAACCAAATCATCAGTATCAAAAATGGAAAGGATAATTTGACCAATCATGAGGAAGTAATTAAAGCAAATATTAGCAACCTATTTTGCTCAATTACATACATATCAGCATATTTGGCAATTTAAGTTATATGGATGAATATTTACAAACATATACATTTCTCAGGTTAACAGATAGGAAAAGGGATTATTTGAACAATTTGATTGCTGAAAAAGAAATTAAACAAATCATCAATGATTTCTCTGAGGAAAACGTCCCCTAAACCACATAGATTTAGAAGTGAATTCTCCTGAACATTTAAAAGGCAATTAACTCCAATAATATATAAACTTTTGGGGGGAAAAATAGGTAAAGTAGAAATTCTATTACATTCCTTCTACCACACAAATATGAGGCTGAAACTTAAAGCAAGAAAAGCAAGTATAAGGAAAGAAAACGATAGAGCAATTTCCCTAATGAATATTGATACAAAAAAATTTAAATCAAATACTAGTGAGATTACAGCAATATATCACAAGGATAATGTGTTGTGACTAAGTGGAATTAAAAGTAGGAATGAAGAAGTGGTTCAATATCAAAAAAGCTATCAACATAATTGAACATATTAATAAAAAATAAGAATTATATGATTATATATATATAAATGCAGAAAGAAAATTGTAAGAAAATATAACACACATTCCTATTAAAAAGAATAAAACAAGCATTGGAAAGCATAGGCATCAATGGAGTTTTCCTTACAATGATAAATCATATTTATTTAAAACCATCCACATCATTATCTATAATGAAGAAAAACTAGAAGATTGGAGTAAAGTGAGGATGCCCATTATTCCCACTATTATCAAATATTGTTCTACAAACATTCTCTATACCAATAAGAAAAGAAAAAAACTGAAATAACTAGAATTGGTAACTAGGAAACACAATTATCTCTCTTTGCAGACAATATGGTTATATATCTAAAGAAATTCAGAAATTAACTTTTAAAAAATTGAAGTAATTAATAATTTCATTAAAGTTGCAGTATATAAAATAAACCCAAATAATTCATCAGCATTTCTATATACTACCAACAAAATCTTGCAGAAAAGATAAAAAGTGAAATTCCATTTAAAGTTACTTCAGACTATTTAAAATACTTGTGAGTCTACTTGACAAAACAAATCAAGGAACTGAATAAATATAATTACATTTGTGAAACAAATAAAATCATATCTTAAAAAATTGTCTATGGTTGAGTCAATATAATAAAAATATTATACAAATAAACATACTATACATATATGCATAATATGTATGCATTTATATATGAGCACACATATATAGTGTGTATATGTTTATATTTTTCTTAATTTTTCTACCTACATATATATCAATCCCTTGTCAGATAAATTTGATACCAATACTTTTCACCTTTAAATCACTTTCTTTTTTATTCCAGACACCATTATAATACCTGCAGAAGCTATTTCTATATCAAGAAATAAAAGTTTTTTTTTTGTTTTTGTTAATTAATCTATTCCTTATTTAAGAATCCCTTATTTAAAAAGTGAAAGGTATAATATTTATTGCTTTTCTATTTTTGTTAAGGGGATGATCTGTAATATTAAATTTGGATATACATTTAGAATATGTATTAGAATATAATGCATTGCAAAATTTTAGTCCAAGTTTAATTTCTATGAGATTTATTTCCTGCTTTCCCAGCAGTTTTTTTTTTTTAATTATCAAATAAGATTTTTTCCCCTAGGTGATTTTTGTTTTCCACTTCATCAAATGTTGGATCATTGATTTACTTCAGAATCTCTATTCTCTATTTCATTATCTCTTTATTTTTCTTAAACCAATATCAGATTTTTTTGATGAATATTGCTTTGTAATATAGTCTGATTTATAAAAATATTCTTCAGTCTTCATCCCAACTTCTTTGGATAATTTCCCTTATTTTTCTAATTATTTTTCCAAATGAATTCTATTATTTTATAAAATATTCACATAGTAAATTTATTGTTATAATATTAAAATTGTAAATTAATTTTGGGAGCATTGTCATTTTTATATGCCTCTGTCTCTCTGTCTGTCCCCCCTGTCTCTCTTTCTCTCCTCTCTCTCTCTCTCTCTTTTCTCCCTCTCTCTCTCTCTTCTCTCTGTCTCTGTCTCTCTGTCTCTGTCTCTGTCTCTCTATCTCTCTGTCTCTCTGTCTCTCTCTCTCTCTCTCTCACGCACACACACACATGCATACTTTCTCTATTTTGTATTCTCTTTTTTGTTAGCATATGACTGTTCATAATATGACTGATTTTTCTCTTCTTTTGTTGTGATGCTACCTTGTTCATTTGTAATTTTCTTGATTTCATTTTGTGTTCTTTTCTTTTTAATATGATTACCTAAGGATTAAACAATTTTATTAAGCTTTTCAAAAAATGATTTTCTAGTTTTATTGATAATTTCTATGTTAAAGTTTCAAATGAATATATTTTCCTCAATTTGTTTATGTCTCCTCTTTTGTGCTATTTTAAAATTTTGTTTAGTTGTTGGCTTTCTAAGTTTTTAAAGTGAACATTCAGTTCATTAATCCTCTCTTTTCCTTTTGTGTGAATACACACACATACACACACACACCCCCCCATATATATATATACATATATGTAGGAAGATAGTTATAGCTACAGACATACATACATATATCTGTAAATATGTAGATAAAAATATATAAATATGGTCTCAATGCTTTAGCTGCTTCCAAAAATTTTGGCATCTTATGTCTTTATTATATTTTTCTTTTATATATTTATTATTTATATGCTTTCTTCTTTGACACACTCATTATTTGTCATTTCATTGTTATCTCCTTTGAGATATCTTTTTTTGGTTATCTGAGAGAAAACCACTATTTTACGCACTGTGGGTATTTTACTAACTTTCTGCCTTTTTACATTTTTGTATTATCTCTGTGTTCTTATACATAGTCATTTTTTTTTTTTGATAAAGGAAAAAAATTCCATTTAGTTGAGAGTATATTTTGGAATATGCTAGAAGATTCTCTAGCAATTTGTTCAGACCGATAATTTTCCTTTATTTAACTTTCTATTAGACTTATTCAAAAGTAAGACAGGGATATCAATATCTTTTTTTCAATACTGCATTATTATTTTTCTTGTAGCTCAGATAATGATATATATAATATATAAATGTATATATCTTTATATACATTATATACATATTATATATAATTATCTTTATATATATTATATATATTTGAATCCTCAAAAATTTGGAGCATAGAAAAGTTTATTACTGATATCAATCTGCAGTTTATTATTATCTTCAGTATAATACAGTTTCTTTAATTATCTTTCTAAAATTTTTTGAATACTTGTTTTTGCTTTGACATATAGAATGATGGAACTTAATGCATTTTTGGATTAAGTTGATATATAATAAAATTTTTTTATGCCTTTAGTTTTATTTTGTGTAGGTTTCATGTGTTTTCTTATAAGCAACAAGTAGGAGGATTTTGTTTTTCTTATTCAGCCTATCACTTTTTTGGGTACTGTATTGTTTAATCCATTCACATTTAAAGTAATGAAGGTTAGATTTATTTTTTTTTCCATCTAGATCTCCAATTCTTGTATTATTTTCCCCAAATTATATTTGTTTTTCCTTTTGCTGTAAATTCAGTGCTATGTTTCTTCAGTTTCTTTAATTTCTTGAAGGTTATTGGTCTTGTTCCTACTGACTATCATCACCCCTAGTATTGTCTTGTCATTTATTATTGCTTTCTCTTTGTGCTTTTGTTTATTAATTACTTTTGCCCCCCATTTTATCTGGTTATAAAATTATTCTTCCACTTTTTCTTCTTAGTTATCAAAATAGATACTCCCTCTTCTGCCATTCAACTAGTCCTATTCATTAGTATTTTACAAATTACACTTTATGTCCCTTTATAAAAAGGATTTCTATCATTTTTTTCATTATTTATTCTATATCTAATCTAGACTCTCATTTGTTTTATTCACAAACCACATACATGTCTAATTCTCCCTCTTCTCTATATTTTTCATTCAATCAATATTTCTGAGGCCTACATCACTTCTAAAGACAGAGATCTTTTTCTATTGTCTTAAAAACATTCTCATGTGTACTTTCCATGATTTCTGTTTTGTCACCAACATGTATAAATGAGTTTATTAGGTAAGTGTTAAGTATGTTTATCATGGACTTTATATTTGTTGAGCTTTGGTCTTAAAACTCAGTGTCCTACTTCTCTCATTAAAGCAACAGTTAGAAGTCAGTTTGAATTTGAAAACCATATAACCTAGAGTATCAATATTTAATGATCAGATATAATTCTAGCTCAATAACTCCCTCTCTCTGAGGTGAGCCATGGTTTCCACTCCCAACTCCTTATTCTGTTCCTGGTGGAAAATAGAGTCTCCCTTGGAAAAGGGATGGGGAAGAAAAGGCTGGAGATATCTAATCTGCCTCCTTTAGAGCTACATAATGACACTCCTAGATTAATATGGGAAACAACCCTCTTGTGATACTTATGTATTGGAATTACTTCTCTGTCTGTCTGTCTCTCTCTTTTTCTTTCTCTCTCCCCTACCTGACTTAGTCTCTGTCTCTGCCTCTGTCTTTATGACTATATCTCTGGACACACACACACACACAGACACACACACACACACTTTCCCCCAGAGAAACATTATAAAACATACTTTTCCAGTTAGCTGTTTTCTTTCTCATTTTAATGGTATTGGTTTTGGTTTTGGGCTGAGCTTTTCAATTTTACATAACCAAAATTTTCCATTAGATCTCCTAAAATCTTCTCTTTTTTTCTTTTTGGTCAAAAAGACATCCCCTATCGATTGTTGCAAAAATATTCTCTATTTTTTTTTTAAAAAATGTTGATTAAATATGTTTTTATATGTAGGTCATGTATCCATTTACAGTTGTTATCTAGGAAATGCTCATAGAATCATATTTTTTTCATTCATAGCAGTTATTACCTTGCTTTCATTTTTAATTTTACATTTTGTTTTGTGTGCCTTTTATGTTTACATACATGTACATAGTTGCTAAGTTCCCTGAAGAATTTAAGTTCTTCAGGAAAAATGCCATTTTTGTCTTTATATCTCAACATATTGTGGCATTCCTGTTAAATTAAATGTGTTTAATAACTACCTTTTGAATCAATGAAATGGATCCTTTTTCTTATCCAATTTGAAAGCATTTTAAATCAGAAAGTTGGGGGTTACTATGATGACACTCAATGAATTTTCATTTTCAAGTTTTTTTCCAAATGAATATTTACTTTGGCTTGTTCTTCAACTAGTGGAGAATACACTGAGGAATGATTCTGGAATGATTGTGGTGTCCTCGTAATCAGTTGTTTCCTTTCTTCTGAGATAAAATCCTTTTCATTTAATATAACATTATTCAAGTTTTACATTTTCAATGTCTTTTGACTTTATTTTTCAGCAAAGAGTTCATGTTATCTAAATAGCAATACTTAGTTTTATTGTCTTCCCTTCTGTTCTCTAGTGCATTTAAATCCTGAAATCATTCTCTTTCTGTTTGTGTCTCTGTCTGTCTCTCTCTTGCTCTCATTCTCTTTTTCTCTCTGACTGTTTCTCCTCCCTCTTTTTTTCTCTCCCTCCCTCCTTCTTGTCTTCTTCCTTCTCTCCCTTCCTTCTTCCTTCCCTCCCTTTCTCCTCTCTTTCTGCAAATGATAAAAATGATGAAATTCTGTGATGACTGCATATTTTCAAAGCAGCTGGAGTCAGGAATTCAGGTTAAGGGAAAATCTTCAATCTTTATTCTCAGTAGAGGTGAAGGAGGATTGGAGGTGAAGGGGGATCAGAGGTGAAGGGGGATAGTGATAGCAATGTGAGCAGCTGAAAGAGCCTACCATAGCCTGGCACAAGATAATTACTTCACAAAGCCTTATTGATTAATTTTGAAATGTTTTCAAATGAAAAAAATTAGTTTCTTAGTTTAATTTTAGCTTTTATAGAAATGATTGGAAGTAAAAACACAATGTCAGGTTTGTGACTGTTTACAAAGTTACTAAACTAATTTTTGGTTTGAAGTTGTTGGATTAAATCTTTCATCTTTATTCTGTTAAGATCTTTTCCAAATAAATTTTAGGAAGCCTAAATGATTTTTAAGATCATTGAAAATAAAATTAACACATCAATCTTAAAGATATGTTGGAAAATTATATGTTTCACTAGGATGTCACCTATTTATAAGAACCAAATTCCTCTTGATTTTAGTGGCAAATAAGTCATAGAAATGTTAGGGAATTTTGGACATGAAAGGGATCTCAGTGGCTAATTGCTCTTATTCATAGCCAAATAATAATTCTTTTTATACCTCCCTCATAAGTTTCTACCTATTCTTTAAAACAATATCTGGTGTTGGTAACTTGCTACCTCTTTCAAAAGTGCATTCTTCATTTGAAAAGCCTTAAATTTTATTAAAGTTTTCTATAGATTCATAGAATTTCAAAATAAAAAGAAGATATAGGCATTATTTAGTCCAACCTGTGCCCCAATTATAAATCTTTTCTGTAACATTTTTGATCGTGCATTGTTTTATAAGGATATCCAATGATAGAAAAGTCATTAATAGGCAGCCTATTCAATTTTAGTCTGAATCTGGTTATTGTTTGCATGGTGTGTGTCAAATGTTGACCCATGCTTTATCTGCCTTTTACTCTCAGCATTACTTCTAATTTTGATTTTCAAGAAAAGTAGGCTACAATTTTTTTTCAAATGAGGCCTTTATATTTCTTTTTTTCTTTCTTCTTTTTTTCTTAAATAACTTTTTATTGACAGAACCCATGCCAGGGCAATTTTTTACACCATTATCCCTTGCACTCACTTTTGTTCCGATTTTTCCCTCCCACCCTCCACTCTCTCCCCAAGATGGCAAGCAGTCCTATACATGTTAAATAGATTACAGTAGATCTTGGATACAATATATGTGTGCAGAACCGAACAGTTTTCTTGTTGCTCAGGGAGAATTGGATTTAGAAGGTATAAATAACCTGGGAAGAAGAACAAAAATGCAAGCAGTTTACATTCATTTCCTAGTGTTCTTTCTTTGGGTGTAGCTGCTTCTGTCCATCCTTGATCAATTGAAACTGAGTTAGATCTTCTCTTTGTCCAAGAGTTCCATTTCCATAAGAATACATCCTCATACAGTATCGTTGTTGAGGTATATAATGATTTCCTGGTTCTGCTCAGTTGGCTCAGCATCAGTTCATGTAGGTCTCGCCAATCCTCTCTGTATTCGTCCTGCTGGTCATTTCTTACAGAACAATAATATTCCATAACATTCATATACCACGATTTACTCAACCATTCTCCAATTGATGGGCTTCCATTCATTTTCCAGCTTCTGGCTACTACAAACAGGGCTGCCACAAACATTTTGGCACATACAGGTCCCTTTCCCTTTTTTAGTATCTCTTTGGGGTATAAGCCCAGTAGAGACACTGCTGGATCAAAGGGTATGCACAGTTTGATAACTTTTTGGGCATAGTTCCAAATTGCACTCCAGAATGGCTTGATGTATTCACAATTCCATCAACAATGTATCAGTGTCCCTGTTTTCCCACATCCCCTCCAACATCCTGCATTATCTTTCCCTGTCATTCTGGTCAATCTGACAGGTGTATAGTGCTATCTCAGAATTGTCTTAATTTGCATTTCTCTTATCAATAGTGATTTGGAACACTCTTTCATATGAGTAGTAATAGCTTTAATTTCATCATCTGAAAATTGTCTGTTCATATCCTTTGACCATTTATCAATTGGAGAATGGCTTGATTTCTTATAAATTAGAGTCAATTCTCTATATATTTTGGAAATGAGTCCTTTATCAGAACCTTTGACTGTAAAAATGTTTTCCCAGTTTATTGTTTCCCTTCTAATCTTGCCTGCATTAGTTTTGTTTGTACAAAAACTTTTCAATTTGATATAATCAAAATTTTCAGTTTTGTAGTCAATAGTGATCTCTAGTTCTTCTTTGGTCATAAATTCCTTCCTCTTCCGTAGGTCTGAGAGGTAAACTATCCTATGCTCTTCCAATTTATTTATGATCTCATTCTTTGTGCCTAGATCCTGAACCCATTTTGACCTTATCTTGGTGTACGGTGTTAAGTGTGGGTCAATGCCTAGTTTCTGCCATACTAATTTCCAATTTTCCCAGCAATTTTTGTGAAATAATGCATTCTTATCCCAAAAACTGGGGTCTTTTGGTTTGTCAAACACTAGATAATTCAAGTTATTGAGGCCTTTATATTTCAAGAATATTATATCCTAGATTAATCTTCTTCAAGCTTAACAACTATAGTTCTTTTTAGCTGACCTTCACATAAAATTGTTTCTTGTTTCTTCATCATCATTTTCTCTTATTTCTGAAAAAGTATCCTTGTCATTCTTCTTTTACCTCTGCACATCTTTATTTTTACCTTTTACATTTACTTTACAACTATTTACTTAATTAATCTTCTTTCTCCACTGCCAATAAAATATTCCATTGAAAGAAAGCTTAAAAAAAAAGAATTCTAGAAAACCAGCAAACACACTGACAATGCTAATATTGCATAGCCATAGTCACCCAACTCTTAATGACAGGATAGATTTATATTTTCTCATCTCTTTTCTGGGACCATATACACTATATTCTAATCATGAAGGCTATGACTGCATAAACCATTTTGATTTCTTCATAACACTATTGACTCATATTTAGATAACAATTTTCAACAATTACTACTTCTTTTAAACATGAGTTAATTTTGAACCATACCTCCATACTGTTTATATTTCTTGTTATTCTTTTGATTAAAGTGCCAAATTTTACATTTTGCTTTATATTTATAATATCTTTTATATTATTTTCCCTAGCCCAAAATCTTGTGGGGATCTTTTGGATCTCAGATTTCCCAGTATTAATTCCCTCTATTTTTCTACCCATTACAAATTGTGTTGCAACAAATTATCAAAATTAAAGTTGCTTGTGTGTTAGTTAATTAGAGCAATTCATTAAATCACCATGACCTTTTCCAACATCCTTGCATTTTTGAGTGACAAGATTTTTTTGTTATTTTATCAGTTTTATATCTTCAATATTTATTATATTGAAAGTTATGCACCTAAGTTATTTTCAATGTGCCTGTTTTTCTTAATAGCATAGTGGAGTAATAGACTTAAATAAGTAAAACTGTAAGGACAGGGAGAAAACGAATAGAAGAAAAGATAATGTCTTTATCATACATAAGTAAATCCCCTAACTCTATGAAAATTCATACTATTATTAAATGACCTTGGGTTTGTACTCCATAAGAAATAAGTGGGATAATTTCTTGTTGGGAGAGATGGTTTACAGACCTTTGAATCTAACCTAAGTGAGAATATCCAGTGTTCTCTTTCTGGTGTTTTCTTATTTTGAAGTAATACTATTAATATATAAGAGTATAGGATCTATTTCTTCTCCTTGAGAAAAGTATAAGGCATAGTTGAACCTTTTATCTGCTGAAGTATTTAGGGTAGTGCTTTTTTAATATGAAAAGATGAATGTAAGATGAATACTGATTATTTGAGAAAGGACCTCAATGTCTGGTACTTTATCCTTCCAAGTGATCTTCAGAATCTTCTCAAGACAATAAAAATGGAAGCAATTCAATTTTTTGGCATGACACTGTTATACTGTTCAAAAGCCCTTTCTCAAACTAAATTGCCAAGCACTCCAAGTCTATTGCAGAGAGCACAACTCCATTGGGTTGGCCACATTGTTCAAATGCCTAATATACACTTGACAAAAATGCTATTTTATGTAGAGCTTACACAAGGCAAGCAAGGTGGTCAGAAAAAGTGATATAAGGACACTCTCAAGGAAATTGATTGTATGATATGGGAGACACTGGCACTGGGCCACCCAGCATGGTGTACCCTCATTAGAGAAGATGTTGTGCTCTATGAGCAAAGTAGAATTGAACTAGCTCACCCCTCAAAAATCATTAGCACCCCAAAAGTTCATAGGGACTATTTGTGTCTGGCCTGTGGCAGACCACTCAGAGCTCATGTTGATCTGATCAGCCACAGTCAAATACGTTGTAGCTCAACTGTGACAGTCATTCTGGTCCTCTTCAAGTATGAAGATTAACAACAACAACAATTTGGTAATTTCAATGAACTTATTCTCTAGGTGGCTTAGAAGAGACCATTGGAAGTCTTTTGAATATATTTCATAATATAATTGTAGTCTAATTTTTTAATAAACAAAATTATTGAAGATTTTTTTCATACACTCATTTAGGATCAATTCCTTTATGAGAAGAGGTCAAGGGAAAAAAAAGGGAGAAAAAGTTACATAGTTAAGTAAAACAAGATAATATATTGGACAATTTTGACAATGTATGCTACGTTCTTTATAGTTTTACATATTTCCTCTGAGAAGATGTAAAAATGCTTTTCCATTAGTCCTTTGAAATCAAGATTGATAACTGGATGGATGAGAAATGTGATTTTTCAATGTTATTTTTTTATATTATTTCAGTAACTGTAGGCATAGTTCTCTTGTTTTTACTTTATTATATATACATTTATATGAACCTAGGTTTCTCTGAATTTTTCATATTTGATTCTTTAGGCACAATAATTACATTCACAAAGCATAATTTGTTTATCTATTCTCTAATTAATGAACCACAATACATCTATTATCTGTACTGAGTGGAATAGATATTTTAAAAGAATTATAACCAAAAGAAAAACAAGGGATTAAGAGGTTTTTGGCTCCCTGTAACTATATATATTCTAAAAGAAGCTGATGAATATATATTAGAAGGGTTGAAAATGGTGTTTGGCATGGAATAATAGGTTGGTTTAGATTTTCCTGCTATATCTCCTTAATACTAAGATTATATACAGTATAACTCCATGCCATAAAATAAGAAAAGACCTCTTTAGTTTCATTGGCTATCACTACATTCTAAATTAAACAAGTCATTATAATGAAATAAATATGGCGCTACATACATAATCAGTAAAACTATTAGTTGTATAGTATTATAAATAACTTGCAAATTATCAAACTGAAGCTTTTAGCCTACATTCCATTTTTTTTACCCAAATCAGACAACATTTTTATACAAATAATTTTGTGCCCTATTACCATGTAACTCTGAAGAAAGAGATTGCATTGTCTCCCTTTAGGCTTCTGAATATTCAAAATATCATCTAATGTTTCAGAACTGTTTTTTTTTTTCCTTCTCCCTCTCCTGTATATGCTGCACATGAATGCAAATATGACTTTCATTAGAGTTTTTAACTTTCTTTTATTTCCATTGGACTTTTTGTCTTTAGAAATAAGCAAACTTGAATTAAATATTTTAATTCATTTTGACGGGGGGAAAACTTAGTTTTTTTTCTTTCAGTAGCTTTATTTGAGAAGTTTGGGAAACTATTTTCTGTGGTTCTTTGTAAGAAATGATGATATTAAGTACTCTTTCTCCCTTTATTCATTCTCTTCAATTTTATAAAACAATGCACATGATTGAATAATGTTCTCATGTAACAGTTCTCTGTCTATAATGAATAAAATATATCTAATCCATCCTGTAGGTTTTTCATAGTCTATGTTAAAATATTTTTCTCAAATAGACATTTTTTCCTTTTTAAATAATTCAAGACTATTTTTAGTTAGATGATTGATTTTAATAGTTACACAAACATTCCATTAGATTGTTTTTGCTCTTCTTTGTAGGGCCATAAGTTTCCTAGTATCATGCTTCTATAATAATTTGGTATAGGATAGTTATCATCATTAATGACTTATAGAAAGTCATTGGCATTTGCATAATTTTCCCAAATTATTTTCAACTATCATTCAACATTTTACTATTGGGTTTCAGTGAAGAAACCTCTTTCTTCTTCTTCTTCTTCTTCTTCTTCTTCTTCTTCTTCTTCTTCTTCTTCTTTTTTTTCTTCTTCTTCATAAATTGATCTTTCAGATTTTTTTCCATGCATGTCAGGCTGCTTATATTATCTTAGCAACCATATTCATTTTTTCCAATTTAGAAGCATAAATTATTTTTCTCCAAAATAGATTTTCCTTCTTTAAAGAGAAATAAAAGACTAATAAATCTGCATTCTCTTAATTTCAAAAGACATTACCATTGATTACCATTTATTTATGAAGTCATCAAAGTTAGTAATCACTGATTAGAGAAAGAGCAATAGAATGGGAGTTAATAAATTTGTGTTCTATTTTTTAAAAATTAATGTCACTAATTTACTCTGTTACTGGCTAGCTTGTAAATTATAGTTTTCTCATCAATAAAATGTAGATGATGTGAACTATACTTAAAAGGAACTAAGGAATGATAAAATAATACTTACAGATCACTGAGTTTTGTGAAATGAAAATTAGTTTTATCAATTCACTGCAGTTATCATTTCATTATTCAGGTAAAATCTTTTCTCCAAAAATTTCTAGGATGGCTTTTTTTTTCTTTTTCTCATTTTATTTTCTTTATATACTAGCTGAGTAATCAGGTTCATCTGCTTTTGTTTTGTTACCAGTGACTAAAAATGAAGATTTCTGTTATACAGTAGGAAAAAAAGAAATGGACCTTTTGGGAAAGATTCAAACCTTTTCTTCTGATGTACAAATAATTGTTTTATTTGTGTTTGTTTTTCCCATACAGTCTAAATAGTATATTCCCCAGAAGCCTATTAGGTAGAACTGGTTCTGTTCAGTTAAATATTTTACCTTTGAATCATAACTCCCAGAAGATTTAGGATAAAGAGGACAATGTGTACTGAAAGTCACTTCCTAGAGAGCATGGGCATTAATGAAAACAGGGCGAAGAAGGAGAGGATGATAATGACAGAAGAGAGAGGGGGGGGATAGAAAGACAGAGAGAGGGGGGAGAGAGACAGAGAGAGAGGGACATCTACAGAGATTTCAAGGTGCATCATCTTTTTTGTGATGCTGCATCGATTGTCTCAAACATCTATTATAGTTCTGCAGTCCTTTGGGATGCAAAGATATAAAATTTTCACTAAACAGTGAGCTTCCACATTTGGAAGTTTGGAAGACTGAAAAGAGTGGAAACAGATACCAATCTGACAGGCAGGTTTGACTTCTGAGTGGAGTCTGAGAAGTATTTGTAATATTATATTTTAATGAGAAAATAACTTAATCCTTCTTAATTTTGCCATGACTGTGCTAAAGAAACAGCTTGTTTAATCATGAGCTTGAGGTTTGAATGACTGAAAGAAAGAGTTGGACCTGGAAGAAATAGCAGTGGTAGGTTGATGAGTACCAAGAGACCATTCATGATTGACAGGTGCTTCTAAATAGTTTTGTTTGGAACAATGATGAATGAAGTTCAGATTGATTGACAGTCACTGGCCTACTTTAACTACTACACCAGAAAAGGGAATGCAAATCCCTATAAGAAAAACTGGGCAAAATACCCATTATATTATTTTAGTTGGCTTTTTAGTTGGTTTGATTTCAACTAATGCATCATATAGAGCAACTAAGCGGTGCAGTGGATAGAGTGCCACGCTTGGAGTTAAGAAGTCTCAACTTTCTGGTTTCAAATATGGCCCCAGATATAGCTGTGTGACCCTAGATTAGTCATTTAACCCTGTTTGCCTCAGTTCCTCATCTGTAAAATGAGTTGAAGTATATAGCAAATCCCTCCAGCATATTTGCAAAAAAAAAAAAAAAAACTTAAATGTGATCATAAATAGTCAGACAAACCTGAACAATGCATAATATATAATTCTTCTTATAATGAATACTTATTTTTTTCATTATATTATTCTCAGAATTTCTGGGTGATTTTATAGATTCCTAACTCTTAAGTGAAATTTCCTGAAGTCTGAATGTTTTATTCTACCTTTCAGTAATTAGCATCTTTGCAGTTCACTTCTATCTTACATTTAAGCATACATTTCTTTAAGGTACTCTTTGTGACCTATCTACACTCTGTGTAATAAACAGTATCATATTCTTGATATTTAACTTATATTTACAGCTATACCATTGATATCTAGAAACCAGGAATTTTCCTTCAATATTTTCATATTGAATGGTCTTGTAGACATGCACATTGATGGTCATTTAATGTTAAATATTATTGAAACACTGTGTAGCTGATCAAGTCAATTTATAAACAATGGGACTGTGGTCAGGAAATTTTGAGTTCAAGTCCAGTCTCAGACACTTGCTAGCTATGTCACCTAGGGAAGTTATTTAACTTCTGTTTGCCTTAATTTCTTCAACTGTAAAATGAGGATAATAATAGTACCTACTTCACAAAGTTGTTGCGATAACTAAAAAATTAAGGTTGGTAAAGTGCTTAGAATGGTACCTGACAGGTATGTAGATATTTCAAGTCATCTTTTTCTCCTTCTTAATATCCTCAAAATTGGTCTGACCATTAGATAGAATTTCCACACCCGATGATAATGAGGTGACTTGGAACTATTATTTTACATACCCAAAATTTTGTTTAGCATATGAATGATTTTTAATGGATGGCCTTATATATTATCACCTAAGGTTAGCACTTAAACATTTTGTAGGATTTAATATATCACTAATAAACTGATATGATCACAGATCTTTAAACTGCTTAGAAGAGTTTGTCATATATAAATTTAAAGATTGAAAAGTACCATAATGTGAACCAAATTTTTTCTATTAATCTCTGATAAAATAAAATTGTGGTTAATAGCTGACATCATTAATACATGTATAGTAAATGCTTTTAAGATAAATGACTTCCAAGACCTTCAATACTTAATTTATTGCATGTTTTAATGCACTTTGTGTGACACATTAATTTGCAATATAAGCAGGAAACTTATCTCTAAGGCAATTAGTCATGGTCAAGTCTTAATTATCTTCTTGAATAGAAAAACACATTTATGGAAAAAAAAAAACTACTCTGGGGTTCTTATATGCCAACAATTCTAGTTTTTTTCTAAAAAAAAAATGAAAAAGGAAAAGAAATAAAGAAAAATAAAACAAAAAAATTTCTTTTCATAGACATTAAATGACCTGTTAACATAAAGACTCCTAGAAGCAGTCTACATCTAGATTAAAAATTCCCCTCTTTTAACAATTGAGGAAATTTCATCCCAGGAAGTCGAAGTCATGTAGGTTGTAAATGCTGGATGCAGAATATAAACCCAAGTCCTGACTTCAGAGCCAGGAAACTTTCTACTATACCATCTTTCTTCCTTCCTCCCTCTTCAGTACTCATTCCACACTAATTTATTCAATCACATCCAGGACCCTGTAAAAAAGAGAGATGCTGATTTTTGAAAGTTTGTGTATAGTCAATAGCAATTTTAGTAATTTACATTTTTAATTTTATGTTTACACTTACCTAACAAAATAGTTACCTCACTACTATTCTGCTTATTTTAATTTTGTTGTACATAGATTTGAATATGTATTTACATACCTTATATAATGAATATTTTGCCAGATCTTTCAAATTAGTTTTCTATAATTGTGTCTCATGACTTGAACATTTCAATGTTCAGTAATGAAATATATTTTAAAATGCTAATTATAATAATTATATGTGAACACAGGATAGCATCTATGTGGGTGAATTCCCAGTATGGAAATTCTTCACCAATGGAGACCAACAACACCCATGTACCTTATAGTCATGAAAAGTTGTTTAATCATTTCAATAATGGAGTTAGGGGAGGAAAAAGGCTCAACACATTTTTCTGACTCTGGCAAAACATTAATTTTAGCATGTTGCATCAATGCTTATTGTTAATTGGAGTTTGAGGAAGATTTAATTTTGCTTTTCAATAAGAAATTCTTAGAGGAAAGTTCATCTTGTGTTTTTTTCTTCCCCCCCCTTTCCTGTTTTGTCCTCAATTTATGCAAATCTCTTTCTCCCTCTCTCTCCCTCCCTCCGTTCTTCCCTCCCTCTCTGTCTCTTCTCTCTCTCTCTCTCTCTCTCTCTCTCTCTCTCTCTCTCTCTCTGTCTGTCTCTCTCTCTGTCATAGATACAGAGATAGATAAATATCTATCTCTATCTCTATATATCAATCACACCAAACTTGTGTTGACTTTCAAGGTGAAACCACCGCATAAAATTTATATTCTAATCATTTCCCTTCTTGTTGCAGCTATTAGAAGCTAAGCTGATATTTAAGGGTCTTATGAACTTAAGATGCAAATATTTGTAATAAGCTAATAGGCATATAAAGAGCAAACAAGCTAAATTGTTAACAAAGAACAGGTAGGTATGTGGAAATAGCCCCATTAGAATAGATTGATGGATAAAGTAGGGCATTTTAATTTTAATTATCATGTTGCTTTTAATGTCTTGGTGAAAATAGCTTAATGAAATATTTCCAAAAGGTTGAATAGATAAATTAAAATCCTTCTCTTGGGGATAATGGTGAGGAAGAAAAATCACTTTCTTTGTACATTTCTTTTCAAAACAGTGCCAATGTAGTATGTAGCTTCGGACATAGTTATGTGATGAAATTTCCTAAATATTAGGTTCCCATATAATTCATAGATGGTTTTCCTTGGAATACTTAAGGGGGTATCTTCTGAAAGAAACATGTAATTTAGTGGTTATGGGCTTATGTCAAAAGCAAATATTTCTCTATTACTTTCAAGACCTTTAAATGTTAATTGTGGGTATTAAAACTGTGTTCATTTTACCCCACATGAAATGATTTCTGCTTTTTATATCCAAGCCTGGTATGTGAATGGATATTCTACAAAGACATTAATAACTTTAGATTTAAAATTCAGTTTCATTTCTTGCTTATAAAATCTTAAAAGTCTCCTTTGGTTTTATGAAACTGACTATAAAATTGACTAGTAAACAAGTTAAGAAGGTAATTTTGTCCTTTTATGTATAAAAAACTGAAATAAAAAAGAATGTTCCATTAACTATACCAAGACTAATATTATGATTCTTCTCATTGCTGACTTTGGGACATAGAGGGCACTCTTAACCTAATGAAGACAACTCTTTATAAATGGTGAGCTTCAGAGTTCTGTTTAATGGACAGAAGTAATACTCCAATGTGTTATGGACCTGCTAATTATGAATCTGTCTTTTTTCTTTTAGCTATAAAATGTTCAAAATGCTTTAATGAATTACTTTTGATATTTTTTTCATATGAGATGAGTAAAAATGTGAACACTTAGAAATATTTATGGAAAACATTAGTTCATATGTTAAATCCCTCAGAGCTTCTTGACAACATGACTCTCAGCTTTCAACTGATATGAGGTCTGCTAATTTTTTTCCGGAAAAGTCAGTCAGAATGCATCATGAGACATTAAATTAAGTATTCAAAATGATAGAAGACTGATAATTTCCTTTAAAACTTTTGAAGAAGGTACATGTGATTGGTCACATCATTGTCAGGATGTATGCATCATTTAATTTAGACTGAGTGCTGCCCAATAATGCCAATAATTCTTAATGTAACCCCCAATTAATTATCTGTTTGATGGTTAAAAGAAGAAAAAATTATATATTGAAAAGATGTTAAGGATACTACTTATTTCCTAATGTCAAAGTACCACTTGATTTTATCTTTTTATAAAGCAGTCAAAATTATTGATAAATATTGTGCTAATAAAACTAATAGTATATATGAATTGTTTACTTTCAAACTAGCAGTGCTGATTATATAATGTGGCCAAAATCTTGAAATCTGAGGATCTTTAATTTGAGTGAAACAAATCACAGTCATAAATTAGTCATTTTTAAAAACAAACATCAATGTGTGAATGTTATATTAGAAACTAAATAGAAAAACTTAATAAATGAGAAGGAGCATGACACAATGAACAAAGGGATCTGCCTTTAGAATGAGAGATCAATTAATCAGTAAGCATTTATTAAGCATTTCTTATATATGAGGCACAGTGCTAAGTACAAGAGATGCAAATTAAAAAAAATCTTGCTCACAAAGAGCTTCCATTCTAATGGGGAAGAAAACAAGTACAGGTAGATAAATAGATGACTTGAAAAGATAGATATTTGAAGTTAAATAATAGAAAGAGATGATAGAGATAAAAATATAAATGCAATAGATCAATGATAGATTGATGATAGCCAGACAAATAACAGATAGATAATACAGAAATAGATGATAATGATAAATAAGTCATAGAAAGATAATTTATTAAACATTTGTTATATGTCATTGACTTTGCTAAACTCTAGGAATTAATTAATCAATCAAGAGAATCCCTGACCCTAAGGAGTTTACAGTGTTTGAAGGGAAATATAAGACATAAAGGGGAGCTGAAAAAAAGAGAAAGTATGTTGTGGACCTTCACAGTATAAGGTGAAAACAGACCAATAAGAACAGAAGGTTTTGTGGAGTTTAATGTTTCTCTCCAGAGAAGGACATATGGAGAATCAATATGTACAGTAAACTGAAAGTCATGATAAAGTGAATGGAATCAAGACAAGTTTTGATCTTTCAATCCACAGTTATTTCTTAAGTGGGTGTGAGATGTATGCATATAAAAATGCATGCATAATCATGGTTCTCTTTATACAGAAAGTAGTGCTTGAGTTTCTGCTTAAAGGAAAAGTGAGCTTTCTGAGACATAGGTGAAAAGAGGCATTTAAACCCTGTTTTGACTTACATTGGCTTCTTAAACTTAAGTAAGACTGGTAAGTCACTGAATTTTTCAACACTCAAGGGACCTATTCAAGAGTCTTAAGTTGCAGAGAACACACTTCTCTTTTCTGATGAATTCTCTATAGCAGCAAAGTCACAGATATAGAATGGGGGGTGGGATGGGAGAGTAATCAATATTATAATAGCTTCATGCAGAATCTCTTGCCTTAGGACTTCAGTCTTCCATGTGTATGTTGATAGGGGCCAGAAAGAAGCTTGTATGCTCTAGAGGGTAAAAATTACAGTGACTAAAATATGTATAAATCTTTATCCAGTCTGGTTATGAGAATCTTGAGTTAAGAAAGAGAGTTCCTTAGTCAAAAGGGATGTAGTCTGCTATGACATCTGTTCTCAAAGACTTAGTAGGATCATTGAGAATGTAAGTCACTGCAGCATTGTCTCCTGGAAGTTCTGTTCTTCTCTACCTTAATATGGGGAAGTCAAGTGGGAGGATTACAGAACTGAATTAGGAAGTAAATCATATAACACAGAATGTAAATTAACTTAGGAGTGTTAGTTTTGATTATATCAAGAGGCTGAGAGAAGAGAATCCTATACCAAAGTTTGTTGGAAAACAGCTCACAAGATTGAGTTTCTGGAGTGACAAAAAGGAAAGTAAAGGAAGGATACTTTGATAATATTCATAGGACACTAATTCTGAAGTGGGTACTATTATTACCTCTACTTCATCAGAAACTTAGGCTGAGGGTAACTGTTAAAGACAGTTTCCCAAGTCCACATAGCCTAAAATTGTCCAAAGGAGAACATCAGATTCAAGGTACAACAATATCCACTGTGTGAGGGTTGGGTGGGTGAGGAGCAGTATTAGTTTTTTCCCCTATTAATCAAATGATTGCCTTGATATCAGATAGGCACAGGTCTGCTAGAAACCACACAGAAAAACAGGTAGAAAATTATAAAATGATTTTAGAAAATATCTTTCATGCATGTATTTGCTGTTCATTTGGACCATTTCCAAAATGTTGCCTATAAATGATATAATATTATGTATTAATCCAAAAATTAGAAAAATCTATAGTTTTAAATGAAGTTTACATTTATTTAACAAGTATAGGAGCAGCTAGGTGATGCAGTGGATAGAACACCAGCCCTGCAGTCAAGAGAGACCTGAGTTCAAGTCTGCCCTCAGACACTTAACACTTCCTAGCTGTGTGATCCTAGTCAAGTCACTTAACCCTAATTGCCTCGGGGTGGGGAGGGGGAAGTATAGAGACATTGATAATTAAGAAAAATGATTTTATTTTCCTAAACATGTTTTTGTATCATTTTAATAAGATAGACAAAACATTAGAAAGATAAGAAGCTACTTATTTGAGATGTAATATTTTAATAGGATTTCATGTATTGCTTACTCATTAAGGGTTTGTATACCAAAAAAAAAAAAAAAAAAAAAAAATGGTTAATCCTTAATGCATTTTCATGTTCATAGACTTTTTTTTATAATCACATGAAGTTTTGACTTTGAGATGCCTTGTTATGATTGATAAATCTGTTAGAAGAGCCCTCTAGGACCACAAGCACTACTACTTCAAGCAAGAAAAAATCCGGTCACGTTTAGAAGCTAGTAAATTCAGAATATGAATGATCAAGTTTTTCCTGTTCAAGTTGTCTCACAACTTTTTCAATTCAGAAGCAGATTTTATTTTAAAGCAAGCTCATGAGTCTTGTTTATTCTTCTATTTTTAACTCTTCTTGCTACTTTTCCATTTGGGTAAATGTAAATCCTTGAAAATAGTTTAAAGATAAAACAATGGAAAGTTGAACATTATTTTTTATTATTAATAATTGAATAACCCATGATCTAGGAATCCCAAGTTTCTGGTCTCTAAGAGACACACACTCTAACTTTAAGAGCCTTCTTTAATAAGTTTTATCTTTCTTTTTTTCTTTCTTTGTTTCTTTGTTTCTTTCTATTTATTTGTTTATATCATATGTTCTTATGTAGGGTTTTTCCCCTCTAAAATATTTTATGGAAGTTTTTTTTTTTCATTTCCTAATGATAGTTAGTTCAATTTTTCTCTTCCCCTCCTTTCATTTCTATCTCTAATAATACATTTTCCCCTTTTAACAAATACTTCACTAATAATAATAATAATAAAATAAATAAAATTAGCATTTGGCTAGATGTGAAAATGTTTCATTGTATACCTATAATCTACTCACTTTTGCAAAAGGTGTGACACATACTTGATTGTCAATACAGTTCTCCTGACTGGTCTCCCCATTCACTTTCCAATAAGTGAGTTATTTATTTATTTATTTTTTTTATGATGCCACCAGGAGACTGACCGAAGATGGAATGAATCTCTCTTCTTGGCTTCTTTGACTTTTTGTTCTTCCAGATGAATGTTATTATTATTTTTTCTAGATAGTTCTAGTTTGTACCCTTTACATATGATGCTTACTGATGCTTTTAAATAGTTGTTACTGATAATTTAAGAAAAAAATCAATTTATTCCTAAACTCTCCTCTCTTTTTAATAGGAATGGATGTTGGATTTTATCAAATGCTTTTTCTGTAATCTATTGAGATAATCATATGATTTTTGATAGTTTACTTATTGATATAGTCAATTATACTAATAGTTTTCCTAATATTGAACCAGCCCTGAATTCCTGGTATAAATCCTACTTGGTTGTATTATATTATCCTGAAGATGAGTTTTTGTAATCATTTTGCTAATATTTTAGTTAAAATTTTTGCATCAATATTTATTAGGGACATTGTTGTATAATTTTCTTTCTCTGTTTTCATCCTACCTGATTTAGGTATCAGCACCATATATGTGTCACAAAAGGAGTTTGGTAGGATTCCTTCTTTCCCTATTTTTTTTCAAATAGTTTGCATTGAATTGGAATTAATTGTTCTTTAAATGTTTGGTAGAATTTACATGTAAATCCCTCTGGTCCTGGAGATTTTATTTTTAGGGAGCTGATTAATAGCTTGTTCTACTTCTTTTTCTAAAATGGGACTATTTATGTAATTTCCTTTTCTCTTTACCTGAGCGATCTATATGTTTGTAAGTATTCCTCCATTTCACTTAGATGATCATATTTATTGACATATAGTTGGGCAAAATAACTCCAAATTATTGCTCTAATTTCCTCTTCATTGGGGAATGTTCTCCCTTTTTCATTTTTGAGACTAACAACTTGATTTTCTTCTTTCTTTTTTCTAATCAAATTAACTAAAGGTTTTTTTTTTTCTTTCTTTTTTTTATAAAACCTAGTCTTGATTTTATTTATTAATTCAATAGTTTTCCTAACTTTCAATTTTATTAATCTCCCCTTTTATTTTCAGAATTTCAAATTTGATATTTAATTGGAAGTTTTAAATGTGTTCTTTTTCTAGATTTTTTAGCTGCAAGCTCAATTCTTGATCTTCTCTTTCTGTATTTTGTGCAACCAATCATCTAGAAATATAAAATTTCTTCTAATAATCATTTTGGCTTCATCTCACAAATTTTAGTATGTTGTCTCATTATTGTCATTCTTTTGGATGAAATTATTTATTGTATCTATGATTTATTGTTTTACCAACTCATTCTTAAGGATTAGATTACTTAGTTTCCAATTAATTTTTAGTCTATGTTTCTCTGGCCTTATATTGCATGTAATTTTTATTGCATAATGAATATAAACATGCATTTATTATTTCTGTTTATTTCACTTTTGATTTTGAGGATTTTATGCCCTAATACATGGTCACATTTTATACTGCTGATAAAAAAGTATATTTCTTTCTGTCTCCATTCTATTTTCTCTAAAGGTCTATCATTCTTACATTTTCTAGGATTCTATTAATCTCCTTAATTTCTTTTTTATTTATTTTGTGCTTTGATTTATCTAATTATGAAAGAGCAAGGTTGAAATCCCCCATTAGTATAGTTTTGCTGTAATTCTTCTTGCAGCTCTTTTAACTTATATTCTAGGAATTTGGATGCTATACCACACGGTGCATATATGCTTAGTATATGATATTTTCATTATCTATGGTACCTTAAAACAGGATGTAGTTTCCTTCCTTATCTTTTTAAATTAAGTACATTTTTGCTTTTGCTGGATCTGAGATCAGGATTACTGCCCGTTTTTTTTTTTTTTTTAACCTCAGCATAATAAATTCTGCTCCAGTCTTTTATCTTTACTCTACATTCTACTTTACATGAGTTTCTTATAAACAACAAATTGTAGAATTCTGACTTTTAATCCTGTCTGCTATTTGCTTCCATGTTATGGGAGAGTTCATCCCATTCACACACAGATAAAATTACTATCACAGTATTTCCTGCCATCTTGTTTACTTTCAGTTATATTTTACTCTTCCCTTTCTCCTTTTCCTCCTTTCCCTCCTCCCCAGTATTTTGCCACTGTCCACCCTCTCTATTAAACAGCCTTCCCCTTTTTCATACCTTCACCTTTTTTATACCTTTCCCCTTCTACTTCTATTTTCCCTTCTATTAGTCTCCCTCTTTCCTTTTCCCCTTCCCCTCCTACTTCCCTATGGGGTAAAAACAAGCTTCTCTGTGAAACTAAATATTTCTGATATTCTCTCTTTGAGCCAAATCTGATGAGAGTAAGATTTGCACTATGCTCACCTCCCTCTCCTCTTTCCCTCAATTGAATAGGTCTTTTTTGCCTTCTCAAGAGATGTAATTTATCCTATTTTTACTGTTTTCTTCTTCTTCCAATAGAATTACTGTTACTCCCATAATTTCTTTTTTAAATCATCATAATAAAATCACATTATACCTATACCCTCTAAGCATATCCATAAGAGTATTAGATCTCTAGAATTAAGCATATCATTTTCTTATTTAGGGATATAAGCTTTTTAACTTTTAAAAGAAAGTTATTTTTTCTTTCCTTTTTATGTTTTTATGCTTCTTTTGAGTTCTGTATTTGAAGATCAAATTTTCTATTTATTTCTGGTCTTTTCATCAGAAATCTGTTTCATTGGATGTCCATTTGTTCCCCTGAAAGATGATGCTCAGTTTTGTTAGATATTGATTTTTGGCTGTAATCCAAGTTCCTTTGCCTTTTGGCATATCAGATTCCATGCCCTTTGATCTTTTAAAGTGCAAGCTGTAACATCCTGGGTAATCCTGATTGTGTCTCCTCGATTTTTGAATTGTTTCTTTCTGGCTGCTTTCAATATTTTCTCCTTGCTTCGATAATTCTGAAATGTAGATATGGTGTTCCTCAGAATTTTCATTTTGGAGTCTCTTTCAGGAGGTGAAAGATGAAGGAATTGGTGAATTCCTTCAAGGGTTGTTTTACTCTCTGGTTCTAGGATATCCAGACGGTTTTCCCTAATGATTTCCTGAAAGATGACTTCTAGGCTCTATTTTTTCATCATGGTTTTCAGGAAGTTTATTAATTCTTAGATTATCTCTCCTAGATCTATTTTCCAAGTCAGTTGTTTTCCCAATGAGGTATTTTACATTTTCTTTTTATTTTTCATTTTGGGGGGTTTGTTTTATTCTTGATGTCTCATCGATTCATGCCCTTCCATTTGTTCAATTCTAATTTTTAGTGAATTATTTTCTTCAGTTCATTTTTTTTTTTTAGTCAGTAATATTTTTTTTTTATTTAATAGCCTTTTATTTACAGGTTATATGCATGGGTAACTTTACAGCGTTAACAATTGCCAAACCTCTTGTTCCAATTTCTCACCTCTTACCCCCACCCCCTCCCCTAGATGGCAGGATGACCAGTAGATGTTAAATATATTAAAATATAAATTAGATACACAATAAGTATACATGACCAAAACGTTATTTTGCTGTACAAAAAGAATCAGACTCTGAAATATTGTACAATTAGCTTGTGAAGGAAATCAAAAATGCAGGTGTGCATAAATATAGGGATTGGGAATTCAATGTAATGGTTTTTAGTCATCTCCCAGAGTTCTTTTTCTGGGCATAGCTAGTTCAGTTCATTACTGCTCCATTAGAAATGATTTGGTTGATCTCATTGCTGAGGATGGCCTGGTCCATCAGAACTGGTCATCATATAGTATTGTTGTTGAAGTATATAATGATCTTCTGGTCCTGCTCATTTCACTCAGCATCAGTTCGTATAAGTCTCTCCAGGCCTTTCTGAAATCATCCTGTTGGTCATTTCTTACAGAACAGTAACATTCCATAAATATTCATATACCACAATTTATTCAGCCATTCTCCAACTGATGGACATCCATTCAGTTTCCAGTTTCTAGCCACTACAAAAAGGGCTGCCACAAACATTCATGCACATATAGGTCCCTTTCCCTTCTTTATAATCTCTTTGGGATATAAGCCTAGTAGTAACACTGCTGGATCAAAGGGTATGCATAGTTTGATAACTTTTTGAGCATAGTTCCAAACTACTCTCCAAAATGGTTGGATTCGTTCACAATTCCACCAACAATGCATCAATGTCCCAGTTTTCCTACATCCCCTCCAACAATCATCATTATTTTTTCCTGTCATCTTAGCCAATCTGACAAGTGTGTAGTGGTATCTTAGAGTTGTCTTAATTTGCATTTCTTCTTCAGTTGATTTTTTTTATCTCCCTTTGCATTTAGCCAATTGAACTTTTATATGAGTTGTTTTTATATGAATTGCATTTTTTCATGTCATAAATTTTGTTTTTCAATGAATTGGTTTCTTTTTCATATCTTTTTTTAAGGAGTTATATGCACTTTTCATTTCATCAAGTCTATTTTTAAGGAGTTTTTTTCAGATAATTTCCACTTTTTCTTTTCCATACCCTCTTGCAAAGATCCCATTTTCTTTTCCCATTTTTCTTCTAACTCTCTTGTAAGGTCTTTTTTGAATTCTTCCATGAGAGCTTTGTGAAATGGGGACCAACTCCTATCAATCTTGGGTACTACATCTAGACCTGGCTTTCCTTTAGTATCCTCAGGGTACAAGGTTCTCTTTCATCATATAAGTTGTCTGTGGTCAGAGTTCTTTTTGCTTTTTTGCTCATTTTTAAAGGTTGAGACCTGCTCTTAAGACAAAGGTGGTGATAGCAGCTAAAGCTGCCCTGGGGAAATTCTGCTGACCTGCTTTTGGGATTGGGTAAACATAGCAGGTTCCATATTCTTTCTGATCTCAGAGGCTATCAATTTGCCTTTTAAAATTTACTTTACATCTTGTTTACTTCGTTATATTTTACTCTTCCCTTTCCCCTTTTCCCTCTTCCCCAGTATTTTGTCACTGTTAATTCTCTCCCTTAAACAGCCCTCCCCTTTTATAGCTCCTACCCCTTTTACAACTCATGGTTGTGAGTAAGCAAGGAGTCCACCTTTATAAAGACCAAAGTGCAAAATGGGAGAATAGTGAATTAACCTGTTTAAGGATCATACCACTTTGAGAGCATTGAAGATGTACAGATGCCCTGAATTGTGAAAGCAGAAGAAGTATATGAAAAGCAAGAATTCAAGCCATAAATCTCATACATTCTCAGATAAAAATCCAATTCTAACATTTAGCCCAAGTTTAAAAAAAAGCTGGAAAAATAAGAAAAAAAACAATAAAAAAGAACAATTTAAAAAGCTATTATGAGGACAAGAAAGCTTAATACACAAACTTAGAAGAGAATGACTCAAAAATATTTGTAAGCAAAGTCTCACATTGAAATACAGATTGGACACAAGGTCAATAAAATTCTAAGAAGATATCAAGAAAGCTTTTTGAAAAGAAAAATAAATTAATTGAAAAGAATGATAAAAGAAAAAATTGAGAAAAGAAATGAGAGTTATTGAAGAAAATTATGAAAAGAAAATGAACAAATTGGTAAAAGAGGAACAAGAATACTGAACAAATCATTTTATTATTATTCATTATTTTATTTATTATATATGTAGATATTACATCATTTATTATTATTATATTATATTATCATTGAGAACTCCTGAATTATAATTCAGAAATGAATTTTAGAAAAGATATAAAATTTCATTGAAGAAAATTCCTCAAAATTAAGGTTTGGTCGAATAGAAGTCATTGAGTATTCTCAATGAGACACCAACAAATAACTCAAAGACTGAAAAGAATAGGAGAAAATGTGAAACAGTTCATCGGAAAAATAACTGACCTGGAAAATAAATTTAAAAAAAAACTTAAGAATTCTTAGACAACCTGAAATTCATGATTTAAGAAAAGAGCCTACTAATGATATTTCAAAGAATTATTATAAACACAACTGCCCAGATATTTTAAAACTAGGGAACAAAGTTGAAATAAAAAAGATACTGATTGCCTTTTGGAAATAGTTCTCCAGATTAAAAAATTTTGCAATAAATTTGTTAAAATCCAGAGTTTCCAGATCAGCTGGATTAAAAATATCAAGTACTATGATATCAAAGTCAGAATCATGCCACTACTGTATAAAAGAGATAAAGGCTTAAAATATAATATTTTTGAAGGCAAAAGATCTAAGATTAAAAACAAGAATAATTTACCCAGGAAAACTGAGTATAATCCTTTAAGAGGGGAAATTGATATTGAAATAGAAAATTTTCTAGAATTATTGATGAACAGAACGGACATAAATCAAAAATTTGACTTAAATACATGATGATGATGAAGGTGATAACAACTTAGGGAAAAAACACAAAATACTGAAAAAAGTAATGCCTTAAAATGAAAATTAATCATAAGTGGAAAAAATAAAGAGAAATAATAAGAGATTTAACAAGTTATACCTATTTACATCTCCATATGGAAAAGTGGTGCCTGTAATTCCTAAGAACTTTATTTTTGCCAAGGCAATTGTAAGGAGTCTACTTTGATAGACATTATGGGTGTGAGTTTACTATTTTAGGATAACCTCAAAGAAGAATATAAGGTAGAAAAGATGGATGCATTGGAAGAAGACAACTGGGAGAGGAAGAATGAGGAAATTTTTCACGTAGAGGAAAATGAGAGGGAAGTAGGCAATACTTGAGCCTTATTCTCATCTGAGCTATCCTTTCAAGGAGGAAAAGATATATGCATATGTTTAGAATTGAGTAGAAAAATTCATCTTACTCAACAGAGAAATGGAAGGGGTAGGGACTAAAGGATATAGTGAAAGGGAAGGGTAGTCATAATTAGAAACAAAGCAGATCCTAAGAAGAAAATAGGAAAAGGGGAGAGACAGACACACAGACAGACAGACAGACAGAGACAGAGAAACACACACACAGAGAAACAGAGACAAAGATAGAAAGACAGAGACAGACAGACAGATAGAGAGAGAGAGAGAGAGAGAGAGAGAGAGATGCACAATAGTAGCTAAGTTAGCAATCATAAATGTGAATAGAAATGAAACAACCTAGCCATTAAGAGTGTAAAGGATAGCAGAATGAATTACAGACTAGATTCAAAAACTGTTATTTAAAAGAAATTCACTTGAAAACAGATACACAAAAAAGAGTTAAAATAAAAATCTGGAGAAGACTCTATGATGCTTCAGTTTAAGATTTTCACAATAATCTTATAAAGTAGGTTGAGATAGAGTAGCATAATAAGAGTCTGAGGCTAAACTCAAAGTCAAGTCTCTCAGAATCTAGGTTCAGTGAACTATTGATTATGCCACATAGTGCCACCTAGTTCGGCCCAATAACCAGATATCTTATGCAAACTAACTGCTCTCTCTATATATTAAAAATATAATTCAAAAAATATCTGTAAAAGGTACCAGACGGAGTAATTATTAAGAATAATGAAGATAAGTAAAACTAAGATCATCCATTCTATTTAGGATTTAATCAAAAGATGGACAGCAGCTTGAAGAAATTGAGGAAAGAATTAGAGCAATGAAGTCACAAGACTTAGGCCTAAAATCCTGAGACCAGTGGAAGAAAGGTTCTATCAGGGAGCATAGGAATCCTGAAACCTAAGGATCAAGGAATAGGAGCTGAACGAGAACAACTCTCTCAAGCTAGGTCCAAAGCCTGGAGGATCTATGAATAAGAATAATGGAGAAGATGTTCAGATGGAGAGGGGTTCAGATACTAGTATAGCTTGAAATCACAGGATCTCAGCCCTGAATCATCAGAAAAAAATGGTAGGCAATGGATTCACACTCCACAAACCATTGTGAAAGGATCAATTATATACTTATTAGAGCACTGAGTGGTATAGAAAGAGAGTCAATTTAGAACTGTATCAAGGCCTTTCATCAATCCTATTTCCAATCCAATACCAATCCAACTGGAATTTTTGCATCCTTATCAATTAAGGAATGATTGGACAAATTAAGATTTTTTTAATGAATGAGATTTTTTATAATAAAGGGGAAAAATTAATAAAACATGAAGGGATATAATGAAATGGTATAAAGTGAAATGAGCAGGCAAGGACAACAATGTATGCATAGCTGTTGTAAATAAAAACAACTTTGAAAGATGTAGCGTGAAAGACAATGACTTGAAAATATAAGCAAATTGTGAAAGAAAAATGCAGATTGTACATAAACTAAAAGTGACCCAATTAAAAAAAAAACTCTTCTCAATGCTCCCCTACCAAGTTAGGAGTCTAGGAATGGGGAATACTTAAAAAATGATCAGTTTTTCAATATGTTGATAAGATTTGCTGAAATCTTTTTGTCTCTCTGTCTTTGTTAATTTAAACTCTGTCTGTCTTTATCTCTCTGTCTCTGTGTTTCTCTCTGTGTGTGTTTTTCTGTGTGTCTGTCCCTCTGTCTCTTTCTGTGTCTATCTGTCTCTCTTTGTGTGTCTATCTCTGCCTTTCTGTCTGTCTGTCTCTCTCTTTCTCTCACTCTCACTCTCACTCTCTTGCTCTTGCTCTCTTTCTCTGTCTCCCTTATTCTCTGGCAGGAGATGAGAAAGGAAAAACACAGGGGAAAATTTAGGAAAATGCAAAAATGAAAAAGTTATCAATAAAAATCTATCTTCTAAATGTTGAATTTAATTAGGTAAAAAGACATTGATCATGTCTCTAGTATTTTGATGGTGAATCAATCTGCCTATTTCCTGATAGAGAATCTTTGAGACCAAGAATGAGAAAAACACTTTCAGATATAACCACTGGGTAGATTTGTTTTGTTTAAATATTCTTGAACTTGGGCCTTTTTTAAATTCTGTAGAGATTAGGGCATAAGAAGGATCAATTGATATCCATGTTTGTCTAGTACAGAATAAAAAAAAGTCAAAATACTTTGAAAAATCTTGTTTTTCTTCTCTTGCCTGACTTATGGACCTTGATTTTTCCTTATGTATTCTACAGTTCCTACTAACTGACCTGCTTCAATTATACAGATTTCTATTATCCATCTCTGTCCCTATCCAAGAAGTGTTTTCAAGATATGATGACATACCAAAGGGATGGGAAAGGGATGAAATTGAGAGAATTGCCCCTTTTTTCTATTATAAATAATATGGGAAGTATAATGGTAAATTTTTGAAAATTGTTGATGACCCATAA
Source organism: Sarcophilus harrisii (assembly GCF_902635505.1). Lineage (NCBI taxonomy): Eukaryota > Metazoa > Chordata > Mammalia > Dasyuromorphia > Dasyuridae > Sarcophilus > Sarcophilus harrisii. The sequence continues at coordinate 79,936,411 of NC_045430.1, read as the reverse complement.
AATTGAATTCTTAGGAGTGTCACAATGAGGTTCTCAATGGAATGATTAATCTCTTAGTAGTGAGAAAGGTATCATAGTATGGTGACTAGAGAATCAGAGGCAGAAAGACCTGGTTTCATGTCTCACCTATGACAAATACTGGATGTGTTAGCTTGGGGAAATGACAATTCTCCATGCTCTGGGCATATTTCTTCAATACTTAATTTGAAAAGAAAGTGCAGATAAAAGCTGGAGAATGAAATTCTTTTACTCAGAAATCACAGGTACAGCTCCTTTACTTATTTGTAATGAATCTCTGTTTTGGCATTTAAGCTTGGTTGTCACAGAAGGAGACCAAATACAATGATTCACAAGTACATTATTTCCTAATGAATGGCATGCTAAACTAGAATCACAATGGTCATACATCAGCATGTATTAGAGTTCAAATACAATTAAATCAACTGAAAAATTTTCATATTTGTCATCTCTAATGATCCAAATTGAGAAGATATTGCAAACTATTATAGGCAGATAAATAACTTATCATTGAGGTTCTGCTACAATTAAATATACACTAAATATCCATGGAAAGTTGATAATATAGCAACATAAGTCCTTGCAGTCCTATAATAGTCATCTTGCATGTGGGAGTCATATAACACAATTTAAAAAAAACATTTTATTTTTTTTTTATTAAAGCTTTTCAGTTTTCAAAACATATGCATGGACAATTCTTTAACATTAGCCATTGCAAAACCCTGTTCTTATTTTCCTCCCTTACTCCATAACAAGTAGTCCAATATATGTTAAATATGGTAAAAAAAAATGTTAAATCCATGCATATAGAATAAGAAATGGCTTCTTATTAGTAAGTTCATTTCAAATCATTTCAAGAACGTGACTCTCCATGGGAACTTAGCCTTTCTTTAACCCTATGAGACTGGGAATATGCCACCTGTGTTTAGCTTCACCTCTACAATCCCAGGAACTAGCCACTCCCTGGGACACAATAGGTGTCCGGGAGGGTTGGCCCCCTCCCTGACATCTACATTTATCAAGTTATATCTTGGAAGCCCATCTGGCATTTCCTTCTCCTATACTTGCATTTCTATCGATAAGCAGGTTAGCTCTTTTTCCTATAAAATCAGTCCGGGTTTATTCCTCATTTGGGCTTCACCCACGGGGAGATTATTCCGCCAGGGACTAACACTTTCCTGATTGAGCTGCAACGGGGCCCCCAGCTGTGCTCCTAGATCGGTGATGTATACTACCTCTTTCTCTCCTATCTTAATCATAGTTTTCCTTATTCTTTGTCTTTTATGTATTATTTGCTGTATTGGTTGTTATTGTAGGCAATCTATTCTGTGTATTGTGTAATTAAACTTTATGTCCACTTTAATTGAATTATAATTTTATTTTCATTTTGATTTAAAAAAGGCTATTCAAAGGAGCGTTCTGAACCTATTCTTAAATTAACAGAACATATATTTATACAATTATTGTTCTGCACAAGAAAAATCAAGTCAAACCAGTTTTTAAAAAAAGAAGCAGCAGAATAAAATGCAAGCTAGTAATAACAAAAAGAGTGAAAATGCTATGTTGTGAACCATATTCAGTTCCCATGGTCCTCTTTCTGGGCATAGATGACTCTCTTCATCACTGAACAATCATAATTGGTTTGAATCAACTCAGTGTGAAGAGCCACATCCATCAGTATTGATGATCATATAATCTTGTTGTTGCCATGTATAATGAACTCCTGGTTCTGCTCATTTCACTTAGCATCACTTCATGTAAGTCTCTCCAGGCCTCTCTGAAACCATCCTGCTGGTTGTTTCTTTCAGAACAATTAATATTCCATAACATTTATATACCATAATTTATTCAGCCATTCTTCAACTGATGGGCATTCACTCAGTTTCCACTTTCTTGCAACTACAAAAAGGACTGCCAAAAACATTTTTGCACATGTGGGTCCCTTTCCCTTCTTTAAGATCTCTTTGGGGCCAAGATGGCAGAGAGGAGGCACACAGCTGTGTAAGCTCCACGTTTTCTCTCAGAATTCATTTCATGACAAGCCTCTGAATTAATGCTTGACTGAAAAAAAAAACCCCACAAACAGTTACCAAGAGAAAACATCCTTGAGATTTGCCAGGAAAGGTCTGTTTTTGCTCGAGGGTGGGGATGGTTTTAGATCAGGCACAGACTGAGGGCAGGCAGTGGCAGCAAGAGCACGGGAGGCAGCTCACAGCCGAGCAGGCTGGAGGGGGGTGGGGTGTGATCTCAGCCGTCTGAGAAAACATTTTTACAGTTAAAGGTTCTGATAAAGGCCTCATTTCCAAAATATATGGAGAATTGACTCTCATTCATAAGAAATCAAGCCATTCTCCAATTGATAAATGGTCAAAGGATATGAACAAACAATTTTCAGATGATGAAATTGAAATTATTACCACTCATAGGAAAGAGTGTTCCAAATCACTATTAATCAGAGAAATGCAAATTAAGACAACTCTGAGATACCACTACACACCTGTCAGATTGGCTAAGATGACAGGAAAAAATAATGATGGATGTTGAGGGGATACGGGAAAACTGGGACACTGATGCATTGTTGGTGGAGTTATGAACAAATCCAACCATTTTGGAGAGCAATCTGGAATTATGCCCAAAAAGTTATCAAACTGTGTATATACCCTTTGACCCAGCAGTGCTACTACTGGGCTCATACCCCAAGGAGATACTAAAGAAGGGAAAGGGACCTGTATGTGTCAAAATGTTTGTGGCAGCCCTGTTTGTAGTGGCTAGAAACTGGAAAATGAATGGATGCCCATCAATTGGAGAATGGTTGGGTAAATTGTGGTATATGAATGTTATGGAATATTGTTGTTCTGTAAGAAATGACCAGCAGGATGAATGCAGAGAGGCTTGGAGAGACTTACATGAACTGATGCTAAGTGAAATGAGCAGAACCAGGAGATTATTATGTACTTCAACAACGATACTGTATGAGGATATATTCTGAAGGAAGTGGATTTCTTTGACGAAGAGACCTAACTCAGTTTCAATTGATCAATGATGGAAAGAAGCAGTTAAAGAAAAATTAACTCCAATGCTGTATAAACTATTTGAAAAAATAGGGATTGAAGGACTCCTACCAAACTCCTTTTAACACAGACATGGTACTGATACCTAAACCTAGTAGGCTGAAAACAGAGAAAGAAAATTATAGACCAATCTCCCTAATGAATATTGATGCTAAAATCTTAAATAAAATATTAGCAAAAAGATTACAGAAAATCATTCCCAGGATAATACACTATGATCAAGTAGAATTTATACCAGGAATGCAAGGCTGGTTCAATATTAGGAAAACTATTAGCATAATCGACTATATCAATAACCAAACTAACAAAAACCATATGATCATTTCAATAGATGCAGAAAAAGCATTTGATAAAATTTGATAATTTGATAAAATCAAACATATATTCCTAATAAAACCACTTGAGAGTATAGGAATAAATGGACTTTATCTTAAAATAGTCAGGAGGATCTATTTAAAACCTCCAGTAAGCATCATATTCAATGGAGAAAACTGGAACCTTTCCCAGTAAGAACTAGAGTGAAGCAAGATTGCCCACTATCACCATTATTATTTAATATTGTATTAGAAACGCTAGCCTCCGCAATAACAGTTGAGAAAGAGATTAAAGGAATTAAGGTAGGCAATGAGGAAACCAAACTATCACTCTTTGCAGATGATATGATGGCATATTTAGAGAACCCCAGAAATTCTATTAAAAAGCTATTAGAAACAATTCACAACTTTAGCAAAGTTGCAGGATACAAAATAAATTTCCATAAATCCTCAGCATTTTTATACATCACCAACAAAATCCAACAGCAAAAGATACAAAGAGAAATTCCTTTCAAAATAACTCGCCAGCATAAAATATTTGGGAATTTATCTATCAAAGGAAAGTCAGGCATTATATGAGCAAAATTACAAAAAACTTTCCATAAAAATAGTTAGACTTAAATAATTGGAAAAATATTAAATGCTCTTGGATAGGCTGAGCAAATATAATAAAGATGACAATACTCCCTAAACTAATCTATTTATTTAGTGCTATACCACTCAGACTTCCAAGAAAATATTTTAATGATCTAGAAAAAATACCAACAAAATTCATATGGAAGAACAAAAGATCAAGAATTTCAAGGGAATTAATGAAAAACAAAATCAAATGAAGGTGGCCTAGCTGTACCTTGTCTAAAATTATATTATAAAGTAGAAGTCACCAAAACCATTTGGTATTGGCTAAGAAATAGATTAGTTGATCAGTGGAATAGGTTAGGTTCACAAGACAAAATAGTCAACTATAGCAATCTAGTGTTTGACAAACCCAAAGATCCTAACTTTTGGGATAAGAATTCATTATTTGACAAAAACTGCTGGGATAACTGGAAATTAGTATGGCAGAAATTAGGCATGGACCCACACTTAACACTGTATACCAAGATAAGATCAAAATGGGTCCATGATTTAGGCATAAAGAATGAGATTATAAATGAATTCGAGGAACATAGGATAGTTTATCTCTCAGACTTGTGGAGGAGGAAGAAATTTGTGACCAAAGATGAACTAGAGACCTTTATTGATCACAAAATAGAAAATTTTGATTACATCAAATTAAAAAGCCTTTGTACAAACAAAATTAATGCAAACAAGATTAGAAGGGAAGCAACAAACTGGGAAAACATCTTCATAGTTAAAGGTTCTCATAAAGGCCTCATTTCCAAAATATATAGAGAATTCACTCTAATTTATAAGAAATCAAGCCATTCTCCAATTGATAAATGGTCAAGGGATATGAACAAACAATTTTCAAATCATGAAATTGAAACTTTTACCACTCATAGGAAAGAGTGTTCCAAATCACTATTAATCAGAGGAATGCAAATTAAGACAACTCTGAGATACCACTACACACCTGTCACATTGGCTAAGATGACAGGAAAAAATAATGATAAATGTTGGAGGGTGTTGGAATCTTTACAAAGTGTTAAGCCATTAGAGTTGATAGAGACAATAATTATCTAATTTAGCATGGTTCAATATGATTGATTTGATCTTAGAAGGAGATATTTTGGGCCAGAACTTGAAACAAGGTACTAAGTACAACTGATAGAAACTGTTCACACCTTTAGAGAGCTCATAAGTATCTAAGTACTCAATGGAGTTTGGGAGATTTCAGGGCTTAGTATGGCTTAGTATGAGATATCTGAATTCACACCTCCCTTAGGGCCAGAGAGCACTCCGGGAGATAACTCAGAATCCCTCTCTCTCCAGAAGGAGGAGTTAACCTTTGGGAGATCATATATATATACAGGAAGCTCTTAGAGCTTGAGAGAGTTTTCTTGGGAACATTGACTAGGTTCGGAGAGGAGCACTCTGGGAGGAAGCCCACAAGCCCTATCTTTGAGGCAAGAGATTCATTGCATCTTCCAACTTGGTGCTGGCTGGAGGCTGAAGAAAGCAGAGGCAGAAGCCAAGGACAAAGCTGCAAGATCTCTTGGAACCAAGTAGAGAGATAGGCCTCTGAGATAACTGGGCTATATTGAAGGACACAATAAAAGATCTGAACTTTTATCATCTGGCCGTGTTTTGGAAAATGAACACCAACAGGAGGGGATGCAGGAAAACTGGGACACTGATGCATTGTTGGTAGAGTTGTGAATGAATCCAGCCATTCTGGAGAGCAATCTGGAATTTTCCCCCAAAAGTTATCAAGCTGCATATCCTTTGATCCAGCAGTGCTACTACTGGGCTCATACCCCAAGGAGATACTAAAGAAGGGAAAGGGACCTGTATATGCTAAAATGTTTGTGGCAGCCCTGTTTGTAGTGGCTAGAAACTGGAAAATGAATGGATGCCCATCAATTGGAGAATGGTTGGGTAAATTTTGGTATATGAATGTTATGGAATATTATTGTTCTGTAAGAAATGACCAGCAGGATGAATACAGAGAAGCTTGGAGAAACTTACATGAACTGATGCTAAGTGAAATGAGCAGAACCAGGAGATCATTATATACTTTAACAATGATACTGTATGAGTATGTATTCTTATGGAAATTGACCTCTTAGACAAAGAGAAGATCTAACTCAGTTTCAATTGATCAATGATGGACAGAAGCAGCTACACCCAAAGAAAGAACACTAGGAAATGCATATAAACTGCTTACATTTTTGTTTTTCTTCCCGGGTTATTTATACCTTCTAAATCAAATTCTCCCTGAGCAACAAGAGAACTGTTTGGTTCTGCACACATATATTGTATCTAAGAGCTACTGTAACCTGTTTGCCATCTAGGGGAGGGGGTAGAGGGAGAGAGGGGAAAATTGGAACAGAAGTGAGTGCAAGGGATAATGTAAAAAATTACCCTGGCATGGGTTCTGTCGATAAAAAGTTATTAAAACAATTAAATATATATTCTCCTCTGTGAAGACCACATTAGCACCCTGGGTACCTTAGAATCAGCTGGAGTCAGGATAAGCAAAGACCTTGGTCTTTATTCTTGGTCTTTAGAAGTAGGAGTGAATTGGACAGACACAGAATCTCCACAATCTCTCTTCTTTGTCTCCCTCCAGAAATGACCCTGGCTAGTCTTACTCCACCCCCTAGTCTGTCCTACAATTCTCTGCATACACTAATTATCGAGCCAACACAGGATAGTGGGAAGGGCCATTTTCCAAGCATATGCTTATAAAGTATTGTTCAATCGGTAGTTAGCCTTAAGTGCTAGGTTGTCTAATATTAGTGCATTAACTCAAGAGTTTCAGCCCTTTGCACTCCCCCCATTTACCTTTCTATAGTTATCAAGTCCTGTGTTTGTAAATTAAATAACCTGTTTATTTTTGGTTTTCTCAAAAGAAATGATTGAAAGTCTCTTACTTCTTATAAGATCCTTCTCTTCTGAAAGACAATGTTGAATTTCATATGGTGGTTATGTTTTGGTTGTAACCTCGGGTCCTTTGCCTTACAGAAGAATATGGTATTCCAGGCCTTCCAATCCTTTATTGTAGAAACTTCCAGATCCTGATCCTTACTGTTTCTTCCTGATATTTGAATTGTTTTTGTCTGGCAGCTTGCAGTATATTTTCTTTGACATTATGGTTTTGATGTTTTGCAACAATATTCCTTAGAGTTTTCCTTTGGAGAAGCTCTTTTCAGAGATGATCAATGGATTCTTTCAATGAGTATTTCCCTCTCTGTTTCTAGAATATGGGATTAGTTTTCCTTAGGGTACTCTTATAGAATGTTGGCCAGGCTCTTTTTGGGTCATGGTCTTTAAATAGGTCAATACTTTTAAACTTGTCTGTTCTGGGGGGCGGAGCTAAGATGGCAGAGAGGACACATGCATCATTCTAAGCTCCCCTTCTACCCTCAATACTAATTAGCAAATTTAACCTTAGAAATAGTGCTTGACTGGTAAAATCCACGAATATTGGTAGCACAACAAATTACAAGCCAAAGATTATGTGGAAGATTACTAGAAAAAGGTATATCCTGATCAGTGGAAGGAGGCCAGTGCAGGCAGGGAAGCAGAACACAGAGGCTAGCACACTGAGTAGACTGGGGGCGAGGAAGGTCTCCTTAGGTGGAGAATTTGCATGGAGGACTCTACTACAGGTTGGCTGCTCTGCTTTGATTGCAAAGCAATAGATCAGCCAAGAAGTTACACAAATGCCAAAAGTAGAGTGTACTCCAAAAAAATGCCAGAATTTGACAGGACCTGGCCACACTCACCCAGAACCGGAAGTGATTGAGCATGGATCACAGCATAGCTGTGCAGCTGTATTCTGCAGCTCAGGGATTTTGCCCAGGGCAGCCACACTTCTGCACTTTGAGCGTGGCGGGGGAATCTGCCCAGGGCAGCCACAATTCTGTACAGTGGGAGGGCTCTGCCTGGGGCAGTGACACTTCCACTCTGGGAATCTTCACAGGGCACTTCCGCAGCTTGGCCTCTCTTTGCAGCCCTGTTTGCAGGACAGCTACTGTCCATCTATCTATCCCTGTTCTATAGAGGAAGCAAGTAATCTCCTTGTCCTGAAGTCAGACCCTAAGGGCTTTTAAAATAATGAGTAAAAAAGCCAAGCAAACTCTAATTATAGATGACTTCTATACAGAAAGAGAGCAGGTGTTCAATCCCAAGGAGATGAATAACAGACAATATCCAGACAAAACCCCAAAGGGGGATGTAACCTGATCCTCATCACACAAGGCTCTCCTAGAAAAAATTATAAAAGATCTTTAAAAAGAGCTAGAAGAAAAATGGGGAAAGGAAAGAGAAGCTCTGCAAGAGAGTGCGGAAAAGGCATATAACACTAAAAGAAAAATTTGCTGAAGTGGAAAAAGAGAACAACTTACTGAAATGTGAATTGGAAAAGGTAAAGAACTCCCAGAAAAGTAGGATTTGTGAATTGGAAAAAGAAAATAACTCAATAAAAAAATAGTGAAATGGAAAAAAATTCCATAGAGCAAAACAACTCATTTAAAAACTCAATTGAACATATACAAAAGAAGTAAATAAAGCTAATGATGAAAATAACTCATTAAAAATCAGAACTGAACAAATAGAAATGAATACTTTGTTGAGACATCAAGAATTAGTCATGCAAAACCAAAAAGAAAAATAAAGAAAAAAGTTAAATATCTACTTGGAAAAACAACAGACCTGAAAAATAGATCTAGGAGAGATAATCAGAGGGTTATTGTACTTTCTGAAAATTATGATGAAAAAAAGAACCTAGACACTATTTTACAGGAAATCATCAAAGAGAACTGCCCAGATGTAATAGAATCAGAAGGTAAATTAGACATTAAAAGAATTCATTGAACACCTTCTGCAAAAGACCCTAAAATAAAAACTTCAAGGAATATTGTGGCTAAATTTCAAAACTATCAGACTAAGGAACAATATTACAAGCAGCCATAAAAAACAATTCAAATTCTGAAGAGCCACAATAAGGATCATTCAGGATCTAGCTGCTTCCACATTAAAAGACTGAAGGGCCTGGAATTTGATATTCCAAAAGGCAAAAGAACTTGGAATACAGTCAAGAATAAATTACCCAGCTAAGCTGAGCATTTTCTCCCAGGGAAGAAGATGGGCATTTAATGAAATAGGTGAATTCCATTTGTTTCCAATGAAAAAACCAGAGCTAAACAAAAAATTTGACCTCCAACTCTAGGACCCAAGAGAAGCAGAAAAAAGATAAAAAGAACTCTTGACAACTGTATTTCTGTTATGGACATACATAAAGAGTGCATGTATAATTTGATTTTACTGATATAATATAAAAAAATAAGTAGAAGTGGAAAGGGGATAGTATTAGAAAAAGGAAAAAGGGGAGATAAAAAGATGGAAATTACATCCCACAAAGAGGCAAAGGAAACCTATCATATCTGAACGAATTTAGGGAGGGGGACAAACATTGTATGAATCTTACTCTAATCAGATTTGGATCAAAGAGAAAATAATAGACAATATTTGGTGTTATATGATTTTAGGGAAAAGTTTGGATTTGCTCCTATAAATGATGCTCTCAGGCTCAATCAAAATGAAAGTAAAATTTAATTACACAATACACATAATAGATTCCTTACAATAACAACCAATACAGTAAATAACACATAAAAGACAAAGAATAATGAAAATTATGATTAAAATAGTAGAAAAAGAGAGAGAGAACATCACCAAATCGAGGGAGCACACATAAAATATACATGTTTATAATTGTATATATATGTATTGTATATATATATATATATATATATATATATATATATATATATATAATGTATATACACATACATACATACATACATTTTTTTGAGTATAATCTCTCTTACCCAGTACAAAAATAAGAGATTAAGAAGATAAAGTTAAAAAAAAGAGGAGGAAATGACAAAAAAGGGGGCCAATTAAGAAAGGCAGTGATTGAAAGCAAAACGGTTGAGAGAGAGAGCAAGAGAGAGAGAGATAAGGTAGAGACTAAGTAATCATAACTGTTAATGTGAAAGAGAAATATTCAACTACAGAAGTAGATATGAGAATGGATTACAAACTAGAATCCAACCATAAGTTATTTATAAGAAATACTCTCTAAGTAGTCACACAAACAGAGTTACAGAGCTGGAGCAGAATCTTTTGTGTTCAAGCTGATGTAAAAAAGATGGGCATAACAATTATGATTTCAGACAAAGCAAAAGCAGACAGATAATCAGGAAAATTACTAAAATAATGCCATAGACTATGAAGCAATATAGAAAAATACATCAAACTTCTTTGATAAAGGCCTCATCCACCAAATATATAGGGAACTGACTCAAATTTATAGTGATATGATCCATACAATTATAGAATGACATCTCTTATACATGTTCTCCAAAGTTTCTCCTTATATTTGTCAACTGACTCTCATATACCATGTGGCTTTCCATTGCCATCTATATAATATTCATTTTTCATTCTTCAGAGATTGTTGTAATCCATATTTTCCATATAGCAACACTGATGAAATGTTGGTGTTAAAAACACAGTCCTTTGTTTTTGCAGAAATCTTAGAGTAATTAAAGGAGCTTTACAATTCCCAACTACAAAACAGACCACTATAACAAGAATGATTAGTTAAAATTTAAAAGTAGCAGATGTCTTCCTCTTCCCTCAGGTGGACTTGGACTGTTCTTCTTTTCCTATTGAGGTAGTTTGCAAAAGTCACTGCCTATGAAGACCAATGTTTTGAAGTCTCTCAGCAATCTCAAAATAAGTTGACTTTTAAAAGTTAACTTGAAGTCTGTTTCATGATGCTATCCTTAGATGCCTTTTCTGAAACTTGCCTGGGCACTAAAATTTCTAGCTATTACTGTCTCTTAGGTATTTGGGGACATTGATATTCTGTGTTTTTGTGATGTTCTTGAAGGTTATAGTTCTGCATTAAATCTCATTCTTTATTTTTCTCCCTCCTTCTCTCTCTCTCTCTCTCTCTCTCTCTCTCTCTCTCTCTCTCTGCTCTTGATATTCTGTGTTTTTGTGAATAGATATATATAGATATATTCCTAACCATGACTTTGAAGAACCGAAATCAGAGTCCTAGAGAATCCTGTTGGATATGTTCTCTCTTTGACCTCAGTTTTTCCCCTAATCCAGGGTCTTTGCAGAGATTGCCTATAGATAGCTATTGCATTTATCAGAGTGTCAAAGAGCTTTTGAATGCTTCCTAATGACTTCTTTTTCTAACATATAAAAATTGCACTCATCATGACATCAATTTTGTGTGCCTGCTTCCTGCCCCTCTTCTGTCCTTATCATTTGAAATATGTTACATGCCAATAATGAACTAGATACTATTTAGGATTCATGATTTATCCATTTATTATAAACTTGAAAGGTAGATTAGATTTACTGGGAGTTGTGAAGGTCAGCTGAGAGTTGGGAGAAACTTATGTGAATTTTTGTGTCTAGGTAAAACCTCCAAACACATTGTTGGACTTCAATGTTTTTTTTAAACCTATATTACCCACAGCATTCAAATTGACATTCAAAAGATTTTTTTTTCGTGGCCCACAAACCAAATCTGTGGAGATTTCTATAGACCTAGCTAGCTGCTATTTAATTAACCAGAATACAAATAAAATGTCCTCCTTTTAATTTCCATTCTAGAGCTCAATATGGTAAACTATTCACAACATAATTAAGAGTCCTGAATCCTCCTAGGAACGGTATTACCAGTAAGCAACCACCCCATGAAATAGGGATGCTGACTCTGGCTCCACTAAACATGTGTATGTTAATGAAGCTGCATGAATCTCTCTGCTCAGACTGAGTGAGCTTGGAAAACCCAGCTGGCATCCTGGCTATCTGCTTTTCAAATCTCTCCAAGCATCTGAGCTCAGGGAGAAAGCTTCATTAAAGTTAATATAGGAATGGTGTTGTATTTTATTGAATTCCACAGCATTTTATCCCTCAAAGAGCCTCTGTCAGGCAATACAAATACAAATACATACCAATGTCACTGAGTATAATTATTGGCAGGTTTCAATCTTATGGTTCATCTGAAGCATCCAGGGCAGGAAGAACTAAATTGCAAACTTTCAGAAGGAAAAACAAATATGCTTTCTATTCATTGAAATAAAGAAATTTGAAAAATTGCTCACTTAAATTATCTTTGCCCATATTCCTTTGGAGGAATTAGAGTGATAACTTTTCCTAAAGAAAATGCATTCGAACATAGTTAATTTGACTACTTTAAATCTATTTTGTTTGAATTTTGTTGAACAGAAACAGAATATCATCTTCTTGTTGCATGGCCATTTTCCTTCAGAGTTTAAAAGGGACCCAAAACATAAAATTCTCTGTATTCTGACAGATTGTGTGATTGTGGAGTATTTTTATGATCTTAGACTAAAACTTCCATTCAGTACTATTCATAGGAGTATATAGTATTTTTAAGGAAAGCTTTTAAATCCTAGACTGTCATCTTTTTTGAACTTTCATTTTTAACATTGAATTTTATTATTGTTGTTGTTGTTTTTATGCTATCATTAAGTATGAATTTATCCCTCTATCATCTCCCAGCCATAGAATCATACCTATAACAAAAAAAGAAGGAAGAAAATAGGGAGGGAGGGAGAGAGAAATGGGGGGTGTCAGAGAGAGAGAGAGAGAGAGAGAGAGGGGAAGAGTGAAAAGAAGAGGTAGAGGGAAGGAGAGGGAGGGAGAGAGAAAAGGGAAGGAAAAAAGAAAGAAACAAAGAAAAAACCAAGAAAGAAGGCAAAAATGAAAGAAAGAAAGAAAAAAGGAAGTAAGAAAGGGAGGGAGGGAGGAAAGGAGAAAGGGAGGGAGGGGGAAAAAGGAGGGAGGGAAGAAAGAAGGGAGGGAGACAGGAAGTTAGCTAAGCAAAATTAATGAATTGATCAACTATGTCTGGTAATACATGCTAAAGTCATATTCATAGCCAACCATCTCTTCAAAGAAAGGAAGGATTTACCTGAAATGAAAATAAATATGCTTGAATTTATTTTAATTATTTTCTGTTTTGAAGCATAATAATTGACATTTGTGTAGCTCCTTTAAAGTCTGAAAATTCTTTAAATACATAATGTCTTAAATGTCTTGATATAGTTTTAAACTTGAATTGCTAATTATTAAGAATTGGGTATTATAGAATTATTATAGAATCGTAAAATTTTAAAATGGGAAGGATCTATAAGGCCCATCTGACACAATGTATACCCATAAAAAGATAGGCACTATGTTGTTATCCTCATTCTCTAGTTGATAAAAATGAGACTTAGAGATATTAAGTGATTTACTCATGGTCATAAAAATTAGATGTGACATCAAATATGAACACAAGACTTCCTGATTCCACTGTGTCATAGTCAACTAAATATGCTCCAAAATCCCATGGTCTTCCTTCACTTGAAGTAGATGCTTCTTTTTTTCTTATCTGGCCAATCAGGTTGTAAAGGAGGAAGGAAAGGGAAAACTTGACTCTTGTTTTTTCTCTCTTAAAAAAAGTCAACAGAGCTCTTAATGACTCTCATACTTGGAGCAATTAGCATTAGAAGAGAATATTTAGGCTCATTATGAAAATGATTTAAAATAGTTGATAATATAGTTAAAATAAACTATTTTTAAATGATAACTATTTTTTAAATGATAACTAAAATAATAAAATAGTTAAAATGAGACCTTTATCAGAAATGCTGGCTGTAAAGATTTTTTTCCAAGCTTTGTAATTCCATTTTAATCTTACTCCTATTGGTTTTATTTGTGCAAAAACTTTTAAAATATAATATTATCAAAGTTTTCTATTTTGACTTTCATAATGTTCTCTAGTTCTGCTTTGGTCATACATCCCCCCCACTCTTCTCCAAAGATCTTATAGATAAATTATCCCTTGATCTCCTCCTTTGTTTATGGTATCATTCTTTATGGCCAAATCATTTACCCATTTTGACCTAATTTTGGTCAGGGGTGTGAGATGTACGTCGATGCTGAGTTTCTGACATATTATTTTCCATGTTTTTCCAGAAATTTTGGTTAAATAGTAATTAATTATTCTAGGAGTGGGAGTTTGGGGATTTATCAAATACTTAATTATTGTGTCATGTGTATTTCTATTTTGCTGATGTATTCCACTAATCTACCAACTCTATTTCTTAGCCAATACCAAATGGTTTTGATGTGTCCTGTTTTATAATATTGTTTTAGGTTTGGTACTGTTAAGCCACCCAATCTTCTTTTTTGGTTAATTCCCTTGACGTTCTTCACTTTTTCTTCTTCCAGAAGAATTTTGTTATTATTATTTTTTCTAATTCTATAAAATAATTTTTTGGTAATTTGATTAGTATGACATTGAACAAGTAGCACGATCTAGGCAGAATTGTCATTTTTATCATCTTAGTTAGAGCTACCCATGAACAATTCGTATTTTTCCAATTGTTTAAATCTGATTTTATTTGTGTGTGAAGTGATTTGTTCATATAGTTCCTGGGTTTGTCTGGGAAGGCAAACACCCAAGTATTTTATTTTGTCTACAGTTATTTTAAGTGGAATTTCTCTTCATATCTCTTATGATGGGCTTTGTCAGAAATATATGTATGTATGTATATGGGTGTATATATATATATATATATATATATATATATATATATATATATATATAGGCTTTTCCTAGTTTAGGTATCAGTACCACATTTGTGTCATAGAAGGAATTTAGCAGGACTCCCTCTTCACATATTTTTCCAAATGATTTACATAGTAGGGAAATTAATTGTTCTTTACATGTTTGGTAGAATTCACTTGTGAATCCATCTGGCCCTGGAGATTTTTCCTTAGGGAGTTCATAAATGGCTTGTTCAATTTCCTTTTCTAAAATGACTCTATTTAAATAATTTATTTCCTTTTCTGTTAATCTGGGCAATTTATATTTTTGTAAATATTCATCTATTTCAGTTAGATTGTCAGACTTTCTGCCATACAGTTGGGCAAAGTAATGACTAATTATTGCTTTAAATTCTTTTTCATTATTGGTAAATTCACCTTTTCATATTTTGTTGTGGCTGTCTTATAAGAGCTCAAAGAATATGAACCCTTTCATCTCAGAAGAGAGATGAATGAGGCAGGAGACTCATAGAAAAGAGCTCCAGTTCATTATGCCATGCAACCTTGTTGATATACATTTCTGCAAGCATGATCAGTGCAAGAACAGTAGACAATCCCCAATCACCATTCAGAAAAGCAGCTCATGGGCTTTGCGTATGCATAGTACCTGCCAATGGGAGGAGAGCTGATCCAGCAATTCAGCAACTCACTCACAGGAGAGAGACCCTATCAAGGGCATCCCTGCTCATGAGCAACTAGCTGTGACCCTCTGGCTCAACACTTGTACCCATGATCACAAATCATTGCTCCTTACTTAACAAGGCTATTTCTGCAATATGGCAGAAAATTTATTGTGCACCAAAGGTCAAGGAGGTCTCGGTTCTCCTTCTTGGTAAAATCCCATTACCTTGCACTATTTGATACTGGTATTTTTTCTTTCTTTCTTTCTTTCTTTCTTTCTTTCTTTCTTTCTTATCAAATTAACCAAAGTTTTTATTTTGTTTTTTTTCATAAAACTAACTCTTCATTTTATATATTAGTTTAATAGTTTTCTCAGTTTCTATTTTACTAATCTCTCCATTGAGTTTCAGAATTTCTAATTTGATATTTAATTGCAGATTTTTAATTATTTTTTAGATTTTTAAATTGCATGCTCAATTCATTGGTCTCTTTCTCTATTTTATCCATATAACTTTTTAGAAGTATAAAATTTCCCCTAAGAACTTCTTTGACTGCATCCCATAGGTTTTGGCAAGTGTCTAAGATGAAATTATTGATTGTTTTTTTGATTTGTTGTTTGATACACTCATTTTTCAGAATTAGATTATTTCATTTCCAATTGGTTTTTAGTCTATCTTTTCCTGTCTTTTTATTGGATTTAATTTTTATTGTATTATGGTCTAAAAAGGAAGGTAATTTTTGTGTAGGTGCAATGTGCCGGCAATAAAAAGGTATATTCTTTTCTTCTCCCTATTCATTTGTTTCTGGAAGTCTATAATATGTAGGTTTTTGAGGATTCTATTAACTCCCTAATATCATTCTCATTTATTTTGTGGTTAGGTTTGTCTGATGGTGAAAGAGGAAGATTGAGGTCCCCCATTAATGTAGTTTTCCTGTCTATTTCTTTCTGGCTTAAAATTTTTAGGAATTTCTCTGCTCTACCACTTGGTAGGTAAGGAAGTAGAATCCTTACTACTTCACTGTTTACAATACTCTTTATTAAGTCATATTTTCCTTCCTTATCTCTTAATAAAATCTAATTTTACTTTTGCTTAATCTGAGATCAATATTGCTACCCCTTTTTTTAAAAACTTCAACTGAATTATATTAAATTCTGTTACAACCTTTACCTTTACCATGTATATCTCTCAGTATTAAATGTGTTTCTTGTAAACAACATATTGTAAGATTATGTTTTTTAATCCAATCCAAACTTCTGTTTTATGGAAGAGTTCATCCCATTCACATTTACAATTATGATTACCAGCTCTGTATTTCCATTCATCCTGTTTTCTCCCCTATAGATGCCTTTGTCCTCTCTTTCCACTCTATCCTTAGTAGTGATTTTTTTAACTCACCCATCCAGTACTTTATCTTCTATCACTCCTTCCCATCTTCCCTTACCTCTTTCCCTAGTTTTTCTGCCTTCCCTTTTATCTTGCCCTTCCATTTTCTTTCTTCTTTCTCCTCCTACTTATTTTTAGGATTAACTAAATATCTCTACCTATTTCAATGATTAAATTATTCACTTTTTGAGCCAAAACTGATGAATCAAGCTTCATTCAATGGTCATCCTCTTCCTTTCTTTTCCTCCATTGAAGGCCTTTTGACATCTTTCTGTAACCTAATTGAACCATTATACATCCCATTTTCTTTTTTTCCAGTAGAGTTTTTTCTAACTCCTCAAATGTCTTTCTTGGTTATCATATCAGAGTCCATTCACCATCACACCCTCACTCCATTTGTTGCCCCTCTCTGTCTGTCCCAGTGACAGATACATGTAATGGGCTGAACTCGTGTTGATGCACTGAGGTCCCAAGCACGTGAGGCTAAATAGTAATTGGACCATACTCTATTAATATATAGCTTGGAGAAAGAATGGCCCCCGCCCACTCTTTGTGCAAATCCTGATGTGTTGTATAGGAAATGATGATTTTGGTGGGTAGAGGCCTACGGGTGGAGAAAGGAGTGAAAAGAGAAGGCTGGCTGGCTTCTGGTCTGGCTGGCTTCTTGACTCAGCTGCACACATTGCTATCACGATCCCCCTTTCACCTCCGATCCTTCTTCACCTCTACTGAGAATAAAGATTGAAGATTTTCCCTTAACTTGAATTCCTGACTCCGGCTGATTTTAAAATACGCACACTATACAGTTCTCAAAAGCTGCAGATATTTTTTTCCAACTAGATATGGAAATTGGAAAAAAACTTTTAAATAATTTACTTTTTAATAATATACACATTCAACTTTTAAATAATATACACATTTTCCCATGTTTACCTTTTGTTACACTTCTCTTGATTCCGTATTTGTAGAATAAAATTTCAGTTGAATTCTGGGTATTTTTGCAATAGAAATGTTTGAAAATTTCTTACTTCATTGAAGATTCATAACCTTCCCTGAAAGATGATGCTGAGTCTCACTGGGTAGTTAATTCTTGGTTATAACCCAAGGGTTTTTGACTTCAGAAATATTTCAGGCCCTCCTATCCTTTATTGTAAATGCTGCCAGATCCTGAGTAATGCTGACTGTTGCTTCTAAATATTTGAATTTTATTTTTATCTGGCAGCTTGCGGTAGTATTTCCTTGAGATAGTGGTTCTGGAGTTTCATAGCAATGTTCTTTGGGGTTTTCCTTGTTGGATCTCTTTCCCAAAGGTGAATGATGGATTCTTTCAATGAATGTTTCCCCTCTCTGTTTTTAGAACATTCAGGCAGTTTTCCTTAATTATTTCTTTTTTTTAATTTTTGAAGCTTTTTATTTTCAAAACATAGGCATGGATAATTTTTCAATAATGATCCTTGCATATCCTTGTTTTCAGAATTTCCTCTCCTTCCCTCCACTTCATCCCCTAGAGGGCAAGAAATCCAATAAACGTTATACAAGTTAAAATATATGTTAAATCCAATATGTGTAAACATATTTATATAATTCTCTTGCTGCACATGAAAAATCAGATCAAAAAGGAAAGAAAATAAGTAAGAAAACCAAATACAAGCAAAAAACAACAAAAAGAAATATAATGTTGTGTTGTGATCCACATTCAGGTCCCACAGTCCTCTCTCTGGATGTAGATGGCTCTCTTCATCACAAGATCACTGAACCTGGCATCAATCATCTCATTGATGAAAAGAATCACATTCATAAGAATTGATTGTCCCATAATACTGATGTTGCCATGTACAATAATCTCCTAGTTCTGATCATTTCATTTAACATCAGTTCATATAAGTCTCTCCAGAATTCTCTAAAATCATCCTCCTGATCATTGCTTATAGAACAATAATATTCCATAACATTCATATACCATAACTTATTCAATCATTCTCCAACTGATGGGCATCCACTCAGTTTCCAGTTTTTTGACACTATGAAAAGGGCTGTCACAAACATTTTTGCACATGTGGGTCCCTTTCCTTCCTTTAAGATCTCTTTGAGATATAAGCGCAATAGAAACACTGCCAGATCAAAAGGTATGCACAGTTAGATAACTTTTTGAGCATAGTTCCAAATCTCTCTTCAGAATGGCTGGATTAATTCCACCAACAATGTATTAGTGTCCCAGTCTTCCCACATCCCCTCCAACATTTATCATTATCTTTTCCTGTTATCTCACCCAATCTGACAAGTGTGCAGTGGTATCTTGGAGTTGTCTTAATTTGCATTTCTCTGATCAATAGTGATTTAGAGAATCTTTTCATATAACTAAAAATGGTTTTAATTTCTTCCTCTGAAAATTGTATGTTCATATCCTTTGCCCATTTATCAACTTGAGAATGGCTTGAATTCTTATAAATTTGAATCAATTCTCTATATTTTTTGGAATTAAGGCCTTTCTCAGAATCCTTAAATACAAAAATGTTTTGCAAATTTATTGCTTCCCTTCTAATTTTGTCTGCAATAGTTTTGTTTGTACAAAAACTTTTTTTTAACGAAATATAATCAAAATTATCTATTTGGTATTCAGTTATGAGTTCTAGTTCTTCTTTGGATTCAACTTCCTTCTCCACCGATCTGGGAGATAAACTACCCTACGTTCTTCTAATTTGCTTATAATATCACTTTTTATGTCTAAATCATGAACCCATTTGACCTCTATTTTTGTCTGCCTGCATTTTTGATTTCCTTCACAGGCTAATTGTACACGAATTCAAAGTCCGATTCTTTTTGCATAGCAAAATAACTGTATGGACCTGTATACATATATTGTACTTAACTTATACTTCAACCTATATGATGTTAGGTGTGAGTCAATGCCTAGTTTCTTCCATACTAGTTTCCAATTTTCATAGCAGTTTTTTTTTTTTTGCCAAAGAGTGAGTTCTTATCCCAAAATCTGGGATCTTTGCATTTGTCAAACACCAGATTGCTATAGTTATTGACTATTTTGTCCTGTGATCCTAACCTATTCCACTGATTGATTACTCTATTTCTTAGCCATTACCAAATGGTTTTGATCACTGCTGCTTTATAATATAGTTTTAGGACTGGCAACTCATCTTTTCCTGCTATAGAATATTAAGGCAAAAATTAATTATAGTTTCCTTTTGCAAAAAATGCCAAGTTTGAAATCTAACAGTACACTTGTTTTCCCTTTGAGAATTTTGGGGGCACTCAGGAATTTTCCTAAAATCTTACTCCTTAATAACACATGGAGGGGTTACTTGGATTTTCAAGAATCATGCAAAGAGACAGGTAGGTGATGCAGTGGGTAGAGCACCAGCCCTGAAGCCAGGAAGACTTGAGTTCAAATCTGGTCTCAAACACTTAACACTTCCTAGCTGTGTGACCCTGGGCAAGTCACTTAACCCCAATTGCTTCAACCCAAAAAAAAAAAAGAACTATGCAAGCTCTACTGAATTCTACTAAGTTTGGCAAACTCAAGAGAACTGGCATGGGCTCTTAATTAGATAACCAGTCTACAAAACTTTGGATAGATTCATTGGTAGGAGACAGGCAATAATAGATTTTTAAGTCAAAGCAACTCATGGAACGCATCAAGTCATGAAGGAGTTATTAATTTATATCTGTAGAGGATTCACAAAGATTCAGTATCTTTAAAAGATATGGGTAGTACACCTGTCTGATTGGCTAGAATGACAGGGAAAGATAATGGGGAATGTTGGAGGGGATGTGGGAAAACTGGAACACTGATACATTGTTGGTGGAATGGTGAATACATCTATCCATTCTGGAGAGCAATTTGAAACTATGCTCAAAAAGTTATCAAACTGTGCATATTCTTTGATGCAACAGTTTTAATACTGAACTTATATCCCAAAGAGATCTTAAAGAAGGGAAAGGGACCTGTATGTGCAAGAATGTTTGTGGCAGCCCTCTTTGTAGTGGCCAGAAACTGGAAACTGAGTGGATGCCTATCAATTGGAGAATGATTGAATAAGTTGTGGTATATGAAAGTTATGGAATATTATTGTTCTGTAAGAAATGACCAGCAGGATGATTTTAGGAAGGCCTGGAGTGACTTACATGAACTAATGCTGAGTGAAATGAGCAGGACCTGGAGATCATTATATACTTCAACAACAATACTGTATGATGATCAATTTTGATGGACATGGCCCTCTTCAAAAATGAGATGAACCAAATCAGTTCCAATAGAGCAGTAATGAATTGAACTAGCTACACCCAGCGAAAGAACTCTGGAAGATGACTATGAACCACCACTACATAGTCCCAATCCCTCTATTTTTGTCCGCCTGCATTTTTGATTTCCTTCACAGGCTAATTGTACACGAATTCAAAGTCCGATTCTTTTTGCATAGCAAAATAACTGTATGGACCTGTATACATATATTTTACTTAACTTATACTTCAACATATTTAACATGTATTGGTCAACCTGCCATCTGGGGTAGGAGGTGGGGAGAAGGAGGCAAAAAGTTGGAACAAAAGGTTTTGCAACTGTCAATGCTGAAAAATTACTTATGCATATATCTTGTAAATAAAAAGCTATTAAAATTACAATAGGCCTTTTTTGCCTCTTTGTGAGATATAATTTCTCTTATTTTACTGCATTTTTCCTCTTTTTCCAGTATGATCCCCCTTACACCTGTAGTTTCTTTTTCATATTATCATAATAAAATCAAATTAAACCTGCACTCTCGAAGTATATCCATAACAGAAATATAGTTCTCACGAGTTCTTTCCTTTATACCTTTTGATGCTTTCTTTTGAGTTTCATGTTTGGAGATCAAATTTTTTGTTCCCTTTCTCTCTCTCTATCTCTCTCTCTCTCTCTCTCTCTCTCATTCTCTCTCTCTCTCTCTTTCTCTCATTGGGCTTAAGTGACTTGTCCAGGGCACACATCCAGGAAGTGTTAAATGTCTAAGGCTAGATTTGAACTCAGGTCCTCCTGACTTCATTACTGGTGCTCTATCCATTACACCAACTAGCTGCCTCCTAATTCTCTTTCAAGATCCTTTATGCAATCTTCCAAGAATGCCTTATGAAATGAGGATTAGATTTTATCTCTTTTGGGGGCTCATCTGAAGTTGATGTACCTTTAGAAACCTCAGGATTTGAACTCTGTTCGTCACTCTCCATAAAAGCTGTCTATGCTAAGAGTTCTTTTTTTGTTGTTGTTCATTTTTAAGTCTCTTAACAAAAAGGAGCAACAGCTGCTTTAGTTTACCCTGGGACAGTATTATTGACTGATTTCTATTGCTGGGTAATCATGGCTGGGTCATGCTTTCTTCTGAGGCTCAATGGTTTACAATTTGCCTTTTGTAGCAAATCTGCCTGTTTGCAACCAGGACAGGTTGCAACCAGGAGCCTAAGAGGCTCACAGAAGATTTCTAGGTGTGTGGAACATGCAACCTTCTGACTCCCCACTCCAGCTCCTTATTCAGGTCTCCCTGTGCTTCAGTCTAAGCTCAACAGACTTTCCCCCTATCTGTTTGAAACAAGTCTATTCTGAAATTCTTCCAAGGTATCATCTTCTGGAAATGTCTTTTACTCCAAATATTTGTGGATTCTTTGATTCCAAAAGCAGTTTAGAGGCTTAATCTATTGTTGGTTTGAGAGAAGGTCAGAGGAGGTCACAGAAAGTTGTGTCTGCTCTCTGCCATCTTGGCTCTACCCCTTCCTTGATGATTTCTTGAAGAATGCTATCCAGGTTCTTATTTTTGGTCATTGTATTTAGGTAAGCCAATAGTTTTAAAAATTATCTCTTCTGCATCTATTATCCCAGGTGGGCTGTTTTTCCAATGAGACATTTCACATTTTCTTCCATCTTTACATTGTTTTTAATTTGATTGGTTCTTGCTGTTTCATATAGTCATTAGCTTCCATTTGTCCTATTACTGTGATTTTCTTTAATTAGTTTTTGTTTCTCTTTTTCCATTTGCTTACTTCTACTCTTAAAAATATTTTCTTCCTATTTCTAGTCATATGAAAAGATGCTCCAAGTCATTATTAATCAGAGAAATGCAAATTAAGAAAACTCTAAGATACCACTACACACCTGTCAGATTGGCTAAGATGACAGGAAAAAATAATGATGATTGTTGGAGGGGATGCGGGAAAACTGGGACATTGATGCATTGTTAGTGGAGTTGTGAACGAATCCAACCATTCTGGAGAGTAGTTTGGAACTATGCTCAAAAAGTTATCAAACTGTGCATACCTTTTGATCCAGCAGTGTTACTACTGGGATTATATCCCAAAGAGATTATAAAGAAGGGAAAGGGACCTGTATGTGCACGAATGTTTGTGGCAGCCCTTTTTGTAGTGGCTAGAAACTGGAAACTGAATGGATGTCCATCAGTTGGAGAATGGCTGAATAAATTGTGGTATATGAATATTATGGAATATTACTGTTCTGTAAGAAATGACCAACAGGATGATTTCAGAAAGGCCTGGAGAGACTTACACGAACTGATGCTGAGTGAAATGAGCAGGACCAGGAGATCATTATATACTTCAACAACAATACTATATGATGACCCGTTTTGATGGACCTGGCCATCCTTAGCAACGAGATCAACTAAATCATTTCCAATGGAGCAGTAATGAACTGAACCAGCTACACCCAGAGAAAGAACTCTGGGTGATGACTAGAAACCATTACATTGAATTCCCAATCCCTATATTTATGCCCACCTGCATTTTTGATTTCCTTCACAAGCTAATTGTACAATATTTCAGAGTCTGATTCTTTTTGTACAGCAAAATAACGGTTTGGTCATGTATACTTATTGTGTATCTAATTTATATTTTAATATATTTAACATCTACTGGTCATCCTGCCATCTGGGGGAAGGGGTGGGGGGTAAGAGGTGAAAAATTGGAACAAGAGGTTTGGCAATTGTTAATGCTGTAAAGTTACCCATGCATATAACCTGTAAATAAAAGGCTATTAAATTTTTTTAAAAAAGTGTTTTCTTCAGTGGATTTTTTTTCATTTGGTCAATTATGTTCTTAAGCCATTGTTTTCTTCAGTCAATTTTTTTTCCTTTCTTTTCCAAGCTCTCCTTCATACCTTTCATTTCTTTTCTTATTTTTAATTTTACCTCTCTTATTTGTCGTCTAAAATCTTTTATGAGCAGTTTCAAGAAGGCTCTTTGGTTGTGAGGCCAATTCATACTGCTCTTTAAGATTTCTTCTGTGGACATTTTGTCCTCATCTGAGTTGGTGTTTTGCTCTTTCCCTGTCACCATAGTAGCTTTCTATGGTCAAAGTTCTTTTCTGTTTCTTGCTCATTTTCTTTTCTTTTTTAAAAAATTTTTATGGTTGAGCTCTACTCCTGGAGTAAAGGGAGTGCTATCCCAAGCTTCCTGTGCAACTCAGAGTCTTGCCTTTAAGCACAGGATCTCCTTGTGTTTGCAAGGAATAACTTTGCTTACTCTTTTCAGCAAAACAGCCTGGTTTTCCAGAGTTTGTCTTCTGAGGTGGCACTGGAGATTGTTCCATTGTTCTACTCCTCTACTGAGGGAGGATTGAGGTTCTCGGTTGCTGATTTGCTGTGATTAAGACCTTCTCATTAGCTTTCCCAGAGTCTGTCTGAGCTGGGCTAAACACCCTTTTCATTCCAAAGAGACTGACTTTTTTTGAAGTTTTTCCAATCTATCTTAAACACCATGGTGACTGCTTTCATTCCATCAGACTCTGTTTAGAGACTTAGTTTCATGTGGTTTTTGAGAGAAACTGCTCTTTGTTTCTTTCAACTAAAATGAATCCTACTGAATTCAAGAAACATTAATCCTATTTGTTGTGCAAAGAGACCATCTACTGCTAGAAGTAAGAATTGTATGAAACCATTGTAATTTGTATTTGAGTAATGGGTGAATGGTCAACTGTAAAATTAATGAAGGAGGGAAATTACAATTATATCTTTTAAAAGAAGAGTGGGGGGCCTGGGATGGTAATATATTAAAGATCTTCAAACAGATACCAAATAACTGGTAGTCAAATGTCTTGAATATGAGAACTTGCATTAAATATAGATTGAAACAGTTGTCTTCTTAGGTCCCTTTCATCTCTGAGATTTTGTGATTGAGCAGCAATTATAAATGGATTTAGACAGAATCAGAATTATTTGTGTGTGTGTGTATGTTCATATCATACTTAGAAATAATGAAAAAATAGTGGTCAATTTTATGTTGGATAGCACTGTCCATATATTCACAGAGATTCCATATCAAAACTGATTTGAGTTAAACAATTGAGTATTTTTGTCAGAGACACAAAAACAACTTAACAGCCAGGCCTTTATAGTACACACATATGTTATATGCATCATTTGATGCTTATGATAATGCACTTAGATAAAAGTGTTACCATTATCCCTATTTTACAAAAACAATTACAAAATTGAAGTTAATATATTTACCAGGTTAATACATCTAACATGAAAAAAGCCACTCCTGTTCTTTTCAATTCTAATTCATTATTGCTTTCATGACATCATAGCTTATTAGGATTAGGACAAATATAGACTTAGAAGATTGGGATGAGAAAGAGGGAAAGAAAGCTAAGGAGAATAAAATAAGAGAGTAATAATTTTGAAACCAGGAAGCTACAGTACATAAAAATTCCTGGCTTGATGAAATGAAGGAAAGAAAATTTCCTCTTGGCTCTTGATCACTCATTCATTCTGATTCACTTAATTTGTATAAATATTTGTTCAACATTCTCTATACTTGGAACTCTTTACTAGGGATTTTATTATTACATGGAAATTAGAAGTAGTGCACTTTAATAACATTACTAGGAAATGTTATTTTCCCTCATTTTTCCATCTAAATATCTTTTTTTCACTATTTTGTTCAGGTTACAAATACAGAACCATTTATCATTCTTTATGTAATAATACTTCAAGTGTAAAAGATTCCTTCAAAGCTCACTAAAGACTGCATAACTTCAGGTTTCCAGACCTCTCCCTATTGTTATTATTTTAACAGTACAGTCTTTTTCCCCTGAATTCTCTATGCATTTTAAACTTTAGAACTGGAGCTAAGAACAATATTTGGCAGGTTCCAAATATCACACAATTATTTTTTTATTTATTAAAGTTTTTTTTAATTCAAAACATATGCATTGGTAATTTTTTAACAATGACCTTTGCAAAGCCTTCTGTTCCAACTTTTCCCCTCTTTCCCCTCACCCCTCCCCTAGATGGCAGATAGTCCAATACATGTTAAATATGTTAAAGTATATGTTAAATCCAATATATGCATACATATTTATATAGTCATCTTGCTGCACAAGAAAAATTGGTTCTAGAAAGAAAGGAAAAAAACCTGAGAAGGAAAACAAAAATGCAAGCAAATAATAGCAGAAAGAGTGGAAATGCTATGTTGTGATCCACACTCATTTCTGATAGTTCTCTCTCTAGATGTAGCTGACTCTCTACATTACTAAACAACTGGAACTGGTTTGAATCATGTTATTATTGAACAGAGCCATATCCATCAGAATTGATCATCACATAATTTTGTTGTTGTCGTGTATAATGATCTCCTGGTTCTGCTCATTTTCTTAGCATTAGTTCATGTAAGTCTTTCCAGGGCTCTTTGAAATCATCCTCAGGCCCTTCCAGAACAGAAGGAAAGCCTGTACCACAATCAGCATCAGCCCCAGCCCCGTGCACTCATTGAGAGGCTCTTGTTCCTTGCCAACGAGCTTGGGACAATTTCCCCTGGCCCTAGGAGCAGAGATCAACTTGTAAAGCTGAGCAAAAAAAGCAAAAAGAGCTCTGACCATAGAAAGGTACTGTAGAGACAGAGAAAAACAACTCAAACCCAGAAAAGGATAGCAAAGACAAAGTGCCTTTAGGATATAAATAGGTATCCATTTCAAAAGACTCTCTTGGAAGAGTTCAAAAAAGATCTTAAAAGAGAGAGAAGAAAAATGGCCAAAAAAAAAATGAGAACTATTGAATTTTATATATATATATATATATATATATATATATATATATATATTTGGGTAAAGGCAAGTTTTCTTTTCCAAAAACACAGAAATTGACTGAAGAAAATAATTCCTTAAAGCTCAATTTGGCAGTATGGAAAAACATATACTGAAGAAAACAACTTCATAAAAAATAAATTTGGTGAAATGGAAAAAGAAAACAACTCCTTGAAAAATAGAATTGGTGAAATGGAAAAAAAGTTAAATGAACAAAAAGTAAAATTTCACAAATGGAAAAGGAAGTAGAAAAGGTCACTAAAGAAAATAATTCATTAAAAATAGAATTGAAGAACTGGAAGCAAATGATTTCAGGAGAAATCAAAAAACAATAAAAGAAAAGCAAAAGAATGAAAAAACACAGAACACAATGTGAAACATTGCATTCAAAATACCAATGCAGAAAATATGTCCAAAAGAGATATTAAAAAAAAAATCGAGGGCTATCTGAAAGCCATGATCCAAAAAAGAGCCTATATCTTATCTTTCAAGAAATTTTCAAAAACAAACAAACAAACAAACAAACAAACAAAAAAACAACGGTATTTATATTCTAGAATCAGAGGGTATATTAGAAATGGAAAGAATCCTGTTCAAAGAGATCCCCAAATGAAAACTCTCAGAGATATAGCCAAATTCCAGAGCTTCCAGATCAAGAAGAAAATATTGCAAGCAGCTGGAAAGAAGCAGTTCAAGTGTCATAGAGCCACAGTCTAGATAACATAAGATCTAGCATCTTCTATATTAAAAGATTGAGGGCTAGAAATATGATATTTTGAAGAGCAAAGGAATTAGGATTACAACTAAGAATCATCTACCAAGCAAAACTGAATATAATTCTTCAGGGGCAAAATAAAAATTCAATGAAATAAAGAACTTTCAAGTATTCTTAATGAAAAGATCAGAATGAAATAGAAAATATGACTTCCAAACAGAAGACTCAAGAATTGTATAAAAATGTATCCAGGAAAGGGGAATCTTAAGAGACTTATTGAGGTTGAACTGATTATGTTACTACATGGAAAGAAACTACTTGTAACTCAAAAAAACTTTCTCATTATTAGGACAGTTAAATAAAAGGAATACATATAAACAGAAGACATAGATGTGAGTTAAATATGAAGGGAAAATATTTACAAAAATAATATTAAGCATAAAAAAGCCGACTCAAAGTGAAATATATTGTACACAAAGTAGCAGCGATATTGTAAGATAATCAGCTGTGAATGATTTCACTATTCTTTGCAATACAACAATCAAAGACAAAGCTAAGGGGTTTATGATTAAAAATGTTATCCATTCCCAGAGAAAGAACTGATGGTGTCTGAATATAGTTTGAAGCATATTTTTAAAATGTTTCTTTTTCTTGAATGCTTTTTTGTTTAATTAATTATTTTTTTATTTTGTGGCTTATGTTTTCTTAAATTACATGACTATTACTGAATAGTTTTGCATGACTACAAATATATAACCTGTACTGAATTGCTTGCTCTCTCAATGATTTGGGGATGAGGAGGGAGGAAGGAACAGATTTCACAACTGGAGATTTTAAAAAACTAATGTTAATTCTTTTTACATCCTACAGGGGTAAAATAAAATTACATATGCATATATATTTTGAAGGATAGAGAAAAAAATGTGAGACCTTACTAGCAACAAGGAGCTCCAAAATGAAGGTTTAACTTTTGCCAATTCAGCTTTTTCTCTACAACATATTATTTTACTGCTGTTTTAATATTTTTTTCTAAATTATAAAGCATCTCTTTTTCCTCCTTCCCCTTTGCCCCTCTCACTGGAAACAGCAAATAAAAGAAAGAAGTGGGGGCGGGGGGAGAAAATGCTAAAATTCATAGACCTAAATATAGAGTTTTATCGAATACTGAATGATTAAATAAGTTTTCCAAGGTCCTATAATGGATATATATAGAGGGCCAGAACTCTGGAGAAGTATACTTGAAACAAGGTGTTAACTCAGTGTAATTGATGAGATGATGTTTTTTTAGTATACATATACTTAGTATTTAGCATGGTGATATAATGGTTCTCTAGTTCATGCATATTTAATATGCTGTAATGATGTAATTACAATAAGGCATATAAGGGCTAAGATGGACTGGAAGAGAGGCATTCCTTTTTTGACCATCCTTCTGGTGGCTCTCCTGCCTTCATCGCTTCTCCACCTAAAGACCAAGGCCTTTTCAAAGGACCTCCAGAAAGCTAGTGAAAGCTAGCCTGAACATTACAAGTATATGTCAGAGGTCTTCCTGGATTTAAGAAAGTATCTTTCTAGTACCTAAATTTGAATTATACTGTTTTATGGGCCAGACTTGATAGATGCTGGGAACAAAAAAGACAAGAGATAAGTGTCCCTGTACTTGAGGAGTTTATACTATCTAGGGGAGAGTCATCATATATTTTAAAAAATAATAAATAGAATAAGGAAAAGGAGGAGGACAAAGAGAAAGAGGAGGAGGAGAAAGAGGAAAAGGAGAAGAAGGAGAAGGAGGAACTGAACCTTAATGAAACTTAGATATTTTTAAGAGTAAATGGGGGAAAGCAATTATATTCTAATTATCAGAACCTTAATAAGGGTGAAAAAATATGGAGCTTTCTCAGACTGTTTCTGGGTTACCGAGCCTATGATTCTAGTGGTAGAATCAAATATCCAATTAAATACTTTTTGCTTCATTTGAAACATTGCCTACTTAAGTCTTTTTCAATCTTAGGGGTGGATTGGGCAGAGATACTAAAAGGGATGTAGGCTGTTGAGTTCTAAAACAATTGATGAGCCATTTTATCTGGAAGAGAGAAAAAGAAGAGGAGTAATATGAAATACATATAAGCAGGTGTCCATATTACATTCCCCCTTTTCATTCTTTCTTCAGTTTTCCTGCCCAGAAATAGATACTTTCCAAATTTCTTCTGGCTCTAGATTGTCTTTTTTTTTTTGTCATTCCAGATGATGAACTCTATGAACACAGCTGACTATATCTGATTAAGGGTCAGTGTCCTGCCCTGACTTCTGAGACAGAAAACAAAGAAACAGCTGTGTATTCTACACTAACATCTATGTGACTTTGGGAAAGCCTTCTCAGCCATGAATTCTTGATTCGATCAACAATAAAGTACGGCCTCAATAAGCTCCTCTCTCACTTCTATTGTAAATATATGTTCCATCATGTGATTAATCTTTATATTTCTACTCATAACTAGTTAATACCTCTATACAAAGTAAATTATTAGTAAGTGCTTTAAATCAGACATAGACATCCATATGCAGGCTATATCTGCATCAAAACACCAACATTTATTAAGCAGCTGGGTACACGTTGTGTCTTGCTGTGTAATTTACAAGGAATATTACACAAACTTGGTCCCTGGACTCAGGGCACTTAACAATAAAGAAGCTTATCTAACTATATTTCTTTGTTTGAGAAACACAGTTTTGTTTGTTTGTTTCTAATCAGTATGTCTCTTGTCCACATGGCATGAAATAGAAGGGAACAAGAGAGCTAATTAATTAGTTGAGTTCCTGCCTTTCTTTTCTTGCCCACAAATCTCATTATACAAAGGTTGCTATACATCCACTGTTCTGACAAATATATTCAGTTACTTTAATATAATTTGGGCTCATTCTTGGGCTGGATTCAGTACATGACTCCACTCCCTTAGTTTGGACCATGAATGAAACAGGTCCTATTGAAATGTAGCTTCTTAATTAGAATTAAATTCAAAGAAAAATGGATATTAAACTTCAATGCCAATTAAAAACTACCATCTACATACTTTTATACAACTGTCACTTTATGGTATATTGATCATTGCTAGCTGATCAATTTGTTTTTATCATTATGTAGTTTGTTGACACCTGTCAATCAAGAGTAATGAGCTATTCACAGTACATAGCTGTTTGAGGTTGAGGAACTGATAAATAATTTCTTTATTAGGGACAAGATGTTTATTGTGACTCAAATTTTTCCACTGTTTGTCATAAATAAGTCTGTCCTGAAGTATATATTTATACTTCATTTATTTAGTGGATTTATGATTTGAATTGTATGTATACTTTTCCCATCAATAAGTTTTTATCACTTCCTGTGGCCAAAAATATTCATTGTTCAGCTTCCCACTTTCTAAAAATAGTTTGTCTATTCTCTGGCCTTTGCTCAGGAAATGCCCATATAGTCTGATGTTGGATCTATACCTTACCTAGCTTGGTAGGACATGCCAAAAGTTTTTACCATTACCTTTAATAATCTAGGGTCATACTGATCATGAAGAAAATCTAGGTCCTACAATAGTCAATGGCTATAATAATTTAATGTTTGAAAAATCCAAAGACCTCAGGTTCTGGGATAAGAACTATTTGACAAAAATTGCTGGGGAAATTGGAAAATAGTATGGCAGAAACTAGGCATTGACCAACATCCAATACCCTATACCAAACAAAGTAAGGTCAAAATGAGTCCATGATTTACATATAAGGAGTGATACTATAAGGAAATAAAAAGAATAAAGAATAGTCTAGTTCTCAGATCTGTGGAAAAGGGAGGAATTTGTGGCCAAAGAAGAACTAGTGTACATTATAAAATGAAAAATGGACAATTTTGGTTATATTAATTTAGAAAGTTTTTATACAAACAAAACCAATTCAGACAATATTAGAATGGAAACAGAAAACCAGGGAAATTTTTCTTTTTCATCCAAGGTTTCTGATAAAGACCTCATTTTAAAAATATATATATAGAACTGACTCAAATTTACAAGAATACAAGACATTCATTTTTCATTGATAAATGGTCAAAAGATATGCACAGACAATTTTCAGGTGAAGAAAATAAAACCATTTCTAAGCATATAAAAATATTCTAAATCATTATTGATCAGAGAAATGAAAATTAAGACAACTCCGAGGTAAAGCCATCTTGGCTAAGATGATAGGAAAGACAATAATGAATGTTGGAGGGGATGTAAGAAAACTGGGACAATGTTGTTGGAATTGTGAATGGATCCAGCCATTCTGGAGAGCAATTTGGAACTATGCTCAAAGGGCTATCAAATTGTGCCTGTCCTTTTATCCAACAGTGTCTCTACTGGGCTGGATTGCAAAGAGATCATAAAAATATGAAAATGACTTACATGTGCAAAAATATTTGTAACAGCCCTTTTTGTAGTGGCAAGGAATGGAAATTGAGTGTATACTCATCAGTTGGGGAATGGCTGAATAAGTTATAGTATATGAATGTTACAGAACATTATTGTTCTATAAAAACAGTCAGGAGAATGATTTCAAAGAGGCCTGAAGAGACTTGCATGAACTGATACTAAGTGAGCAGAATCAAGAGAATGTTGATTATTGATTAATAACAACAACAAGATTATGTGTCGATCAACTGTGATGGACTTGGCTCTTTTAAACAATGAGTTGATTCAGGCCAATTCCAATAGATTTGTGATGTAGAGCCATCTGCATCCAGGGACAGGACTGTGAGAACTGACTGCGGATCACAACATAGTATTTTGAGTATTTTTGTTGTTTGCTTTCTTTTTGTTTTCTTTTTCTTTTCTCGTTTTGATCTGATTTTTCTTGTGCAGCATGATAATTGTATATGTACAGAAGAATTGCACATGTTTAACATATATAGTATTACTGCCATCTAAGGGAAGTACTGAGAGGAAGGAAAAGAGAAAAAAAATTGGAACACAAGGTTTTGCAAAGGTGATACTAAAAGCTATCATTGCATTTGAAAATAAAAGGCTACTAATAAAAAAATCTAGGTCCACCTCAAAGAATCTGCCCCTAGTTTCTAAAGGCTAATTGAAAAATCATCCGATTTTAGTGTTTTAAGGAAACTGTTGCTGTCATCATTCTTAGCTTATCATAGAGAGGATGGATTATAGATCTAAAGTTTAAAAGAACC
Source organism: Sarcophilus harrisii (assembly GCF_902635505.1). Lineage (NCBI taxonomy): Eukaryota > Metazoa > Chordata > Mammalia > Dasyuromorphia > Dasyuridae > Sarcophilus > Sarcophilus harrisii. The sequence continues at coordinate 79,903,682 of NC_045430.1, read as the reverse complement.
TTCAAGGTCTTTTGAAGCACCACTCCCTATTTCAAAAATGGAGAAGCCAAGATATGTTAAATTTTAATCAAGTAATATATAGTAGACATGAGAAGTAAGCTGCAGTTCATTGATTTTAGAGCTAATGTTTTCTTTTTCTTTTTTTTTTTTACCCCCTATTATGCCACTGTCAGGTTTCAAATCACCTTACATGAAGATACTCATCAGTGAAATGGGGATGATATTATACTATCTATCTCAAATTGCTGTTGTGAGCATAGAGTTCTGCAGTACTCCTCTGCATTTAAAAAGTAAGGATTATCTAGATGACATAGAGAGTTTGACCTGGAGTATCTTCTAATTCTCTTTTAATTTGTTTATTTATTCAGTATTTTATTTTTCTCTGCTTACATATAAAAACAATTTTAACATTAATTTTTAAATCTTTGAGCTTCAAATTTTCTCCCTTCTCCCTTCCCTATCCCCAACTCAATTAATTGAGAAAGCAAAAATTATGTTATACATTTTTTTTGCAATAGTATTTTTGCAATAGTAAGTAATAAAAAATCAAATAGTAAAAATGTTCTCTCCTCCCTTAGAGAGCAAGATTTCTGAGGGCAAGATCTTTCTTTTTTTTTATTATATTGTATCCCCAGTGCTTAGCAGAAAACCTGTCACATAGTAAGTACTTAATCATGTTTAAAAGTGCCTAATAACTAACTAAAGGAGAAAAGGTCCAGGTCAGCTCAGTCAGGCTCATGGATAATTGACAACTCTGTCTGTCTCGCTCACCACTGCCATGCTATTTTTTAAGCAAAGCACCTTGTAATTCCTACAATTCCTACAATGAATATGAATCATTACTATTTTAATCTTATAGAACATTCTCACTAATTACTTTTAAAGTATGTAATTGATGAATTTTTTTATGGGAATGTAGTTTGAGGTTGCATTTATATATAACTTTAAGCATTAGAGGATGTAACAATGGGTCTAAATTTTTCATTTCACTGATAGAAGAAAAAGTTTTTGGCAGAAGAATGAAAAGAAATAAAATATATTGGTGGAATGACTCAGATAATAAAATCAAGTCACATAAATATAACAATAAAATATTTTTACCTGTAACCTGATATCTGTACCTTGAAACATTTTACTGTGCATTTTAAGATGGTATAAATAAACAACAGAAAAGGAAAGGAAAGAAAAGAAACAGGAAACCAAAACATTAACTGTACTATGAGGAACTGTAGCAGAGCCAGGTATAGTTGATTATACAATTTTAATGTTACTGTCTGCAGGGCATCCACCTATGTGCTTTGACACAGCATGTCAGCTAAGGAAGGCAGGAGTGTAGCCCTTTCAAATCCCTTTTGAATCTAATGATATGTTTTTGATGTTTTGCACCCTAGGTTCCTCAATAGAAAATGGTCACCTCACAATATGTGGTCTATGTTACTGTACAATCTCAACTCTAATCAGAAAGGTATATTGAAGGATATGAATGTCCCTGTTATTCAAGAGGGGTCACGCAACTTTTATGTATCCCTACTATTCCTGTCTTTCCTTATTTAACCATAGAACACTTCCTTGATGTGGTTCAATGAATTCTGTACCTGACCCTTATCTTGAGGTTAAGAAAGAAACTATCTAGCCACTTGAAAAGCTTGCTTCAGTGGCAATCTATAATGTTATTCATTCAACAACACAGTCTGGAAATATTCTGATTTCCTATAAGAATTCAAATCATTAGCATCTTAGTGATGTTCTTGGCCCGTATAAAGGAAATATCATTATAATATCATCATGATGATAACATTACAAGGAAAAAAATTAATCCCTTTAAACATTAATCCCTTTAAACATTTTAATGTCAAAATTGGGAGAGGGGGATGGATCTGTCCCATTAAGGATGTCTCTCTGTCAAAATGAGAAAGTGATTTGAAACAACTAGCATTTTGGGTTACTTTAAGAATTTCATCATAATACATAAGGTTAATCTGAAGAATACAATCAGGCAACAGACTGTGAAGCTAGGTAATGTGGGTAAGTGAATGATAGAATTGTAGTCAGTTATTTTTTTCTTCTACAAATACTGTCTCATCTTCTCTATAGTTTGGACCACTTATTAAATGTAAATGGCATCATTTATAGAAAAACCTCACTAGTTTCATCTCCAATAATTTGAAAAATGTGACAGAAAATGTGCTGAGAATTACTTTTATAATATCTATTTGTCTTGGATCTTGGGACGCTCATAAGGGTCTTTGAATTCACATGGGCCGTGTTTGATCCTGGGAACCTAAACCGAAAGATGTTTTAATGTCCAACAATGTAGTTTAGCCTCAATTTTCTCATCTGTAAAATCAATGACTTGTACTGGATGAATTTCAAGATTGCTACCAAGGTTAGATGCATGGTGAAGACATGATTGTATATATTCTTGTTGGATAATCAATTTTCTTTCTTGAACTTCACTCTAAAACAAATATTACTAATGACTATGCATATATTCTGTCCTAAAATGAGTAAGAATAGAATTTTAAAAAGATATCCAATGTATAATGTGGATATGGGACATTTAAAAAATTTTTCTTCTATCACAGAAACTGTACAAAACACAAAGAACGTATATGAAATCATAAACTCATTATGCCTCACCTAGAAAATAAAGACCCTTGCATTACTTCTCATGAGTTATTTCAATTCACTTCATGCACATACTATAGGAATTGCTCACAATAATTATCATGGAAAGCCAGCAAGATCTGTATGTCCTGCCTGACAATGGAATACTTTTAGTTCTTCAGCAACAGCAATAAATATGGTGATAATAAAAATCTTGCCCTTCTAGGTTCTGGTGCCAAATTCAAGAACTCTTGGACTCAAGGCTTAAAGCATGAGATAACACTTAAAACTGAAAGTATTTATATTTTCAAAGGTTAGTTGTTGAACTATAGACAGAAAAAGAACCAGAAAGGCAGAACTAGCAGTCAGGAATTGAGAAATCTAGAATGTGCATCCTGGATGTAGCATAACTAGTTCTAAATCCCAAAGAAATCAAAGAAATAGGAAAATTACCTAAATATTAAAACATATATATCATTGTAGCTCTGCTTGTAGCAGTTCCAAATTTTAAACTAAATAGTACTATTCTTTTGGGGAGTGGTTAAACAAATTGTGGAGTAGGAATGCAATAGAATATTATTGTTTCATAAGAAATGATGAAATGGACAATTTCAAAATAAATTGGGAAGACCTTATTTAACTGATGCACAGTGAAATGGGGGAAAACTATGAGTATGTATACCAACAATTTTTCAGAAAGAAAAAAGAAATACTTAAATATCCCAATCAATATAAAGATAATCTCTAAGTACTGAGAATTTACAATGAAACATGCTACCATCCTCCTGCTGGATATGTGATGGATATAAATGCAGAATTAAACACATTTTTTTTCAAAATTGTTAATTACCTCTGCTTATTTTTGAGGATTTAAAAAAAAATTGTTCAATGATTGAAATGGGAGAGATAAACAGGCTTATACTAATAAATGAATGAATAATGAATAACAAACAAAATAGGAGAAAGAGAAAGAGAGAGTGAGAGAGAGAGAGAGAAAGAGAGAGAGAGAGAGAGAGAGAGAAAGAGAGACAGAGAGAGAGACAGAAAGAGAGAGAGAGAGAGAGGAGAGAGTTCATAATTAGGAAACTAGGACACTTTTACTAGGGATAATCAAAAGTATGCCACATTTTGTACCATATGGACAACATTTGAGGAAAAAAATGTACTAAGCTCTCTGGTAGGTGAATAATAAAATGACTGAGGAAACAAATGTTTGAGTTAGTGAATATATATAAATTTATTAAGCAATGCTTGCCAAATGCTTAACAAACTAAGATCGAACCTCCTTACTTCAGAACCAGACTCCAAATATTGTAGACAGACTTTTATGCATTAAAAGCAATTAATAAAAATAAAATGATTAACTTATTAATCAATTAATTAAAATAAAATAATTAACCTGGATATAAAATAAAGAAATATGATTTCTAATTGGATTAAAGATTAGGGAATTGACAAATTGTGAAGGAAGTGGATAACACAAAAGTACAATTCTCTGAAAGCAGAAAAAGAAACATCTCACTTCAACTAAGTGTCTGTTTTCAATCAAAGGATCATAGAAATAACAACTGATTGACTAATATGGAGAAAGGTTTCAGATAAGTCATGTGGGCTGCTTGCGATGCAAAATTATGAGAAAAATTCTTGCCTCAATCTTTAGATCTGACTGTTTAAAAAAAAATCAATTTAGCTGAGGTCCTTAGTTAAGGATCTCTAAGCAGCAATAGAAATGGTTCACCTTCTCAGCCATGTAAGGCTAGGTTAAAGCAATACAAGAACAAGAAAGTCCTTTTACAATTCCCAAAATTGAATGCTTTCTCACAAGGTAGAAATTGAAATATAATTGAATTGGAAAAAATGGAGTTAGCTCCAGAATTGAATCACAAGTGTTGTTCATTTAATTTCTCTTAACTCAAGATCAAATTGTATTATTGCTTCTAATCTAATTAAAATAAACAAAGCAAAAACTACCTCTGACATTTTAATCAATAGATAAAAATGCACCACTTTTAAGACTTACTTTTATGGACTTACTAATATATGTCAATATTATAATGATTTCTTAAAAGCTATAACATACATTGACCTTATGATCATTAATATTAAATTAGACATAAATATGGGATATACATACTTCCTAAAGAGATCCAACATTCAGATAGAAATTTATTATAGTCTGGAACATAATAAAATTCTCTAATTATCATGATCTTTCATATGTTCCTGATTTTTAGTAACATTATACTGATTGCATCAAATCCTAAAACATTGCAGACTCTCCTTAATTAAATTTATAATTATTCTAAATTATATGGCATTAATATCAAAACATCGAAAAGGGAGTGGCAATATTCACTATTCAGATTATGATGTGCAGTTTGATAGATAGAAATTACAAATGGATGTTGAGCTGAACTCAGAGCTGAAAATGAGGTGAACAGCTTGGATGACCTTTGTAAAGTTGTAAGCTTTCTACAATCCCAAGATTAATCAACCTGAATCAAAGATCTATCTTTTTTTCCCTTTCTCATACTAATTTTATATTAGACAAAGTATAAAATATGATATTCTCTGAGTAATTGAATTTGAGGGTTACTCAAAAGAAAATAGAAAAGAAATGGTGGACATGAATATTCTACCTCACATTTTAAAAATGAAATAGGGTAAGTATTATAAAGGATATCATCAGAGTAATATATGATTAAAAACAGAAAGAATAATTACATATTAATAGTGAAGGAAAAATAATGAGTAGCCCATAAGTTCCATGGGTATCTTGTTCTTGTTAAAAGAATATGAAGAAGTTCCTTAAAATGTTAGAGTCTGCATAAGAATGTACAAATGGGAATTGTACAAAATATACAAGTAAGAATTGGTTGAAAATTGTTTCATTGGGAGAAATATTCCTATATTTACATATCTACTAGAGTATTAACAAATCAGATGATACATCTTTGAAATTCTTCAATAAACTTTGAGCAAATTGACATCAAACCATGAATGACACTTCTTGAGCTTAATTTCTAAGTAATTGTCTATTCTATATCTTTCCATCTTGTCTATAAAAGCAATATGGGAGACTGAATTCAATGTTATCATATATATTATAACTTAGTCTACCCTTGACAAAGAAATTAAGGTTTCTCTTGATCCAAAAAAAAACCTGCTATTGAAGAACACATGCAGGCTATTGGTCACTTGTTTGTATTGATGCTCACTAACAAATCTTTTAAACCTATTCTTCTAAACCAATGTTAATAATCAAGAATTATCACCTGCAAGTTCCATTCTCTTTCCTTAAAAAAAAGATACACAATTTGCCTTTCTTCTATGTTCTATGGGTCTTCTGTTTTATGTAGTCATTTATATCAATGTCCATGGCTCAGCAAACATTACAATTCTTCCTTTATTCTGGGTCAGAAATTTCCTTGAACTGCTAACTTCAAATCATCACACAAACTTGCAAAAAAAATTGACTATCTTCTTATTTATATTAGGTTTCAAGTCCTTAAGCCAGTAGTGACCTTAAACAGCCCTCCCTCACTTAAATTTAGTTTAATTTGTATGTCATGGCATCACATCCCTGATGTCATTGTCCTTTTTAAAAATGGACAAATAGCAACAACAACAACCATTTCTGTGAGATTCCAAGTCATAATTAATTATTATTATTATTCTATCCCTACTAATATTCTAGTTAGAGAAAACAGAAGCAAAATAAATGTTGATTAATTCCATGTTGATTAATTCCCCAAATAGATGGGGAGAAGAGAAGTGACTTCTTAGGGCTGCAGTGAAAGTTCCTTTCTTGGAAAAAAATATGAAGAATTATATATTCTTTATAAAACAACAAAAAATCAGCTTCACAAGTATAATTTGAGGAAGACATAGTTTGACAGAAGTTCTCTGAAGAAAAAAAAGTCTTGAAGTTTTAGTTGGTTGTAAAATCCCTGGGAATCAATGATATAATAAGGCCACAAAAATTTGACTGCATTAAAGGAAGCCTAATGTATTGCATTAAGAAGGTAATAATAAATTTGTACTCTACCTTCTTGAGACACCATCTGGAGTACTATGTTCAGTTTTTTCAATTTCATTTTTTTTTCTTTCTTTTTTGGCTGAGGCAATTGGTGTTAAGTGACTTGCTCAGGGTCACACAGCTAGGATATATTAAGTTCTGAGGCCAGATTTGAACTCAGTTCCTCCTGACTTCAGGGCTGGTGCTCTATCCACTGCACCACCTAGCTGCCTTATCAATTTCATTTTAAGAAGAATATTAATAAATAGGAGAGCATGGAGAAATAGACAGGATGGATAAGGGCATACCATTCCATATTAGATTGTGTCTAAAGAAATGACAGTGTTTAGATTGTCATAGAGAAGTCTTAGAGGAAAAAATGATGGATGTGTAGGTATTTGAAGGGCTATCAGGTGGCAGAGAGATTAAGTTTTTTTGTTTCATTTTGTGTTCTGCTTATAAATGGCAAAACTAGTAATAATGGTTGAAATTTCATTACAACCTAAGGAAAATTTTCCCATACTAACTACTTTGGGAGGTTTTTTATTTTTCTCCTTTATAGATCTCTAAAAAGGGTGGATGAACACTCGTTTGTATTGTTTCAGAAGACTTTTTCTTGTTCAGATTATGGTTAACAGTGGCATATTCCCTTCTAGTTCTTGTATGTTATAGTTTTGTCATTTTATGAAGTCTTGAAAATATGTATGACTTTAAAAGTAGTTGAGTAAAAGGGAGGAACTGAAAGAAAAAAAAATCAATGAAATGTCACAGAGTCTTTCTGATACAATTTAAAACGCCCCTCATATCACTACTTTGTATAACAACTAAAGCCATTATCCTGACAGCAATTCAAATATCATGCTCTTCCCTGAAACCCCAGGGAGGAAAAAAAAGTGTTTGAAGCAGTTTTGAAGTTTTAAAAAGTTCTAATATATTTTTTGTATGTGTGCTAATTTTTTTTTTCTACTTTGGAAGAGATGAGGTATGGTTTGAATCTTAGCCACAGTTTAAGGCTGCCTGCTGAGAATTGGCCAAGAGGAAATCTGAATTGAAATACATATAGTTTATTCAGACCTATAAAATATGTTAACATGTCAAACCTACAGAATAAAATGACTGATACCAAAACATTTCTCAGTGTACCTAAGATGATAGACATTGATGCTTAAACTCCTGGTTAACTGTCACTATCGTCTGTCTACCCTTAAGGTTCATTCCTCCTCTGGCCCTCAGCCTACAAGCTCTTTCCACCTTGTAGCTGTCTTCCTTTAAATGACTGGATCTTCCTAGAAGATCTCCATTTTAAGGAAAGTAACAAGGAAAATTATGTCTTATTCTTCTCCAGGTTATGCTTTTTATTCTGGACATTTTGGACATTAGCATGTTCTGAAATGTTCCTCTTCACACTTCAGCTTCCTTTTACATGCTATCTTCTTTCCATTGAATTAAAAAAATAGAGATATGGAAGGGTACTATAGGTGTAAGATGTTTGATGAACTTTAGATGAGATCACTATTATTACTTTTACTTGAGTTTTTATTTTGCTACAAGAGAATTATGGAATTTGAGTAATCTATAAATGTTTATAACAACCAAACAGATCAAAGAAATTTAAAAACCAAACACCAAAGAAACATCACATAAAGTTGAGATAATCAGATAAAAATTGTGATATAAATAAAAGATCAATGAAAGTATTTTAAAAGGATAAAGATGCATATATAACATATCAGAAATCTTATTAAATTTTCACAGGCAATAAAGAATATCCTTATATTTGTCATTCTGAATTGTTTTCTACATGTTGGAGGGAAGCATAGACAGTAGACAGAAAGCTGGCGTGGAAGATTTGGTTTTAAATTCTATTTCTAATACAGATTGGTTAAGTGATGCTATACAAGTCATTTAAACTTCAAGTACTCTAAGTAATGCTCTAAATCAATAATCAAAAAATATATATAAGCCTGTTTTGAACAAGTGATTTCTTATATTGGAGTACACTATATTAATGAAATCATGAAATTCCCTAGCTCTATATTTTAAAGTCTGATGATAAAAGATATTAAATGGTCATTTAACTTTTAGTTTTTTCTTCATTATCTACATAGTGTCCCACTGTTAGGATTTGAAAATGGCTTAAGTAAAACATTTTCACTTTTAAAACTAGGCCACAGAATTGCTTTGCTGTAGTACCATGCATACCCATTCTGCTAACAGTTTTCCAATTTGAAGAGTCATTTTTCAAAATCTCCCTAGGGCTCTAATGATCTGTAGCGCTGTGTTTCTAAGAGTGAGTTTACTGAATCAATTAGGTATTACTGCTATTCATAGATGCTGACTTGCAAAATACTCAGTATTCATTCTTACTCAGAGTGCACATTCATGCTGTTAGATATATGTGATAGCTCCTTTTGACATGAAAGAATAGAGAAATGATGAATAGGCAAAAGAATTCAACAGTAATCAAAAAATAAAAGGTTGCCAATGCTTATGATTCCCAGTTGTATAGAACCATTCCTATTCAATTTCTTTGAGATAAGCAAAAGAAAGTTATTTTGAGATTTACTCAAATATTAAATAAGCTTCAAAGAAATATACATTTTCTTAACTTTCTTTTCCTTTTGTGTTTAAAATGCATTCATCAGCTATTTAAAAATAAGAAAGCAATGACATTCATTTAAATTTTGGGAATATTTAAAGGATCTCTATATTTGTCAGTAGACAGAAGTTTACCCATACAAATTTATCAAACTTTGATTTCAGGATTGTTTTCTATTCTTAAATTCTCAATTTTTGAATTTTTTATAGATTATATATATTGGTTTTTGCTACATTAAAAAATTATTTGGTAGTATAAAAAAGTTAAAAATAGTTTTGAGATTGTAGACCACTGAATGGCTCTTAGAAACTCCTAGTAATCAACAATGCAAGCTCTGAGAATAGTTGATGAAGTAATTAAGTCCTGGAGTGTTGATTGAGACAAATGGATATTAATTATTTTCCAGGTCTGTGACCTAATACATGTCAGAGGCATCTTCTTGATTGTAAGCTCCAACTACAGTCTATTAAACTACACAGTCTTTACAAATTTCAGATAAGGATTTTAAATAAATAAACTAGTATTTTCTATACTGCATCAGATTTCAAATATATTCAATGCTGCTCATGAATGGAATGCTTGTTTACTACACAGAAATGCATATTGATAGAAATTCTTGTGGAAATAAGAAAGACAAACTGGCCCTCTTTACATGACAGCATGCATAAATCAGAGCAATTTGTTAACCTATCTTGAGCTTTTCTTCCACTGCCTTTTTCTCCTCAGACTATTCCCAAAGCAAATAACAACTTTTCCTCAACATTAGTACCACTTTTGAGATGTTATATATTCCTTCTTTTCTGCGTTTACTGGTGAACTTTAAGAAAATGCCATCGTTAATTACTATTTTCTCTTCCTTAAAATAAATTTCAACATCCTGCATCTCAGGTGTATTCCCATCTTTCTACTAATCCCTTGAATTCCCAGAAGTGGCCATCTATTGTTATCTTACTTAGTTTCCTCTTAGCTTTATACACTGATGACCACTCCATTTGCTTGTGTAGTTTCCAAAATACTCTACCTTCCTTGTTTTTCAATATAAATTTATAATTAATCTTTTATTTCCCAAGATGGCTTTTTTTCTTCTTGACCAAAACCTCTGGGTTAGGTATTCTTGAAAGTTCCAATATCAGTGATCTTCTTTAACTAACTATAATCTTTTATTTCTTTTTTGTGAAGATTTCATTCGTATGAATTAGTTGGTGGTTATTTCACTTTGTATGGATGACAAATAAATAGGTATCTTCTACTCTACTTCTATATGAACTTCTATAGGAGAGTCAGTTGATTAGCTGCATAGGGGCTCAAGGAAAGGGAAGTGAATTTCACTCAAGGCTGGCTAACCCTATTTCCCCAGAAGTTATTTGTGTCAGGGACTAAAACCAGTGAAAATTGAATTATCAAACTTGATAAGCAGTTGAGATTGTTAAATTCATGACTATATCTTCTATAAAAGGGAGGAGGACTCAGACAGTGGTGACAGAGTAATAGAAGAGGAGAGGAATTTACAGCTTTCAAATGACTAATGAGGGGAAATATTCAGCTAAAAGACAGATTATAAGGATATAAATGAAACAGTAAGATACTAAAATTAGAAGATAGGATGAGTATTCAAACATCAAAATTTCACAAAATTCTCTGAATAAATATTCCCAATTTTTTCTCCCTTCCTTTACCCTATCCCCTCCCCTAGACAGCAAATAAACAAATATATGTTAGACATATGGAATTCTATGTATATTTCCACAATTATCACACAGCCCAAGAAAGATCAAAAAGGAAAAAAAAAGATAAAGAAAACAAAATTCAAGAAAAGTTAAAATATTATGGTGTGATCCACACTCAGTCTCCATAATCCTCATTTTGGGTGCAGATTCTCTCCATCACAAGATAATTTGAGCTGGCCTGAATCACTTGCTGTTGAAAAGAACCACATCTATCAGAATTGATCATTGCGTAAAGTTGTTGCTGTGTACAAAGTTCTCTTGGTTCTACTCAATTCACTTAGCATCAATTCATATAAATCTCTCCAGGGCTTTCTGAAATTATCCTGCTGAACATTTTAATGGAAAAATTATATTCCATAACATTCATATACCATAGCTTATTCAGTCATTCTCCAACTGATGGACATCCATTAAATTTCTAGTTCTTTGCCACTACAAAAAAGGGCTGCTAAAATATTTTTGCAAATGTGGGTGTTTTTCTCTTTTTTTTTTATGGTCCTTTTGGGATATTAGTCCAGTAGAAATACTGCTGGATCAAGGAGTATGTACAGTTTGATAGCCCGTTGGACGTGGTTCCATATTGTTCTCCAATGTTTGGATCACTTCATGACTCCACCAACAATGTATTAGTGTCTCATTTTCCTACATCCCATCCAATATTCATCATCTTTTCCTGTTAGCCAATTTGAGAGGTGTGTAGGGGAGTCTCAGAGTTGTTTTAATGTGCATTTCTCTGATCAATAGTAATTTAGAGCATTTTTTTCATATGACTAGAAATGGTTTTAATTTCTTCGTCTGAAAACTGACCATTTATCTACTGGAGAATGGCTTGTATTCTTATAAAATTGAGTTATTTTTCTATATACTTTAGAAATGAGGCCTTTTCAGAAAGAACCCTTTGATGTAATTTTTTTCGGTTTACTACTTCCATTCTAATCTTGTCTGCATTGGTTTTGTTTTTACAAAATTTTTTAACTCAGTATAATCAAAATTATCCATAATTTACTCTAGTTCTTTTTTCCTTCTTTCTCCATGTATTTTAGAGGTACACTATCCTTTCTTTTTCTAATTTGTTTATTATATCACTCTTTATGTCTGTATCATGAACTCATTTTAATCTTATCTTGCAATAGGGTAATAGGCATGGGTCAATGCTTAGTTTCTGCCATACAAATTTCCAATTTTTCCCAGCAATTTTTGTCAAATAGTGAGTTCTTCCAGAATCTGAGATCTTTGGGTTTGTCAAACACTAATCATTGACTATTTTGTCCTGTGAACCTAACCTATTCTATTGATCGACTACTCTGTTTCTTAGCCAGTACCAAATGGTTTTGATGACCTGTTTCTTAATAATATAGTTTTAGGTCTGGTAGAGGTAGGCCACTTTCAATGGCATTTTTTTTTTTCATTAATTTCCTTGAAATTCTTGACCTTTTGTTCTTCCAGATGAACTTTGTTATTGTTTTTTTTTTTAATCTGTAAAATAATTTCTTGGGAGTTTGATTTCTATAGCATGGAATAAGAAGATTAATTTAAATAGAATTGTCATTTGTAGTATATTGGTTTGGGCCTACCCATGAGCACTTGATATTTTTCCAATTGATTAGCTCTGACTTTATTTATGTGGAAAGAATTTTGTAATTTTGTTCATAAAGTTCCTGACTTTGTTTTGGAAAGTAGACTCCCAAATATTTTATATTATTCACAATAATTTTAAATGATTTTTAAAAATCTGTTGCTGCTGAACTTTATTAGTAACTTATAGAAATGCTGATTATTTCCGTGAATTTATTTTGTATCCTGCGACTTTACTAAGGTTGTGAATTTTTTCTAGTAGTTTTTTGGTTGATTCTCTAGTATTCTCTAAGTATATCATCATATCATATGCAAAGAATGATAATTTGATTTTCTCATTACTTACTCTAATTCCTTTAATTTATTTTTCTTCTCTTATTGCTAAAGTTGATATTTCTAATAAAATATTGAATAGTAATGGTGATAGTAAGCAACCTTGTTTCACCTCAGATCTTACTGAGAATGCCTCTAGTTTATCCCCATCGCACAGAATACTTGCTAATGGTTTTAAATAGATGCTAATAATCACTTTAAGGAAAACTTCATTTATTCCTACACTCTCTAGGTGTATGGGTGCTGCATTTTGTCGAATGCTTTTTCTGCATCTATTGAGATAATGATATGATTTCTGTTAATTTGATTATATAGTCAATTATGCTAATAGTTTTCCTAATATTGAATCAGCCCTGCATTCAGGCTATAAATCTTACTTAGTCATGCTGTATTATCTTGGCAATAATAACTTGCTGTAGTATCTTTGCTAATATTTTATTTAAATAAATAAAAATATTTTTGCATCAATTTTCTTTAGGGGAATTGGTCTATAATTTTCTTCCTATATTTTTACCCTCCCTTTAGATATCAGCTCCATATCTGTATCATAAAGCAAATTTAATAGGACTCCTCCTTTCCCTATTTTTTCAAGTAGTTTGCATTGTATTGGAATCAATTATTCTTTAAATATTTGGTAAAATTCTCATGAAAATCATTTTGGCCCTGGAGATTTTTTTCTTAAGGAAGTAATGAAAAAATTTAAGATAGAAAATGAAAGGGAAAAATCTGAGCATATATTGATATGAGAAGTAATTCACAAAATGGGAAAATTTTAATCTATCATTGAAGAAATATGATGAAGTGCAACAGCATATTTAAAATAGTTGTTAAACTATGAAAGTATAGATAGGTTCTCTGGGAAAAATTTGGGCTTCCAGTGTTTGGGGTGAAGAGGAGTATAAAGACAAAGCCCAAAGTGCAAGAAAATCATATAAAACATCTTATGCAAGATAAAAGAAATACTTCGTTATTAGAGCACAGGTTTTTCAAAGGGAAGATTCTAAGGTTCTGGTGGAGGAATAGATAAAAAAAAAGTTAGCATTATAGTTTCTAAGGACCTCAGCTTGTATTACAAATTAGAAATCTTTAAAGATGATATTTCCAAAGAAAAAAGACACAGACTATAACAATAATTTATCTTGCAAACCTGAGTTAATCACATATGGGAGGGGGGGTTGTGGATCGTTAAATGGAAAAGATGTTTTTCAAACACTTTCACTGTCAAGACCAGAGATGAAGAGGAATTTTAAAATGCAAACACAAGATTTCCAGATTTCAAAGAAACTTGAAATGGTAATTTTATTTCAACAATGTTTATTTCAACCTTCATGATGATATAGCACTATCATTTTAATAAGATTAGAAATAACTGTCTCTTCAGGACCTTTTTATTTTCAAAGAATATTGAGAGAGTTTAATAAAGGGAGGGCACAGATGACCTGAATTTCAATTGTTTCTACTTTTTATGCTCTCTTCAAACCCTAGAATGGGAGGATTGTTCTATACACATAATTGAGATGCCTGAGAAGGGAGAGCATCAAAACATGAAAAAAGTGGTGATGAGACTGGGTTTCAGATCATCAAATGAGCTTCACTTTTACCTTTTAAAATAGGATTCAGAGCACAGACAGTTTGCTGGTGATGGGGGGAGTATCAAATTTCTTTTGGAAACTAAGTAATGTGCTAAGAAGAAAGAAATATTACTGGAGCAAATAGTTATATACAAAACAAAGTTTATGATTTCGTATAAAAAATTAAAATAGATTAGAAAAGAACTAGAATCTTAAGGGGCACCTCAAATGAATTCTTAGGTAATTTCATGATGCCTGAAAAAAATGAGGAATATAAATATAATAGAATGTTATGTTATTGTAAGAAATGAAAGCAAATTATTTGAGAGAATCCTGGATAGCTTGAAATGACATAGAGAAACGTGATCAGAACCAGAAGAACAATTTATGACAGCAACATTGTAAAAATAACAATAAGAAAATCTTTGTGAGACTTTCTACATTCCATGAAATGCAATGACCAATCAACCATATCTACAGAGCACATATGTAAGTAATTTAATTTGTATTATTTACCTCCCAAAACAGAGGTAATGATCCCAATTTGCATTTTCACTGCACTGAGCTCTAACATTATGAATGTTATACATATATATAATCCAGCATATATACATATAATGCTGGATCAAAGGAGTACACACATTTTTATAGTCATTTGGCCATAGTTCCAAAATATTCTTCAGAATGGCTAGACCATTACACAACTCCACCAACAATGCATTAGATTGTGAGCATTAAATATGAGCACTAACATTAGAACACATTCAATGTGTATATTTTATGGCAGATATTCTCATATGTATAAAAAAAAAAGAAGTGTTCTCTATCACTGGGCTCAGTAAGAAGACCTGGACTTTAGCCCCCGTTGTGCCTCAAACTTTGTCTCTGTCTCTGTCTTTCTTTGTTTCTATCTGATTCTGTCTCTCTATCTCTCTGTCTCTCTCTCACTGATAAGATTGTTGTTGTAGTTCAATCTTTTTAGTCACATATGATTTTTTCCTCTGCTTTGGGGTTTTCTTGGCAGTGATACTGGAGTAGTTTGCTATTTCCTTCTCCTGAACATTTTACAGAGGACCTGAAGCACACAGGGTTAAGTGATTTGGTCAGGATCACACAGCTAATGAGTATCTAAGGTCAGATTTGAACTCAGGAAGCTGAGGCTTTCTGATTTTAGGCCCAGCAATCTATCCACTATGTCACCTAGTTGGCTGATATACATATAAAGTGAATATGTGTGTGTGTGTGTGTGTGTGCGTGTGTGTGTATGTATGTGTGTGTGTATTCCTTTGACACTGGACAGTTTCATACTGGACTAAATTTTATTTTCTCCAAAATATACTTGAACTAGGATTAGATAACTTCTTAGGTTCTTTTTGTAATTAAGATTCTTTGAAGTAATTAATCACTTTTTACAAAATCTTGTTTTCAAAAACACTACTAGTATTAAAATAAAAATGCTACAAGCAAAAGTTGCTTTAAAAGATCATATTATTATTATTATTATTTGTTCTACTCACCTTCCTACTTTACAATCCTAGCTTGTGTTTTTCCCCTCAATAGTATTTTTTTTCCAATTACATGTAAAGATAGGTTTTAATACTCATTTTTGTATGATTTCATGTTCCATTTTCCCCCTTTCTTCCTCTCCCACCTCAAGACAGCAATCAATCTAATATGTTATAAATGTACAATCTTTTAAAACATATTTCCACATTTGTCATGTTGTGCAAGAAAAATCAGATCAAAAAGGAAATAAAAACATGAGAAAGAAAAACAAACAGACAAATCAAAAGAAGTGAAAATACTACGCTTTAATCCATATTCCATCTCTACAATTCTCTCTCTGGATATCGATGGAATTTTCTAATACCAAGTCTATTCGAATTGTTTTGTCTCACAATATCCATGAGAAGAGCTAAGTCTATCATAATTGATCATCATATAATCTTGCTGTTACTGTGTACAATGGTCTCCTGATTAAGGCTATTTCATTCTGCATTGGTTCATGTAACTCTTCCCAGGCTTTTCTGAAATCAGCCTATTCATCATTTCTTTTAGATCAATAATTACATCCATCATAATGTGTTCAGCCATTCCCCAATTGATGGGCACCCAACTCAATTTCCAATTCTTTGCCACTACAAAATGAGCTGCTAAATGTACTTTGGCACATGTGGGTCCTTTTTCCTCTTTCATGATCTCTTTGGGATATAACCCAGTAGTGGCACTGCTGGATCAGAGGAGTACACACAGTTTTACAACTGTTTGGGTGTAGTTCCAAATTTCTCTTCAGAATGACTAGACCATTTCACAACTCCAACAGCAATGCATTAATGTCCTAATTTTCCAATTTCCACTCCAACACTTATCATCATACAATCCTATTTTTTAACAAAGAAAAACTGTTAAATATAACCAAGTGACATAGTAACTATATCTCAGAGCAAATTCAACATTGTTTATTTCTAGTCTCCCAACCCTTTACTGAGTGATATGTCCCTCAATACCAAGACTAATCATTCGACTTAATTTCATGTTTTCTACCTTTTTTGTTTTGATCCTGCATTTTATTCTCCTTGTTCCATTTTTTTCTTTGTTCTATATCAATTCATGTTTCCATATTTTTCTGAAATAAAAAAATTGACAAACTGAGTATCTCTAGCATATTTATGATAAAAGATGATGGTGTGGTTCCAGGAAAAAATATTTTATTGTCAATAAGATTTTTTTGCCTTTAATGGAAGATATTAAATAACTCACAATCACTGCCAATATGCCTAATTATTCTCTGGGCTACTCTTTTTATGTAAATACTTCCAGCTTAAACTAATGCAAATTCAGTCCTGTTTTCAGTTCATTCCAAATCTCTCCTTTAGAGAAAAAGTGGATTGGAAATATTCACTCCCTCCATTCAAACTAGTTTGGAGGGTTTTGTGGTTGGATCATGGATCCACTTTGATTTAAATGAAGAGAGACTACAGGTAATGTAGTCTCCTGAATATTGAAGAACTACAAAAAAATTATTACCTGGTGGTAATAATTAGGCCATTTCTATTGGTAAGAATTTTTTTTTTTAACAAGAGGTGTTTAGATCCAGAATTCTTTTTTTCCCCTTTTATGTAAAAAATGCAATTTCTATCCTAATTTCTCAGAAAAAGAGCTCTGAATATGCTTTAAAAAAATTGGAACTGATGCTGAGTGAAATGAGCAGGACCAGGAAATCATTATATACTTCAACAACAATATTATATGATGATCAATTTGGCAATGAGATGAACCATCAGTTCCAATGGAGCAGTAATGAACTGAACCATCTACACCCAGTGAAAGAACTCTGGGAGATGACTAAGAACCATTACATAAATTCCCAATCCCTATATTTTTGCCTGCCTGCATTTTTGATTTCCTTCACAGGCTAACTGTGCAATATTTCAGAGTCCTATTCTTTTTGTACAGCAAAATAACAATTTAGACATGTATGCTTATTTTGTATTTAATTTATACTTTAACATATTTAACATATATTGGTCATCCTGCCATCTAGGGGAGGGGGTGGGGGGAAGGAGGGGAAAAATGGAACAAAAGGATTGGCAATTGTCAATGCTGTAAAATTACCCATGCATATAACTTGTAAATAAAAAGCTATTAAAAATTTAAAAAATTGGCCATTTGATAGGCTATTGAAATCTGATAAACTGTAATGACCAGTCTCTCTCATGGAGAACTGATCATTGTCATGTGCAAAACAGGACATAAGAGAGGATTCAAAATATGTAACAATAAATTTCCATTTTAAGAAACTACATGTAATAATAAAGCATATATATAGAACTGTCCTTCTTTGCTTCTTTGTAGGTATTTTTGTTTGTCTGCTGTGAACTTTTTACTCTATTATTTTTTGCCTTTTCCTCTCCCCACCTTCCCCAAACAGGCTAAAGTTAAACATAGATATCTTAATGAATATACACAAAGACACACAGACATATACAGATATAGTCACCCATAGAGATACACAAATTTTATATATATATATATATATACATACATATGTATATATATAAATTAATATGTGTATATAACATATACAGGCACAGAGTAAATTATAATATATATATAGTTATGTATATGTATATAATATATAGATACCTACAATCATACACAAAAGTTCACATATACAATTGAATACATACGTATTAGGTTGTTCTTCTTGTTTGTTTTCTATTTCTCTGAAAGTAGATAGCATCATCCTTCTTAGATTCAAATCTTTCCATATTTTACTAATCCACCAACTCATCATTTCCTATGCCATAGCAATATTCCAATTTTATACTATTTATTTGTTTTGTCCTTCTTTCTTTAAACAGAGAAGTGGGTTACTGAATATGAAATGTACTCTAAACCATGAAATTCAGTCATCATAGTGTTTAACATTGTATAAGTATCTGTTTCATAATCCTGAAAGCAGATTGATGAAGATTCATGCTTCTTATCTCTTAAATGAAAGATGGTGGGTTAAAGGTGTGAAACAGGACATTTTTTCAAACATAGGCAATTAATAGTTTGGTTTTGAATGATTTTACTTTTTCATTACAAGGAATGGCTTTTATTTGGAGCAGAGGGTGTTGAAAGAGAATATGATAGGTAGTTAGAGTATGACAAATCCATTCTTGTTTCTCCTTCTCTTCCTCTTCGTTCTACATTTTTCTCCCTTTAACTAGGTGTTATTATTCTATAGTTACTTTTGTTGTTGCTGTTATTGCTTTTCTTTTTTACTTTAGGTTGAATGATAGACAGAATTTGGAGAAAACACCTAAACTTGCTCACTATGTGATATCTGGCACTTCCACCCTTTGTTATTAAAGCTTTTTATTTTCAAAACATATGGATGCATTATTTTTCAACATTGACCCTTGCAAAACCTTATATTCCATAATTTTCTCCCCTTCCTTTAACCCCTCCCTTAGACTGCAATAATCCAACATATATTAAACAAGTGCAATTGCCCTATACACATTTTTACAATTATCATGCTGCACAAGAAAAATCAGATCAAAAGGGGGAAAAAAAGGAGAAAGAAAACAAAATGCAAGCAAACAATAACAAAAAGAGTGAAAATGCTACATTGTGATTCACACTCAGTTCCCACAATTCTATCTCTAGGTATAGATGGCTCTCTTCAATCATAAGATAATTGGAACTGGCTTGAATCATCTCATTGTTGAAAAGAGTCATGTCTATCAGAATTGGTCATTGTATAATCTTGCTGTTAGAGTGCACAATGATCCCTTGGTTCTACTTATTTCACTTAGCATCAGTTCATGTAGCTCTCTCTAAGCCTCTCTGAAATAATCCTGTTAATCATTTCTTAATATACCATAACTTATTCAGCCATTCTGAAGCTGATGGGCATCCACTCAGTTTCCAGTTTCTTGCCACTATAAAAGGGGTGTCACAATTTTTTTTTGCACATGTGGGCCCTTTTCCCTCCTTTAAGATCTCTTTGTGAAACAAGTCCAATAGAAACACTGCTGGATCAAATGGTATGCACAGTTTGATATCCCTTTGGCCATAGTTTCAAATTGCTCTCCAAAATGGTTAAATCAGTTCACAACTCTGCCAGTAATGAATTAGTGTCCTAATTTTCCCACATCCCCTCCAACATTTGCCATTATTTTTTACTATCATTTTAATCAATCTGACAGGTGTGTAATGGTACCACAAGTTGTCATCATTTACATTCCTCTGATCAATAATGATTTACAACACCTTTTCATATGACTAGAAATAGTTTCAATTTCTTCATCTGAAAATTGGCTGTTCATAAACTTTGACCATTTATCAATTCTTATAAATTTGCATCAATTCTCTCTATAGTTTAGAAATGAGGCCTTTATCAGAACCCTTGAATGTAAAAACTTTTCCCCCAGTTTATTGCTTCCCTTTTAATCTTGTCTGCCTTGATTTTGTTTGTACAAAAACTTTTAAACTTAATATAATCAATAATATCTATTTTGAATTCAATAATGTACTACTGTTCTTTTTGACAACAAATTCCTTCCTTCCTTCTTCACCAATCTGAGAGCTAGACTATGCTTAGTCCTTCCAATTTGCTTGTGACATCACTATTTATGGCTAAATTATGAACCCATTTCCACCTTATCTTGGTATAGGGTGTTACGTGTAGGTCAATGCCTAGTTTCTGCCATACTAA
This sequence comes from Sarcophilus harrisii, assembly GCF_902635505.1. Taxonomy (NCBI): domain Eukaryota; kingdom Metazoa; phylum Chordata; class Mammalia; order Dasyuromorphia; family Dasyuridae; genus Sarcophilus; species Sarcophilus harrisii. Next base: position 79,883,041 of record NC_045430.1, on the reverse strand, counting down.
TTTCTAATTTTCCCAGCAGTTTTTACCAAATAGTGAGTTCTTATCCAAAAATCTGGGGTCTTTGAGTTTGTCAAACACTAGATTACTGTAGTCATTGACTATTTTGTCTTGTGAACCTAATCTATTCCACTGATTGACTACTCTATTTCTTAGCCAGTACTAAATAATTTTGATGATTGCTGCTTATAATATACTTTTAGGTTTGGTACAGCTAGGCCATCTTCATTTGCATTTTCTACTAATTCTCTTGAAATTATTGACTTTTTGTTCTTCCAGATGAATCCTGTTGTTATTTTTTCTGTAGACCTGTAGAATAATTTCTTAGGAATTTGATTGCTATAGCACTGAATAATTAGATTAATGTAAATAGAACTGTCATTTTAGTATATTAGCTCAACCTACCCATGAGAACTTAATATTTTCCCAATTGATTAGATCTGAATTTATTTGTGTGGAAAGTTTTGTAGTTGTGTCATAAAGGTCCTGATTTTGTCTCGACAGGTAGAGTCCCAAATATTTTATATTATCCACAGTAATTTTAATGGAATTGTTCTTTGTTTCTATTGCTGTGGAATTTTATTGGTAACTTACAAAAATTCTAATGATTTCTGTGGATTTATTTTGTATCCTATCACTTTGCAAAATTTTGCATCTTTTCAAGTAGTTTTTTAGTTGATTTTTTAGGGTTCTCTAAGTATACCATCATATCATTTGCAAAGAGTGATAATTTCATTTCCTCATTTTCTACTCTAATTCCTTTAAACTCTTTTTCTTTTTTTTATTGCCAAATCTAACATTTCTAATAAAATATTGAATAGTAATGGTGATAGTGGGCAACTTTGTTTCGCCCCTATCTTATTGGGAATGTTTCTAGTTTATCCCCATTATATCTAATGCTTGATGATGGCTTTAAATAGATGCTACTGATCATTTTTAGGGAAAGCTCCATTTATTCCTATAATCTCTAGTTTTTTTAATAGGAATGGGCATTGGATTTCGTCAAATGCTTTTTCTGCATCTATTGAGATAATCATATGATTTTTTTTGTTTATCTAGTTATTAATATAGTCAATTGTGGTAATACTTTTCTTAATAGTGAACCATTCCTGCATTCCTGGTATAAATCTTACTTGGTCATGTTGAATTATCCTGGGGATGATTTGTTGTAATATCTTTGTTAATATTTTACTTAAAACTTTTGCATCAATATCCATTAGGGAAATTGGTTTGTAATTTTCTTTCTCTATTTTGAGCCTATCTGGTATTGGTATTAGCACCATATCTGTGTCATAAAATAAATTTGGTAGACTTCTTCTTTCCCTATTTTTTCAAATAATTTGCATATTATTGGAATTAATTTCTTTGAATTGTTTGGTAGAATTTACATGTAAAACCATCTGGCTATGGAGATTTTTTCCTAGGGAGATGGTTAAAAGCTTGTTCATTTTTTTCTAAAATGGGACTATTGAACTAATATTTGTCCTCTATTAATATGGACGATCTACATTTTTGTAACTATTCTTCCATTTCACTTAGATGTCAGATTTATTGACATGTAATAAATATGTCAATTCCTAATTATGACTCTCATTTCCTCTTCATTGGTGGAAAGTTCCCCCTTTTCATTTTTAATACTAACAATTTGATCTTCTTCTTTCCTTTTTCTAATTAAGATAATTACAAGTTTATATATTTTGTTGTTTTTTTTTCCCATAAAACCAACTCTTAGTTTTGTTTCTTACTTCAACAGATTTCTTACTTTCAATGTCATTTATCTTCTCTTTTATTTTCAGAATTTCAAATTTGGTATTTAATTGGGGTTTTTAAATTTTTTTTCCTAACTTTTTTAGTTGGAAGCCCAATTCATTGATCTCCCCTTTATTTTATGCAAGTAAGCATGTATACATATAAATTTTCTCCTAATAACTGCTTTAGCTGCATCCCATCAATTTTGGTAAGTTGCCTCATTATTGTCATTTTCTTGAATGAAATTATCTATTGTGCTTCTGATTTGTTGTTTTACCCATTCATTCCTTAGGTTTAGATTAGTCTCCAATTAGTTTTTGTTCTATTTTCTCCTGGCATTTTATTGCATGATTTTTTTTTTTTTGCATCATGAGTTTTAAAAAGATGCATTTATTATTTTTGTCTTTCTGCATTTGCTTTTGAGGTTTTTACTGCCCTAATACATGGTCAATTTTTATATAAGTTCCATGTACTGCTGAACAAAAAAAGATATATTTCTTTCTGCCTCAATTCAATTTTCTCCAGAGATCATACCAAAATTTTCTAAACTATTTACCTCTTTTACTTCTTTCTTATTTATTTAGTGGTTTAATCTATCTAGCTCTGAGAGAACTAGGTTGCGATCCCCCATTAATGTAGTTTTGTTGTATAATTCTTCTTGCAGCTCTCTTAACTTTCACTAGGAATGTGGATGCCATACCACTTGGTGTATATATGTTTAGTATCGATATTAATTCATTATCTATGGTATCTTTTCATAAGATGTAGTTTCCTTTATTATATCTTTTAATTAATCAGTTTTTGCTTTTGTTTGATTTTAAATCAAAAGTGCAACCCCTGCTTTTTTTTTAATTTCAGCATAATAGATTCTGTGTCAGACTTTACTCTGAATGTAACATTCTCCTTTAAATGTGTTTCTTGTAAACAACAAATTGTAGGATTCTGGTTTTTAATCCAGTCTGTTATCTGCTTCCATGGAAGAGTTTATCCCATTCACATTCACCATTAAAATTACTGTGCATTTCCTGCCATCTTGTTTTCTCCAAGTTATGCCTTTCTTTCTTCCTTTCCCTTCTCCTTAGTATTTTGCTTCTGACCACAACCTCCCTTGAACAGACCTCCCCTTTTATAGCCCAACCCCTTTCTTATGCCTTTCCCTTTCTACTTCAGTTCTCCCTTCTATTAGCCTTTCCCTTTCCTTTCCCTTTTCCCTCCTACTTTCCTATAAGGTACGACAAACTTCTCTGTGAAGCTAAATGTGTCTGATATTTTCTCTGTGAGCCAAATCTGATAAGAGTAAGATTCACACAATGCTCATTCCTTTCCCTTCTTTCTCTCAATTGTAATAGGTCTTTTTTCCCTCTTCATGAAATGTAATTTACACAATTTTAACTTCATTTTCCTCTTCTTCCACTAGAATCACTTTCCTTTCTATAGTTTCTCTTTTATATCATCACAAGAATATCAAATTATACCTGTACCCTCTAAGTATATTATCTTCCCATATACATACATGAGTTTTTTAACTTTGAAAAGAGTTATATATTTTTTCCTTTCCTTTTTACTTTTTATGCTTCTCTTGAGTTCTGCATTTGAAGATCAAATTTTCTATTAGGTCTGGTCTTTCATCAGAAATAAATGAATTTTACTTGTTTCATTGAATGTTCATCTTTTCCCCTAAAAAGTAATGCTCATTTTTTCTGGACAGTTATTTCTTGGCTGCAATCCAATTTCCTTTGCCTTTCAGAATACCAGATTCCATGCCTTTTGATCCTTTAAAGTAGAAACTGCTATATCCTGGATAATCCTGATTGTGGCTGCTCTATATTTGAATTATTTCCTTCTAGTTGACAGAAATTTTCTCACTGGTTTCATAATTCTGAAATTTAGCTACAATATTGCTTAGAGCTTTCATTCTGGGTTCTCTTTCAGGAGGTGGTCAGTGAATTCTTTCAATGACTATTTTACCTTCTGGTTCTAGGACATCCAGGCAGTTTTCCTTGATGATTTCCTGAAAGATAATGTCTAGGCTCTTTTTGTCATCATGGTTTTCAGGAAGTTCAATAATTCTTATATTTTCTCTCCTAGATCTATTTGCTAGGTCAATTGTTTTTCCAGTGAGATACTTTACATTTTCTTCTATTTGTTTTTGTTTTCTTCAACTGACTCGAAGTCTTATTAAGTCATTCACTTCCATTTATTCAATTCTAATTTTTAGTAAATTATTTTCTTCAGTTATCTTTTTTATCTCATTTTGCATTGTCCAATTCAAGTTTTAAATAAGATGTTTTTGTTCATTGCATTTTTTACCTTTCCACAAATTGTTTTTCAGTGAATTAATTTCTTTTTCGTAGCTATTTTGTAAAGAGTTGTATGCTTATTTCATTTTATCAAATCCATTTTTAAAAAGTTTTCTTCAGATAATTTTTATTTTTCATCTTTTCAAACTCTCTTGCAAAATTCTCATTGCTTCCTCATTTTTCTTCTCTCTTTTAAGATTCTTTTTGAATTCTTTGATGAGAACTTTGTTAGATGGGGTCCAATTAATATCACCCTCTGGAGATGATTTGCCATTAGGATCTTCAGGGTTTGAGGTCTGTTTTTTTCTTTCTTCATAAAACTTATCTATGATCAAAGTTCTTTTTACTTTTTTGCTCATTGTTTTTTAAAGATTGATGTCTTCTCTTAGAGCAAAAGGAAGATTGTTCCAAGCTTCCTCCACATGTAACAACTGCTGTAGGTTGTTTTGGGGCTTGTGCAGCTGACTGACATCCAGTGCTGGTTAGGCATAGCCAGGTCCTGCATTTTTCTGGGATATAGAGACTCACTATTTACCTTTTATATTTGCTTGTATATCTCACAGCTAATCAGATGATACACTGTGTTATAATCATGTCAGAATAGTCTAAGACACTCCCAATAGAGTCCCCCATGAGGGTATATTGCAACATCCTGGGTCTCTGCATGTGCTATATTGGAGCATTGCTGCCTTCTCCTTTCCCTGATTGAAACAGACCTTTTTTTGAAATTCTTCCAAAGTATTTTCTGCTGGAAATTTGTTACACTTCAAATATTTGTGTGTTCTGTCACTTCAAATCTAGTTCAGAAGTTTGATCTGGTGTTGATCTGAGAGACACTAGGAGGAGCTCATATAACAACTTGTCTATTCTCTGTAATCTTGGCTCCTCCCCTTGGCATTTTTTACTAAAGTGGTTTCAAAAGGTGAGTCCTATTTTATCCCCAAAATACATCTGAAAGCTACTGTTTCATCATTTTGCAGATAAGGAAACTTAAGGGACTTCCCAAAAGTCACCTTCAATAATTCAATGAATGTTTCTTAGTGGCATTACAGTAAGTATTAAATATATGAATAAGAAAAAAAAATACAGACCCTGTCAGCAAGGAGTGTGCAATACAATGAGAGAAGACGACTCACAAAAGGAAGCTGATAAGGAAAGTGGAGTGCTGGGATTAGAGTGTATCGATAAGGCTTTGTTGGGATCTTGTTCCAAGGAATCAGAGCCAAGTAAAACAGCTTGTAATTACCCAGAAAGTACTGAGCTCTTTGTAAAGTTCAGTGCTCATTCCTCCAGTCTTCTACTCCAAGGAGAGAAAGAACTGAAGGTAAGCTGAGAAAATATTAGATAGAGGATTCCTGTATAAGTCAGTATATATTAAAATATTATATAAACTATATATATATATATATATATACACACATATATATAAAGTGTTATAGTGCTCTAGGACAGTGGTTTTAAAAAACTTTTATCATTAAATTCCAATAGATTATTTTTGACATGCATCCCAATATTTGTGTATTTACTTATTTTTAAATTATACACTATAACATTGTATTAATAATTCTAAATTGTATAAAATATACAAAATAGATATTGAAAAGAGATGAGATAATATCATGAAATAATATTTTGAAAATATATGTTAATGGTGTAGTAACATCTTTGTTTTGATTAAAATATTAAATACATTTTGTGGGAGCAATGCAATTGAATTTGTTTCATTATTTTGCATTAGTTTTGCATCTTGGTTTAACATTGTGATTTGTGATACAAAAGTCTGTAATTTCAATTTATTTCAATCTTTAATTTCAATGTTCTCATGGATTAAAAAAAAAAAAGTTGCCTCACCAAGATGAATAGATCCAATTAAAAGTGAAGGATAATTTGATTCACTCAAAAAAGATACTATTTTTTCACTCTCAACTACATATTATTTTAAATTTCTTTTTGAAATTTGACTTAATAAATTTGTTTTCTCTTATGTCAACAAGTTGTTATGAAACAATAGTAGATTTTTCATAGGGTAAATGGTGAGGTAATGGATAGAGTGCTGGGCCTATAGTCAGAAAAGCTCCTTTGCTTCAGTTCAAATCTGTCATCAGATGTTTACTAGTTGTGTGACCCTAGGTAGGTCACTTAGCCCTATTTTGCCCCAGTTGTTCAACTACAAAATGAACTGGAGAAAGAAATGGCAAACCACTTTAGTATTTTTATCAAAAACAACAACAAACACATGTAGTTATAAAGAGTCAGATATAGATGGCGGAGAAGACACACGCGACTTTCTAAGCTCTTCTCTTACCCTCTTTATCAATATTATATCGAGCCTCAAAAATAGTCTTGACTGCTACAATTCGTAAAGATAAAGTAGAACAACTCACGGCAAGAAAATCTGCAGTCTCGCTAAAAAGGTTGGTTCGGGGCCAGGGGAGTCGGCACACAGGGAGAGAAATTAGGTTCCGAGGAGAATCTCAAACCGAGGGTGAAGGCACAGATCTCAAACCAAACGCCAAGCCCCAACCCGCAGTACGGGCTTCTCCTTGGGGAGTTGTGATCCCACGAGGAGGACACAGCGGGTTAGCCTCCAATCTGCGCGTGGGGGCCTTTAAATAGAGCTTTTCCAGGCCGATTTGACAGGCAGAGCCTGGGCAGAGTTTGGGGGTCTGGGTCTGTGGTCTGTGGTTGCGGCCGGTCTGTGGTCTGCGGTCCCTGCAAACTCACAGTCCCGAGGCTCCGGCCTGGGGCGTGACACTTTTGGCTTAGGAGGGGCAACGTAATCCACTCAGCCCTACTGTGTTTGATAGCTCGGCCTCCAGTGCTGAATCCACTTCCGTTGGGGAAGGAAAACCTCACCAGAGCACCCCATTCGGACCAGAAATCGGTTTACATCTCCCTGCTCCAGAGGGCTGGAACCTTGCCTAAAGACATACCCTAAAGGCTTTAAAAACATGAATAAAAAAAGATGAAAGAATGACGACACTTCTGAAAAAGAGCAGGTCAGCAAACCCAAGAGAAAAACACAAAATCATCAGACTGTCCTCCTTTAATAATTTATAGAAGAGACCATTAAAAGTCTCAAAAGAAGTTAGAAGATAAATGGGGAAAGGAAAGAGAAAAGCCTTCAAAAGCAACAACCTGAAATACAATTGGAAAAAATAAAAATTCAGAAAGAGGATTTTGGGAATGGAAAAGACAAAGAACTCACAAGAAAGTAGGATCCGTGAATTGAAAAGCAAAGAAGACCAAGAAATGGATCTTGAATTGAAAAAAAATAATTCACTAAAGAAAAAAATTTGGAAATGGAAAAAAATTCCACAGACCAAAACAATACATTCAAAAAACTCAATTACATATACAGAAAGAAGTAAAAAAAGCATTGAAGAAAAATTTTTAAAAAATTAGAGCTGAACAAATTGAAACTAATATTCATTGAGACAGCAAGAATCAGTCACAAAACAAAAAAATGACAAACTGGAAAAACCACGAATTTTCTCTTGCAAAAACGACAGACTTGGAAAAATAGATCTAGGAGGGGGATTATTGGACTTTCAAAACTATGATGAAAAAAGAGCCTGATAATATTTTACGAAATCATCAAAGAGAACTGCCCAGATGTAATAGAATAGAAGGAAAAAGGCATTGAAAAATTCATCGAACACCTTCTGAAAGAAACCCTAAAAAAAAACCCCAAAAATATTGGGGCAAAATTTCCAGAACTATCAGATTAAGGAAAAAATTTTACAAGCATCCAAAAAAACCAAAATACCGAGGTGCCAAAAAGGATCCCCCCAAAAGATCGGCTGCCTCTACATTAAAGGAAAAAGGGCCTGAATATGATATTCCAAAAGGCACAAGAACTTGAGTGCAGCCAAGAAAAACACCCATAAGCTGAGCATTTTCTTCCAGGGAAGAAGATGGAATTTAAGAAACAAAATGAACCCATTTGTTTCGAAGAAAAAAAATAAATAAAATTTGATCTCCAAGAATGAACTCAAGAGATGCAGAAAAGGTAAAAAACCTTGAGTTGTATTTCTTTGTGGATATACAAAAAGAATACATTATAATTTGATTTACTGATATAAATAAAAAGGGAAGTAGATATGGAAAAGGGATGACAGAACAAGGTGGGAAGGAAAAAGGGGAAACCACATCACACAAAGAGGCTGGAAACTTATCATTCTGAGGGAATTTAGAGAGGGGAGGAAATTGGTGAATCTTACCCATCGGTTGGCTCAAAGAAAAATAATTTAATTTGTTTTGGAAAATTCTCCCCCTCATTAAAACGGGGAGAGGAAAAGGGAAAAGAAAAATTAAGGGAAGGAAGGGAAAGACTCAAAGGGGGGAGGAGGATTATAAAGAGGATAAGTATCTGCAAGAGGGGTACATAAGTTTAAAAGGGGGAAAGAGGGTTGGGGAGGCAAGAATAAGTAAAAAGCACAATCTGGGGTTCTAGGGCAGGAAAACGTTTATAATTCTAACCGTAAAAAATGGGATGAACTCCCCCCAAAAAGGAGGCAGATAGCAGACTGGATAAAGTAACTACAATATTTGGTTTAAAAAACAATTTAAAGCAGGGGATGAAAGAGTAAAAGAAATGGAGCAAAACTTTCTTCAGGTGAAGTCAAAAGAGGGGGTAGCCATCCTTATCTCAGATCAACAAAGTAAAAATTGATCTAATTTAAAAGAGATAAGGAAGGAACTCATCCTGCTAAAGGGGAAATAAACAAGAACTATCAATATTAAACATATATGCACCAAGTGGTATGGCACTCAACTAAAGGAGGAAGAGGTTGCAAGAAGAAAAACAACAAAACTGTAATAGTAGGAGATCTCAACCCACTCCAGAATTAGCAAAACAAACCACAAAACAAATAAGAAAGAAATTAAAGGAAAAAAGAATATTGAAAAATTAGGTATGTTGGATCTTTGGAGAAAATTTTTAATGGGATGAAAATTTTCTTTCTCAGCCCGGAACCTATTCAAAATTGACCATATATTAACAAAAGCCCCAAAATTAAATAAGAAAGCAGAAAAGAAATGCCTTCTTTCAGATCATGATGCAATAAAAACCATTCAACAAAAGTTAGGGGAAATAGACCAAAAGTAATTAAACCAATCTCATCTTAAAAAATGATTGGGGAAGAGCAAAAAGATACAATTTAAAATTTCCCAAAATAAACAATGATGGACATCATACCAAAATTTGGGGATGCAGCCAAAGGGTAAATAAGAGGGAATTTTATATCCTTAGACACTTTGAAAAAACAGAGAAAGAAAAGATTAATGAATTCTTAATAAAAAAACTAAAAAGACCAAATTAAAAAACCCCAATAAAATATAAATTGGAAATTTAAAATTAAAAGGAAAATTAAAATAGAAAGAAAAAACTATTGAACTAATTAAATAAAACTAAAGTTGGTTCATGAAAAGCCAACAAAAAAGATAACCTTTGGTAAATCTGATTAAAAAGGAGGGAGGAAAATGAAAATAGTCTTAAAAAATGAAAAGGAGAACTTTCCACCAATGAAGAGCAATTAGAAAAATAAGGAGTTATTTTGTAACTTTATGCCAATAAATTTGATAACCAAGGAAATGGATGACTACCTCCAAAAATAACTTCCCCAACAAAGAGGAAGAAAATTGTTGAATATCCCATTCAAAAGAAAAGAACACAATTAAACCCCCTAAGAAAAATCCCCAGGACCAGATGGTTTAATTGAATTTTACCAAACATTTAAAGAACAATTGGCCCCAATGCTATATAAATTATTTGAAAAATAGGGAATGGGGTCCTCCAAATTCCTTTTATGACACAGACATGGTACTGATACCCAAACCAGGTAGGCTGAAAACAGAGAAAAGAAAAAATTATAACCAATCTCCCCCGAATATTGGTGCTAAAAATAAAAGATATTAGCAAAAGACTAAGAAAACATCCCAAGATAATAATTGTAAGAGGATTTATACCAGGAATGCAGGGCTGGTTAATATTAGGAAAACTATCAATATAATTGGCCATTTAATAAAAATTCAAAACCATATGATCATTCAAAGATGCAGAAAAAGATTTGATAAAATCCAAATCCTTCCTTTAAAAACATTGAAGGAAAAGGAAAATGGATTTTCCAAAAATAAAAGACTTTTAAAAACCATCAGTAAGCATCATAAATGGAGACAAACGCAACCATTCCCAATAAATCTGGAGGAAACGTTTCCCCACTAACGTTATATTTAATATTGTATTAGAAAATAGCTATAAATAAAGAGCTGAGAAAAAAGATTAAAGGAATAAGAATACAATAGGAAGCAATTATCACTCTTTGCCGATGACATGATGGTATCGAGAACCCCAGAGATTCTGCTAAAAAGTTTTAGAAATAATCCACAATTTAGCAAAGTTGTGGTTATAAAAAAACCTACATAACAAGCATTTTATTCACTAAAAAATCCAACAGTCAGGTTAAAAAAAATTCCATTTAGAATTCGAAATATAAAATATTTAGGAATCTTCTCCAAGGGGAAAACAGAAACTTTATGAGCAAAATTCAGACCACTTTTACACAAATTAAGTCGATCAACCAATTGAAAAAATTAAATGCTCTTGGATAGGGCGAGAAATAATAAAGATGACAATATTACCTAAACTAATCTATTTATTTAGGCTAACCTCAGACTAAAAAACTATTTTAATGACCAGAAAAAAATAAAACAAAGTTCATATGGAAAACAAAATTTAAGAATTTCAAGGTTAAAAAAAATCAAATGATGGTGGCTTAGCTGTACCAGATCAAAAAATTATATTATAGAGGCAGTTAAAACAGGTATTGGCAAGGAAAATTAGGACAAAAAAGATTAGGGTTAAGGGACAAAAAGTCAAGAAATACAACCGTCTTTGGAAAACCCAAAGATCCAGCTTTGGGATAAGCTTTGTTTGATTAAAAATTGCTGGGAAAATTTGGAAACTAATATGGCAGAAACTAGGATTGATCCATACTTAACCCAACCAAGATAATAAAATGGGTTCTGACCAGGATAAAGAATGGAAATTAAAAATTAGAGGAACATAGGAAGTTTACCCTCTCAGACCTGTGGAAGGGGAAGGTCTTATGACCAAAAGCAGAACAGAGACTTCTGATCACAAAATAGAAAATTTCGATTATACCAAACTGAAAAGTTTTGACAAACAAAACAAGCAGACAAGATTAGAAGGGAAGCAATAAACTGGGAAAATATTTTACAGTCAAGGTTCTGAAAAGGCCTATTTCCAAAATTTGAAAAACCTAATTTATAAAAATCGCCATTCTCCAATTGAAAATGGTCAAAGGATATGAACAGACAATTTCAGATGAAGAAATTGAAACTATTTTAGTCATAAAAAGATGCTACAAGTCATTATTAACGAGAAAAAAAAGAACCCAAGATACCACACACCTGCGATTGGCTAAGATGACGGAAAAAATAAATGATTGTTGAGGGTATGCGGAAAACTACTTGATGCATTGTTGGTGGGTTGTGAACGAATCCAACCATTTTAATAGTTTGGAACATGCTCGTTATCAAACTTGCATCCCTTTATCCAAGTGTTACTACTGGGATTATATCCCAAAGAGATTTTAAAGGGAAAGGGACCCGAGTGCAGAATGTTTTCAGCCCTTTTGTAATGGCTAGAAACTGGAAATGAATGAATCCACGGGAGAATGGTTGAATAAATTGGTATATGAAATTTTATGGAATATTACTGTTCAAGAAATGACCAACAGGATGATTTCAGAAAGGCCTGAGAGATTACACGAACTGATGTTATGAAATGAGAGGACCAGGAGATCATTTATCTTCAACAAAATTTAGATGATGACCAGTTCTGATGGATCGGGCCACCTCCAAGAGATCAACCAAATCATTTCTAATGGAGCAGTAATGAACTGAACTAGCTATGCCCAGGAAAACAACTCTGGGAGATGACTAAAAACCATTACATTAAATTCCCAATCCCTATATTTATGCACACCTGCATTTTTTATTTCCTTCACAAGCTAATTGTACAATATTTCAGAGTCTGATTCTTTTGACAGCAAAATAACTTTTTATGTATACTTATTGTTATCTGTTATATTTTAATATATTTAACATCTACTGGTCCCGCCATCTAGGGGGGGGGGGGTAAGGGAAAATTGAAAAGAGGTTTGGAATTTTAATGCTGAGTTACCCAAACCAAATAAAAGGCTATTAAATAAAAAAAAAATAAAGAGTCAGATATGAGTGAAAAATAACAAGGTTTTCCATGTACAGATCTTTTAAAGATAGATTCAAACTTTACCAATTCTCATTTTATACATTTCAAACCCATTTAGGAAATTCTGATTCCATGTTCATTTTTATTTAACTTTGTTTTTTGTTTACTAAGTAAACAAATATGAGAGTACATCACAGATTTCATTTGCAGCACACCAGCAAGGAAAGAAATTGGCCATATGTGTCAAATACTATAGATAAGTAAAGATAAATAAGAATTGAGAAAAAAAACATCAAATTTGGAATTTGACAGATTACTTTTATATTTTGAAGTGTAATGTCAGCTCACAGGCCTTGGATAATCATAATTTCTTGGTCTAAAGAATATTTTTTCCCTTTTTTTGTACCTTCCTTTTTATTTTTATTTTATTTTTACATTTTTAAAAATTAAATCTTTTTATTTTCAAAACATATGCATGGATAATTTTCAACATTCACCTTGCAAAACTTTGTGTTCCAAATTTCCCCCTCCTTTCTCCCCACCCCTTCCTCTAGATGGCTAATAATTCAATATATGTTAAACATGCGCAAATTTTCTAAACATATTTCCATAATTATCATGCTGCACAAAAAAATCAGATCACAAAAGGAAAAAAATGAGAAAGAAAACAAAATTCAAGCAAACAACAACAAAAAAGTGAAAATAATATATTGTGTTCTATACTTAGCTTCCACAGTACTCTCTCTGGGTATAGATGGCTTTCTTTATCACAAGATCATTGAAATTGGCCTGAATCATCTCATTGTTTAAAAGAGCTATGTCCATCACAATTGATCTTCATATAATATTTTTCCATGTACGATGATCTCCTGTTTCTGCTCATTTCACTTAGCATCAGTTCATGTAAATCTTTCCAGGTCTCTTTGAAATCATTCTGCTGACTTTTTCTTATAGAACAATAATATTCCATGACATTCACATACTACAATTTATTCAGTCATTCTCCAGCTGATGAGCAGCCATTCAGTTTTCAGTTCCTTTCCACTACAAAGAGGACTGCCACAAATATCTTTTATACACATAGGTCCCTTTTCCTCTTTTATGATCTCTTTGGATTACAAGCCCAATAGAAACATTGCTGGATCAAAGGGTATGAAGTTTGATATTGGCCTAAAGAATTAACAAAATAATAAATCAAACCCCAATTTTTATGTTTATTGAGGTGTAGAATTCTCATACTAAAATTTTGATTATCATTTTGGCTCCAGCATAAGGCTTACTGTGTGTGTATATGTTTTTTTTTCCCCTTACATAAGCTATTTAAGACTTGTTTACAACTGATTGATATAAAGAATAATGAGTTGACACTGTTAGGTTCAGGCCCAGGAATGGATAATTAGATGAATATCAGTTGGTTGTTCTAAGGATGGGTGGGATTTTTTTTAAGTGAAGTGAAATTAAGAGCAGACAGCCTAACTATTAAGAGACAAAATGGTGTTTGCTACTCAGAACTGAAAAGTCAGATAAATAGTAAGTTTATGAAAAATAATAATGCAATAATATCTACAATATAGATAGATCTAATCTATGTTTATTCTTTCCCAGCAGCCTCTATACGAAGCTCAAAAAGGACTAACATGTCTGGTGTGAGGACTTGCCAAGACCTATTTAGGGCTGCTTATCTTTGATCTCTACTCTTGAAGCCTCTCTTGAAGCCCATGGTTCCAAGAAATTATAATATACATAGTGGTTAAACAACAGTAATTGATAAGCCTCAATTCCGTTGGTGAGTTGGGAGGATTTCTCCCTCAAGAATTTGAAAACTTGGTTCTGTTGAATTGGTAAATAAGAAAAAATTGTTTCAATGGCAAAAAAAAAAAAAAAAAAAAAAAGTATCTGAAGCAGGATCTATAGAGCTCTTAGAGTTTGGTCAGACATCTAAATGCATGATCAGCTGCTATGTCCTGGGCCATTATTGATCATGCAACTGGACTTTGATGACCCAAGGAAGAGAAAATGAGACTGATGATTTTGTGCAATTCTGCCTCACTTAAATTTAATACATATACATGTAAAGACATCATTATCCTTTTTGAAAAGAAGGAACAACAACCCTTTTCCAGTTATGGTTGGGTTAGGGAAATTTATATACATACTTTTACATGCATATATATATATATATATATATATATATATATATATAATGTATGTGTGTGTATGTAGTTTATGTGTGAATCTCTCTCTATGTATATATAATAAAGAGAGTTACAGAGAGACAGAGAGAGGGGGGAGTTGTGTAATACAATTGTCAGATAATGTAGAATTGTAGAAATCAGGGAAAGGTTGTTAGATAACCGAGGGAGGGAGTTTACCTGGGTCAATATTAGGTTTTAACTGCTCTGTAGTTATATGCAGAGGCTGCCAAGAAATCCTGGAGATATGAGGAAGTAGAGAGAAAGTTTTTGATAAGAAGTTGAAAAAAAGTGTGGTGTGATTATATTTCAGGCAAATTCAAGACCTATATTCCCACTCTGAATGCTTGATCACAAACCCCATGACAAGGATTTTCACTTTGAAGACTAGCATTCTGGAGAGTCTGCTTTGTACTCAAGACTACTTAGAGTAGAAACCCTGCCTCTGATACTTATCAGCCAAAGGCCATTGGCAAGATATTTAAACTCTCAGTGCTTGGATTCTCTAGGATGGTAAATTGCTGAAATGTTCCTGATCTGCATAGCTAAAAGTTCCAAAGTAGCACTTCTATAGATTACTGAAATCTGAATAAAAGTCAAGAAATGAAACTCACTAATAATAGGTAGTAATTATATAACTCAGATTCAAAAATGCATTGTGTTTGTCATAAATCTTTACATTATTTATTCCAAGTACTAAGTATTGTGAGTAAGAAAAAAAAAACTGCAAGAAAATTTAAAGAAATTCATGTTTGAAGGCAACAGAGTGATTCAATCTCAGAAGAAACACTAACTAAAACTGAAGAATATGGATCATTCACACATTTTCAGATTTATGTTTCCTTTTCCTTGCACTGCCTGAGAGGTTAACTAGAAAGCATATGTGCTTTTTTTGAATTCTTTTCAAATTGGTCTGAAAAATCAAAATTTATAGATTTCAAGTTGTCATTTGAAATCAAAAAGTGAAGTAAACGTTTTCCACTTTTTTAATAGACAGTATCCTTAAAGGAAAGAAAAACTCTAATCCTAAAGAAAACTTTGGGGATCTTAGAATTTCAACTTTTCTAAGTTGAAATACCTTATGCTTGTAAAATCACTATTTCAAGATATACTTTATTTTCATTTTCTTCGAAGAAGCAGGAAATGAATTGAGTAAAGATTTATGTCATTTAATGTCACAGTTGATTACCAACAGAAATTGAAAGAATGCAATTTTTATGACTTTATTTAAAAGTAAGTTATATTTCAAAATGAAATGGAAATGGCCTGACAGGCAGGTTTAATTTTTAAGAATTTATATTATTATGTAGGAAAAATATATATAAATTAGAGGGCTTGGATTTTTAAATTATTTGCTTTAATAATTTACCTTTCAGAATATGGTTATGTATATAATCCTGTTCCTCCTAACTATTAAACAAGATTTTACCTTTCCTGAGATGTACAATCTTTCTGCATGGTATTCCTTATAATGGTTGCTGAAATTTTTATTCAATATTTCATAAAAGGACTGAAATCCTTTTTACTGATACATTTAATAAGCTGGAATTTTGATATCAATTTTTTTTCAAAATATCAACGTCTCTGAATAGAATTCATAATATAACAATAAACATTAATTGAAATTGTTGTCTTGGATAAAGACTCTGGATTTATGATTTTACCAGTTAAGGACATTCCAGGATGGAGATTTCCTCTACCAATGGAACTAGAAATCTCACCCTTAATTTACATTCTTAGAGATTTACTAGAGGCACTAACATGTGAAATGATTGTTCAGGGTTATACTGAGAGGGTGAACCATAAGAAAGAATTTAATCCAATTTTTCCCAGCTTCAAACAATCTTGTCACTGCATCAAATTGCTAAGGTTGTTTATATTCCATCTTCTGTACCCATATTCATTTTGTTTGTTTTTAAGGACAAATATGGACTTTCTGAGAGTACAGCTGAATTAACTACAAAGACATTAAAGCTAAAAAAGGTGCCCAGAAGCCTGTTACAGTTCCCCCTTTCTCGCCTCAATAAGATATTAATCTCTTTTGATAATATTAATTATCTTTTTTAAAAGATTGATAGAACTTCAATTGTCCTGATGTGCTAGTGGTTAGTAGGTTCAATCTAATTGACAATTTATTTTTGTTTTCTCTTAAGTCTTACTTTAAAAAAATCTTTAGTTTTCTAAAGGAAACAAAGAACAGTATCCTCAACTATTATTTCCAAACTACTAATAAACCTATTTCTTACTAAGGTAGTAATGACAGACATCTAAGGAATTCCTCTAACTTTTCCACTTTCTATGTTTCCTAAATTTCTGGAATGTGCCAGGGAGAAAATCTTTTATCCTCAGGAAAATCCATCAATATGATGGAATTCCACAAATTCATTGTGGTGCTAGATATAAATGCTAGATATATATAAGTGCTAGATATAAATGTAAATCAAAAAAGGAATTTGAAGAATATATCTTTATAGATTATATTTAAAAATCTAAGAGATTCAAATAAAAATTAAGATGTAATTAATAAATATAGTAAATTATATTAAATACAAACTCAGACAAATCATTAAAATTTTGTTTATTGACCAAAACCATCAGAAAGAGAAAAAAATAATATCATTCAAAATTATGACAGAATATATGAAATATCTGAAAGTATAGTTAGGAAGCCATGAGCAAGAATAATATAAATTAAACTACAAAATCCTTTGTATAGAAATAATGGAATATTTAAATGATTAGGGAGATCTTGATTGCTTGTGGTTAGACCATTTTTATCATCTTGTTCTAGAATATCAGGAAAGTTGTCCTTGATAATTTCTTGAAAGATGATTTCTAGGTGCTTTTTTTAAAACCATAACATTGTTTTCTTTTTTTTTTTCATTCTTTTCATTTAGTTTAATTGTTTCTTGATGTCTCATAAAGTTTTTAAATTCCACTCACCTAATTCTAACTTTGAAAGAATTATTTTCTTTGTTGAGCCTTTCAACTTTGTCCAAGTCTATATCTTAAGAAGTTCTTCTCTTCAGTGAACTTATGTATATTTTTTCCTCCCATTTAGCCATTTTTGCTTTTCAAAACATTCTTCTCTTCATTAGAATCTTGTGTCTTTTTTTTTTAACCATTTGACCTAGTCTGTTTTTTAAGGTATACATTTCTTTATTTTTTTTTTTTTGCTCTTTTATTAAGGTGTAGACTAATTTTTCATCATTTTATTGCATCACTCTCATTTTCCTTCCCATTTTTCCTCTTCCTCCTTTTCTTGATTTGATACTGTTTTTGAGTTCTTGCATGGCCTAAGACTAATTCTTTTTTTTTTTTTAGCTTTTGGATGCAGGAATTTTGAATATATTATCTAATTTTTAAGTATATGCCTTGACTTTTCATATTAACTTTTGGGGAGTGGAGCCAAGACGGTAGAGAGGAGACATGTTTTTCTGAGTTCTTCCCATGATCCTCAAGCTGAAAGCAAATCCAGCCTCTGAACTGGTTTTGGAGTGATGTAACCCAAGAATATTGGGAATGGAATAAATTTCCAGCAGAAGATCATTTTAAAGATTTCCAGAAAATATCTGTTTCAATTGGGCATGGAGGGAGGTGGGCCAGGCCTAGGCAGGCAGAGCCCAGGAGCTCAGGACAGGCAAAAAAGAGTACCAGGGAAATTTAAGCTCCCGTTCTGGAGAATCTACCTGGAAGAATATACAGCAGTGATGACTACTCTGTCCTGGTTGTAAGCCAATAGATCAGCAGAATGTTTGTAAGACATCCAATACAAATAAAAAAGGCAAATAGTGAGTCCCTATATGCCAGAACTTCACAGGACTTAGCCATGCTCACATAACACCAAAAGTTAGTCAGTACTGACTTGGGTGCACCTACTTTTGCCTCTAGATGCAGCTTGGATAACCTCCCCTTTGTCCTAAAAGCAGACTCAACCTTTTTTAAAAATGAGCAAAAAAGCAAAATGAAGTCTGACCATAGACAGTTTTTTTTATGGAGAAACAACACATAACATAAGAATAATAACAAAATTTATATGGACTTTGTTATTATTGTTATGTTATGTTCATATGGAAGAACAAAAATTTCAAAGGTATTAATGGAAAAATGCAAATGAAGGTGGCCTGGGTGTGCCAGATCTAAGACTATATTACAAAGCAGTAGTCATCAAAAATATTTGGTATTGCCTAAGAAATAGAGTAGTTGAATAGGTTAGGTTCACAGAACAAAATAGTCAATGACTATACTAACCTAGTGTTTGAAAAACCCTAAATACCCCAGAATTTGGGATAAAAACTCACTATCTGACAAAAAGTACTGAGAAAATTGGAAACTAGTTTGGAAGAATCTAGGCACTTACCATCACCTAACACATTATGTTATATTATGTTATTGTTATGTTAATATTGTTATTATTTTTTCTAGATCTGTAAAATAATTACTTGGTAGTGTGATTGCTATGGCACTGAATAAGTAGATTAATTTAGGTAGTATTGTCATTTTTATTATATTAGCTAGGCCTACCCCTGAGTACTTGATATTTTTTCCAATTGATTAATCTGACTTTATTTATGTGGAAAGTATTTTGTAGTTGTATTCATATAGCTCCTAATTTTGCCTTGGCAGGTAGACTAACAAATATTTTACATTATCAACACTTATTTTAAATGTAATTTCTCTGTATCTCTTGCTGTTGGACTTTGTTGAAAATATACAAAAATGTTGATGATTTTCATGGATTCATTTTGTATCCTGCAACTTTACTAAAGTTGTGAATTATTTCTAGAAGTTTTTTTTCAGTTGATTTGCTAGGGTTCTCTATTTATGTTTTCATATCATTTGCAAAGAATCACAATTTGGTTTCCTCATTACTACACTTATTCCTTGAATTACTTTTTCTTGTCTTATTGCCAAAGCTAACATTTCTAATACCATAATACTGATGACAGTGGGCAACCTTGTTTCAATCCTGATTTTATTGGGAATGGTTCTAGTTTGTCCCCATTATATATGATGCTTTTATATAGATGTTACTGATCATTTTAAGGAAAAGTCCATTTATTGCTATATTCTCTAGTGTTTTTAATAGGAATTGGATGTTGGATTTTATCAAATGCTTTTTTTTGCCTTTATTGAGATAATCATATGATTTTTATTAGTTTGCTTATTGATAGATTATATTATGCTAATAGTTTTCCTAATATTGAACCAACCCTGCATTCTTGATATAAATCCTATTTGGTCATAATGTATTATCCTGGAGATGACTTTCTGCAATTTTTTTGCTAATATTTTATTTAAGATTTTTTACTTCAATATTCATTAGGGAAATTAGTCTATAATTTTCTTTCTCTGTTTTGACCTTACCTGGTTTAAGTATCAGCACCATATTTGTGTCATAAAAGGATTTTGGTAGAACTCCTTCTTTCCCTATTTTTTCAAGTAGTTTGCAAAGTATTAGAATTAATTTCTCTTTAAAAGTATGATGAAATTCACATGTAAATCCATCTGGTCCTGGAGATTTTCTTCCTAGGAAGTTGTTCAATAGCTTGTTTTGTCTCTTTTTCTAAAGTGGAACTATTTAATAATGTATTTCTTCTTTTGTTAATCTGGACAATATATATTTTTTGTAGATATTCCTCCATTTCACTTTAATTATCATATATACTGACCTAAGTTGGGCAAAATAATTCTTAATTCTTGCTCTAATTTTGTCTACATTAGTTAAAAGTTCTTCTTTCTCATTTTTAAGACTAACAATTTGATTTTTTTCTTTTCTTTTTCTAATCGAATTAACAAAGGTTTATCTATTTTGTTGATGTTTTTTCATAAAATCAGCTCAGTTTTATTTATTAATTCAATAGTTTTCTTACTTTCAATTTTATTAATCTCCCTTTTTAATTTCAGAATTTAAGTATGGTATTTAATTTGGGGTTTTTAATTTGTTCTTTTTCTAATTTTTTTTAGTTGCAAACCCAATTCAATGATTTTCTCTTTCTCTATTTTATGCAACTAACTATTTAGAGATATAAAATCTCCCCAAATAACCTCTTTGGCTGCATCTCACAAATTTTGATGTGTTGTCTCAATTTTTTTCATTCTCTTGGATGAATTTATTGTATCTATGATTTGTTGTTTCACCCATTCATTCTTTAGGATTCAATTATTTAATTTTCCATTAATTTTTGTTCTGTTTTCCCCTTGCCTTTTATTGAATGCAATTTGTATTGTGTAATGATCAGGGAAAAAAAGTCCATTTACTATTTCTGCTTTTTTGTATTTCATTTTGAGGTTTTTATGCCCTAATACATTGTCAAATTTTGTATAGGTTCCATCTACTGCTGAGAAAAAGGTATATTCCTTTTTGTCTCCATTCAATTTTCTCCCAAGTTCTATGATCCCGAAATTCTCTAGGATTCTCTTTACCTCCTTAACTTCTTTCTTATTTATTTTCTGGTTTCATTTATCTAGTTCTGAGTGAGCAAGATTGAGATCCTCCACTAATATAATTTTGCTGCCTAATTCTTCTTGCATCTCTCTTAACTTTTCCTCTAGGAATCTGGATGCTATATCACCTGGTGCATATATGTTTAGTATTGGTATTACTTCATTATCTATGGTATTTTTCATAGCATGTAGTTTCCTTCCTTATTGCTTTTAATTAGATATATATTTGCTTTTGCTTGATCTGTGACCGAGATTACTACTCCTGCTTTTTATCTCAGTTTAAGCATAATCAATTTTGCTTCAGCCTTTTACCTTTATTCTAAATGGATTATTCTGCTTTAAATGAGTTTCTTGTAAATAATGAATTGCAGGATTCTGGCTTTTAATCCAATTTGCTGTCCACGTTTGTTAACTGGAAGAATTCATTCCATTCACATACATAGATAAAAATTCCTGTCTCATATTTTCTGCCATCTTGTTTACCTCCAGTTATATTTTTCTCTTCCTTTACTTCCTCCCCAATATTTTCTCACTGATCACCCCCTCCCTCAAACAGCCCTCCCCTTTTACAGTCCCTCCCTTTTTATACCTTTCCCCTCCTACTTTTCTATTGGTGAAACAAGCTTTTCTGTGAAGCTAAATTTGTCTGATATTCTTTCTTTGAGCCAAAACTGATGAGTAAGATTCATACAATGCTCCTCCCTTTCCTTTCTTTCCCTTAATTATAATAGGCCTTTTTTGCCTCTTCATGAGTTATAACTACATGGATTTTAGCTCCATTTCCCTCTTCTTCCAGTAGAATCACCTTTTCTTCTCAAATTTCTTTTTTTAAAAATCATCACAATAAAATCAGATTATACCTTCACCCTCTCAGGTTACCCATAACAGAGATAGAGATTTAAAGAGTTAAACCTATTTTTTCATATAGGATATAACCTTTTTAGCTTTTAAAGGAAATTTACTTTTTCTTTTTGTTTTTTGTTTTTTTTTTTTTACTTTTTTATGCTTCCCTTGACTTCTGTATTTGAAGATTAAATTTTCTATTCAACTCTGATATTTTCATTGGAAATTGATGAAATTCACTTGTTTCATTGAATCCCCATCCTTTTCCCTGAAAAATAAGCTCAGTTTTTCTGGATAGTTGATTCTTGGCTTTAATCCAAGTTCCTTTGCCTTTCAGAATATCAGATTCCCATGTTCTTTGATCTATTTAAAGTGGAAGCTACTAGGTCCTGGTTAATCCTGATTGTGGTTCACAGATATTTGAATTATTTTCTTCTGGTTGCTTGTAATATTTTCTCTTTAATTTGATATTTTTGAAATTTTGGCTATGATTTTCTTGGGGTTTTTATTTTGGGTTCTCTTTCAGGAGATGATTAGTGAATTTTTTCAATGGCCATTTTACCCTCTGGTTCTAGAACATCCAGGCAGTTTTCCTTGATGATTTTTTGAAAGAGGGTTTCTAAGCTCTTTTTTTTTCATCATGGTTTTCAGGAAGTTCAATAATTCTTAGATTGTCTTTCCTAGATCTATTTTCCAGGTCAGTTGTATTTCCAAGGAGGTGTTTTACATTTTCTTCTACTTTTCTTTTTTGGTCTTGTTTGACTGATTCTTGAAGTCTCATTAATTAATTCATATAATATCTAGGCTAGTTCTTTGGAGGGCCTCAGAATCAGTCAGAGGCATGATCAGTCAAAGTCTTTGGTCTTTAGGAGGAGAAGTGAAGGAGGAAGGCAAGCTGCCACTAGGCTCATTAAAGATGAATTCTGGACTCTCAAGTTTGGAGCCTGAAGTCTTCTCTCCTCAGGGTTCTGTGGCAGAGAGATTCTGGTCTCTCTCCCTTAGCTGCCCAATCCTTGCCTACAATTATCTCTCCACTACACAGTCAACAAGCACCAGTTGTTAGGAGAGCTATTACATTACCATATCATCTAAGTATATGCTTATACAACCATTTTCTCACATTGAGTAGGTAATTAGCCTTAAGGGTTCTGCTGTCTTAGATTCAAATACACCTTTTGAGAATTCCAGCCCTCTATACATTCACTTCCTTTTTTTCAATTCTAATTTCTAGTGAATAAAATTTTTTTTTCAGTTAGCTTTCTTTTAAATCTCCTTTTGCACTGGCCAATTGAATTTTTATATGAAGTGTTTTGTCCATTGCATTTTTTTCCAATATACAGATTTTGTTTTTAGTAAATTAGTTTCTTTTTCATATCTATTTTGTAAAAATTTATATGTTTTTTTTTCCCATTTCACCAAGCCTATTTTTAAAGAATTTTCTTCAGATAATTTTTGGTTGGGTGAGAGCTCAGGTAAGTGCCTGTCTTTACTATCTCTGAGAAACACTTTTTTTTCTGGTTTAATTTCTTTCTTTCTTTCTTTTTCTATATTAAAGCTTTTCATTTTTCAAAACATATGCATGGATAAGTTCAACATTAATCCTTACAACACTTATGTTCCACTTCCTCCCCTTCCCCCACTCTCTCCTCTAGATGGCAAGTAGTCCAATATATGTTAAACATGGTAGAAATATGTTTAACCTGATATTTGCATACATATTTCTTGCTGCACAAGAAAAATCAAATCAAACCAGAAATAAGTAAGAAAGAAAATCAAGCGAAAGCAAACAACAACAAAAAGAGTGAAAATGCTATGTTAGGGACCATACTCAGTTCCCACAGTCCTCTTTCTAGATATAGATGCTTCTGTTCATCACAAGACCCTTGGAACTGGTCTGAATCATCTCATTGCTGAAAAGAGCCATGTTTATCTGAACTGATCATTGTATAATCTTGTTGTTGTGTACAATGATTGGAAAAACATTTTTTAATCAAGTTCCTCTGTTACAAGTTTAATGAATATATTTCTAGAAAATAGTACAAATTTAAAAGATTAGACCCTATTTCCAGATAGACAAATGGTCAATACATATGAACACTAATTCTCCAAGGAAAAGTTCCAAACTATCAACGTTCATATTAAAATATCAACCAAATCTAAAAAAAAATGGAATTTTAATTAAAATAGTTCTATGGTGCTACAAAACATTGGTGAAAATATTAATAGTGAAAAGAACTCTAAAACAGCAAGTACATTAATAATCTTGCAAATTGTTCCAAATATCATTGAAAGGAATTTGAAATTAAATTATTCCAAATCATGAAACTATGCATAACCTTCTCCTTTATCATCATTTCCCATTACCACTGAGGTTCTATGAATGTACTCTAAATAGATCAATGGCTGAGGTAAAGAAATTACATGAATAGAACTGTATATAGTAGCACTTATAATGCTAGCAGTACTAGTAATTCATAAAAATTATAAAATTAAATGGATGATCACAAATTGTTTAATTGCTTAATAGATTAATTTACATGAACAAGGAATAGTACTACTCTGTAAGTAAGGGAGGGGAAAGTTCAGATAAATCTAGGACTAATAACTTAATTTAGAAAAGTGAAATGCACAATAATACAATGTAAAGTAATAGAACCAGATGAACAAGTAATGCAATTACTGCAAAGCTGTAAAGAATGCAGCTTCAAAAGTCTTTAGAAGTCTGATCAATTCAATGATTGATCATAAGTTCACAAGCCAAAAGATGACACATGGTTTCTACTTCTTAATGGAACTTTTAAGAAATATGAGGATAAAGGCAAATGTACACACACATACATGTACATATTCATGATTAAATTATGTATGACAAATTTGTGCGTAACAAATTTCTATCAAAAGTTGCTCTTTTATTTAGAATTGAGTGGAGAATAGAGAACAGTTGAAAAAGAAGAAACAATGAAGCAAAAAAATAAGGAAGAAAAGAATGTAAAGGCAACATTTGGGAAATATGATGATTCGAGAGATTTTGCTTCCTAAGACTAACATATTGTTGTTTTCATTCTTACTATGTCATTTATGTTTTTTATACTTCCTTATCACTTCTCATTTATTATGCCTTAAAAAAAGTTTTAAGAACTATTTGCCTCCTGTAAACATAAACTAAATAAGCAAATATAGTAATGCCCCATTAATCTGAAAGTAAATTTCTGTTAGTTTCAATCTTCCAAAATAAGTTTTAGTCTAATAGAACAAGAAACAAAATTCTAAGGTTCAAATCATTACCATAAATTTGCTTCACTAAAGCCATGCATTATTTCTTCTACAAACTAAATCTTAGGAAAGAGAAAGAGGGCAAGAAGTTAGGAGTGAACATTGGGACGGCAATAAACCTAGACCTCTGCTATTTGTTGCCAAGTGTCAAGACTAGGGGAGTGATGTAGGTCCAGATTTCACTTCGGCCACCAGAAGAGGGAACAAAGTAGGGAGAGGCTTTTTATTCCTCTATTGCTAGAAGACAAGGAAAGAAAGGAAGAAAGATCAGAAGGAAATATAATATGTATATATTATGCTTATATATA
The DNA here is from genome assembly GCF_902635505.1 of Sarcophilus harrisii. Taxonomy (NCBI): domain Eukaryota; kingdom Metazoa; phylum Chordata; class Mammalia; order Dasyuromorphia; family Dasyuridae; genus Sarcophilus; species Sarcophilus harrisii. The sequence goes on along the minus strand of NC_045430.1, from coordinate 79,857,696 downwards.
TACATATATTTATATATGTATATATATATATATATATATATATATATATATATATATAAAACCACAAACTATGCTTAGTTATTTGTCACTCTTAGCTCTTTCTTGAACATGAATCAGTGTCTATCCACATTGGAAGTATTGATAGACAAAGTAAATCAATCTGGAAGAATTTTAGGAACATATATGTGAAGATGAAAGAGTTATTAAAGATTGTCTAGTCCTATACCTTATGGTAAAGAGGAGTAGTCAGAAACTTCTTGTTCAATCAATCATGTTTGACTATTCATGAACCCATTTACGGTTTTCTTGACAAAAATACTGCAACAATTTGCCATCTTATGCAGTTCATTTTACAGATGAAGAAACTGAGACAATCAGGGTTAAGTGACTCAACTTGTCTAGAGTCACAGAACTAGTAAATATCTGAGGCCAGATTTGAACTCAGGTGAGTCTTACCAATTCCAGATCTGGCACTCTATCCAGTGTACCATCTAACTTCTCTGAGTATCTGAAGCAACTAGAGGTTAAATGCTTTGTTAAGGCCATTCAATTAGGAAATGTCTTGAAAAATTTGAGACGAGGGACAAAACCAAGATGGCAGAGTAATGGCAGGGACTCACCTGAGCTCTTTCCAATTCCCTCTGAATACCTTGAAATAATGACTGTAAACAAATTTTAGAGCATCAGAACTCACAAAAATACAGGATGAAGCAATTTTCCTGCCTTGAACAACTTGGAAGATCAACAGTAAAGGTCTGTCATAATAGGGTTAGAGGGAAGCCCAGTTCAGCACCAAAGTGTTAACCCCATCTGCCTGAAGCAGCCCTAGACTGATCTTTTCAGTCTAAATCCTGTTTCAGTGTAAGAATGATCAATAATGGAGCCTGGTATATTAATCTATTGGTTGCAGACAATGAACAAGGGGAGCTTTCAGTTCAATATTCTTGATTCCAAACTGTGGTCCCCCAAAAGAAAAATGAATCTCTGCTCACTCTGATCAATTTCAAATAGTAACTCTTTCATGAAATTTTATTATTGCTCCTTTAGAAGAGATAGTTTCTTTTTTCAGTCTTTACTAACTTTTTGTAATTTTAGCCTTGCTGTAAAGTGAGATTCCTTAAAAAAATTCACCTCTAGTCTGATTAAAGGATCAGCTTTGAATTGGCTGAGTAGAAAACTAGCCATAATTTGGTGACGTATTAATGGGTTGCTAGCTCCACAATCAGTTTGTCAATCTATGCCATCAGGAAAAGGGAAAATGTGACTCCTCTCTCATTATTATTTTTGGACTGAGAAGAGATTTCTTTCTCCCCTCCAGCCCATCCATAAGTTATGTTACTTTGAAGGAGAACTTCTTAATCAGAAAGAAACACTTTTTAACTAGGAGGAAATTACAACATGTTCTTGTCTAGGAACTCATGTTTGAGCCAATCCTAGGACCTGAGAGTAAAACTATGTGAAAGAGTAGATACTGTGAATCTAATTTAGTAACTCTTCCAGAAGAGATACTATTCCAGGGGAGACCTTTGGAAAAAAAGACACTAGGAGAAAGGGGAATTCAGAGCCTGATATTGTTGGAATTGTAAGCTAGAAGAATATATATATATATATATATATATATATAATATAGAAGAAAATTTAATGTAATGGGTTTTTTTACACAATATGAAAATATTTAATACTTAAGGAGTATAAAAATTGAAATTTATTTGTTATTAAAAGTTTTTGTAATTTATGGCAGGAAGTGGTTTAAGGAGAATATCAACTTTGGGTGTTGATGGTGGGGGTGTAATGCTTTTTTCCTGATGTATCTTAGGAAGGAGTTTTCCTTCATTGCTGGCTTACAAGACCACTATTTTGGCTAAATTACTTGGACTCTTCATTCAGGTTTTAGTATGTAGTTTTCAAATAGACCTGCTAAGGGTATAAGGACATTGATTAGGAGGAAATAGAGGATGAAGACTAGTTGGCCAATGATAATGAATTCTATGTTGAATGTTCTACTGGTTGTCCTCCAGTACAAGTGAGTGCAAGTAGGTTTGCTGTTAAGCTTCAGAGTAGTGTTTGGGAGATTGGTCAAAATATTATGCTTTGCTGGTTGACTGTGTGTAGTAGTAGAATGATTAGGAACACTAAGATTGAGGCTGAGTGCTAATAAACCTCCTAATTTATTGGGGATTGTACTAGGGATTTTGTACTTTTAACTTTCTACCAAATTTTCCCATGAATATTATGAACATTTTTGAGAATGTAAGCCAGAGGACCCTTTGTGGGGAAAGAGGGTTTAGGAAGGAAGGAGAAGAGAAGTATCTTTTATATTTTTGCTTTTAGTAGTTCATTTTAATAAAGAACTAATTTTACCTCTTAACAAGACCATTAATTGGTAGAACTTTTTTTTTTTAATTGAAGCTTCTTATTTTTAAAATATATGCAAGGATAATTTTTCAGCATTGATCCTTGAAAAACATTATGTTCCAATTTCCCCCTTCCCTCAACCCCTCCCCTAGATGGCATATAATCCAATATATGTTAAACATAGTAAAAATAGATGTTAAATCCAATATAGATAATATAGACAAGATAATTTATACAATTATCTTGATGCACAAGAAAAATAAGATCAAAAAGTAAAAAAGAAAAAAAGAAAATAAAATTCAAGGAAACCACAACAAAAAGAGTAAAAATGCTATATTGTGATCCACCCTCAGTTCCCACAGTCCTCTCACTGGGTGCAAATGACTCTCATCATCACAAGATCATTGGAACTGATCTGAATAATCTCATTGTTGAAAAGAGCTATGTCCATCAGAATTGATCATCATATAATCTTATTGCCATGTATAATGATCTCCTGGTTCTGCTCATTTCTTTTTTTATTATAGCTTTTTATTTACAACGTATATGCATGGGTAATTTTTCTGCATTGACAATTGCAAAACTTTTTGTTATTGGTAGAACTTGGTTGGGGGCTCATAAACAATATTTTAAAGTATTTTTGGATAAGAGTATATTCTCTATATCTAGTAACATGAGGTAGTGAATAACCCCTGCAGAAGTAGATCAGATGTCATAATACATATCTTTTATCTGTGTAGCAAATTCTACTTTGAAATAAAATTGTATAAATATTATCTCCTCTAATAATTCAGTGAGTGTTAATCTCAAATGTTTTTGTGGATCTTCTTAAGATTTTTGCACATATTTTGCAAGGAATAAATGCTTATTAAATCAAGTTCATTTGAATCCATACAGTTCAAATAATATATGAAAATGTTATTTCTTTTCATCTCTGAATCCTAACAACAATAAAATCTGACATTTACATAATGCTTTACAAAGCATCTGAAAATTTTAAAAAATAACCATCTTTTATTTGTAGAGCACTTTGAAACAATCTTAATTAATTTTTCAGTAACTATTTGAGGTGGGTAGATTTCTTTTGCATGATGCAAATAGTAAAAGTTAAAAGCAGGAACATTAAGGCTTATTATAAATCATAGATCTAGAGACCATAGAGATAAATTAATCAAACTCTCTCACTTTATAGATGAATAAAATGAGCCTCTGAGAGAAGTGATTGGCACCAAATTACAAAGGTAGTAAAGCCTAAAATGATTTTGGTCCCATGTTTAGTGAATATAGTACCACAGCTCCTTCCAGTGTGCCATGTGTAATTAGGGAAATGAATGAGTGAATGATTGAATGAATTCATCCATTACCAACAGAGCTATCCAAAAGTGACAGTCATCCAAAAGTGACTACCCAGGAAATTAATAAGTTCCTCACATTATAGATCTTTACATAGAGACTGCATTATCAATTGTTGGATATTTTTAGGAGACATTCTTTTTTCAAATAAGGTCTTAACTACTTGATCACTTGGCATCCCTATCAAGTCTAAAATTTCATATTGGAAGTATTACTATATCTCTTTTGTCAACAAGGAAAAGTGAGGAAAAGAAAATTATTTATGCATTCATAACTGTTTAGTGAAAAAACAGATCTTTTCACTCTCTAAATTCTTCCCCAACACAGTATACTTGTCCCTAAATTCAAGTAAATCCTCATCATTTTTAATCTTTTCACTGATGCAAATAATTGGTGATTTATTATTTATTTGATGTGTGGGGAGAAAAGAAGTGGGATAGGAGAAAGGATAAGAAATTATGACTAGAAAGTATTATATAAAAGATCAAGATCTCATGGCAAGAGGATCAAATTGCATAATCATTCTGATGACTGAAGGAGAAAGTAGATAGAGAGAACATAACAATTGAGAATGTCAAGGAAAATATGAGGGCAAGGTATTAGAAAGATAATCAAAACAAATATTAAAATAACTAAACCTAATAGGTAGAGATAATTATATAAGCTCACTTCCAGAGCTATGCAGAACGGTGAGAGAACATTTACAATCTTGGTAGGTGAAAATGATAAGAATAAGGGATGGACAGCATTCACTTACATGGATCAGAGTTTATTGGTAGAAGACCAAGGGTCTAGAATAGTGGTGAGTGGCTTGACATGTGATGATATGATCTCAAGATCAGAAAGATGGGAGTAGGGGAAAAATTAACTAGCTTTGGAAAATTGGATTGGGTGGATAGAATACCAAGTCTGGATTTAGGAATACTCATCTTGCTGATTTAAAATCATATTTCAAGTCTTTACTGGTGTGGTGATACTTGGCAAGTCGCTTAATTCTTTTTCCTCAGTTTTCTCATCTGTAAAAAGCATAGGACAAACTATTCTAATATTTTTGACAAGAAAATTCCAAATGGGATCACAAAAAATCAGAAGCAACTGATAAACTACTGATTAAGAACTTAAGGAAAGGTTGCCAGACTAGTAGATGTGGAAAGTTGAATTGTGGTATAAAGAGGTGAAAAGGAATGTGAGAGAAAGAAAATTAAAAAGAAGCAATGTATTGATGATGAAAGAATGATTCAAAATGGATAGTGAAAGTGTTGCAAAGGAAATACAAACTGAGAATATGTAGGCATTTAGTGAATTGGTATGGGAACATGGGCTTATATAAAAATGGATTGATCTTGTGTTACATCAGGGCTAGGCTATTGGAGAAGTCATGCCATAAATGGTCACAAAACAACATGAGATATAATAATTGCTAAAAATGCAAACTCATTTAGGCCAGGAATATGTCTAATTTTCATCTTTATCTTTAGGTCTTAAATAGTGCTAAGGCACATATTAGATTCTTAATATTTATTGACATTAATAATGGATGTAGTACTTAAGGCAAAAGACCTCAGTTCAAATTTTGCCTACAGTCTTAATTTTGTGGTTATAGGCATGCCATATGATTTAAGCTTTCTCTGTTTCCTTATTTATAAAATAAGGACACAAATGCACCTATCACATACCTATTGTCATGAAAATCAAAAATCAATAACTAAATTACTGTACAAATCTTAAATTGCTAAATATGTGCTATTCATATTAATATTGAATAAAAACAGTAACCAGACCTGTCTATTGAAATACAGAAAAGAAAGATCACTTATATGTCTATGATTAAATGATTTTCAGTTGGTAGATTCAGGGAAGACTTCATGGAGGAGGAGGAATCCAAGGAATGTTTTGAAGACTGAATAGAATTTAAAAAAAATGAAAGGGAAGAGTTAGCTCTAGGTTGATGGATGGCATCAGAAATGGCATGGAAGTTGCAAAGTCCAGCTGCATGAAAATCATTTCAAAATAGCAAGCTAGAAAATGGATAATCAGGCAGTAAAAACTAGTGTCACATCCATATCTCATTTATCTTGTTTCTAAAATAGTCATTCTACTTAGTGATTGCCAAAGATGTTCTCTTTCTACAGCCTTATAACTCCCTGTAGACTTTTGACAATATGGTAATCAGTATCCATAGTTCCCCCTGACATTTTCTTTAAACTTTAGAGAAGTAAGCTATAGGAAATAGAGGATACTGAAGTCAGTGTCTGTCTGCTAAGACCTCTAGCACCAATGCAGATAGTTAAATATTTTTTGGAATGAACTTACCCTGTATGGACTGATTTATTGCTCAGCCAAATGAAGAAATAGCTTTATTTATCCTTTCCACCTTCAGTTCTAGGTTATGCCCTTATAACCAAATTCTCTGAATAGCTTTTATGTCCTCTCCAAGGAGGATGTTGTTGAGATTCTATTAGTTGGCTTCTCCCCATACTACATTCTAGGCAATCATTAATCTCAGAATTGTCTACTAATATGTTCCTTAATTGCTGGCTGGCTCTTAAATCATGATGCTTTAAATCCTCCTCCCAAGGAGAAAACAATATCTTTCTGGAGTAACAGATAACATACATTGCTTTTCTTCTTCAATTCAAAGTTATTTTGTGTAGTTCTTTTTAAAAGCCTTAAGAAAGCTTTCTGCATATGGAACCTTTTTTCTTTGAAATGTTCATCCTTCAGCTGCATGAGGTAATCCATGCTACAAGTTACTGTGAGTTTAGACACTACCTAAAAAGTATATGATGCTCTTGTGTCTTTTAGCTTTTGAAATCTTCTTGCCATCATCCAAAGCCTTTCTTTTCTTTTTTTTTTAAAGAGATTCAAAGGTGGATTACTCATAGCCTTCCTTCTTTCCCACCTTCCATCTGCAAATATATCTTAATGCTTATAAGAGGTCAATCCCCCCCTCCAAAAAAAAATATCAAAGGTCAATGTCTGACATTTTGGTTGTAAGCCAAACTGTTAAGAAGATGATTTTTTAAAGAGTTCTATTGCATTTAATCTCTTTCGTCACTGCTATTTCCCATGTGGTACTCAATAGCATCATGCTAATTCTGCTTATCCACTGTTCTTCAACACAGTGGGAATGTCACTACTTTATGTCAGAACATCTTTTCTAAATAGTTATAGAAACACAAAATTTAATAATTTGGGGTATTCCAGAAATCTTAAAGTCAACCTATTTGTGAATGTAATTTCTACTCTAAAAGAGATCCCATTCGCAGATAGGTTGAACTAGGGGATTCCGAGATTCTATTATACTTTTGTAGATCTCTAGTTGTTATGAATTTTTCTTGACATTAAAGCTAAATTTGGCTGCTTTACAACTTTCACCCAATATATCTGGCTCTACCCTCTGGGGACAAACAGAACAAATCTAATCCCTCCTCCACATGGTAGGTCTTCAAATGTTTGAAAATAACTGGCAATTCAAATCATTTTTCAGTTGATGTTTATATGACATGGACTCAAAGTCTATCTCTGTTCTATTGTTCTCTATGTCAGCAATTTCTTTTTTAAAGTTGCAAACCTATAACAGAGTAAAATACTTCTTATGAGGTGACATGAGGTCAGTATTCAGTAGGATTAGTACCATCATTTTCCAGAAACTATTTCTCTTAATGTAACCCAAAATTTAAAAAAAAAATTCTGTCAAATCACATTGATGGCTCATATTGAACTTAGTATCCACTAAACCAGAAAATCTTTTCCTGTTTCTAAACAATGTCTTTTTTGCCTTTTACCTGTGAAGTTTTTTGTATTTTTTAAGTAAGGGTAAAGTTTTATATTTAATTCTATTGAATTTCATGATTTTATATTTAATCCAGTGCTCTAGCTCAGTGGTGTCAAACTAAAACAAAATTTGGAAACAAAAAAGAGTAACTATGTATCCTGAAATATTGCATACTGATTAGAAGCCCAGATGTTAATATAATTTGTTTTATTGGATTTTTAAATTTATTTTATTAAATACTTCTAGGTTGTATTTTAACCTTATCTAACCTGCATCTAGGAGTCTCATGGACCATGTACAGCTGATGGGAAGTCTATCTATTTTTGGCTCTAACTCTTAAGAGCTTTGTGGATCCTTACTCTGCCATCAATTATATTAGGTATTTTCCTCAGCTCTGACTTTTTGTAATTTTGATAAATATGTAATTTATGGCTTTATGTAATCCAATGACTTAAAAAAATTAAATATCCCAGGACAACGTCCAGATCTCTCATCCATTCCACTGGAGTGTTCCTGACATATTAACAATGATCCATTAACAGCTACCATCAGTTCAACCATCTAACCAATTTTGAATACACTTAATTTTAATCACATCCTACTCATATCTCAGAGTCCTCTTCACAGCAATAACATGACATACTTTATCAAAAGCTCTTCTAAAATCCAAGTCAACTATAGCTTGTTTTTTGATGAAGCCATGTTGACTTAATAATTATCACTTTATTTTCCAGATATTTTCCAATCATCTTTTTATAATTATTTCTAGAATTTTTCCAAGAATCTGCATTCAAATCACTGGATCACGGCTTATAGACTCATTCTCCCCTGCTGTTTTTTTCTGACCAAATTTGCCTTTCTCCAATGTGTTGGTTCTTCTTTAATCTATAAACTCCTTGAAGATAAGGAATGACTTTTTGTATTTCCAGAACTTAATAACATACCTGACACATAGAAGGCACTTAATAAATGTTTGTTGATTTATCTTTCAAATATCACTTCTAGTGCATAGTTCAATAATTTCATTTGCTAGTTTTTTTTTTAGTTCATCTAAAAATTTAGTTTATCTATCCCAGATGACTTAACTTCTTTAAGGAACATTAGATGCTCTTTCACTTTCTCCTTATTTATTTTGAGTATTAATTTCCTATTAGTCATTTTATTTTGTTCTGCAGTACTACAAAGAACATTCTTTTTGGCAGAGAAAACAAGCAAAATAAAAATTGAAGTACATTGCAATTTTTCTGTTAGCGTCATTCCGTCACCTTAAACCTGGGTCCCATTCTTCTTTGATTTGCCTTTTGCTTCCAAAATAGTTAAAAATGAACAAAAACAAATTAGTTTTATTGTTGAGAGTGTACTTGCTAAACTTATTGTATGAGTTTTAGTCTTTAAAACAATAATTTTTACAGAACTTTATTTTCTTATATTTGCTGTTCTCAGGGGGAAAAAGACATTTCTAAAAAGAGCTCATTGCATAAGATTTTAGAATTTGAATTAGACGGAATTTTAGAAGTAAATTAGCTGGAAGCAGAGTCAAGATGGCAAAGTAAACGCTGGGACTCAGCTGAGCTCTCTCCCAAATTCCTCTAAATACCTTTTAAATAATGAGTCTAAACAAATTCTAAAGTGGCAAAACTCACATAAAGAAACAGAGAAAGCAGTGACTCTCCTGGGACTCTAAGTTCCAGCCCAAGACAACTTGTAAGATTGATAGGAAGGTCTCTTGCTCCATAGTGAAATTATAGGACACATTAGCACTGACCCAATGCCACAAACCAGGAGCTAGCCTTGGGTGTCACTGAATCAAGAGTAGCAGGTGCTATTTCTGTAGTTTTCAGTTCTTGTTCTGTAAAACAACAATAATAATAATATAAAAAAACTGGTCAAAAGGAGATTACAGATATCTCTTTGGTACCACCGAGGAATAAATCATTTGCTTTGTCCATATTGTGATCTCATTTGCAGTCCTGGGTGGAAGTCCCAGAGAAAGAAGGAACATTATAATGCACACTAGAGGCTTAAAACCACAATGGAGCAGAGACCATCCTCACAATTCCAGGGCAGAAAAGAGTACTTATGGTCACTCACAAAACAAAGCACAAGATCAGAAGAATAGTAAGTACCTCTTTTTAGATCATACTACTGTGGAAGAGTTAAAAACTTACAATCCCTAAAAAGATCTTTGAAAATAGTTTCATAAAATTTCTGAAGCTAGGGAAAGTATATTTTCCACTCTTCAAGCAGAATCTACACTGGCAGTAGCCTAACCTAGTCTCACCTCTTGTTGTCTGTTTTCCTGAGCTGACAATTTGCTTTTTGCAAATTGGAGATTTGGAGGTTCCACTACTGGTCTGCTTTGCTACTGTTTAACTGAGCCAGTACTGGGCTGTCTCAATTTCTAATTTGTGCTTTCCCACAGGCTTTCCCAGATACTGTCTGCAGTAGGCTACCCTTTCCCTCAAGTGAGGCTGATCATTCCAAAAAGACTTCAAAGATTTATTGAGCTAGAATATTGTTTCATCCTCTCCCTTTGTAGGTTCTGCCATTTTAGAGTCTTTTCAGATTCTCAATATATGTTGTTTACCAGAGAAATAGTAGACAGCTCAAGTAACTTTCTTGCTTCTCCCTGTCATCTTGTCTCTGTCATACTTGGATTTTATCAATACAGTAATTTAAGACAATTTAGAAAGACAGGTGATGGAAAAATGGCACCTATAGCCAGAAAAAGAACTCTGGAGTCTTATTGCAGATGAAAACATACTATTTTTAAATTTTAAAAATATTTTTATTTTTATCTTTTATTTTATTTTTAAAACGTTTTTTTAAGTTTCTTTTTATAGGGGCAACTAGGTGGGCAGTGGATAGAGCACCAGCCCTGAAGTCAGGAGGACCTTAGTTCAAATCTTATTTTACACATTTAACACTTCCTAGCTGTGTGACCTGGGCAAGTTACTTAAGCACAGTTGTCTCAGGAAGAAAAAATCTTCTTATTTCTTTATTTTTATGCTTTTTCCACTCTGATTCTTCTTTCACAATATCACTAATATGTAATTATGTTTAGCATGATTATAAATTGATAGTTTACATTGGATTGCTTACTGTTTGGGGGATGGGAAGGGACAAAAACGAGGCAGAAAAATTTGGAACTCAAAATCTTACAAAATGAATTTTTAAAAATATTTTTACATGAAATAATCAGAAAAAATAATAAAAATTAAGTGTTATTAGGGAAGTAGAAAGCTGGGGGATATTATGTCAAAAGGTTCTGATAGAGGCTACATTTTTAAAATATATAGAGAAATGATTCAAATTTATAAAAATACAAGCCATTCTCTAATTGATAAATGGTCAAAGTACATGCACAGACAATTTTCAGATGAAGAAATTAAAACCATTTCTAGTCATCTGAAAAAATGTTTTAAATGACTCGATCAGAGAAATGCAAATTAAGACAACTCAGAAACAAATACAGACTTCTCAGTTTGACTAAGGTGATAGGAAAAGAAATGATGAATGTTGGAGGGGATATGGGAAAACTTTGTGGTTGAAGTTGTGAACTGACCCAATCGTTCTGGAGAACAATATGGAACTATGTCCAAAGTGCTATTAAACTGTGATCCATTTTAATAAACTTTGATCCAGCAGTGACTCTTCTGGGACTCTTATTACAATAGAGAAAAGGATCCACATGTGCAAAAATGTTTGTAGTAATCCTTTTTGTAGTGGCAAGGAAGTGAAAACTGAGTGTGCCCATCCATGGATGAATAAGTTATGGTAAATAAATGTTATGGAATAATATTGTTCTATAAGAAATGATCAACAGAATGATGTCAGAGAGACCTGGAGAGACTTACATGACTGATGCTGATTAAAGCAGATAGAACCAGGAGAACATTGAATACAACAACAGCAAGACTATACAATGATCAATTCTGATGGATGTGTCTCTTTTCAACAGCAAGATGATTCAGGCTAGTTCCAATGACTTTGTGATGAAAATAGCCATCTCCACCTAGAAAGATGATTGTGGGTACTAAGTGTGGATCACAACAAAGTATTTTCACTTTTTTGTGTTTGGGTGAAAGAATTCACCAATCACTCCTAAAAGAGATCCCCAAATAAAGACCCTCCAAACCATTATAGCTAAATTCAAGAGTTCAACAGTTCTATGTGAAGATATTCAAAGCAGCCAGAAACAAACTATTCAAATATTCTGAAGTCACAGTCAGGATAACAAATGATTTAGCGTCTTCTACATTAAAGGATAAGAGGATTTTGAATATGATATTTCAGAGGACAAAGGAGCTAGGATTACAACCAAGAATTACCTAGCAAAAGTATAATTCTTCAAGAGAAAAAAATGGATATTCAGTGAAATAGAGGGATTTCAAACATTCTTGATGAAAAGACCAGAGTTGAATAGAAAATGTGACTTTCAAATATAAGACTCAAGAGAAGCAAAGTTTTCATATTACTACATGGAAACATGTTGTTTGTAAAGACAATGCTTGTAACTCCTAAAACTTTCTCATTCTTAGCATAATTAGAAGGAGAATATATAAACAGAGGGCACAGATGTGAGTAGAAAATGAAGAAAGTCTATCTTAAATGCCTTAAAACAGGGCAAATGGAAGGTGATGACTCTGTGAAACATAAAGAATCAATCAAAAAACCTTTTTAAAAAAGTGAAAAATTAGAAGAAAATGTGAAAGAACCTCATTGGAAAAATAGCTGATCTGTAAAATAGACTCAGAAGAGACAATTTAGCAATTATTGGCCTACCTGAAAGCTATGACCATAAAAAGAGCTGAATGGCATTCTTTAAGAGATTATTAAGGAAAACTGCCCAAATATTGTAGAAACAGAGGGAGATAGAATTAAAAGAATCCATCAATCACCTTCAGAGAGTCCATAAAGAAAACCCAAGGAATATATATATATATGTGTGTGTGTGTGTGTGTTGTGTGTGTGTGTGTGTAATTTTATTTTATTTATTTATTTATTTTGCTGAGGCAATTGGGGTTAAGTGATTTATCCAGGGTCACACAGCTAGGAAGTGTTTAGTACCTGAGACAAGATTTGAACTGAGGTCTTCCTGACTTCAGGGCTGGCACTCTAACCACTGCGCTACCTAGCTGCTATACACACACACACACACACACACACACATATATATATATATAAATTTAAAGGTTAAATTTTTCATGTCCCTAGATAGGAAAACTGTATCTATAACTCTTGAAAACTGTAACTGTCACTAGGGCAGACAGAGTAGAATATCACAGGAATGGATGTGTGATTGTGAATAGGCTCTGATGTGATGACATCAAAGAAAAAAACATTAAGGAGTAGAAAAAATGTCTGTACTTGTAAAAGAGGAAAAGGGAAGTATAATGGGACAATTAGTTCCCTTTTATGCCAAGAGATACAAAACACCTGTTATAATTAAAGGGAAAAAAGGAGAGGGGTGAACATTATCTGAACTTGATCTCATAAGTTTTGGTTCTAAGAGGGAATAATTTAATCATTCAGTTGGGTATAGAAATTTATCTAGCCCAATAAAGAAGTAGGAGGAGAAAGAGGAAAGAAAAGGGAGAGGCAGGTTAGAAGAGAGGGCAGAAACCCTAAGGGAAAAAGTAAGAAAACGGGAGAAGGGATGATAGAAAATAAAATAGTGAATGGGGTAGAAAAAAAACACTAGAAAGAGAAGGGTAAAGGGGTATAAAGAGATAAGGTAGTGGATGGAGTCCCTCAAAAACAAACCACAACTAAGAACAGGTTGGAAAGAGAGAAGAAAAATAAATACAGAAAGAGAAAATAGGATGGAAAGAAATAGAGATGGTAATCATAACTGAATGTGAAAAGAATGAATTTTCCCATAAAACAGAAATAAATTCGAGTGGATTAAAAAAAATTAAAAAATGACAGCCATACAGTAAAGATAAAAGGCTAGAACAGAATTTATTATGTTTCAGCTAAAGTAAAAAAACAAAACAAAACAAAAAACACAGGAATCACAATTCTGATCATACATAAAGTAAAAGTAAAAAGAGATCTTATTAAAAGGGAAGGAAGGGAAGTACAACTTGTTAAAGTATACCTTAAACCGAGGTGAGCCCAGACCGCGGGATGGGGTCGAGGAAAGCACGGGGCCCACAAGGCCTACCGCGTGGGAGCCGGGGACCCGGCCGAGCCCAACAGACGCCTCCCCTCGCTCTTCACCCTCCGGCAGTGGAACGGTGGGCCGCACGACACAATGGGCGGAGGCGCGGGGCGTGGGAGAGGGATAGAACCATATGTTCTGAGTGATATAGCAGCCAAAACCATAGAGAAGTTTTTAAGCCAGTTATAGGAAGAAATAGATAGCAAAAATCTATTAGTGGAAGACCTCAATCTTCCCTTCTAAGACTCAGACAAATCTAACCACAAACTCAACAAGTAAGGGAGGTTAATAAAATCCTGGAAAATCTGAATATGATAGACCTCTGGAGAAAATTGAATAGGGATAGAAAATAATATTCCTTTTTTCTTAGCAGTACATGGCACCTTCACAAAAACTGACCATGTATTATGCCATAGAAACCTCACCATCAAATGCAGAAAGGCAAAAGTAATAAATGTTTCCTTTTCATAGCCCAATGCAATAAAATCTAAATTCAATAAAAGGGCAGGGAAAGATACACTAAAGACCAATTGGAAAATAAATAATATAGTTCTTTAAAAAAAATAGTGGGTCAAAAAACAAATCTCAGAAACAATCCATAATTTCATCCAAAAGAATGACAATAATGGGACAACCAAAATCTGTGGGATGCAACCAAAAAAGTTCTTAGAAGAAATTTTATATCTTTAAATAGCTGCATGAATAAAATAGAGAAAGAAGAGATCAATGAATTGGGCATGAAACTAAAAAAGCTAAAAAAATTAAAACCCCTTAATTAAATACCAAATTAGAAATTCTGAAATTCAAATGAGAGATTAATAAAATTAAAACTAAGAAAACTATTGAACTAATAAATAAAACTAAGAGTTGATTTTATGAAAAAAATAGATAAACTTTTAGTTAATTTGATTAGACAAAGGAAAGGAAAAAAATCAAATCACCAACATAAAAAATGAAGAGTGAACTTACCACCAATGACAAAGAAATTAAGGCAATAATTAGAAACTATTTTGCCAAAATGTATAGTAGCACATCTGACAATATAACCAAAATGAATGAATATTTACAAAAAATATAAATTGCTCAGATTAACAAAAGAGGAAATAAATTACATGAATAGTTCCATTTTAGAAAAAGAAAGTGAACAAGCCATTAATGAACTCCCTAAGAATAAATCTCCATGGATAGATTGAAAAGTGAATTCTACCAAACATTTAAAAAACAATAAATACCAATATTATGTAAACTATTTGAAAAAATAGGTCAAGAAGTAGTCCTACCAAATACCTACTGTAACATAAATATGCTACTGATATGGTATATGAAAGTTATGGAATTGTATTGTCCTATAAGAAATAATCAGCAGGATGATTTTAGAGAGGCCTGGAGAGAGTTACATGAACTGATGCTAAGTGAAATGAGCAGAACCAAGATTTCATTGTACATGGCAACAGCAAGATTATACGATGATCAATTCTGATGAACATGGCTCTTCTCAACAATGAGATGATTCAAGCTAGTTCCAATAATCTTATAATGATGAGAACTGTCTACACCTAGAGAGAAGACTATGAGAACAGAGTGTGAATGAATCACAACATAACATTTTCACTTCTTTTGTTGTTGTTTGCTTGAATTTTATTTTCTTTCTCAAAAAACAAAACAAAACAAAAACAAAAACAAATATGGCACTGATAAGTCCAAAGTCCAAATTCTTTATTGTCTCCTTGTCTGAAGCCTGGTTAGCTTTCTTGAAGCCCTTCAGATGGGCCTTGGTCTCAGTGGAGAAATGCAGGAGGTCAGCCACTACGATGGTGGGAGATGGAGTGAATCTGTCTTTGACTCCAAGGGCTTGTGCTTCAGCCTCCAGCCACCATAAAGGTGGACAATGGAATGAATCTGTGTCTGCATCCCTGTTGGCTGTTATATAGTCTATTATAATTACATCATCATAGGTGTGAAATTTTTAGAACTATATTAACTACTAAGTATATATACTGAACTAGAGAACTATTAATCACCATGCTAAACTAGATAACCATTTTCTTATTAATTCCATTTAGTTAGCACCTTGTAAGAATTCTTGTTTCAGAATTACAAGAGTTCTGGCCCATAACATTGATACCTAATACAGGAAGAATTAAAACAGAGAAAGAAAATTATAGACCAATCCCCCTAATCAATATTGGTGAAAAATTTTAAATAAAATATTAACAAAGAGATGATAGTAACTTATAAGCAGGATAATACACTATGACTAAGTGGAATTTATACCAGCAATGCACAAATGATTCAATATCAAGAAAACTGTTATCATAATTGACCATATCAATAACAAAACAAATAGAAATCTTATGAAAATCTTAATAGATGCAAAAAAAATTTAACAATGTACAGTACCCATTCCTATCAAAAATAACAGAGAGCATAGGGATAAAGGGAACTTTCCTTAGAGTACTAATCTGTATCTATCTAAAACAAACAAAAAGCATTATTTATAATAGAGAGAAGCTGGACACATTCCCAATAAGATCAGGGGTGAAACAAGGAGGTCTATTATCACCACTATTATTTAACATTGTTCTAGAAATTTTGGCTTTTGCAAAAATAAAAGAAAAACAAATTGAATTAAAACAGGCTATGCAGAAATAAAACTATTACTCTTTCCACATGACATGATGAAATAGTCAGAGAATTCTAGAAAATCATCAAAAAAATCTACTAGAAAAAAGTAGGAGCTTTAGTTAAGTTGCAGGATATAAAACATACCCACACAAATTGTCAGCATTTCTATATATTGCTGACAAAGACCATCAGCAAGAAATAGAGAAATTCCATTTAAAATTAATACAGACAAAATAAAAAACTTGGGGTTCTACCTGCCACGACAATCCAAAGACCTATATGAACACAATTGCAAAACACTTTTCACACAAATAAAGTCAAATCTCAACAACTGGAAAAAATGTCATTTGCTTATAGGCAGGGTGAGCTAATATAATAAAAATTACACTTCTGCCTAAATTGATCTCCTTATTCAGTGCCATACCAATCAAACTACCAAAAAATTTTTTATAGAACTAAAAAAAAATAACAATTTTCATCTGGAAGAACAAAAGGTCAAGAATATCAAGGGAATTACTAAAAAGAAAAACACAAAGGATGGTGGCTAAGCAACCATTTTAGCAGTACTAAACCTAAAACTAATAAAGTAGCAGTAATCAAAATCATTTGATACTTGAAAATAAATAGAGTAGTGGATCAGTTTAATCAATTAGATACATATGAAAAATAATCAATGCCTATAGTAATGTAATGTTTGATAAATCCCCAAACTCTAGCTTCTGGAATAGAAACACAAAAACACCATATCTCCCACTAGAAACACTGTGTTATCATAGAAACACAGAAACATTTGATCATAAATTCCTCCCTTTTCCAAAGATCTGATAAATAAATTATACCTTGTTCTCCTAATTTGTTTATATCATCCATTATGCTCAAATCATGTACTTATTTTGACTAAAGAAGAACTAGAGAACATTATGCAAGGAAAAATGGACAACTTTGATTACATTAAATTAAAAAGTTTTTGCAGAAACAAAACCAACAGAAACAAGATTAAAAGGGAAGTACAAAGTTAGGAAAAACTCTTTACAGCTAGTGTTTCTGATAAATGTCTCATTTCTAAAATATATAAAAAACTGTCAAATTTATAAGAATACAAATCATTCCCCAATTGATAAATGGTCAAAAATAGACAATTTCTGGATAATGAAATTAAGGCCAACTATAGTTATAAGAAAAAAAATTCTATATTACTATTGATTAGAGAAATGCAAATTAAAACATTTCTGAGGTGATACCAGCAAAGACGATAAGAAAAAAATAATGATAAATGTTGGAGGGGATGTGGGAAAACTGGCCCACTAATGTGTTGTTGGTGGAGATGTGAAACAATCCAATCATTGTGGATAGCGATCTGGAACTATGGCTATAAAACTAGGATACTCTTTGATACAGCAGTGCTATCCTTGGATCTGTATCACAAGAAAATTATAAAGGAGAGAAAAGGAGCCATGTATATTAAAAAAAAAGTTTGTAGCACCTCTTTTTGTGGTAGCAAAGAATTGGAAATGAATAAATGTCCATCACTTGGGGAGTGGCTGAACAAGTTGTGGTAATTGAAGGTGATGGAATATTATTGCTCTATAAAAATGATGAATAAGCTAATTTTAGAACTCCTGAGATGATTTACATGAACTGGTGCTAAGCAAAACAAGCAAAACCAGGAATATATTGTGCACCATAACAGCAAGAATATTCAATAGTCAACTGTGAAAAACTTGATTCTTTTCAGTGGTTTAGTAATCCAAAGCAATCCCAATAGAATTTGGATGGAAAATGCCATATGCATCCAGAAAAAAGAACTAAGGAGACTGAATGTAAATCAACACACACTATGCTTGCTTCTTCTTCTGTCTATCTGTCTGTATGTGTATGAATGTATATATATATATATATATATATATATATATATATCCCATAGTTTTTTCTTTTTGCTCTGATTTTTTTCTCCCATCATGATTCATTAAGTATTAAATGTGTATTAAAAATAAGTAAATTTACTAGGACAAAAAAGGAAAACCATATGAGGCCAAGCCTCTAAATAGAGTCTGGAATGGTAGCCCTACAAACAAAGAATAGAATGAAACAATTTTCCATCTCAAGATAGGTCATAAGGATTTCACAAAAAGTCAGTTTCACTGTGGGAAAGAAGTACTTAGGCCATCTCCTTCAGGGTCCAGAAATCACAGCAGATCAGTAATATGCTATGATTTATGTGACCAAATCCCTCAGTCCTGGCTCATGAAAACAATAGCAAAGCAGACCAGTAAGGCAACCTTCAGGTTCCAACACAGAAGTTAAATTGTCAACCCTGGAAACCAGGCAACGGGTGGAATTTAGTTCAGTCTACCCCCAAGCACTGTGAGGAACACACCAAACACAAGAGTTTTTATGTTCAAAGCAAAGGCTCAAAGCTGCACAAGAAGATTGGGATGTAGCCACCTGTGCCCCAGGAGCAAAGTTCACTTTAAAAAGTAATAAAATAATGAAGTGTGTGTGTGTGTGGGGGAATAAATAAATAAATAAAATTAGCAAGAAACAACAAATCTTGACCATAAAAAGCTATCATGGTAACAGGGAAGACCAAAATACCAACTAAGAAAATTACAAAAATACCTATATGGAATACATCAAAAGGCCACATGAATTGGTCTCAAGCCCAAAGATCCTTCTTGGAATAGATCAAAAGAATCTAAAATGTCATATACAAGAAGTAGAAGAAAAATGGGAAAAAATAAGAAGTATGCAAGGGAGAGTCAATAACTTAGAAAGGGAAAGAGAAAAATTGACTAAAGGAAACAATTCCTTAAAAAATACTGTTATTCAAATTTTTAAAAATCCATTGAAGAAAATAACACTTTTAAAATTAGGCTTAATCAAATGGAAGATGAGATTTAAAAAAAAAGTTTATTAAAAAAAATCATACATTAAAAACCAGAACCAGGCAAATGGAAGCTAATGACTCTATAAGACATCAAAAACCAGTCAAATAAATTAAAAAGGATGAAAAACTGGAAGAAAATGTAAAATACCTCATTGGAAAAATAGCCAACATGGAAACAGAGCCAGGAGAGATAATTAAAAATTTTTTGGTCTACCTCAAGTCCTTGACCAAAAACAACAACAACAACAGCAACAACAACAACAACAACAACAACAACAACAGCAACAAAACTTGAATAGCATTCTTCTAGACATCAACATGGAAAACTGCCCTAATATACTAGAAGCAGAGGGCCAAATAGTCATTTAAAGAATCCATTGATTACCTCTTGAAAGAGATTCCACAAGGAAAACTCCAAGAAATATCATAGTAAAATTCCAGAAATATAATTTCAAGAAAAAAATACTGCAGGCTGCCAGAAAAAGCAATTCATGTATCAAGGACACACACAGGCAGGACTAACCAGCATTTGGCAGATTCTGCAATAAAGGATGGAAGGGTTTGTAATACCATATTCTGGAAAACAAATGTCTTGGGGGAGGGGATGGGGAGGGGATGAATCTTCAATGAAATAGGGATTTTTCAATCATTTCTATTTAAAAGACAAGAACTAAACAGAACAGTTGATCTGCAAACACAGGATTCAAAAGAAGCATAAAAAAGATAAACGGGAAAGAAAAAAACATATTTAAAGTTTGAATTCTTTACATTCCAACATGGGGAAAATGATACTTATGACCCTTGAGAACTCTATCTTTTATTTATCAATTAGAGAGGGCATACATAAAAAGAGGGTGTGGGAATAAATTGGCTCTAAGGTGATGAAGTTAAAGAAAAGATCATTAAAAGATGAGAAAAGTTTTGTACTGGGAGAAGAGGAAAAGGGAGGTAAAATGAGATAAATTAGATCACTTGAAGAAGCACAAAAGACCTATTATAGTAGAGGAAAAGAAGGGAGAAGGATAAATATTGTCTAAAGCTTAATCTCATCAGTTTGGGCTCAAAAAAATAACATATACTTTTACTCGGGTATAGAAATTTATTTTACATCCTTAGGGATGTGATGTTAGGGCATGCAAGTGAATTGGATTTTTTAGAGTCATCTGGGTTCAGTGGCATCATATAGATCAAGACAACTGGAGATGGATCTGAATGAAATAGGAGACTTAAGCTTTTTCAAGCTAAGGTCTTCACCAGGTCTCAGTTTGACTGAGGCCCCACCCATTTTAGTGATTAAAGCTATGTAATAATTGAGGCAAAGAATCTTCTCTTTAACATAGTCCAAAAAAATCTAAATAGATGAATTATTGAATGAATGAATCTGGGAGGGAAAAACCCTTAAGTCTCTAGCCAAAGTAGAAATGATTGCTATTTACATTCAATTTAAGTCAATCAAGACCCAAACAATGACCAAATGGAACTTGGCCTAGGATCTTTTGGTTGCCAATTAGAATCAAATAGATTTCAATTTAAGGCCTGGTCTTTAAGAGAAAAATCTAGCCATTAAACCAGCAATATTGTAAAATAATTAGCTGTGAATGACTTTGATATTCTCAGCAAGGTGGGGACTCAGGACAATTCTGAAGAACTTATGATGAATAATGATATCCATACCCAGAGAAAGAATTTATAGTGCCTGAATACAGATTAAAGAATATAATTTTTTTAAAATATTTTTTAAAGTTTTTTTTTTGGGTGGAGTGGGGTATGGCAAGGATCTTTTAAAACTTGAGTATTATGGAAATATTTTATATAACTACACATATGTAACCTATATTAAATTGCTTGCCTACTTAGTGAAATTATCTATTATTATCACAGAAGAACTTAGTTCCTTTTCCTTTATAAACAACTGACACATCATAGAATTCCTGAAGGATAACTCCTTTTGCTTTATAATACATATTTCACTCACCTTTTACATGAGCAGTAAACCCCCTGCTTTATAAATATCCACTAGAATGATATCTACATTAGGTGCTTTGACATACAAGAGAAACGTAATATATTCAAAGCCTCTTCCAAGTTGGAAATTGTCCATAGATGGATTGACTTTAACTTAAGATAAATGGTCAGTGATTCCCATGTTGGTTAATGATGATCCATTGAAAACATTAGGAAAATGTTCAGCCTTTCTCTTTAGGACCTTCTTTATCATTAATCAATGTGGCTCTGTCAGCACTTAGTTGAGATGCACCACATGTTTTTGGCCTACAAAGAGCTTCTTGGGAATCAGAAAAGTGATTTGATTTTTCACCATCAGCATAAAGCTGAATTTCATCTAGCTTCTTTCTGATTCACAAATCCTGCATCTTTTTAAATGTCACTTGCACTTTTCTTTTGATGGAGCTAAATATTATTCATTTAGAGATGGATTAACTATCCTGTTGGCAATCTCTGTGGAGTTCCCATTTAGCAACTTTTGAAAATCTCCATAATTTTTATCAATCAAGTCTTTATATTTGTGAGCAATATGGCCCAGAAGAAGAAATGTAGTGCTGTACACCAAACCTCAGAAAGCTGTTCACTTCCAGATCTCATTCTCTGTGTGTGTTTGTCTCTGTTTCTTTGTTTCTCTGTGTGTGTGTTTGCTTTGCTGTATCTAAATATGTAAGACAATTTTTTACCTCCCAGCAGTAAAAATAAAAAATAAATAAACCTGTTTGTTGGCTGTGAATGAAATGATTTAATCTTTCTACTTACTATTTTATATTTACATTTATAAAGGACCTGGGATTCTACCAAAGTAATTATTTATTAAAGACTTTCATTAATCATTTCAGAATTTTTTTTTCTTCCCCTGACCTATGACTTTATTTTTATGAGGAACTCAGAGGAGAGAAATATCTGTGACTCATGTTTAGAGCATTAAAAAATTAAGTGACTTGCTAATGATCATACATCCAGCATTTGGTGAAAGCTGGACTTGAACACACATCTCCTTAATACAAAATGGGTCTCTCTATTCACTTTATCAAGCAGTCTCTTCTCAGATCAGTCAGGGTAATTATGAGTCTATGTATGTAATATTCTAGTTAGCTTTCTGGAGACCTTGCGGCCAGCCTTCATTTCAGCAGAGTAATCACGACCAGAATAGCCAGGGATAAAGTCGAAAAGTCTTTATTGTCTCATTTGTTTGTATTCTGTCTCCTTGCTTGGGGCCCGGGATAGTTCTCTGGAGATCCTTCAGATGGGCCTTGGTCTCAGTGGTGGAAGCAGGAGAGCCACCACGAGGCTGATGAAGATGGAATGTCTCTCTTTAGTCTGAGAGCTTGAGCTCCAGCCTCCAGTCCTCTGTCTTCTCTCAGTCTGTCTCTGGCTGAGTTTGTCACAGTTTATATGCTCTATTACAATTACATCATTACAGTATACTGAGTATAAACCAATTATTATATCACTAGGGCAATCATACTGAACTAGAGAATTCACATGCTAAACTAGATAATCAGTGTTTTATCAATTCCACTGAGTTAACACCTTGTTGTAGGACTCAATCAATCATATTGAGCCTTAAGTATATTTCTCCAAAGTTCCTGCCCTTTACATATGTAGACATGAATTGTTTCTTTAATCACATTATGCAGATTATTGCTAATATTAGCTTTCCCAAAGGAAGAGTTTAAAACTAGTTGCCATCATGAATGGATTTTCTAGAATAGTTTCTGGATTTCAGTCATTCTTCTTGTACATTGCAAAATCAGCAGTTTATCATAATCTCTCTTTGCTTTCCCTGAAAGTATATCTAGTTGCTCTATCATTCTTTTTCTCTTCTGTCTTAATGTCTTAACTTTTTTTCCCCTGTATGTGCCTCTAAGCTCTACATTAATCTCTAATATTTATGTTCTTGCTTAAATTTTGAAGTTCTGAAACAAATATCATATCACAGGAATAAAGAAAAAAGAAAGAATAAGAAATCTCCAGAACTTCTTCAACAGTTAGAATCGATGGTAGATGATCTTTAGCTTCTTTTAATGATGAATAATAAAATGTTGACACAGAAAAGGAAGCAACACCAAAAACGTATATCACTGACATTGAAAATTTGTTAATGAAAGTGTTTTGGAGTGTTCACATATAATAACACCATGTATCAGTTGTGCTTGTTACTCATGTATCTTTATGACAAATTCTGTATAACATTGAAGACAAAATAGTCTTTGTTTTCATCTGGGCATTTATTAAATCAGTTTTCCTCTGTTGGGAAATGCTTGATTTATGTTTAAATCTTTCTTGGCTTGCTGACAGAGAGAGGCAGTATTTTGTGACAGAGTATTGTGAGTAGTGCATGCTTGACAGCAAGCTTCATGCTTCAGATGAGACAGAAGTTATTAGATTCTTGAAGTCAATAATCAAAGAACCCCTGAATTTTCCTGGTGAAAAAAAAAAGCAATCAAAGAAGTCATGAAGACATACATATTAAAGACACAAATGATATGTATTCACTACACAAATACATATATGCATAAATATATGTGTGTGTAGAATACATGCATATTAAAACATTTCAGAAATGTCCTTCTAGATAACACTGCAGTTTTAAAATGCAGAATCCTCTCATGTGAAAGCAGATTAATGTTCCCTGGAGTTTTTCACTTAGAAGGCAATTGATGATTTTCATCATTTTAGGCAATTTCTAGCCAAGAATACAATTAAAGAACTAGGAAACATTCTAGAAATAAAAATTTTTTGTTTAACAAACCAAAAGCCCACTTTTGGAACCTTATTTAAAAGATTGCTAGTGCTGCTGTCTTTCAACATACTTCATTAACATAATTCAAGATTTCAGAATTTTGAATCATTAATCACAATTCTTATTAAGTAAGATGAGAGGAACAAGAAACACAGACACACACAAATGGTAATTTTTAAAAACACCTATTTTGTAAACTGTCAAAAATAAATGATAAATTATCCTGAATATTTTACATGTATGAGGGAGATGTAGATATTATACACATACACACACATAAAATGCATAACATAAATATATTTGTTTTCTATATCTTTCTCCCTACTTCACCCTAATTCTTTGGCTATTTGGCAGTAATATTTTGTTTATTGATCATCAAGAATTCATATATGTATTTGTTGCTTCCAAATAAAATCCATTCTGCTTAAGGTACTCACACCATTTTTCCTCTTTGATTTTGCACAGTTCCCCCATTCTCCATACTGTATGAAGAAAAGGCATGAAAAAAGTCTTTTATCTTTCAATCCCACTAAGTCTTACTCCTTAAATTTTACATAAGAATGAAATTTTATATACAAATATTGTGCTTCATTTCTAGTACTCAGGTCCTTATTATTTTTTAAGAGAGCTACCCTTCATTTAGAAATTGAATCTACATATGAATCTATATATATATATATACCTATATCTAGTAAGCTAGATAACTAGCTAATGAGTTAAAATAACATTGCTTTTTTTAATGTTTTGCCTCAAACTCAGCACCCATCAGATTACTTGCACCCATCATGGGCTGTGTACCACAGCAATAGGATGAACAAGCTGGAGATTTCTGGTTATATCTATCAGTACAATTTTTTTTAAAGGGAGAAACTGAAGAAGCTGTGGCAGGGAGACACAAGAGTCAGGAAGATACATTATAAGAAAAACTGACACTGTCCCTATTGTTTTTCTTGTTACAGACACTTATGTTTTTTGTCAAATATTACAGTGGGAATTTTTAAATGAAATATTTTCTTTCAGAGGCGAATTTTCATTTTTCCTTTAAAAAGTTACTAAAATTCAGTGTGGACATTCCTTAAAACACACACGCACACACACACACACACTTCAATTTCCCCTTTAAAAATTTTTGGTTCTGTTTTATATTACTTTTTAGTCTCTCCATAATAGAAGATAATGTTACAAAGACTGTCCCTGATGAATATTTTATATGGGGTTACATGGCACTGAGAGAGTAGATAAAAAATCATTTCTTCTTCAATTCCTAGTTTAATTTAAATGATCTTAAACATGGAATTCATAATATCATATCACCTATACTGACAAAAAATATATTTCAACATGAGGAAAATTCTAGTTCTGGTAACTACAGTTAGTCATTAGAACTAAAAGATATAGGGATAGAATAGATAAAGAGAAAATGGATAGAATTGGAAAAGCTTCATTTAAGACACATTTAAATCTAATAATTTTCTTGAAACCATGCACCCAGCAAACAGAACACCCTCTCATCTGCTATAATTTGAATAGGTTGTAATCTGAATCAGAAGGAAGAAAAACAAATGAATAAGAAGAGTCCAGTTTTTACCAGGGGAAGTACCCCTGGAAGGAAAGAATGGAGCTCATTTAATTGGTAGATCTTTAATTTGTGACACTGAGTATTTTATTTTATTCCATTTTATTTTTCATTTTGTTAAAAGTATTTTTATTTTTGAGTAAAGTTCACTGATATTTATTACATGTTTTTGCAAGCCAACAATATTTATATTGTATATCATTTAAACAATATTTCACATACAACAAAACAAGGTATAAAGCTTTTCTTTATTTCTTTGTAAAAAATTACATGACAGTATTTTTATTTTGCCAGCATTAGATGCAAATTAGAATATTAGATTTAATTAAAATCACATATTTTCATTTAATATGTAAAACTAAATTGGAAATAATGCCAGTATATTTTGGTTTATTTTATTTTTTAAACAATAATAGCTTCTTATTTAAATATATATATATATATATATGTATATGTAAAGAAAGTTTTCAGCATTCATCTTTGCAAAACCTTGTGTTCTAAAATTTTCTCCCTCCTTCCACACCTTTTCTCTCTCCTAGACAACAAGCAATCCAATATAAGTTAAATATGTAGAAGTATTCTAAACATATTTCCATAATTATCATGCTGGGAGAGAAAAATCAGATCAAAAGGAGAAAAATAAGAAAGAAAAAAACCAATCAAACAACAACAACAACAAATGAGGTAAATGTACTCTGCTTTTATCCACATTTAGTTTTTATAGTCCTCTATCTGGATGCAGATAGCTCTTTTCATCACAAGTCTATTGGTCTTGCCCTGAATAACTTCATTGTTAAAAAGAGCCAAGTCCATCACAGTTAATCATCACATAATCTTGTTGTTGTATATAATGTTCTTTTGGTTTTCACTGTACTTAGCATCAGTTCAGGTAAGTTTTTCCCGGCTTTTCTTAAATTAGTTGGGTCATCATTTCTTATAGAATAATAATATTCCATGTGTATTTTAAATAAAAAAAAAGTTTGCCTCTACACACTTACACCTATGATATGATCAGTTCAGTAGGTCCTCTGTAGCCTCTCTCTCTCTCTCTCTTTCCTCTCTCTCTCTCTGTCTTTCTCTCTCTCTCTCTGTCTCTCTGTCTCTCTCTCTCTGTCTTTTTCTGTTTCTGTCTCTCTCTGTGTGTCCGTGTCTGTCTCTCTCTTTATCTGTCTCTGTGTGTCCTTCTTTGTGCCTATATTTGTCTATGTCTATCTGTCTCTCTCTGCCACTTGTGATGAATAGCATCTAAGTCAGATGGTGCAATAGTATATTTCCAGTTGTTCTTAGGGCATCTTGTAAACTATCTGATAGCAACTATGATTCCCCTATTTACTCTGAATTTTGTGGATGGTGACTCAAAATATTTTTTATTCTTTTATATATAAAACTAGGCCCAATATTGTTTTCTTCACTGTAATAGATCAAAGGAATTTATGAATATCATCATACTAATATACTGTTAAAAAACTAATGCATCAAGCACAAATATATTAAAAATTACATACTTCTCAGATCTCCTTATTTATAACTCTCATGTTAGCAAGGATCCTATCTTGTCCTTCACTTACAATTGCTTCCCTACTCTGATTTGTTCATAGGCTGAGTTGAACCAAGTCATTCTTGCCACCAAATTTCTTGCTAATGAAACAAGAAGTTACTTTGCGAAATGCAACCATAAGTAATGCCATTTTTATGGAGAGCTCTCTTTATTGTTGACATCCCTGTTTCTCTGCCTCCATCTTTTCATTTTAATAATTCTGTTTCCAAATATCATCAGAGTAAAGTGTACTCTCCTGGCAGAAAATTCCAGGACACTCAGCTTCCAAAGTCTCATGGGAACTAGAATTCAAGAAAAGGGAGAATGAGAAAGTCTTATAGCAATAACAAGTTTACCTGTCAGAATTACCTGCCAATTTACCAATTTTTTTTCTGATTTTCCTGTATTTTACCAAGTTGGAGGCTTTACAATTTATAATATTAAAAAATCAGAATTTGTGATATTAAAATCTGAATATATAGTAATTTGAATTTCTCTCATTTTTCAGACATGTGTATTCCTAACAGCTCAGCCAGAAAAAATTCACAGAGAATTTGAAAGCTTTAAAATTTAACTGTAAATATAGAATTCATTTTTAATTGCTTTCTGTGCATAGATATCTTATTAAAACTTACTGCTATATATGTATTACACAAAGAACTAAACAACTACCCATTCAATTTCAAATGCATATTGTCCTTTCTGGGTCAGGACTAGAACTCTAGCAGAAGTGGAGAACATGAATATGTAGCTGGGAGAAATGCTATGAAAAGGGGGAGTGGCTCTAGGGCTAAGTCATCATAAGCTTTCTGTCCACAAAATAGGTAGGAGGGAAGTTATGATCAATTCCAATTTCAGCTTGTCTGCTCCAAAATTGTACTGGGCAAAAACATCCAAAAGAATGTATGGATTATTTTTGGGAAAGTTAGAAATGAGTGGAGAATTAGGTAATGACTTGCTAAACTGTGGTATATCAAAACAATGATATATTTCTGTAGCATAAAAAGTGATTAATATGAAGAGTTCAGAGAAATGAGAGAAATCTTGTATAACTTGATACAAAGGAAAAGGAGAAAAATAAAATTACTACATAAAATTAGTCAAAAATGACTAAAAAGATGAATTTCAATTACTAATGTTGGTCTTTGAGAAAAGATGAAACATAATAGTCATGGTAGAAAGGTGGGGGACCAAGGGAAAAATGTTGCTATGCTGTCAGATAGGGACATAGTTAGTCAGTTTTATCTGTTTTCTTTGATATATGGATGAATTTATTTGACTTTGAGGGTCTTGAAGGTGATTATCAGGTTTATTATTTATTGAAAATTCTAATCAAAAACCTAATAAATTTAAGTTTAGTCACTTGATTAGAATTTAATCATTACTAAATTTCCTATACCTTTGGCCCAAATATGCTGTTGATATATATATATATAATTTTTATGTGGCAAAAAGAGGTATAAATAAATATTAATTGAGTGAGGAAGGATTGAAAAATGATTATACATAGATGTGGCAAAACATTCTACTGTAAAAATAATGAAAACAATACTCTCAAAGAAGCAGAGAGATGTAGCGTGAAATAAACAGTTTGTAAAATAATATACACAATTACTAAAAGATGTAATTGGAAAATAAAAATTAGAAAAATAATTGAAAATAAATGTTTCAAAATTATAATTATTAAGCTGATCTCAAGGATAGATAGAAGAATCTTCCTCACTCCTTTGCAGAAGTGTTCGTAAGTAGATAACACAGCATATTACATAAGACATATTCCATGCCTTAATAGATATATATATATATATATATGCATATAAAGATATAATGTTATGTTATATGCGTGTTTATGCATCTATTTGTTGATTGTTGTTTTTCATTCTAAAAGAAGACCAAAATGTCATCACTATGTTAGAGTTAAGTCCCATTGTCTCTGACTGAGGCTGATCAGACCAATATGAACTTGAAATATTCTACCTACCATAGGTTGGGCACAAATAGTGCATATAAATATTTGAGATGGATTCTCTAAATTTTAGCATCTCTCATTTTATTGATCTGATTCAATTCTGCTTCACTCATAGAGTACAGTACCTACTTTGATGAGGGGCACTCCATGCTGGGTTGTCCTGTGCCAGTGTCTTTCATGTCATACAATCAATTCCAAGTTCTTAAAAGAGATGTGGAGAGTGTTCTTGTACCACTTTTTCTTACCAACATGTTAGGGATTTTCCTGTATGAGTTCTCTATAAAATAGTCTTTTTGGCATGTGTGTGTTTAAACAATGTGGCCAACCCAACTGTGTTGCTCTCTCTGCAGTAGGGTTTGAATGCTTGGCAGTTAAGTTTGAGAAACAATCTCAGGGTCTGGTATCTTATCATACTAGATGATTTTCAGAATATTCCCAAGACAAATGGAAGTAATTCAGTTTTCTAATATGGTGCTGCTATACTTGTGGGTTTCACAGGCACACACATAATAAGGTCAGTGAAATGGCTTTATAGACTTAGTTTCATAAGTACTATAATACCCTCCTCTCCTATATTTTCCTTTGGAAGCTCCCAAACACTGAGCTAGTTCTGGCTATGCATGTATCAAACTCATTATTATTGTGAACATCCCTGGAAATTATATTATCAAAGTGAACTTATCCACAGCATTCCAAAACTACTCCCATTTGTTGAAATAGATGGTTCTACATTTGGATAGTATGTTGCTGGCTGCTGGAGCACCTGTGTTTTCTTGATATTAATTGTTGGGCCAAAATTAGCATAAGTAGCAGAGAACCAATCCATACTTTGTTGCATGTCAGTTATGAGTGTATAATCATCTGTAAATAAAGTCATGCACCAACACTCCTTTCCTTTTACTCTTGGCTTGCAGCCTTTTCACATATAAGAATTTACCATCAGTGAAGTAGCTAATCTTGATGCCATGTTCATTCTCATTGAAAGTATTTTTGAGCATGGCTGAAAATATCATGCTCAAAACTATGGGAGTAAGAACACAACCTTGTTTCATTCCATTGGTAACTAGGAAAGTGTGAGAGCATCAACCATTATCCAGAACCTGGGCAAGTGTATTGTCGATTTATGATAAAGTGTAAATCGATTTATGATACTAACAAACTTCTTTGGGCTCCCAAATTTTGACACAATTTCCCATAAATCCTCTTGCTGACTATATCAAAGGTTTTGATCAGATCTACAAATATTATGTATAGACCTCTATTATATTCCTGGTATTTCTCCTGGAGTTGTTAGGCAGCAAACACAATATCAATCATTTCTTGGCCCTTTCTGAAACCATATTAGCTCTCAGATAAAAAACCATCTTCCAGGTGAAAAAAAAAGATTCCTATTAAGGAAGAAAGATCCTCCTATTAAGAAGGATTATGGTAAGAATTTTGCCAACAATGACTAAGAGAGAGTCAGAACAATAATATTCCCTTTGTCTTTATAGAAATAGACAATGGAAGTATCCTTGAAGTTTGGTGAGATAATCTCCTCTTTCCATATAACCCAAAATATTTCAGTCAGGTTTTGTATGAGCAATGGACTCCCCACCTTGTAAAATTCAGATGAAATAGAATCATCACTAGGTACTTTGCCACACAAAAATATTTTTTTTATTATATTCAAAACCTTCTCTTCAGGTGGAACTTCAACTAGGGAGGGAACTGACTTCAACCTGAGGTAAACAGTCAATGGCGTACAGCATTGATTGATGATGATTTGTTGGGAATATTATGGAAGTGTTCAGCTCTTCTCTCTAGGAAGATGTCCTTATTGTGAATCAATGTGATTCCATCATCACCATGTTGTTGATATGCGTCTTAGGTCTTTGTTCATAAATAAAACTGAATTTTACCTGCCTTCTTATTAAGCCAAACCTGCATCTCTCTAAGATTCACTAGCACTTTACTTTTGATGGAATTAAATGTTGCCTTCTTGGATATGGATGAACTCTCCTGCTAGCATATCCTGTGGAGTTCTCGTTTTTCATTTAGTAGCCTCCAGATTTCCTCACTATTTTCATCAAACTAGTCTTGAGGTTTTCAAGTGTTTGGACACAGATGAGCAAATGCAGTATTCACACCAAATCTCTTAAAAGATGCCCACTTCTTCTCTGCTTCACTATTCCAACTACTGCCTCAACTTTTTCTCCAAGTTAGCAACAACTATTCGTTCTCAGAGAAGCACTCTAATCTATTCACTTTAATTCTTCTGGCAGTCTTTTTTGTCATGCCCCTGATACTTTAATTGGATACAAATATTTTGCTTGGATAGGATAAGTCTATAATCAGTCCAACACTCTGTGCTACACATTTTCTTTGTCTCTCTCATATTCTGTATGCCTCTTCTTATAATTATATAATCTATTAAATGTCAATGTTATTTGGGAGGGTACATCCACTAAGCTTTATTGCATTTATTGCAATGGAAGAAGTATTAGTGATGAGAGTCTTCAAATACATATC
This sequence comes from Sarcophilus harrisii, assembly GCF_902635505.1. Taxonomy (NCBI): domain Eukaryota; kingdom Metazoa; phylum Chordata; class Mammalia; order Dasyuromorphia; family Dasyuridae; genus Sarcophilus; species Sarcophilus harrisii. The sequence goes on along the minus strand of NC_045430.1, from coordinate 79,826,189 downwards.
TTTAGTAGTAAGTGACCAGTGTGGTTGCTGTTTTCAATTCCATCCCTCCCAAGGACTTCCTGTCATGTCTAGTAGTCTGAACCTACTCTAGGATTAAAGTCACCCAGATTAAAACCTTACTGAGCCAAAAATACTGCATCTCTCTAAGATCTGCTTTTACTTAACTTTACTCCAAGTCTTCATAAACATGTTTCTTTGACCTTATCAGGTTTTCTCATTGTGGAAACATAGACACTGATGATAATGGCTTAGTGTTTTTCTTCAAGTGGCAATCACATTGTCATAAACCTGATATTTACTCCTTTTGGTAGGCATAGAAGCTTGCTGACTAAATTAATTATGACAGTAAAACCTATACCAGCTTCACAATGTTCCTCTTTATTGTGAACACTTCAGAAAAAAATGTGTATCTGGCCCCAAGTTCAGTAAACAAGCTTTCACTTGCCAATCTTGTTTCCCTAAGGGCTAATATTTAAATGTAGTATCTGCTGAATTTTCTCACAAAAAGAACTATTAATCTCTCACATTTACTAGATTTTGTGTTGTCTATAAATGTACACTTATTTCATGTACTGATGGTATGTAGAATTACTTTTGTGGAAGTTTTTGTATTCGTGTGCTTGTGTGTGTGTGTGTGTGTGTGTGTGTGTATGTGTATATATGGGTGTGTGGGTGTGGGGGGTGTGTGTTGACCACAAGGTGGTATTTCCTGGTATTCCCTATCACAGTAATCAAGCTAAGCTTAGTTAAGCAAAATTTTAGGGTACCTTTACTGGAGGTGATCTGTATAATCCTTAAAAGGCTGCTCAGACATATCTAGTTCCTATATTTTATGCAAGTGGCCTATACATGGTTAGTATATCTGTACCTGCTGCTTCATTGCTTGCCTGTTGCCACAGACTTTGAAACTGGTAAAATGATATAGATGATGTTTTTAATTCATGTGTAAATTTTACTTAAGTCAAAGTTGGATGAAATAGTTGGCCTCACTTGATTTCCCAGAATCATCACTATCCAATGGCAGGACAGAGCCAACTGGGACTAGCTCAAGATACAGTGAATGATCTTACCATCTTTGTCTAACCAAGGTTGAAACATTTCACACTGTCTACTTCAGTTGTCTTTGTGGCAATTGGAACAATTGTTTTCATCTTCCCATTCCAGCAGAGGAAGTACACATTTGCTTGTAGTAGACAATCGGTTCACCAAAGAATTTGACACCCTCTGGTTAGGATAACCTCTGGACTTGGTTTGGTCTATTGGCCAAAATTGTTTACCAGGGTATAGCTCTTGTGCATGCTACAGCTTCTTTGAGCCATGATAAGAATTAGTAAATTAATAGGCGTCAAAGTACAAAGCAGTCCTGTAGAGGACTTGGCAGCCCTCACAATAGAGGTACTGAACATAGTCTATACCCTATATATACATATTAGACTATGTACATGACAAACACACACACACAAATACAGAGAAACACACACACAGAGAAAGACAGAGAGAGATTTTTTTGAAGTTTTTTTTTTATTTTCAAAATACATGCAAGGATAATTTCTCAACATTGAATTTTGCAAAACCTTGTGTTCCAATTTCCTCCCCCTTACCTGCATTCCCTCCCCTAGATGGCAAGTAATCCAATGTATGTTAAACTTGGTAAAAATATGCGTAAAATTCAATATATGCATACATATTTATACTATTATCTTACTGCACAAGAAAAATCAGATCAAAAAGGAAAATGAATGAGAAAGAAAATAAAATTCAAGCAAACAACAACAAAAAGAGTGAAAATGCTATGTTGTGATCCACACTTAGTTCCCACAGTCTTCTCTCTGAATGTATATATCTCTCATCAGTACAAGATCATTGGAACTGGCCTGAATCATCTCATTCTTGAAAAGAACCACATGCAACAGAATATAATCTTTCTGTTGCCGTGTACAATGTTCTCTTGGTTCTGCTCATTTCACTTAGCATCAGTTTATGTAAGTCTCCCCAGGACTTTCTGAAATCATCCTGTTTATTGTTTCTTTTAGAACAATAATATTCTATAAATTCATATACCATAACTTATTCAGCCATTCTCCAACTGATGGACATCCACTCTATTTCAAGTTTATTGCCACTACAAAAAGGGCTGCCACAAACATCTTTGCACATATGAGTCCCTTTCCCTACTTTAAGATCTCTTTGGGATATAAGCCCAATAAAAACACTGTTGGATCAAATGGTACACATGCTTTGATAGCTTTTTGGCATAGTTCCAAATTGCTCTCCAGAATGGTTAAATCAGTTCACAATTCCACCAACAATTCATTAGTATCCCAATTGTCCTACATCCCCTCCAACATTCATCATTATCTTTTCCTGTCATCTTAGTAAATCTGAGAGATGTGTAGTGATGCCTCAGAGTTGTCTTAATTTGCATTTCTCTGATCGAAAGTAATTTAGGACACTTTTTCATATGACTAGAAATGCTTTCAATTTCTTCATCTGAAAATTTTCTGTTCTTATCCTTTGAACATTTATCAATTGGAGAATGCTTTGAATTATAAATTTGAGTCAATTCTCTATATATTTTAGAAATGAGACCTTTATCAGAATCTTTCAATGTAAAAATATTTTCCCAGTTTATTACTTCCCTTCTAATCTTGTCTACATTAGTTTTGCTTGTTTTTTAACTTAATATAATAAAAATTATCTATTTCATGTTTAATAATGAACTCCAGTTCTTCTTTGGTCACAGATTCCTTCCTTCTGCACAGATCTCAAAGGTCAACTATCTTATGTTCTTCTAATTTGCTAATCATGAACCCATTTCAACCTTATCTTTGTATATGGTGTGAGGAGTTTCTGCCATACTAGTTTCCAATGTTCCCATTAGTTTTTGTCAAATAATGAGTTCTTATTCCAAAAACTGAGGTTTGGGGGTTTGTCAAACACTAGATTGCTTTAGTCATTGACTATTTTTGTCCTGTGAACCTTTTCCACTGATCAACTACTCTATTTCTTAGCCAATATCAAATCATTTTGATGACTCAGCTGCTTTATAATATAGTTTAGGTTCAGCACAGCTTCACAACCTTCATTTGCATTTTTTCATTAATTCCCTTGAAATTCTTGACCTTTTATTCTTCCAGATGTACTTTGTTATTATTTTTTTTCTAAATCTGTAAAATGATTTCTTGGATGTTTGATTGGTATGACACTAAATAAGTAGATTAATGTAGGTAGAGATTCTTTATTTTGTTAGAAAAATTGATTCTCTATGATGGGGGGAAAGTGGGATACTGGATGAAGTGTAACTAGTACTAAATAAAATCAAAATCATAAATAAAAATCTACCTGAGGGGGAAAAAAGTTCTATTCTTTTTATTCTTCAGTAACTACACTAGATTTTGTAATGCTTAGAGTTGCCCAAATCAAAATGGACTTACATAAATAGAAATCTTCATGATGAGTAGTTTCAAAGGGAGTGTGGAACAGCTCTTTGTCAAGGAGGAATCATAGGAATATTGTAGCTAGTAAATGACCTTTAAAATTCTTTTTAATTCTACAGTTCAATTTCTATGCATAGAAAATCTGTGGAAGAAATAGTTCTTTAATTTAAGTTTTCTGTTCCTAAATCCAATATTCTTGAGTATGTATGTGTGTATATATATATATATATATATATATATATATATATATATACACATACTAATAATTCTTTGAACAAATGACTACTGGAGGATCCAGATCATTTTATATAATTTTTAAGTTCTGTTAATTCATGATCTTTATTCCTAAGGTTTATCTGTGCACTTCATGGAAAAGGTATTTTAAAAATATTTTGATCATATTTTCCAGCTGAATTTGTCAGCCATATTCAGTTATTATACAATACAAGCCTCTACATTCAAACAAACACTTACAAGACTTGCAATACTTAGGCTCTTGAATCCTTTAAGAATCCACATGCTCGTTCTCTCTTTTACTCTGTGAACACTACTGGGATCACAGAATGGTCCTAATCTATTATCCTCCAAATTCCACACATTATTTTATGTCTGTTGATTAAAATCTGGTAGCACTCTCAGTCTTACTAACTAGATGCAAATGCAATCTGTCTGTCTTCATTTGTTTGCCTTACTTCTCAATGTTTTCATACTTCTTAAAGAAAACTGCAAAGTTTAAAGTAAATTCTCCAGTAATCTAGAACCAAATACTCAAAAATTGTCTTCAGATTAAATTCCTAAACTTCCTCTCATCTCCATCTCTCTCTGTCTCTCCATCTCTCTCTCTGCCTGTGTCTCTCACTGTCTCTGCCTTCTTCTTCTTTTTCTTCTTCTTCTTCTTCTTCTTCTTCTTCTTCTTCTTCTTCTTCTTCTTCTTCTTCTTCTTCTTCTCTCTTCTCTCTTCTCTCTCTCTCTCTCACACACATACACACAAACACACACATTCAGATGCTGATTCACACCTAACTAACAAGAAACTGACTCACTGAAATGCTGTTTCACACACTTGAGTTAACTAATTACTTTTTATCTGCCCACACATTTCATCTTCCTCACACTTATCTTTGCTCACAATTCATCTAGTCAGAAACAATCAGCAGCCTACTTCAAATCATGCCTATTCCACTAATTGCTGGCATCAGAAGAATGTTATTAATATAAAGAGTATTCTCTTCCCTCATCCTTAAGGGAATAAACATGTATTTAGAATCTGCTATATGCTAGACCAAAAAAAGGTTAAATGCTTTACAAATATTATTTTATTTGATCATTATAACAACCCCTGAGATTGGTGCTATTATTTTCTCATTTTAACAGTTGAGGAAACTGACACAAACAGAGATTAGAGTGACTTGCCAAGTTCATACAACTAGTAAATATCTGAGACCATATGTGCACTCACGTTTTCTTGAGTCCAGATCCATTGTTCCATTCTCTGACTGCAATGGTATTTTCCTCCCTTTCACACCTCTCCAAACAAAGAGTGGTAAAATATTGTAATGAGTTACAACTGATTATTGTGAGTTAACAGTGTAATATGGCAACTAAAACAACAGCGACAAAAACTAAACCTATCTTCTATTGTATTAAGAAAAGTATACCTTAAAGGAATAGGGAGAAGATAGTCATGTTTTATTCCACCATAGTCAGTCAGTCAAAGGTCTGTAGAGTCAAAGTAATAGTGTTTTCAATAGTAATGCATGGGCCCTGAATTGGAGTGTGTGTATATATATATATATATATATATATATATATATATATATAAAGCTGAGTACCATAGAATTGATGTTTCTAATTGTGGTGTTGAAGAAGACTGGAGAGTCCTTTGAACAGCAAGGAGTTCAAATCAATCAATATTTAAAGATATTAATTTGGGTTATACACTAGAAGGTCAAATATTGAAGTTGAAGTTAGAATTCTGTATTCACATAATGAGCAGATGGGATTTATTAGAGAATCCCCTGATGTTAAGAAAGATTGAAAATAAAAGTAAAGAAGATGATATATAATAAGAAGAGATAGTATTATGGAAACAAATAACATGAACTTGGAAATACTATAGTGGAGGATAGAAGGGTCCCAAAGAGTTAGAACTGAATGACTGAATATCAACAGCAACATGCACTGATTATGTGTCTGACACAGAGATAACTAAGTAAAGACAAAAGCAAAACATAAGAGAAGACAAGAACAATGAGCAAAAAAAAAGTCTCCACCCTCAAGAAGCTCATTGTTTGATGAAAAGAGAGGGAAGAATGTGTAAATAATTACATATATATAAAATTTACAGGACAAAACTGGGGGTGGCCACAGAGAAAATACTGTGAGTTTAAGAAGGATTGGGATTTTCTTTTTTACAGCAGACTGAACTTTCTCTCAAATATGAAAGAAATAAGGAGATAGAGATGAGAAGGTAGAGTTTTCTAGACATGAAGGGACAGCCAATGAAAATTCCTGGAATCAGAAGATGGAGTGTCATGCTCCAGGAACAAAAAAGACTCTGGTATTATCAGATGACAGAATATGTGGAGGAGAGCAAAGTATAAGAAGACTGGAAAGATAGAAAGGACATAGGTTATTAAGAGCTTTAAAAGATATATTGATGATTTTATATTTGATCTTGAGAATATCAAGGAACTATCAGACTTGATTGAATGAGGGAAGGAGGGAAAGATATGACCAAACCTGCATTTTAAGGAAATTATTTTAATAATCAAGTGGAAAATTCACTGGATTGAGGAGAATCTTATGGCAAAGAGAGCACCTGGCAAATGAATAGAATAACTCTAGCATAAAGTAATGAGGGTTTGCACATAGGTGGTTTTTGTGTTCAAGGAAAGAGAATGTGGTGTGTACCAGAAAAGTTAAAAAAATAGATATAACAGAACTTAACATCTTATAAAAGTGAATTAAGGATGTGAGCTTCAACAATAGAATGGCAATCAGGAATGGAGGGATGAAAGATAAATAATGAGTTCAGTTTTGGATGTGTTGAGTTTGAAATATTTGTGGAATGCCCAGTTTGAGATGTGTAATAGGTCAATATTTGAGACTGGAGGTCAGTAAAGAACCTCAGGCTAGACAAATAGAAAGATTAATTGAAACTATGGAAGCTGATGGTCATGATCATCAATTGAAGAAAAGGTACAGAACAGAACTCTGAGTGATCCCCACAGACAAAAATCCAGCAAATGAGACAAAGAAAATGTCAGAATTCTGGTAAGAGGAGAACAAGGAACTTTTTGTGTTACAAAACCTAAAGAGAAAATAGCTCATCAAGGAGAGTAATATGGTCAGCTTTCTCAAACACTGCAAAGAGGTCAAGAAAAAGAAAGACAGAAAAAGGGCCATAGATTTGGCAAATAAGAGATTATTAGATTTCTGGTTAGAATATATCTGTATTTCTTCTGTGTACTACATTTTAAAAGGGCATTGATTGAGGCAGAGCCAAGATGGTGGAGAAGGCACACATGACTTTCTAAGCTCTCTCATACCTCCACGACAAATTATTAAATGCAGCCTAAAAAATAGCGCTTGATTGGTAAAACCCACGAAGACAAGAAGACTACAACTTACCAGTTGAAGATAATCTGGAATTTCGTCAGAAAAGGTTTGTCCTGAGGGGCCAGAGAAGATCAGCACAAGCAGGGAGAGAATTAGAGACTAGCATATTGTGTAGACCGGGCAGGAGTAGTTTCTGTATGAATATCACTTCAAGGAACTAAGGATGTTTAGACTAAAGAAGATAAAAGAGGTACCGTAAGAGTTATATCCAAATATTTCAAGGATCTCAAACTGGAGACAAAATATACTTGCTTTCATTGATTGCAGGGGTAAAAAGCAGTGGAAAGAATATGGAGAGAAGCAGTTTGGCTTTTTTTGAGGCAGGAAAAGAAGGAAGAAAGGATTCCCTAATAACTACAGAAATGCAAACGAGAAATAGACAATCTCAGAATTTAGAGCCATGCCCCCGAGTTTTTCATTCACAGAATGGGTAATCAATGGTCAGGCATATCATTAATGTTTATGTCCCTATATCAATAAGATTGAAGCATCCAAAATGCATTAGAACCTGAGAGAACTTATACTCATCATAGATTCAAAGAAGCAAGACAGCTTCATTCAGATAAGATATCAGAGGAAAGCAATAGAGGAATTTCTTTAAATTGCTAAAATTTGATGTCAATAAAAAAGAAGAAAAGCCTTTAAATACACTCAATTTTGTTTATTTTAAAAGTACTTTACTAGGAGAAAACTCTTGTAGTAGATAGATACCTGTATTGCTCTATCTGTATATCCATATATATGTATATATATATACATATATATGTATTTACATTACAAGAGTTTTATGTACATTATATTGTTGGAATCTTTTACAAAGTGTGAAGACATTGGAGTTGATTTGATCTGATTTTGGGCCAGAACTTGAAACAAGGTATTAGGTGGAACTGATTGAACAATGCTTGTGTTCACACCTTTAGAGAGCTCAAGTATCTAAGTACTCAATGGAGTTCACATGAGAGTTCAGGGCTAGTATGAGAGCTGAATTCACACCTCCCTTAGGACCAGAGAGCATTCTGGGAGATAACCTATAGTCCCTGCCTTGAGAAGGTGGAGTTAAACTTTGGGAGATCACAAAAATGAAGGAAGCTCTTGGAGCAAAAGAGGAATTTCTCCAGAACATCAACAGGGCTCTGAGACAGAACACTCTGGAAGAAAAGACTACTCGCCACAGAGATTGAGAAGCCACGAGTCGGAACTGGCTGGAGGCTGAAGAAAGCAGAGACAGAGGCCAAGGACAAAGCTGCAAGATCTCTTGGAGCCAGGAAAACCACCAACATTTTGGCGCCCAACGTGGGGCTTTCAGGAAATGACTTGTAGATTCTTTCTATTTTGATTTTAATTTCTGGTTCTAATTTTCTTCGATTTTTCAGTTACCTTATCTATGAAATGAAAGGTTTTTTTTAACTAGACTTTACTGTGGTGGTTCATTCTACTCTAAATCTTGAGTCTTTTGATTCTTATTCCTAAGTGTTTTCATTTGGTCTTTTGTAGACATGCTTCTAACATTTGTTCCTCAGGTGCACATCCCAAGATATCATCCATGTAATGTAATAGCATAACTTTTAGGAATGCTTTTCTTACTGGAGCAAGAGCAGCAGCAACATACATTTGACACATAGTAGGGATGTTTTTCATTCCCTGTGGCAAAACTGTCCATTCATATCTTTTATAAGGCTCAGCTAAGTTAATGCTGGGCACTGAAAAGGCAAATCTTTTCATATCCTCTTTATCCAGAGGAATAGAATAGAAACAATCCTTAATATCTATGACCCAAAGAGGCCATTCTCTAGGCAACTGAGTAGAAGATGGAAGTCCAGGCTGAAGAGTTCCCATAGTTTCCATCTGTTCATTCACTTTTCTTAAATCTGTTAACATCCTCCATTTTCCAGATTTCTTTTTCACAACAAACACTGGGGAATTCTAAGGACTTAGAGAAGGTTTTAAGTATCCTTGGTCAAGCTGCTCCTGTACTGTATCTAATAAGGCCTGAATTTTATCGTTACTTAAGGGCCACTGTTCTATCCACACTGGTGTATCAGTTTTCCATTGGATAGGAAGAGGTGAAAGTGTTGGTAGGCCTTCAACAGCAGCTCTGCTTAAAAAACTGAAGTACTCATTTTTAACCCTAATTGCTGTAAAACGTTTCTTCCCCACAGATTGATGGGGATTTTTTCAACTATAAAAGGAGTAAAAACTCCTGTTTTGCCTTCAAAAGTCCATCTCATAGGGGCAGCACTAACTTCAGCTGCTGTTGATCCCTTACACCAAACATGTAGGTGTCTGCTTTAATCTTTGGCCAGTGACTGGGCCAATTGGCACCTCTAATGACCGTCCGATCTGCACCAGTGTCTACCAATCCTTCCAATGGAAGGCCATTTATATAGAGTGAGCATAGGTCGGTCAGTTGTTACAGCTGCTGTCCAGTATATTGCTGGATTTTGTGATCTGAAATCAGAATCTGGGTGACTATCACCAAGCTGCTTATTAGGATTCTGTATGAGTAAACCTGATGCTACTATTTCTCCTGGGTGATAAGTCACACATTGTCTGCCTGTATTGGTAATTGGGATATTATCTACACATTCCACAGTTTCCCACATCAGTGTGTGAATGGACACTGTTTTGTATGTACTCTCAGGAGATAAAATGGTCAAGCCTACTGTACCTGGAGGCAAGGGATCCATAGGCTGGAGAGAAACAGATTTCACCTCTCCAGGGGGTATCTCATTTGTCTCAGCTGCATACAACTCTATTCTCCCTAATTGTAATCCCTTTCTTCCATCAGGTTGCTTCCTGGCTGATTGATTGTGTAATCCCTTTCTCATTGGAGTTGATTTGATCTGATTTTGGGCCAGAACTTGAAACAAGGTATTAGGTGGAACTGATTGAACAATGCTTGTGTTCACACCTTTAGAAAGCTGAAGTATCTAAGTACTCAATGGAGTTCACACGAGAGTTCAGGGCTAGTATGAGAGCTGAATTCACACCTCTCTTAGGACCAGAGAGCACTCTGGGAGATAACCTATAAAGCTCTCAGAAGAGATAGAAGACAGAGGAAAAGCCTGATTCCTTCAACAGGACTGGGCAAATGGTAGAAAATAAATAAAAAATGAGCCATAGCATAAACTAAAAGTTACTTGGAAACTGAAAAATATTAACAACGAATCAGCTATTTCCAACTTCAGACAGTTTTTATATTCTATGGTAATTAATGTCAGTTAGAGAGAAAAATAACAGTCCTAATGATTTTGCTTTGTTTTTTTTATGAATTGAACTCCAAGCTTATGAGTAATGTCTAAATAATGCAATCCAACTGCATACATAATTCACAAGGTCCAGTTAAAACGCAACCAACATTTCTGGTGATTCTGGTCAAGTAATTGCATTTTAAACATTTTGGCTAGTATTCAACACTCCAAAGAGAAAAGCCTTATCATTCCAAAGGAAATAAACACACACACACACACACACACACACACACACACACACACACACAAAGAGAGAGAGAGAGAGGAAGAAAAATAAAAAGACAGAGACAGAGAGAGACAGAGAAAGAGAAATACAGAGAGATAGAGAAATAAAAAAAGACAGAACTAGAGAGAGAGAAAGAGAGAGGGGGGTGTTGTATAAATAAATGTAGGAAACAGAAAGAATTCTAAGAATGCATGGGAAATAGATAATACTATTTTTTGTGCCATCCTGAATCTTTTTACATTCAACATTCTATCCTAAGCACCCATTGTTTCATGCTTTCATCTGGATGATGACATGATATAGTGGAAAGTGAATTACATATGTAATCATGAGAAATGAGTTCATATCAAGTGATGACCTCTAGGGCTCTTTCCATCTCTAGATATATAATTCTCCCATTGTAGTACTTTGCTCTATTCTCTTCTCTATCATCTCAATTAGCTCCATTCATTGAGCCTCTTTCTTATTGAAGTGTATTTTTATCTAAGTTTCATTCTCTTTCCACTAGTTGTCAAGATGAAAAGCAAAATGATAAATTAATTATACTATAAAATGAGGATCTGTAAGGGATCTTAGAAATAATCAACTTCAAACATCTTATTTTTTTCAGATGAAGAAAGTGAAGCTCACTCATACTGAATGAAGATATTTGGCCAAGGTCACAGAATGGATTAGTAACAGAACTGGGACTCAGAAGTTCTTTTCAGTTCTAAGCCAGTATTCTTTCCACTATATTATGGGAATCTCCACTAAAATTTAATTTATGATAAAACACTATCTTATACTCCTTTACTATTTATATTTTAACTAAGGATTCCTGGCGATAATGTCAAAAGTTATAATTTTTTAATAGTGGAGTTAGAATATTGTGTTTTAAAGATTACTGGAGTCACATGCCTATTCATTAATTGTATCATTGGGACCAATAAACCTTCTATCCCTTACTTTCTTCATTTGTTAGAAGAGAGCAATTTTATAAATTTCTCTCTGGTAGCAAGAAATATTTTTGGGCAATGGATATTTTACCGTCATTCACTTCCATCATAGATACAATATATTTTATTTGCATATGTAAAACAATGTGAACCGAGATCCTTGCCTCATTCTAGCTGGTCCTGTGTGTTAACTCAATTCTTAGGACCTATGATGGATGAATTTTTTGGCTACTTTGGGCCAACCATATATGACTCAGTGAAAGACTAAGGAGATTTGGGTATAACAAAGATCTCATATTAGTCACTGAGCAGGAAGAAGTGACTTAATGGATTTTTTTAATAGTCAATCTTCTTGTTGCTCTTCTACATTTGTCTTCTTACGTGGCAAGTGTTACTTTCCTAAAGGCTCAAAAGAGAGTTCACACATCTTCCTACCAAATGAGAAATACTGAAATGTAAATACATGGTGCCTAAAACATATATTCTATCTTGCTAAGCTCGAACCTTAGTTTGGGGATAGTTATTTTTGTATTAATTCATTCTCTTCATTATATACAATGATATAATCCCGAGATGGGTATGTCCAGTCTTACAGACTATCCTATGAGTGTAAGAAGTTAAAAAATGTTTAAATATGCATCTTTTAAAAATCTAAATCATCCCTATTTCATTATTCATCATTTCCATGGTCCAGCACGTGTGACATATATGTTCAATGATCCAAACAAATATTAGAGATTGAAATGGGTGAGAGGAAAAGAACGGCATAGGTAGCAAGCTAATAATGTTTTCCTTTTAATTAGTCAACTCATTAACTCATTTCAGTGGGCAACAAGTATTGGTAATGAATACCAAGTTTAAAAAGCTTTGAAATGCTGAGTGAAGTATACAAAACAGAAGAACATTGTACCTAGTAATAGTGATCAACTTTAGACTTAGCTCTTCTCACCAATGCAATGACCCAAGACAATTCCAAAAGACTAATGATGGAAAATACTATCCATGTGTAAAGAAAGAATTATGGAGTCTGAACACAAATAAAAGCATATTATTTTCACTTTATGTTTTTTTTTCATTTCTGTGTTTTTTCCCTTTTGCTCTGATTTTTCTTTCATAACATGATGGGCATGGAAATATGCTTAATATGATTGTATATGTTTAATCTATATCATATTGCTTGCTGTCTTGGGGGAAATAGACTAGGAGGGAATATAAAGAGAAATAGAAATCAAAATTTAAATGAAAATGTTGAAAACAATATGAGCAAATAAAAATGTTTAAAGAAATTTGAGTTTATGCTCAGTGGAAAACGGTGTCTGTTGTATGAGAACCAAAGATCTGAACTATAGATACACTCATCACAAGAATAACTGCTTTATTATAACTAATTGTTTTGACCACTATGTCTTATGAAATAAATTAAAATGTGAAATATCCCTCATTAATGTTCAGTTCATATCTACATATGAAGGGTCAGAAGCAAAATCATCGAAAGAGGGACAAGTATAGGTGAGAAGTAGTTTCTCCTTAAACAGTATACAAACATTAGTTTGATTATTCATATGCTATGTTTGTGTATACACTACTGAAAGAATTGAAGTACAAGAATGGTTGCACTGAAAAACAAAAAAACATAAAAGATAAGGAGTTTCAGTTAAAGAAAGAATGACTCACCTCTTACCTTTGGAAAGACTTAGAAAAAAAGTGGAGTTAATGACATTACCTTCATTATTTGCAAAAAACCAAACCAAACCAAACAAACAGAACAGTATTTCACAGAATCACATATCTAAATGTTGGACATGACCCTAAAGGACATTTTATCTAACCTTTACCATAATAGGTATCTTCTTGACCACATCTCAACATATGCTAATTCATAAGATGTCATGAATTCATATAGAAAATTCTTATAGAATTCAAAACTTCCCAAGTAATATTGCTTTATAGTTCTAATTGTTAGAAGTTTTGTTCCTCACTTACACACCCCCTTACATCTAGTTGAAATTTGCCTTGTTGCAGTTTCTATCCCACATTCCTAATTCTATTGATTGGAGGTAAGAAGATTATGTATATTCTCTCTTCCAATTAATAACTCTTTAAGTTCCTTAACATATGTATTATGGCAGTTCTTCAAGTTAAATATTTAAATTTTCTTTAACCTACCCATACTTGGCATTTTTTAAAATAATAGTTTTTATTTTTCCAAACATGAAAAAATAGTTTTCAATATTCACCTTTGCAAAATTTTGTGTTTTCTTCCTCCCTTTTCACTTGCCCCCTGTCATAAACAACAAGCAATACAATATAGGTTGAATTTGTGTAATTCTTCTAAAAATATTTCCATATTCATCATGCTGCACAAGAAAAATCAGATCAAAGGGGAAAAATGAGAAAGAAAAAAAAACCAAAAAAGTAAATAAGCAACAACAACAACAATAGCAAAAGGTGAAAATACTATGTTTTGATCTACATTCAATCTTCATAATTGTCTCTTTAGACGCAAATGGTTCTTTCCATAACAAGTCTATTGCAATTGTATGGCACTATTTTTAAAAATTGCTTTCCTGGTTTTTATCCCCTAAATTCTCTTCATTTTGTCAATGCCCTTCATATGATAAACTCTCAAATATCTCATCTTATAATCTTAATGACTATGCATAAGGAAACTGAAAACAATAAAGATAATTTCTGTTAATGTGCCAATATTATGGTAGAAGACGAAAAATAATGAAAGCCTATAATAATAAACTTGATGAAACTCATCACACTAAGTCAATATATACTTGATACTTGCTAAAGTCAATGATAAGATAAAGAGAAAAATGTTTAAAACTTCACCAGAAATTATGATTTGGAAATTGGGAAGAAAAGAGGGAAAAGACTTAAGGATGATATTGTTTTGTCACCCCACTCCACTCAAAGTAAATGACAGTGTTTTCAACCAATCTCAGTATAGATTTGAGTTAAATGTGATAGGTTTCCTTTGCCTCATCGTAGCATGTATTTTCCCTCTTTTTATCTCCCCTTTTCCCTTTTTCTGACACTATCCCCTTTCCATTTCTACTTCCCTTTTTTATGTTATATTAGTAAAATCAAATTATACGTGTAGTTTTTATGTATATCCACAACAGAAATACAGTTCTCTAGAGTTCCTTTTACCTTTTTCTACTTCTCTTGAGTCCTGTTGTTGGAGATCAAATTTTTTAAGTTTGGTCTTTTCCTTAGAGACAAATGGAATTCCTCTGTTTCATTAAATGTCCATCTTCTTCATTGGAAAAAAATGCTCAGCTTACCTGGGTAGTTTATTCTTGGCTGCATTCAAAGTTCTTTTGCCTTTTGGAATATCATATTTCAGGCCCTTTGATCCTTTAATTTTGAGGCAGCCAGATCTTGCATGACCCTTATTGTGGCACCTCAGTATTTGAACTGTTTTTTCCTGGCTGCTTGTAAAATTTTTTCTTTAGTCTGAAAATTCTGAAGTTTGGCCACAATATTCCTGCAAGTCTTTATTTTAGGGTCTTTTTCAGTAGGTGTCCGATGGATTCTTTCAACACCTATTTTACCTTCCGGTTCTATTATTTCTGGGCAGTTCTCTTTGATGATTTCCTGTAAAATACTAAATAGACTCTTTTTTTTCATCATAATTTTCCAGTAGTCCAATTATCCTCAGGTTATCTCTCCTAGATCTATTTTCCAGGTCTGTTGTTTTTCCAAGTAAATATTTGACATTTTTTCCCAATCTTTCATTTTTTTGGTTTTGCTTGACTGATTCTTCCTGTCTCAATGAATCAGTCATTTCTATTTGTTCAGTTCTGATTTTTAGTGAGTTATTTTCTTCATTAGCTTTTTTACTTCTTTTTGTATATGTCCGGTTGAGTTTTTAAATGAGTTGTTTTGCTCTATGGAATTTTTTTCCATTTCACTAATTTTTTTTTTAGTGAGTTATTTTATTTTTCCAATTCACAAATTCTGTTTCCCTGTACTTTTTGGGAGTTTTTTACCTTTTCCAATTCACATTTCAGGAAGTTGTTTTCTTTTTCTACATTATCAAATTTTTCTTTTAGTGAGTTATGTGTCTTTTCTGTACTCTCTTGCATAGCTTCTCCTTCCTTTCCCCATTTTTCTTCTAGTTCTCTTTTAAGGTTTTTAATAGTCTCTTCTAGGAGAGCCTTTCATACTTGGGGATCAACAATTGTCTGGAGACTGTCTGCTATTAGTTTTTTCAGGGTTGAAAAGCTGTTCTCTTTCCATATAGAAACTATCAATCGTCCTTTTGATTTTTTTACTCATTTTGTTAAAGCCTGTAGGGTCTGCCTTCAGAGCCAGTAGGTTATCAGCTTCCTCTGCAGAGCAGTGAAAGATGTATGGACGGGTAGCTGTCTTGCTAGCTGGCTACAAAAAGCAGTGAGGTACTGGAGTGCTCTGGGAAAGAGTTCCCCACCTGGAAGTAACTCAGGCCTACAGGGCAGAGCTGGGAAAGTGCCCTACAAAGAAACACCCCCTCCCCCCAGCCCTCCCAAGCTGTGTGAGATAACGACTGCCCTGGGGTTTAGACGCTGAGCAGTGAGAGTTTCACTACTCAAGTCAAATCTCGCCCTGGGGCTGTGGGTATTAGCTGGTGAGCAGTGAACCACCCTCCAGGGACTGGAAGTGTCTCTGCCCCAGGAAGCACCGGTCTGCTTGGGAAGTTCTATTGCCCCAGGATGAGCCCCCACACTGTGTCTATTAGAGGCTGCCCAGGCTGTGACCCCCTGCTGTGCAGATTTATAACTGCCCAGTCAAAAGCCCCAAACTGCAGGATGTGGCTGCAGGGCTGCGTTACAGTCTGCCTGAGTCACTTCCAGGTTTGAGTTATTTCAGCCAGATCTTGTTAGATTCTGGCATTTTTTAGAGTACCCTCTGTTTTAGGCTTTAATTTCTCTGCCAGTTTACTGCTTTGTAATCAAGGCAGAGCAGTTAGCCTATAGCAGAGTGGTCGCTATAACTTCTCTAGCCACAGAGATCACCCTTGCCCCTGGTCTGCTCAGGACACTAACCTCTCGATTCCCGGCTAGTCTCTTGCTGGCCCCTCAGGACAAATCTTTCCTGGCTATCTTCCAGATTGATTTCAGCTGGTAAATTGTAGTGTTTCTAATCTTCATAAATTTAAGCAGTGAAGAGCTATTTTTGAGGCTGAGTTATGAGGGGAATGAGAAGAGCTTAGAAAGTCATGTGTGCCTTCTCTGCCATCTTGGCTCCAAGAAATTTCTTTTAAAATAACTGCAAATCATAGAAAATATGTGGGAGTTAATCTGCAAAGATGAACCTAGAAATTATACAAAAAAATTACAAAATATTTTTCACACAGATAAAATCAGATCTAAACAACCCAAAAAATCAGTTGTTTATGGTAAACCAGTATAATAAAAATGACAATTCTATCCAAATCAATTTACTTATTCAGTGCCCAAATAATCAAACTATCACAAATTAATTTATAGAGTTAGGGGAAAAAATTCATCTAGAAGAAAAACAAGTAAAGAATATGAAGGTAATAGAATATTATTGTTCTATAAAAATTGATGAAAAATCCGATTTCAGAAAGATTTGGAAAGATTTACATGAACTGATGTGAAACAAGCATAACTAGGAATACATTATGTGATCAACTGTGAAGTACTTGGTTCTCAGTGGTTCAGCTATCCAAGGCAATCCCAATAGACTTTGAATAGAAAATGCTATTTGTATCCAGGAACAAAAAGTATAGAGATTGAATGTAAATCAGTACATTCTATGTTCACTTCTTTTTTTCTTTATTTTTTCTCTCACATTGTTTTTCTTTTTTATTCTGATTTTTTTTCTCCCAACATGATTCATAAAGCAATATGTATTAAAAATTAATTGATTAATATAAAAAATAAAAAAGAAATTCCAGGAATATCAGGATCATTTGAAATCATATTGCTCTATTGTGTATTGAATAAAAAGACATACAAATGAGAAAAGGACAATCACATCCAAAAATACTTATTGCAGTTCATTATGTCATAACAAAGAATTGAAAATGAAGGAATTATCCATCATATGAATGTAATGGAATACTATTGTGTTATTATAAATGATATACAGGCAGATTTCAGAAAAAAACTGGGACTTACATGTATTGATGCTGAGTGAAGTGAACAGAAACAGGAGAACATTGTACACAGTAAGAGCAACTATGATTGATTTAGATCTTCTTAGCAACACAACAATCCAAGACAAGTCCAAAAAATTTACAATGGAAAATCTGATCCATATCCAGAGAAAGAAATATGGATTCTGAATGCAGATTAAAGCATACTATTTTCACTCTATTTTTGTTTCTTTTTCATGTTTTTTTTCCTTTTGTTCTGAGCCTTCTTCCCAACATAACAAATATAGAATTATGTTTACATGATTATTTGTATATGATCTATGTCAGATTGCTTGTTGTCTCAAGGAAGGGGGTGAGAGGTCAAGAAACAGAAAAAAAATGGAACTCAAAATTTTATTTAAAAAATGAATGTTGAAAACTATATTTACATATAGTAAAAATAAAATATCATTGCGAAAAGTAAATAAATAATGGGGTGAAGAAGGGATTAATCATTTGCCATTATGGTCAGTAGTTAGCATTAATTGCCTTAGAATATAGCTGCCTCTTTTGTTAGTTGGATATTCCCAGAGACTAACAGAATGGCAGAATGAATGGAATGACTGTTACTTTTAAGTCTTGGTTGATTAAAGTCCCATGTAGTGTAGATGACCCTGTCACAAAGTAGAGAAAAGCATTTTTGTTCATCTTTTATCACATACATTTTGAAAGAAATCAAATGAGAGAAAAGGATTGTTGCTACACATGATTGTATATATTCTTCTGACAAAAAAAAATAACAAGATGACATTCATTTATCAGCATATCCTTTCCCAGTTATTGGTTGCTCATTTGTAGGAAATTATATTATCCTAGGATCCAATTCTTTATCCAGAACATTCCCAAAGTATTTTCTTTCTCTTTACCCATACTTCAATATGTTGACCCTCAATCCCAGCTCCTAAAAATAAATTTAATTTGGCAGGGATGAGTGTGTGTGTCTGTGTTTCTATATGAGATTTTAAGTATAACAAGAAAATATATCATGTATATATATGTATGTGTGTGTATATATATATATATATATATATATATATATATATATATATATATATTTGAAAAGGACCATAAATTAATCAACTAGAGTCCTTTTAGTGGTGGCAAAATACGGGAATTTGAATGGATACTCATTAATTGGGGAATGGTTGAAAAAGCAGATATTTGAATGAAATGGAAGACTATTGTGGAGAAAGAAATGATGAGCAGGCAAATTTCAGAACCTGAAAAAACTTACACAAACTAATGCAAAGTGAAATAAGCAGAATCAGGGAAACACTGTACAGTATCAGCAACATTGAGTGATGACTAGCTGTAAATGACTTAACTCTTCTCAGCAACACAATGAATCGAATGAGTATAAAGCACTTATAAAACAAAATGCTGTCCATACCCACGCAAAGAACTGATGTACTATGAATGCAGATTGAAGGATAAGGTATAATAATTACAGCAATATTTTCTACATATGGGGAGAAAAGGGAGTTTGATAACAAAACACTGAATTTTCATCCTAATTGATTTAGTTTCAGATATCAACTCTTCTACTTCCTAGAACTTGGGGGATCTTGTGTTACCTCTTTAAACAGACTGAACTCCACCATAAAAGAAGGCAATTATTTAGGACATATGCTTCTTCCTCTTAATGCCTTCTACACCAGAACTCTGGGCCATTGACTCATTCATTTCATGACTACTTCTAATCCCTACCTTGAAGCCTAGGGTTGTCCTGGGGCCATCCTTCCCTACCCATCAATAGCATCTCTAATAATGTATACACACATTCATACACACACACACACACACACACACACACACACACACACATGCACACACACACACACAAAACACACACATACACACATACACCATGTGCACAGAATACAATGTCTCAAGTTCCTGAGATGATATCTCTCCAAATTCTTTCTGTAACTTAGTCCCAATCTATGTATTTGCTCCTGATGACAGGATTGCTCATTAAACAAATTCCTTTATCTCAGTTTCTGTATTTGTTACATAAATATGTTGGCTCTCCATCTCTTGAACTTCAAACCTACAATGTTATGATATTATATTTATATCCATGGATTTCATATTTTACTCTCAATTTATTGATTGTAGTATTCTAGTTGGCAGTTAGGGAGTGCAGTGGATAAAGTGCTGAACCCTGAATCAGGGAAACAAGCCCATTTTTAGGGTCATATACTTGCTAGCTTTTGGCAATCCAGGAAAAGTAATTTAAACTTAGTCTCTTTGTTTGTAAAATGAGGATCATAATAGTATCTACCTTTTAGCATTGTTATGAGGCTTAAATTCATGGCACTTGTTAAGCACTTTGCAAATCTAAAAGCACTATATTTTTGTTGCTGAGTGGTGTCTAACCAGTCTCAACATTGTGGACCCTACTGTCTAATGAGGGTTTCTTGGCAAAGAAATCAGAGCAGTATTTCAGTCCTTCTCTGATGGATTAAACAAAAAGAGAGTGTTACTTACCCAAATCACAATTTATAGGGATCTGAGATTGCATATGAACTCAGGTCTTCCTGACTCTATCCATTGATCCATATAGCTTCCAAAAAGGACTATATAAATGCTAGGAATTCTTATTCCTAACCCATATCCATTCACTATGATTCAGCATTATAAAATACCCTTATTCAACCATTTCAGGAAGGGAAATTGTTTAATGCTCTCTCTTTCTGGGCCACATTCTTGTAGGTTATTTCTCATCTGCCTATTTATTAGGAAAATCATAGATCTTCCATGGGTACACTTTAAAAAATAATAACCAGCCTCATGAAATAAACACAAATTTTACTTTGATTTTTCAGAGACATTCTCACCACTGTTTCTTTTGGTAGGACTTTCTAATTTGTGTGTACTCTGTCTTTGTCTCTGTCTCTGTCTTTGTCTCTCTCTCTCTGTTTCTCAAACTGTGTGTGTGTGGGGGGGGGAGGGGGCAGTGAATGCTAACACTGAATGATAGCTATTTACCATTATAAACAAACAGGGATTTCCTTTTTTTGGACAACTCCACCCCCCTGCTTTTTTTTTTTTCCTCCCTGATAACTTAATAGTTTCTCCCCTATTTTTGAGAGAAAAGGAAGAGTTTTGACTTTCAATTTTTTTCTTTGACAGAGATGCCACCAGGTATCTATACATCTCAGAGGCTAACACAAAATCAATCTGTGTGATTATGCAATTTAGCCACCTCTCTAGTGCTAATTTATCTACTAACATCTATAAATGACTTTATTATAAAAAATTCAAAGACTCTGCTGAAAGCCAAATTAGGTTGGTAGCAACACAAAAACACATTGTCAACCAGGGAAATCTCTAAAATCCCCAGCAAACAGTCAAAACACCAAGAGATGAACACAATGACATAAAATGTGATATCAATTCATTAAGTGCTGGCTGTTGTTGTTTTAGTGATGATCTGAAGAAAAGTGCTTTGCTGGTGAATCTGCCAAGTTTCTCTTTTGGGAACCAATTTACCCTTCTCTTGCCTGTATCTTTTCAGAACTCTGTAACCTAGACCACCATTTCCCAAGAAGGCAAAGATGGCCAATTAACTGGAAGCATGGTTGAGACTCTTAGAAATGAAGATAAATGATACTTTTTATTTGGGTTCAAAGGTAAAAATTATTTTGAGTGAGACCTTTTGGGGAGCATGAGGTGCGACACAGAAAATAGAATAAAAGTTATTGCACAATGGAACTTGGACTAACCATTTCAACTCCGTTGGTTGCAAGTTCTACAATATTTCATACATAATTGACCATATGTAATATTCATTGGTAGCTTATTTTATAATACATATATGAATGAAATGGACTTGAGGCTGCTTCAAGTTCAACATTTGTGAATCTTTTATTAATAAAAATTCTGAAAAATAACAATTTTTGAAACAACTAAATTAAGCAACAACTAAAAAACAAGTGAAGAAGCAACACAAATACTTCTTGATCAATTGATGGAATAAAGGGATTGTTAATGTCTATCTTTAAAATCCCTACCCACTCTCAGATTTTATATTCCAGTTCATGTCAGAGCTTAGATCACAGTTTAGGTCTTGTCATTCAAACTGTTGCTATTTAACTATGGGTTGATTCAGTGAAATTTAATCATGGGAAAATCATTATCATATATTATTCATTATTTAGTTAGTTTTTTGAGTTATTTTTATTTATTATCCATTATGATTTGTTATCCATTACTTTATTTGTCTTAAAAATAAAATGTGCTATACTTAAAGAAAAAGAGAAATACTTAAGGAGTCCTAAAATTCTGCCTGCTATGAAATTTTAAAGCTCATACTGAGATAAAAGCTATAAAATTGAGGAGAAGGTCAGCCTTCTTGATGGGTTAGTTTTAAGAAGATAACATCAACAACATCAATAACCTTTAACATCAATAAACAAAGGATTAGTTGAGTCAGGAATATTAGTCATTTACTTTTATTTGGAAACACTACATTAAATTAAGGTTTCAATTTTAGTAGAAGACACTCTTATTTAGTATTATGAAAATATGTTAGGAGAAGCATGATTCAAAAAACCAAATGCCACTTCACACTTTAAAGATAAAAACTAATCATCTAATTTAAATTGAGTTTCAAAAAAGTCAATAACCAAATAATGAACAGAAAACATAAGCAATCTAAAAGGAAGGGGATGAGTGTTGTTTTTTTTTTCTCTTTTTTTCAACAATAATATTTAGGTGATCAATATTGTGTGTTGTTTATTTCCCCTATTAAATTTATTTATTTTTAATATGCATTACTTTATGAATCTTGTTGGGAGAGAAAAATCAGAGCAAAAAGAAAAAAATCATGGAGAGAATAAAACAGAAAAAAGAAATGAACATAGCATATATTAATTTACATTCAGTCTTCAGTCTTCATAGTTCTTTTTCTGGATGCAGATATCATTTTCTTTCCAAAGTCCATTGGGATTACTTTGGATCATTGAACTACTAAAATGAAGCAAGTCTTTCATAGTTGTTTATTGGACACTCTTGCTGTTATTTGTTCAATGTATTTCTGATTATTTTTGTTTCACTCAGCATCAGTTCATGTAAATTTTTCCAGGCCATTCTAAAATTAACTTGTTCATCATTTAAAAAAAAACAACGATAATATGCCATTTCCCTCATATGCTACAACTTGTTCAGCGTTCCTCAACTAATAGGCACCTTCTCATTTTCCAATTCTTTGCCATCACAAAAAGAACTACTACAAACATTTTTGCACATATGGGTCCTTTTTCTTCCTTTAAGATTTCCTTGGGATACAGACCTAGTAACAACACTACTGGGTCAAGGTCTGAACAGTTTTATAGTCCTTTGGGTATAATTCTACATTGTTCTCGAGAAAGACAACCAACTCCACAAACAATGCATTAGTGTCCCAGTTTTCCCCCATACCCTCTAATATTAATAATTATCTTTTTTCTTTCATCTTAACTAATCTGTGAGGTATGATATGGTAACTCAGAGTTGTTTTAATTTGTATTTCTCTAATCAATAGTGATTTAGAACATTTTTTCAATATAATTATAGATGGCTTTAATTTTATTATCTGAAAATTATCTGTTCATATCCTTTGACTATTTATCAAGTGGGAGTCTTATAAATTTGATGCATTTCTTTATATATTTTACAAATGAGACTTTTATCAGAAACACTGGTTGTATTAAAGATTTTTTTTCAACTTTGTACTTTCATTTTAATTTTGTTTCTGTTGGTTTTGTTTGTGCAAAAACTTTTTAATTTAATGTAATCAAAGCTATCAATTTTGCCTTTCATAATGTTCCCTAATTCTACTTTGGTCATAAATTGCTCCCTTCTCCTAAGAGTTTATAGGTAAATTATCCCTTGTTCTCCGAATTTGTTTATGGTTTCATTCTTTATGCCCAAATCATGTACCCATTTTGACCTTATTTTGGTATGGGTGGTGAGAGGCAGATCTATGCTGAGTTTCTGACATTTTTTTTCTAGTTTTCCCAGCAATTTTTGTCAAATTGTGAGTTCTTGTTCCAGAAATTGAGTTTGGCAAATAATGGATTATTGTAGGTCTTAAATATTGTGTCCTGTGTATCTAATCTATTCCATTCATCTGCCTACCACTTTGTTTCTTAGCCAGCACCAAATTGTTTTGATAGCTGCTGCTTTATAATATAGGTTTAAGTTTGGTTAAGCCACTACCCCTGGTATTTTTTTTTCATGTATTCCCTTGGTATTTTTGACCTTTTGTTCTTCCAAATCAGTTTTGTTATTATTTTTTCTAGTTCTATAAAGTATTTTCTGGAAGTTTAATTGGAATGCCACTGAAAAAGTAGATCAATGTAGGCAATTTGTTTTGTGAAATTATACTTTTTATTATTCCAATATAATTACATATTATATTGTGTAAATTAACCATATTACTAAATTTACGTTATCTCTGGCAATAATGTCTGTTTGTCAAGATGGTTGTTTTTGCTTGTTGAATTCTAGGCCTTTTTGGATTTACCAAATCAATTTGGTTCAGTAAATTTTTTCAAATGATGTTTATATTCATT
The DNA here is from genome assembly GCF_902635505.1 of Sarcophilus harrisii. Classification (NCBI taxonomy): domain Eukaryota; kingdom Metazoa; phylum Chordata; class Mammalia; order Dasyuromorphia; family Dasyuridae; genus Sarcophilus; species Sarcophilus harrisii. The sequence continues at coordinate 79,802,002 of NC_045430.1, read as the reverse complement.
ATCAATGTCAAAATACTTATTTCTGTTCCATTTTAAGTATATACTGCTTATTCCAAACAGATTAAGTTAGACTGTTCCAATTGATCATATTGTCTTCTCAACTTTATTTATTCTTCTACTATGACTCATTTTGACATTTGCTGTAATAAATTTTTCAATTTACTATGACTATAGGCAGACAGATTATTTTGACATTGTTTCATTATTAGGAAACAATAATTTCTTGTTAAGATACAATAATTTTTTTGGTGATAATAATATTTGGAATTCACTATTTCTATGATTTTTCTATTTGAAGAAACTATGATGTAAATTTTGAAACTTTGGAATAGTTTATACATATAGGCTATATAAATAAACTATGAGTGACATTTTCCAAAATATAGCTAACAATAAGTTTCACATCCTGTAATAAGATTCCTAATTCTAGAGTTAATCACTGAAGAATCAAAGTGATACTCTAATGTCATTGATTTAATAATCTAGCTATTTGCTTCTCCCCAAGATTATCATGATTATGAATTATTTTACTTAAAGAATTATTATTTATTAAGATATTTATTAAAGAAATATTCTATTCAGAAAGTTTTAAGTATATTAGGAAAATAGTATTTATTAAAATGGCATAGTAAGTTGATACAAAGTATCTTCCAAAAGTTTATGTCACAATCTCCAGGGAAAACAATATCAAGTTTAAAGAACATTTGTCAAAATTGTAACTCACAGCTGATTGTAATTAGTTCTTTTTCAGCTTTATAAGGGCTCAAAAAATCCCCTTAAATATAGTGAACATTTGGCCTGTCTATCCTTATTTATCCCATGAGAAAGACATTACTGTCATTTGATTTTGGAATTCTACTAGATAACTTAGTAAAGGTGAAAAGTCCAATATCCTGAAGATTCTTTGGAACTTTTCAAGGTTCTTTATTGACCAGTGTATTTATGGGTAAGGGAGGGAAGAAAACAAAGCAGGAACAAAATGTTCTTCTTTCTTAATGGCTTCTCAGAAAGTTTATCTTAACTTCTTTCTCCTCATTTCCTGCTTTCTGGATTGTCTTTCTCTAATACTGACAGACTTGATGCTTTTATAAAGAATCTATAAAATATATCAAAATTCCTTATCCAGTTGGAAAATACTTCCTATATAATAACTCGAAAATATTTGAGTAGCTCCAATAGGAGAAATCTAAGCTTTCATTAGTGCAATCAATTTTTTGCAATGTTTAAAAATTGGGGTATCTAGGTGGTGCAGGGGATAGCATACCAGCCCTGAAGTCAGAAAGACCTGAGTTCAAATCTAACCTCAGACACTTAACACTTCCTAGCTGTGTGACACACAGCTAGGTGTGACCCTGGGCAAGTCACTTAACCCTTATTGCATTAGCAAAAAACCCAAAAACAAACAAACAAACAAAAAAAAACAACTAGTACCTTTGATATGAGGGGGGCTTTGAGCCCTCTTCAGAGCTGCTCTTCCAACTTTGGTGTCTACCTGATTCATTCAACTCTTACCTGTGCTCCAGAAAACTGAAGTATGAACAGAAGGCACACTCCAATACATTGTTTTGGCCAATAGTTCAATAGTTTTTTTTTTACTTTCAATATTATTAATTTCTCCTTTTAATTTTGGAATTTCAAATTTAGTATTTGATTGGGGTTTTTAATTTGGTCTTTTTCTAGTTTTTTTTAGTTGCAAGCCCAATTCATTGATTTTCTCTTTCTCTATTTTATTCAAGTAAGCATCTAAGGATATAAAATTTCCCCTTACTACTGCTTTGGCTGCATCCCACAAATTTTAGTATGTTGTTTCATTGTTGTCATTCTCTTGGGTGAAATCATTAATTGTGTCTATGATTTGCTGTTTCACCCAATCATTCTTTAGAACGAGATTATTTAGTTTCCAATAATTTTTTGATCTATTTACCTATAGCTTTTTTTTTAATATAGTTTTTACTGCATCATAATTTGAAAAGAATGCACTTACTATTTCTGCCTTTCTGCATTTGATTTTGAGGTCTTTATGTCCTAATATATGGTTAATTTTTGTATAGGTTCCATGGAATGCTGAGAAAAAAGTGTTCTCCTTTATGTCTCCATTCAGTTTTCTCCAAAGATCTATCATACCTTACTTTTCTAATATTCTATTTACCTCTTTAACTTCTTTCTTATTTGTTTTGTGGTTTGATTATCTAATTCTGAGAGTGCAAGGTTGAGATCTCCTACTGTTATAATTTTGCTGTCTATTTCTTCTTGCAACTCTCTTAACTTCTCCTTTAGAAAGTTAGATTCTATACCACTTGGTGCATATATATTTATTATTGATATGGCTTCATTGTCTATGCTACTCTTTAGCAAGATGTAGTTTCCTTCCTTATCTCTTTTAATTAGATCAATTTTTGCTTTTGCTTGATCTGAGATAAGGATGTTTACCCCTGCTTTTTGGACTTCAGCTGAAACATAATAGTTTCTGCTTCAGCCTTTTACATTTACTCTGTATGTATCACACTGCTTTAAATGTGTTTCTTGTAAACAACATATTGTACAGTTCTGGCTTTTGATCCAGTCTGCTATCCACCTCCGCTTTATGGGGGAGTTCATCCCATTCACATTTATGGTTTAAATTACTAATTCTATATTTCCTGCCATCTTATTATCCCCAGTTTGCTTTTCTTTTTCTTACCCCCCTTCTCCCTCTCCTTAATATTAATCTTATGGACACCACTTGCCTCACACAGCTCTCCCTCTTTATAGTCCCTCCTGCCCCCTTTAAATGCCTTCCCCTTTCTTATACCTTTCTGCTATTACTGTTTTCCTTTACTCTTTTCCTCTTACACTTTTTTAAAGAGGTGAGAGAAGTTTCTCGTAAACCAAATATGTCAGTTTTTTCTCTTTGAGCCAAATCTGATGAGAGTATGAGTCACACAATGTTCTTCCCCCTCCCTAAATTCCCTCAGATATTATAGGTTTCCTTTGCCACTTCATGGGATGTAGCTTTATCTCCCCTTTTCCCTTTTTCTGATACCATCCCCTTTCCATTTCTATTTTTCTATTTTATATATTATATATCAGTAAAATCAAACTATACATGCACTCTTTATGTATGTCCATAACAGTAATACAGTTCTCAAGAGTTCTTTTACCGTTATCTGCTTCTCTTGAGTTCTATATTTGTAGGTCAAATTTTTTATTTAATTCTGTTTTTTTCATTAGAAACAAGTGGAATTCACCTGTTTCATTAAATGGCCATCTTCTTCCCTGGAAGAAAATTCCAAGTTCTTTTATCCTTTGGAATATCAGATTCCAGGCCCTTTTATCCTTTAATGTATAAGCAGCTACATGCTAAGTGAACTTAATTGTGGCTCCTCGGTATTTAAATTTTTTTTTTTGGCTGCCTGTAATATTTTTTTCCCCCTTAGTCTGGTAGTTCTGAAATTTAGCCACAATATTTCCTTGGGGTTTTTATTTTAGGGTCTTTTTCAAAAAGTGTTCAATAAATTCTTTCAATGTCTATTTTACCTTCTGATTCTATTAACTCTGGGCAATTCTCTTTGATGATTTCTTGTAAAATAGTATCTAGGCTCTTTTTTTCCTCATAATTTTCGGGAAGTCCAGTAATCCTCAGATTATTTCTCCTAGATCTATTTTCCAGGTCTGTTGTTTTTCCAAGTTTAACATTTTCCAAATTTAACATTTTTTCTATTTTTTCTTTTTTTGGTTTTGCTTGGTATCTCAATGAATCATTAATTTCTGTTTGTTCAGTTCTGATTTTTAATGAGTTATTTTCTTCATTAGCTTTTTTGTATATGTCCAATTGAGTTTTTAAGTGAGTTGTTTTGCTCTATCTTTTTTTCCATTTCACTAATTTTTTTTGCCAAGTTATTTTCTTTTTCCAATTCACAAATCCTACTTTCCTGGGAGTTCTTTATCTTTTACAATTCACAAAATCGGTTTCCCTGGGCATTCTTTACAGGAAGTTGTTTTTTTTTTCCACTTTATCAAATTTTTCTTTAAGTGAGTTATATGCCTTTTCTATACTCTCTTGCATAGTTTCTCTTTCCTTCTCCCATTTTTCTTCTAGCTCTTTTTTAAGATCTCTTATAATTTCTTCTAGGAGAGTCTTGTGTGATGGGGATCAGGTTACATCCCCCTTAGGAGTTTTGTCTGGAGACTGTCTGCTATTAGCATCACTGCCCCAGGGAAGAATCTCACTGTGTGAGGATCTGCAAGAGCCTCTCACAGGAAGTGTTTCTGCCCTGGAAAATACAGCTGAGTGGAAGTTCTATTGCCCTGATCAGAGCCCTCTTGCTATGCAGATCTGTGGCTGCCCTGGGCAGAGCTCCAGTCTTGTGCAGACTAGAGGCTGACCTGAGAAATGTAACTGCCCCAGGCTGCAGAATGCACCTGTATAGCTGTGCTGTGGTCCATGCTGAATCACTTCTGGGTGCTCTATGGGTATAGCTAGATCCTGTTAGATTCTGGCATTTTTTTAAGTACACTCTACTTTTGGCTTTAACTTCTCTGCTGATCTACTGCTTTGCAACTAAGCAAAGCAGCCAACCTGTTACAGAGCCCTCCCTGCAAATTTTTCATCCACAGAGACCGCCCCCACCCTGGTCTTCTCATTATGCTAGCCTCTGGTTTTATCTCCCTGCCTGCAGTGGCCTGCTCCTGCCAATCAGGACAAACCTTTTCTGGAGATTTTCCAGATTATCTTTGGCTGATTAATTATTGTACTTCTAACATTTGTGGATTTTACCAGTTAAGCACCATTTTTGATGCTGAATTTAGTAATGAGTAGTGAGAGTAGGAAAGGAGCTTAAAATGCCAAGTGTGTCTTCTCTGCCATGTCGGCTTTGCCCAACACCTGGCTATTCTTGTATTGATTACTCTATTGAAAAGAAGGCTGCCCCAGAGACCTTCAGAAAACCAATGAAAACACTACAAGTTCCAATGATCTTGTGATGAAGACACCTTCTGTCCCCCCTGGAATTAAGTGTGGTTCACAACATGGCATTTTTACTCTTTTTGTTCTTGTTTTCAAGCATTTTATTTTCCTTCTCATTTTTTATGGTTTAATCTGATTTGATTTTTCTTGAGCAGCAAGATAATTGTATAAATATATATGTATATATTGGATTTAACAAATATTTCTACCATGTTTAATATATATTGACCTACTTGCCATCTAGGAAAGAGGCTGATTGAAGGGGGGGGAAATTGGAACACAAGGTTTTGCAAGGGTTAATGTTGAAGAATTGTCCCTGCATATGTTTTGAAAATAAAAAGTTTTCATAAAGAAAAAATAACATCACATCAAAGTTAACTAATAGCACAATAACCTACCTGACAAGTATCAGGAATGGTAATTATCATTTTTTTTTTCTATTTAGATCATTCTACTGTTGAACAGCTCCAATTCCTAAGAAGTTTTGTTTTGCTGTTACTACTGTCACTATTATTCATTTTCCTCAGATAGCAAAGCTAAATATTGAGATTTATACCTGTTGTTCCCCTGACATAAAACAGAATAAGTCTTACTTCCCTTTCTATACAACAGGCCCTCAATTACTTAAGCACATTTAATAAAAACCTTTATTCTCCACATTAAACACCCTTATTGCTTCATGAGGCATGACTTCAAGGTTCTTCACTATCTTTGTTATCCTCTTCTGAAAATTCTCCAAGTTATGAATGACTTTTCTAACTTGTAGAGCCAAATGCTGAACACAACATTTCAAATGTCAGCTGATCAAGGCAAAGGACAGAGTCATAATCATCTTTTTATTCTTGGATGATACATTTCCATTAATAATAAGAATGTGGCCAGGACACAACAAAGGCAAAGTTAAAAGTGATTATGACCTCTTTTTCTGTATGATATGACTTTTTTTATTATCCCTCCTGTTTTTATTGCCTTTTTTTGACTGTCATATAACCAAGAAACAGAATTGTAAGGAGCTCTGTTTCCTTTTATCTTCAATTCAATTCAATTTTTCAAATATTTAATAGGTACCTACTTTGTGCCTCCTATTGTAGTATCTCAGAGATGTCTGGGATTATAGTTAAAATAAGAAAAAAAATTCTATTACACACAGGAAAGATATTTTTATATTTAACTAAATTATCCATTTCTCAAACTGTGAAATTCACTGACATTATTCTACTGTGTAGAAGCATCTGTGGTTGAAGTATACAGGCAATAATAACCTATATGAAGTATGTAGAGAAAATGATGTCAGTATATAGAATTGAATGTGATGAGGTATAGCAGTTAAAACCTAATTATTTACATGACCTATATAAATCAGAAGATAACAGGCATCTTAACATTCTAGGATTCATTATAAACTGACACATAAGAGGAGATTATTATCTAAACAATAGCATAAAATCATTAATCTGAAATATGATGATTTGATATCAGCCTGAACTCTTACTCTAATTTTTTCTGTTTGGAACAAAATCTCTTATTTTTCTACTTTTCTTACTCACTAGTTTCCACTAACTTTTTTTTATTTGTACTCATTTGAATCTCTAATTTCTCCATATTTCATTGTTGTACCAACCCATCAGTGTTTTTCAGTATTCTTATGACATTCTGCTTAATCTGAACCTTATGGCATCTCACCACCTCATTTTTTCTGCTCCTCATGAGCTGAAATTTTTTGTAGAATGGTAGTGTCTAGTTCCTTTTCACATATGTCCCCAGCTCTCCAATATATATATATATATGCCTACTTTTTCCTCTTAATGTTCTTCTTCTTCTGCATGGTATGCACATATTCTCAATCATTCATCTTCCAATTTTTTGTGACTATTTTCATAATCTTCATCTTTTTGTTTTTCAATGATTCCTACATAATGCTCTCAGATAAATCTTCTGAATCAATCTTAATCAATTATTCTGAATACATAATAATATTATATGACTACATATTATAGTTACTATTAATCTTCACATTGTAAACTTTTATACCAATATCCTCTTTTAAAAATAAAAGAAATAAATAATTTTTAAAATCCTTTAATGTTTCCTATTTATCTACTTCATAGAAAGTTCAGCATCAAAGTTTCTCTACAATGTCATTGCAAGCTGGTTTGATGTCCTCATTTCTTTATTTTCCATTCCTAATATAAGGTGTTCTATAAAATTATTCTCAACACATGGTAATGAATGAATGAATGAATTAATAAATGAATAAATGTATTTTGGAAATCTCAGGCACAGATAGATAGATAGGTATGACTATCTATATCTATATGTATATGTAAATTTTAAGCAATCTTCCAGTCTGACAGCAAATATTTATTAAGTGTTTACTATGTTTCAGAGACTGTTCTAAGTCTAGGAATATGGAAAAAAAATAAAAAATATTTCTTGTTCTTAAAGAACAAATACCCTAATTGGGGGTGGGGGGGATGACACATAAATATTTAGGTAAATCTAAGTCATATACAAAATAAATAAAGGTAATCTGAAAATAGAAGGCATTAGTGGCTGGGTGGTAAGGAAAAGATTTTCTATAATAAGTGAGCTTTAAGCTGTCTCAAAGAAATTCAGGTTAATTGAAAAATATAGAAAAAGGAGAAAAAGGATTAGAGAAATCAAAGACATCTAATGTAGGACAATAATGACATCTTTTGAGGCGGTATTGAACATTTTTAATCTCTATTTTTCTAACCATTTACATTTAGGAATTCTTGGAACAAAACAAAGAAACAACAGCAACAACAATAACCTTTCCTACTTTAACAGAATAAAAATGACATCATTAAAACAACACTTCAAAATTCAAGCAGATTAGTATTACATGTAATATTGGCAAATATATATTGCATGTAACTTTTCCCCTAGATTCTAACTTGTTAACAAATCACTTCACCAGACTGTAATTGTGCTCCCCCAAAGGGAAAATATATAAATCTTTTAAAAAGCAAATATTAAATATTAATATTTGACCTTATGTATATTTTCTGTAAACAATTCAATTACTGCTCTGTAGCTAGAGACTTATTATTTTGTCAATAACATTGTTAGATTAGTTTTGTCTATTGTTATTCCTTATACTTTCTATATGACTAATGTATGTCATACCTTTATTAATTTATTTAACTGCAAAACAATCGGGTTAAATGACTTGCCTGGGGTCACACAGCTAACAAGTGTTTGGTGTCTATAACCCGATTTGAACTTCCAATTCAGGGCTAGTACTCTATCCACTGTGCCATTTAGCTTGCAAAACAATTTACAAATATTATCTCATTGATAGAACAATCTTGGGAAGTAGATGTTATTATAAATTTTATTTTACAGATAAGGAAACTGTGGTATATAGAGGTTAAATTACTTGTTCAGAGAAACACACAACTAGTGAGTGCCTAATACTGGATTTATACTCAAGTATTTTTAACTCCAGGTGCAATGTTCTAACTATTGTACTACCTGTTGTCATTGGCATATATATCTTTTGATACTCTTTAAGATTTTGTTTCCTTGGAGATCTTGGTATTTCATGATTAGCATTGATATAGCATTTGAGGGGAATTTATATCTAAAACAGAATCATAGATCTAGAGGTGACCCTAGTTGCTCCATTCCCCTCATTTTATAAGTGAGGAAATTGAGAATTAGGTTAAACAATTTCTTCAAGATAAAACAAGGAATGAGCACCAGAAGTAAGATTTCAACTTAGATCCTTGGACTTGAGCTGACAGATTTTCTTATTGTACTATATCTCTTCAAAGTTTTATGTCAGGGAACACCTTAGGCATATTCAACATGTTGTTTGGTCTCTCTTCTGTGACCTACCTTTCAATTTTTAACTCATTCATTCAACAGATACTGATTAAGTGCCTTTTTTAGTTTGTTTTTTAACAAGAATTGTGCCAAATATGGTGAAGAGCCAAAGACCAAAAGGAAATAATTTATTCTTAAAAGATTTTAAATTCTATGGGAAAAGTGATACCCAGATAAGCCAATATTAATTATATATAGTTTTGGGTTAGTTAGATGCATAGTGGATAAAACACCAGTTCTGTAATCGGGAGGACTTGAGTTCAAATTCAGCCTTAGATAGTTTACACTTACTAGCTATGTAACCCTGAACAAGTCACTTAATCCCAATTGCCTCATAAATAGATAAATTGACAGACATACACAGTTTATTTTTTAAAATAGTATCTTGTGGGAAAGTGCTAGCAAGATAGTAAATCTGGGAAATTGTTATTTATGAGATAAAACTTAAGCTGAGTCCTAAAAAAAAGGTTAGAGATTCTTTAAATATAAGGTAAGGAGGTATCATTCTAGACATACAGGAACAGTCTCTTCAAAAGAAAGAACTAGGAGATGAAAATTAACCAGTTGGTGTTAATAGTATAAAATCAGTCTGAAAATATAGATTCTGATTAGATATTTTGGAGACTTCAATGATCAAATTAATTAATTGCCTATCTAACTTCAGGTCATAGTGTTGCCAGTCTGGATAATTGCCTCTTTCGTGCATTATTTATTTATTTATTCATGTTTTCCCTTGTGTAGCATTGCATTGAAGGGATACTGGATAACCCTATCATTTATAAGATCTGAATAGAACAGTCTTTCTGAAAGAAGTGAATATCCTGGAGTATGTGTCCTTGTTTGTCTGACTCCATGTCAATCCTGACAAAGTATTATTGAACAAAACTATTTCTGGAGTTAAAACTGTCAAGCAACTCTGAAATCTTTGACTAATAAAGTAAAGATATCTTATTGATAGAATGTTTTTGAGAGCATTTTGTTATATTCTCATTATTTCTGACAATCAATAAACAATATTTATATAGTGATTTAATAAAGATCTAATAAGCAGTAATAATAACTGCAATATAATCTCTAAAATATTAATAATGGACCTTTGAAAATATAATTTGTTAATTTACATTTTCCTAATTCACTTATTTCGACATCAGAGATTTTAATTAGTCACTTTTAAAAGAAAGTTCATTTAAATAATTAAAAGTTGGGATTATACTGAAAAATTCCTGGTTTCCATTTATTTTCCTCCATTTTTTTTTTACAGTAAATTATATAACCTATCTTTTTTTTTTCTCACTAAGCTATAATTTGTTTAACTTGTTGGGAAAAAAGTTTTAAGAAAATGATACACCTCATTGATACCTTTAGCTGCTTTTTTCAATTCCTCTGAATAAATCAAGTTTAGACTGAGACAGGGACATTGAAATTCTTCAGTGACTTTTTGTATGTGTGTTAAACTTCATTAAATAGCATGAAATGGGATCAATTTCAGAAGAGTGATGGGGCAGTAATGAAGAGAGGCCCTCTTGCCTTTGAGTGCATCAACATCTGATGTTTTTATTCTAAGGTTTTTTCCACAGAAGTGTACTTACTCATTCTTTGCTCCGTGCAATTATCACCTTTACCAATGAGAAAAGTCTGCACATCATTTAATCACTCCATCAGCAATGAAGTCCTTGCCTCTGACAACCCAGAGCTAATCACTTTGCAAACAGTCAGGCAGTGTTGAGAAAGAAAACTACAGACATACTTGTGCAGTTATTTGGACTCTATTCACTCACATTTTCTTCACAGCAAAGGTCCTGTCTTGAAATAGAGGTCTGAGTTATCTATATGATGATAATTAAATTCAAGAAGCAGTGAACAGCTATTTTTTTTTAAAAAAATTCTCCAACAAAACAAAACATTAGGAAGAATTAGAAATAATAATTATGATTATGCTTTAAAAAGAAAAACTTCTAATATCACACTGAAATTTGGCAAAGAAACAACTAACCATTTATGATACAGAATTTTGCTGCTCCTGCTACTGGTAGTGGTAGACGAAGCAGCAACAGCAACAGCAATGGTAGTAATAATAGAAACAGTAATAGTGGAGGTGATAGTGGTAATGATGGTGGTGGTAGCAGTAACAATAGTTGCCTTGGTCCAGACTTATAATCAGTCTGTTTATTCAAACCAATAATTATTCTATATTTTATATTTTTAGAGAGTTACTGAGAGTATTGAAAAGCTAAGTGATGTGCCCAGTTGCCTAATGACTTGAACTATTGGCTTTCTGAATACAAGGTTGATTCTCTATAGGATAAATAAATTAATTTTTGAATTGAATTAATAAATAAATGAATTAGAGAACACATAAATGAATCAAAACATTTAAGTTTTTTGAGACAAATTTTTAAAATTCTCATGTTTTAATCTCACACCATGCAAATTGAAAAAAAGTACAAAACACAGAATACACAGTATTGGAGGAGCTGTAAAAAGTTAGAACTATGAGTACTCTGTGGCAAAATGAATTGATTCAACCATTCTAGAAAGGAAAAAAGTTACTAATCTATGCATATCCTTTAAACCACCGAATCCACTTATGGGCTGATACTATAAGAAAAGGCAAGACAGAAATAAAGGTCCTACACACACACACACACATATGTACATGCATATATAGACATTTATACATATATGTGAACATTTTGAAACATCAACACTTTTTACAAAGGAGTTTATTGTTTCTAGATTTTTTAAGTGTTTATAATGAATATTAAACTTAAAAGTGTGGATTTTTTTCTTTTTTATTTAACATTTTTCAATTAGATTTAAAATAATTTTTAACATTTGTGTTTTTAAAACTTTTGAATTCCAGATTCTCTCCCTTATCCCCTCACTAAGCCTCTATTAAAAAACTACATGTAAAGTCATTCAAAACATTTCCACCAAAGTCATATTGTTAAAAAAAAAACAGATTTCCAGCTCCCTCCAACATACAAGAAAAATAAAAGGAGAGAAAGAGGAAGAGAGAGAAAAACAAAAAGACAGAGAGAGACAGAGACAGAGACAGACACTCGGACAGAAAGACAGAGACAGACAGACAGAAGGGGTGAAGGGAAAGAGGGAGAAAGGAGAGGGAGAAAAGAGTAAAAAAGAAAGAGAGGGAGAGAGAATAAGTTTTGAGCCATATTCAGCCACAATGAGTTTCTTCTCTGTTTATGACTAGAATTTTTTTTTTTAAATCAAAAGTCCTTCAAAGTAGTTGTGGATCATTGTACTGATGAGAATAACTAAGTCATTTGAAGCTGATCTTCCCAGAACACTGCTGTTATTTTTGCTTGAGTTTGCTTTGTTTGAGTTCATGGAGGATTTAATAGAATTTTTTCTAAAAGCATCTTGCTAATCATTTCCCATGAAACAATACTATTCCATGGCAATGACATACTACAATATATTCATCCATTTCCAAATTGATGAGCATCTCTTCAATATCCAATTTTTGCCCTGAGAAGAGAACAGTTATTAAATCTTTCTGTACTTGTAGGACCTTTTCCTTTTATTTAATTATCTTTTAGGAGTCATGTCTAATAGTGATATTGTTAGGTAAAAGGATATGCATAAATTAGTACAGTGCTTTGCACATAGATCATAGTTTTTTATTATTTATCTTTTGAAACATGGTTCTTATTTTTTATAAATTTGATTCAGTTCCCTCTATGTTTGAGAAATGAATTCTTATTAGAGAAACTTTTTCAAAATTATTTTTACAGTTACTATTGCACATTTCTCCCCATTTATTCTGTTCGCTCTCTCATTTCACACTCTCCATCCTCAAAAGCATTTTGCTTCACATCACCTCTCTCAATATGGTTTCTCTTATCACCTTCCCCCTTCCTGTTTCCCATTCCCCTCCTACTTTACTACAGGATAAGATAGATTTCTATACCCATATTGAGTATGTGTATGTTATTTCCTCTTTGAACCAATTCTGATGAGAATAAGGTTCATTCACTCGCCCTCTCCCCCCCGCCCTTTCACTCCAAAGAAAAAGTTTTATTTTTCTCTCTTTTTATGGAAGTTAATTTCTACCATTCCACTTCTCCCTTTTCCTTTCTCCCAACACAATCCTCTCTCACCCCCTTACTTTTCTTTAGGTATTATCCCTTCACATTCAACTCTCACCTGTGCCTTATGTCTATATATACTTCTTTTAATTGGCATAATAATGAGAAAGTTCTTAATGAGTTACAAGTATCATTCTCCCATGTAGGAATATAAAGAGATAAAGTTTAATAAGTCCCTTATAGTGTCACTTTCCTGATTTCCTCCTTATGCTTCTCCTGAGTCTTGTTTTTGAAAATCAAATTTTCTATTCAATTTTAATTTTTTAAAATAAGTAATGCTTGGAAATGCTCTATTTCATTAAATTTCCACAATTTTTCCTGGAAGATTTTACTTACTTTTGTTGGGTATGTGATTCTTGTTTGTAATCCTAGCTCCATTGCTCTCTGAAATATCATATTCCAATTCCTCTGTTTTTTTCAAATTAGATGCTTCTAAAATTTGTATTATCTTGACTGTGGCTCCACTATATTTGAATTGTTTCTTTCTGGATGTTTTCTTTTTTTTATTATAACTTTTTATTGACAGAATCCATGCCAGGATAATTTTTTACAACATTTTCCCTTGCACTCACTTCTGTTCCGATTTTTCCCTTCCCTTCCTCCACCTCCTCCCCTAGATGGCAAGCAGTCCTCTATATGTTAAATACGTTGCAGTATATCCTAGATACAATATATGTGTGAAGAACCAAACAATTCTCTTGTTGCACAGGGAGAATTGGATTCAGAAGGTAAAAATAACCCGGGAAGAAAAACAAAAATGCAAACAGTTTACATTCATTTCCCAGTGTTCTTTCATTGGGTGTAGCTGCTTCTGTCCATCATTGATCGATTGAAACTGAATTAGGTCTCTTTATCAAGGAAGTCCATGTCCATCAGAATACATCTTCATACAGTATCATTATTGAAGTATATAATGATCTCCTGGTTCTGCTCATTTCACTTAGCATCAGTTCATGTAAGTCTCTCCAAACCTCTCTGTATTCATCCTGCTGGTCATTTCTTACACATCAATAATATTCCATAACATTTATATACCACAATTTACCCAACCATTCTCCAATTGATGGGCATCCATTCATTTTCCAGTTTCTAGCCACTACAAACAGGGCTGCCACAAACATTTTGGCACATACAGGTCCCTTTCCCTTCTTTAGTATCTCTTTGGGGTATAAGCCCAGTAGTAGCACTGCTGGGTCAAAGGGTATGCACAGTTTGATAACTTTTTGGGCATAGTTCCAAACTGCTCTCCAGAATGGTTGGATTCGTTCACAACTCCACCAACAATGCATAAGTGTCCCAGTTTTCCCGCATCCCCTGCAACATTCATCATTATTTTTTCCTGTCATCTTAGCCAATCTGACAGGTGTGTTTTCTGGATGTTTTCAATATTTTCTCCTCGAATTGGGAATTCCAGAATTTTGCTGTAATATTCCAGGAATCATTTTGGGTTCTTTTTTAGGAGATGATGTATGGATTTTTTTTTTAATTTTTATTTCACCCTCTGCTTTTAAAATAACAGGACAGTGTTCCTTGATAAATTCTTAAACAATGATGTCCAGTTTCTCTCTCAATCTCTCTCTCTCTCTCTCTCCATTTTTTTCTTTATCTATTTCTTGATTTTCAAAATTCCTTTTGAGTTCTCCCATAGTCTGAGACCAATTCTTATTTTTCTTTTTGTGTATATTAGCTTTTATATTTTTATTAGTTTTTTATTTTCAAAATATATGCATAGATAATTTTCCACATTCACCCTTGCAAAACCTTGTGTTCCAATTTTTTCTCCCTCCATTCCCTCCAACCCCTCCCCTAGATGGCAAGTAATCCAATATAAGTTAGACATGTGCAGTTATTCTATACATATATTCACAATAATCATTCTACACAAGAGAAATCAGATCAAAAAGGGAAAAAGATGAGAAAGAAATCAAAATGCAAGCAAACAACAACAAAGAGTGAAAATACTATATTGTGACCCACACCAGTCCCCACAGTCCTCTCTCTGGATGCAGATGGCTCTCCTCAGCACAAGGCCATTGGAACTGGCCTGAATCTTCTCATTGTTGAAAAGAGCTATATTCATCAGAAGTGATTGTCATATACTCTTGCTGTTGCCGAGTACAATGATCTCCTGGTTCTACTAACTTCTCTTAGCATCAGTTCATGTAAGCATCTCTGAAATCATCCTGCTGATCCTTTCTTGTAGAACAATAATATTCCATACCGTTCATATATGATAACTTATTCAGCCATTCAGCAACTGATTGGAGTCCACTCTGTTTCAAGTTTATTGCCCCTACAAAAAGGGCTGCCACAAAGATTTTTGCAGATGTGGATTCCTTTCCTCCTTTATGAACTTTTGGGGATAAAATCTTAGTAATGACTAAAGGGTATGCAAAGTTTATTTGTCCTTTGGGCAGAGTTCCAAATCTTCTCCAGAATGGCTGAATTGGTTCACATTTCCACCAACAATATTAGTGTTCCAGTTTTCCTACATCCCCTCCAACATTTTTCATTATCTTGTTATGTCATCTTAGCCAATCTGAGAAGTGTGTAGTGGTACCTCAAAGTTGTCTTAATTTGTATTAAATTGTCTTTGATCAACAGCGATTTAGAGCACTTTTTCAAAAGACTAGAAATAGTTTTAATTTCTTCATCTAAAAACTCTATTTATGTCCTTTGACCATCTATCAGTTGGAGAATGGCTTGAATTCTTATAAATTTCAGCCAATTCTCTATATATTTTAGAAAATGGGTCTTTATCAGAATCCTTGAATGTAAAGATTTTTTCCCCAGTTTATTGTTTCCCTTCTAATCTTGTCTGCATTGGTTTTATTAGTACAAAATCTTTAAAAATTAAAATAATCAAAATTGTCCATTTTGCATTTCATAATTTACCCAAGTACTTCTTAGGCTATAAATTCCTTCCTTCCTTCTCCACAGATTGGAGAAGCAGACAATATTTTGTTTTTCTAATTTCTTTATAATATCATTCTTTATGTCTAAATTATGAACCCATTTAGACCTTATTTTGGTATAGGATGCTAGGTGTGAGTCAATGACTTAGTTTGTTTCATACTAATTTACAATTTTCCCAAAGATTTTTGTCAAATAATGAGTTCTTATCCCAGAAGCTGGGGTCTTTGGGTTTATCAAACACTAGATTAGTTCAGGCATTGACTACTGTATCTTGTGAACCTAACCTATTTTACTGATGGACTACTCTTTTTCTTAGTCAGTACCAAATGATTTTGATGACTGCTGCTTTATAATATAGTTTTAGATCTGGTAAAGCTAGGCTAACTTCATTGGCATTTTTTTCATTAATTCCCTTGAAATTCTTGATATTTTGTTTTTCCAGATGAATTTTGCTATAATTTTTTCTAGCTCTGTAACATAATTTCTTGGGACTTTGATTGGTATGAGACTAAATAAATTGATTAATTTAGGTAGTATTGTCATTTTTATTATATTAGCTTAGCCTACCCATGAGCACTTGATATTTTTCCAATTGATTAGAGATGATTATATCTAATGTGAAAAGTATTTTGTAATTATGTTCACATAGTTTCTGACTTTTTGTTGACAAACTTCTAAATATTTTATATTATATAGTTATTTTAAATAGACTTTCTATTTGTATCTCTTCCTATCAATTAAACAAACTCCTGAAATAATTCACAACTTTAGCAAAGTTGCAGGATCCAAAGTAAATCCACATAAATCATCAGCATTTTTATATATATATTCTGAACAAAATTCAGCAGCAAGAGATATACAGTGGCTAGAGTACCAGCTCTGAAATCAGGAGGATCTATATGAACACAATTACAAAACACTTTCCACACAAATAAAGTCAGATCTAATCAATTGGAAAAATATTAAGTACTCATGGATAGGCTGAGCTAATATAATAAAAATTACAATACTACCTACATTAACCTACTTATTCATGTCATATCAAACTACTAAGAAATTATTTTACAGATCTAGAAAAAATAATAGCAAAGTTAAGCTGAAAGAACAAAAAGTTAATAATTTCAAGGTAAATTAATGAAAAAAATGCAAATAAAATTGGCCTCGCTGTACTAGACCTAAAACTATATTATGCAGTATTAGTCATCAAAACTGTTTGGTACTGGCTAAGAAATAGAGTATTCCATCACTGAAATAAGTTAGGTTCACAAGACAAAATAGTCCATGACTATAATAATCTAATGTTTGACAAACCCAAAGACACCAGCTTTTGGGATAAGAACTCACTATTTGACAAAAACTGCTGGGAAAATTGGAAATTAGTATGGCAAAAAGTAAGCATTGACCCACATCTTAACACCCTATTTCAAGATAAGGTCAAAGTGGGAGTGATATTATAAGCAAATTAGAAGAATAAAGAATAGTTTGCCTCTCAGATCTTTGTTGAAGGAAAGAATCTGTGACCAAAGAAGAACTGGAATACATTATTGAAAACAAAATAAATAATTTTGATTATATTATGTGAAAAAGTTTGTGTATAAACAAAAGCAATGCAGACAAGATTAGAAGGGAAGCAATAAACTTGCAAAAATATTTTACATTTAAGCGTTCTGATAAAGTCCTCATTTCTAAAATATATAGAGAATTGACTCAAATTTATAAGAATTCAAGCCGTTTTCCAATTTATAAATGGTCAAAGGTTAAGAACAAACAATTTTCAGGTGAAGAAATTGAAACCATGTGTAGTCATATGAAAAGGTGCTCCAAAACATTATTGATCAGAGAAATGCAAATTAAGACAATTCTGAGGTACCACAACATGCCTCTCAGATTGGCTAAAATGACAGGAAAAGACAATGACAAATGTTGGAAAATTGGGACACTAATACGTTGTTGTTGGAGTTGTGAACTGATCCAACCATTTTTGGAGGATAATTTGGAACTATGCCCAACGGGCTATCAAACTGTGCACATCCTTTGATCCAGCAGTGTTTCTACTGGGCTTGTATCCCAAAGACATCTTAAAGGTAGGAATGGGACCTACATGTGCAAAAGTGTTTATAGTATCCCCTTTTGTGTTGGCAAGAAACTGGAAACTGAGTGGATGCCCCTCAGTTGGAGAATTGCTGAATAAGTTATGGTATATGAATGTTATGGAATATTATTATTCTATAAGAAACGATCATGATTTTAGAGAGGCCTAGAAAGACTTAATTGAACTGATGTTAAGTGAAATGAGCAGAACCAGGAGATCGTTTTACACAACACTGACATGATTATACTAAGATCAATTTTGATGAATGTGGTTCTTTTTAACTATGAGATGACTGAGGTCAGTTCTAATGATCTTGTGATGAAGAGTGCCATCTATACCTAGAGAGAAGACTGTGGAAACTTAGTGTGAATCACAACATAGCATCTTCACTCTTTTTATTATTGTTTGCATTTTCTATTCTTTTTCATTTTTTCTTCTTTTAATCTGATTTTTCTTGTGCAGTACAATAATTGTCAAATATGTATGCTTATATTGGATTTAACATATTTTTAACTTGTTTAACATATATGGAATTACTTGTCATATAGGGGAGTGGTGGATAGAAGTGGGGAAAATTTGGAACACAAGGTTTTGCAAAGATCAATGGTGAAAATTTATCTATGTATATGTTTTGAAAATAAGCTTTCATAAAAAAAAGAGTTCTGCAAAGTTTTCTCTTAGATTTCTTGAAATAGAATATCTAGGCTTTGTTTTTGGTCATTGCAATACATTACATTACATATTAAGAAAGTAATGCAATGTGTCTGAAGGAACAAAAATTTAAGAATCTTAAATAAAGAACGAAAAGGAAGGGGTAGGAATGTAACAGTAGCAATTCTAAATTATGCTTTAGAATAATAATCATGAAGATTATTTGGTACTGATTAACAATTGGAGAGTTCAGAATGTGTCTAATAAATTCAGAGACTTTCAACTTCTTTAGTAAGGATTTGCTATTCATCCAAAAAAATGCTGAGAAAATTGGAAAGTAATATGGAAAAAGTTAGGTGTAAACCAAAATCTACTACATTTTTTTTGCCTGTGTTTTCTTTCACAGAATAACTTGGAAATGTGTTTTGCAGCACTATACATGTACAACCTATGTCAAATTGTTTGCTTTCTCAATAGGGGGTGAATAGAGAGAAGGAATTCAACATTTGAATGAAAGATTAATGTTATAAAATTTTGAATGAAAATTGTGGATAATACAATATTAAATAATAAAAAATAAAAGGACAAGTGAGAGATACAGTTCTGGGGAAGAAATTTCATCTATACACCAGATCATTTGCAGCATATTTAGGAAAACATTATGGAAAGAACATGGGTAAAAATACTCCTTAGAAAAACAGACAGGAATATGATAGTTCTAGTTTTACTGGTCAGGGCAGTTTCAGCTCTCCAAATTTCTTCCACAGCAAAAGACAAAACATTGACTCAGAGGAATGTAGAACAACAAAAATAAGAAAAAAGTTTAACATTGTTATTCTCCCAAGACAAAGTAAGATCCTTGGGGAAAGCTAATCTCCAGGGACAGAGCTTCAGCCTGTTTATTTATTTATTTAATTTAGCTGAATTGTACCCTTTTTAGAGGAGGGGGGGAGGAGTAAAAAGTGCAGAGTGGAGAACAAAAGAAAACCTACAAGGAAGCAAAGAAAAAGGTGGATAGTTCTGAAAACAATGTGTATTATTTTATATAGGCTTTCTTGAAATGGAATTTTATTGTGCTATATTTTGAATCCTCTCATGTTATACTATGCATATAGCAATTTTTTTTCTTATTTTGTCTTTAAGTTTAAAAATAACAACAAAGAAACAGACATATTCAGAGAGATGAAGTAGCCTAAAGAGGTTACTCAAACCAAGTTTATGGTCAATGCAAAACTCCTGCCTCCTTGACAGATGGTCACATACCTTCCACATGAACAAGGATGTATTTGAACCCATGTTAATATTTAACATATAACACAAAAAGATGTTTTTGTTTGATTGTGATTTTTCTGAATTTTTTTTTAATTTCCCAACTTGTTCCAAATCAGTAAATTCCAAATCAGTAATGAGATTTTATTATTTCATTCTAAGTGTTGTGGAACATAGTCAGATGAGGTCTCGGCTTCTCTTACCCCAATACTTACTAAAGCTGAGGAATGTACCTAGATGGCTCAGTGGATAGCATAAAAAAGACCTGAGTTTAAATGCAAAAGCGTAATGGTGGGCAAATCATTTAAATTGAATTCTTCATCTACAAAATGAGGATACTATAGTAGCACTTACCTCCAAGAATTGTTGTGAAGATGAAGTGAAAACTTAGCATAGTGTTTGTCAAATAGTAAAAACTATTATTAATGTTAGCTATTCTTATTGATATTATTACTAGGTACATGAATTATACCACTTAAATTACCTGAGTCTCAATGTCTTTTTCTGTAAAATGAGTATAATACCTCTAGTGCCTATCTCATATAACCCTGATTTTGACTCCTTGATGTTTGAATTTTTCTTTCCAGTCCCTTATAATATTTTTTCCTTGACTTGAGAGTTTTGAAATTTGGCTGGTAATGTTCCATGAAGTTTTCCTTTTGGTACCTCTTTCCTGAAGTAATTGCTGGATTCTTCCAGTGCTTATCTTGCCCTCTGGTTCTAAGAAATGGAGTTTTCCTTTTCTTGAAAGATGCTGCCCAAATCTTGCTTTTGCTCATGGAAGAACTCAAAAGTGGAGTTTAAAAATCATATAAGAGAGACAGAAGAAACTTTGGGAAAAGAAATGAGTGATACTAGAGAATGATGAAAAAAGATTCAACAATTTGGAAAACTCTTTAGAGTAGAATTGACCAAATGGAAAAGAAAAACAAACAGGAAAACAATACCTTAAAACTAAGAATTCTCAAATAGTCCAATGATTTTGAAATTGTCTCTCCTATTTTTTAGGTCAGTTGTTTATCTAACAAGTCTTTTACATTTCCTTCCATTTTTTCCCCCATTCTTTTGAATTTGTTTGATTGTGTCTAATATATATATATATGTATATATATGAAATATATATATGACATAAATATATGACTATAATGTCTTATAGTATCATTAGCTTTCACTTTGCCCAATTCTCAGTTTTAAGTTATTGTTTTTCTCTATTTTTTTTTCTTTTCTGTTTGGCTAATTCTACATTTTAAGAAGTCTTCCAAGCTGTTGACTCTTTTTTCCCCCATATTCTCTTGCATTACCCATTTCTTTTCCCGATTTTTCTTCTATCTCCCTCATATAATTTTTAAACCTTTTTTGATTTCTTCCAAGAGCTTTGGGAAAGCTTTCTGAGCTTAAAACCACTTCCCATTTTGTTTTTAGGTTATGTCCTAAAAGTTTTGACATTGTTGCCTTCTTCTGAGCTTGTGTCTTGGTCTTCTTTGTCACCATATCAACTCTTTATACTTGGCTTTTCCTTTTAAATTTTTTTCTCATCTTTTTTTTGTTTTGTTTTGTTTTTTGTGGGAGAAAGAATTTTTTTTTTTTTTTTTTAGATTTGAGTTTTGCTCCCAAGGTGGAAAGAACATCATCTGAAGCTTCTTGTTTAAGTGGCTGCAGATCTTGACTATTTTCCTCGAGCTACTCTAGTGTTGCTCAAAGGCACAGAGCAGATTTTTCTGTCTGGTACTGAGGGTGGGGTGGCAGTAGCTGGTGTGCTGGAAGCTACAGGGATCTTGCAGCTTACCTAGTGATAAGCTGAGATCTTGGTGACAATATGTGACAGACATATGCTAGAGTCTGGTGGAGTATTTTTCTGTTTTCCCTGGCTACACTGAAGCATGTGGTGATCTGATTCAGGAGGATACCTTCCTATTTCTGGCTTGCTGAAGCATTTGGAGCTTGCCTGCCTGAGAATACCTATCTGTTGGGGCTATCCCATGGTGGATGCTGAAGTCGGGCTTGTTATCAGCTTTTTTGGGAAGCTTCTTGCCCTGGACTGCAATCCATCCATCCCTTTTCTGAAATTGTCCCTTCCTTTTTTCTCAGCTAACAGATTGTTTTACCATGTGTTCTTGCCTTTTCTATTTCTCAAAGACCTGTCATGTGGTACTATTTTATGTTTTCCTAGAGGTGAATAGGGGAGACTAACTGTCATTCCCTGCTTCTTCAGCTATCTTGGCTTCCAGAAATAGAATCCCTATTTTATCCCATTTTACAAGTTCAGTTTTAAAAGGTTGGTATGCAGTGGTAAAAGATTATTATATGTCTTTTAATAAGCTTTTAATTTCTAAAATTATGGTAATAGAGGCACATCAATCTGGTATATCCAGTTCTTATTTAAGATGTTAATTCAAAATGTCATCAAACTGTGTTTACTAGAAAACTCCATTGAGAGTTAGTATCTCATTTTCAAATGTACCCTGAGGGCACAGTTAGTCACAATTCAGATCTTTCATTATAGGAATAATAAACCTTAGCAAAATATATTCAGTTGCATACATACTTAAGTCTGATCAATTAACCTATTTTCTTTAAAACCAGTCTTTGTATCAAGCAGTTTAAAGTATTTGGGATGACTCATTCATAGTTGATGGTCCAACATATGCAAAGAGTATCTTTCTTATTTCCATTTTAATTAGATGACACTAAATGGTAATTCATCAAGAGATTTTAATGCATAATTACTCATTATAGATTTTAAATGAATGGGCACTTTTGATGAATATAAGATTGTGTAACTAGTGAGCCTT
The DNA here is from genome assembly GCF_902635505.1 of Sarcophilus harrisii. NCBI lineage: Eukaryota > Metazoa > Chordata > Mammalia > Dasyuromorphia > Dasyuridae > Sarcophilus > Sarcophilus harrisii. The sequence goes on along the minus strand of NC_045430.1, from coordinate 79,779,373 downwards.
TTTCATGTTTTGGTACAGATTTGTTTCTACATATGTTCCTATAACATTCTCAGTTGTATTTATTGATACTTCTAGCACTCATCAAAAAGATAATAGGAACAAATGAAGGACTATTTCCTGTAAATAATCATAATATTTCATAAATTTAACACTAGAGGTCTTAGAGATTAAGTCCCAATATTTATTTTATTTTATTTTTATTTTTATTAATTATTTTATTTTTTCTGGGTTATACATGTACATTAATTTTTCCAATACACATTTCTTTATGCATCATGTTGTGGGAAAAAAATGAGAACAAAAGAGAAAACCCAGGAGAGAAGAGAAAACAGAAAAAAAATGAACATAGTATATGCTGATTTGCATTCAATCTCCATAGTTCTCTTTCAGGATGCAGATGGTGTTTTCTATCCAAGTTTATTGGAATCATCTTAGATCACTGAATTATTGAGAAGAACCAAGTCTTTCATAGTTGATCATTGCACAACCTTGATATTACTGTATGCAATATATTCCTGGTTCTGCTTGTTTCACTCAGCATTAGTTTGTATAAATATTTTCAGGCCTTGCTAAAATCATTTCTTATAGAACAATAACATTCAATTACTTTCATATACCATACCTTATTCAGCCATTCCCCAGTTGATGGCCAACTACTCATTTTTCAATTCTTTGCTACCACAAAAAGAGCTAATACAAATATTTTTACACATGTGGGTCCTTTTTCCTTCTTTATGATTTCCTTGGCATAAAGACATAGTAGTGAAACTGCTGTGCACACTGTTATAGCTCTTTGGGCATAGTTCCAAATTGCTCTCCAGAATGGTTGAATCATTTCACAGTTCCACCAAGAAAACATTAGTGTACCAGTTTTCCCACATTCCATTCAACATTTATTATTCTTTTCCTGTCATGTTAGTCAATCTGAGTGTGAGTTGGTACCTCAGATTTTTAAATTTTTTTTTTTAATTTTAGCGTTTATTGACAGAACATATGCATGGGTAATTTTTTATAAATTTCAGTTCAAGTAAGTCTCTCTAGGCCTCTCTGAAATCATCCTGCCGGTCATTTCTTACGGAATAATAATATTCTATAACATTCATATTGTTGGAATCCTTACAAAGTGTTAACTCATTAGAGTTGATAGAGACAATAATTATCTAATTTAGTATGGTTCAGTATGATTGATCTGATATTACAAGGAGATGTTATGGGCCAGAACTTGAAATAAGGTACTGAGTGGAATCAATAGAAACAATGCTTGTGTTTACACCTTTAGAGAGCTCTTCTTAGGGTCAAAGAGCACTCTGGGAGGAAACCCACAATCCCACTCTCTCAGAAGAGGAGTCAACCTTTTACACCGAGCATAAAAAGAGCTTCAGTGAGTCAGTCCAAGTTAGTTTAGAACATTGTCAGGAGTCTGAGAGGAGAGCACTCTGGGAGGAAGCCCACAAGCTCACTCTCGGAGGTGGAGTCAGATTCATTCACTTCATCTCACACCACCGTGTGGCTGGCCTCCTGCACTTCCCCCACTGCAACCAAGGCTGGTCTGAAAGGCTCTCCAGAAAGCTGCCCAGGCCCAGGCAAAGAGACAAGAGATTCATTCCATTTTCCACCTTTGTGTTGGCTGGAGGCTGAAGGACAAACCTTTGGATTTGGAGACATTCTGAGGGAGCTCTTGAAACCAAGCAGAGAGATAGGCCACCAAGAAAACTAACCAGGCTATTTTGGAGGAATCAATAAAAAATCTGAACTTTTAACACCTGGCTGCATTTGGAGTGATTATTACCCTGAACCGAAAGTAAGGCTGCTTCCAAAAACCCTCCCTGAGAAACCTGCTCCCAGAGAGAACCATCACATTATATTTTAAAGAAGAGAACACCACATTTTGACTCCCTGAACATGGGACTGACAGGCTCCTCAGTGGATTCCATTGTAAAAGTTCTGATCCTGATTTCAGTGAAAAAGCCTCTGATCCTGATCCAGTGGAAAAGTCTCTTCAATCCAGAAATTAGGGTGAGTACAACAAAGAAATTTTGTTAAAAGAGTTAAAGTAGAATTTCAGCTAAAATGGGACAGATGTTTAGAAAACAGCCTTCTGTTTCTGTTCAAGGAAAATGTTTAGAGAGCATTGTCAAGGTTATGGAAAGCCAAGGTTTAAGTATAATTTTGGAGCAGATCACCACTATCATGGTGATGTGAGATGAAATGAAAGAATCTGACTCCACCTCCGAGAGTGGGCTTGTGGGCTTCCTCCCAGAGTGCTCTTTGGCCCTAAGAGCTTCTTGCTTATATGAGCTCTCTAAAGGTGTGAACACAAGCATTGTTTCTATTGGTTCCACTTAGTACCTTGTTTCAAGTTCTGGCCCATAACATCTCCTTGTAAGATCAGATCAATCATACTGAACCATGCTAAATTAGATAATTATTGTCTCTATCAACTCTAATGAGTTAACACTTTGTAAGGATTCCAACACATATACCACAATTTACCCAACCATTTTACAATTGATGGGGAACCATTCATTTTCCAGTTTTTAGCCACAAAAAGGGCCGTTACAACCATTTTGGCACATACAGGTCCCTTTCCCTTCTTTAATATCTCTTTGGGATATAAGCCCAGTGATAAAACTGCTGGATCAAAGGGTATGCACAATTTGATTACTTTTAGAGCATAATTCCAAATTGCTCTCCAGAATAGCTGGATCTGTTCACAACTCCACTAACAATGCATCAGTGTCCCAGTTTTTCCACATCCCCTCCAATATTCATCACTATCTTTTGCTGTCATCTTGGCCAATGTGACAGTTGTATAGTAGTATCTGAGTTGTCTTAATTTGCATTTTCCTCAGAGATGTTTTAATTAGCATTTCTCTAATCAATAATGATTTAGAACATTTTTTCATATAAGTATAGAGGGCTTTAATTTTATCATCTGGAAATTATCTATTCATATCCTTTGACCATTTATCAAATGGGGAATCACTTGTAGTCTTATAAATTTGACACAGCTCTTTATATATTTTTAAAATGAAGTCTTTGTCAGAGACATTGGCTCTAAATTGTTTTCTTATAAATTTGACACAGTTCTTTATATATTTTAAAAATAATGTCTTTATCAGAAACACTAGCTATAAATTGTTTTCCTCAGCTTTATGCTTCTTTTTAAATCTTGTTTATATAGGATTTGTTTGTGAACAACATTTTTAATTTAATGTAATCTAAATTATCCATTTTGTAATTCCTGTTCTCTAGTTCTTTTTTTGGTCAGTACCATTTATTTTAAAGGTAAGAAAATAAAAGAAAGCTTTCTGAGGATATATGAATAATTCATGATTATCTGAAGTATCTGAAGTAGAATTCAAACTCTGGATTTTCTCACAACAGTTCTAGCATTTTCTTTACTGTATTATTTTCATATTCATTGAAGTTTTCAATATTTTTTTAAAGTTTCCTATGAGAGTAATAGAATGAATTTTTTGTACTTTGTGGAACATATCTAGACTGAGCTTTATGAGACATGAATAAGACTTATTGGAGATTTAAAGGCATGTTAATTTGATAAATGGATTCAAGTGAGCATCTCTAAAATCTTTGTTAGGACATTAAAAATTCAAATGAATAGAAAATAGCATTTGAGTAAGATGCACTGTTTTATAATCAAAGTGACTTTTTAAATGAAAGGATAAAAATAAATTATTGTAATCTATCTATACAGGGAAAGTTAGATGGTTCATTCGATAGAGTATTCAGCTTGAAGTCAGGAAGACTCATATTCCTGAGTACAAATCTCTTCTCAGACACTTACTAATTTTATCAGCCTGGACAAGTCACTTAATCCTATCTGCCAAAATCTCCTTATCTGAGTGAGAAAAAGAAATGGCAAACTACTCTAAATATGTATGCCAAAAAAATTCCAAATGGGGTTACAAAGAGTCAGACAAGACTGAAATGACTAAACAAATATATAGATAATCAATTATTAAAAGATAAAATAATTTATTTATGCTTAAATATTTATTCCCAAACTCTAAATTTTATTTAATTCAACTGCCTCACTATACAGATAATGAAACAGAGGATTAAAGAATGAAGTGATATTCCCAAGCTTATACACTTAGTAATTAACCAAGCCAGCAATGTAAGTAATTTTTTCATTCTAAATGCTTTTCACTTTCCACTTTTTGACCATAATATGAATGTTAGAATTAAAAAGACAGGGGGTGTAATTTTTCCAATTGTGGGAGTTGACTATTTTGAGGAACCTTCTTGGTCTGACTTGAATCTATAACATTCTATCTCAACTCCCACAAGTTTCTAGACACAGTGTCAAAAGAGCATGTCTTCCAAGTATCCATGTATCATCACTTTCATGTATAGGTGGAGAACATGTAGTCTCCTCAGCATAGAGTTGAGATTTTTTTTCTCCATTGCTTTCTAATGATAAAAGAGGTTACAAGACTTTAATATACTTATAAAATATTAACATGTTTTGAGCTTTTTAATGAAATTTCAACATCTTTTCCTGAAAGAATTAATAGAAACAGTTGGATGAAAGGAAAATAAAGCCATAACTTTGGGGGTCATTGGAAGACTCAGTTGCTACCTCTGCCTATAGTTAGTCAGTGCCAGATACTATGTTGTGGGAAAAAATCTGACTCCTGATAAAAAATAAAAATAAATCTTGGAGAGGGAGGAGAGAGTTTTTCTTTTCTGTTCTCCACAATAAGCCACATTGTTTTTTTAAAAAAAGAACTAGTTGATTAGTTTGAAACATTTCATTCAACAAGAAATAGAAGTAAATACTCCTGATAGATACAGATAGAATCAGGCACTTGAGAAAGAAGGAACTTTGAGGAATGTGATTTCTGGTAGAAGAAAACAGACCCTTATACGAATGCAAAAGGACAGCAAAGAAGCATAGTGAATAATTCATATCTAACCTCAGATATGTACTAGCTATGTGATCCTGAGAAAGTCACTTAATTACTTTTTTTTTTTTTTTTTTGCTGTTAGAATGTTCATTTTTTGAGAATGTCTTCTCCCTGAAGTCACTGTCTCTATGTTTCAAACTGGAATGCATCTATAACTCTCTAAAACAAAATTTATGCCTACTGGATAGGAAAGGGGGGTGGGGCACTCTTTCTGGGCAAAGTTATTTTGTGAGATATATTCCTGAATGTGGGGAAAGAAAGAGAGAAATCTCTTCATCGTCCTCTGCCCACCCTTCCTTATAAGCTTCTTCTCAAATTATTCCTGGTCCATATTTCCTCACAATCTAGTATTTTCTCTAGCATTGCCTATTTAAACTGTTCTTATCCCAACATTTTAACTGACTTTTTTTAAGGTGATCACATTTTGTGAAAGAATTTCTGGGTCTTAGCTCTTACTGGGAGACTAAGTTGCACAGTGGATTGAGCATCAGGCCTGGAGTCAGTAAGACCTGAGAAGCTTTGGAAACTTAGTAGCTATTTCACCCTATCTTTGTCACTTAAACTTTTTTTTGTCTCTAATACTTCATCTATAAAATGAACTGAAGAATAAAATGACAAATCATTACAGTACCTTGCTGAGAAAATTCTCAATGGGGTCAAAAAGATTTCGATATAATTGAACAACCATTTCTTAATATGTTCATTATTCATATTATCAATTCATTATTCATATTATCAATTTTTTTTTGCTTTTAGTATATGAAATGGGGGTGAGAGTGATATGGAAACAAAATTATTTCTTCATATTAGTAAACTTCTAATATGTAATATATTTGGACTTTATTAATTTAAGCCATTTTCATCAATAAATCAATGCTAGCAAAATTATATCAAAACACTTGAGTAATGTGAAGCATTCAATGAAACTTCTGAATATTTTGCATCCAATATAACGAAAACAAAATTTTCAAATAGACAAACATTTGATATCAGGTGGTCAAAGCAAAAAAGATGATTTACTGAATGTTTTCCTCTTTATTCAGATACCCCAGCATTATATAAACAACAGCTATAAAGATAAATGTATTTAGTCTGTGGCTTTCACCTTTACTATTTGAAATATAGTAACATTTTGCACATCAGCCCAAATAAATGACATTTTGTTGAAAGATGCTCAAATTATCTGGCCTTCTGAGAATCTGACTGCTTTATTATTGAACATCAATACGTTTCTTCCAACAATGTTGACATGTCATTAATTGTGACTGTAAATCTGAGCTAGATCCTTGTAGAAATTGTAATTGATGCCCAATGGCATCTAGCTGGTCTCTTAAATTGTTCATCAATAAAATAAATTTTGTCCTTGAGGAATATATAAATATATATGAGCATGTGTGTGTGCCAATGTATCCACATATACATCTATATGTATTGACCCAAGCAGGGCGTTAGTTCTCTCCAGTCAAAACACTAATAAAAGCTGTAACTTTGCCTTAGGCCAAGGTAAAACAAAACACAATGAATCAAATTTTGGGTTTATAAATCCTGTATATACATATTTATTTTCCTTGCACATATTACTTTCCTGACTGCAGAATGACTCATTCTCCTATGGGAGAGGAAACAAGATCATGATCTTTATTATCTTCATTCTCATAAAGAAGTATTTATTAGATACCTACTAGGTATTGGAAGTAGTTAAGTCATAGTTAAATCTATGTAGGAATTGGGACAATTGCCACAATGTTCAGCCAAAAACTTTCTGTCACTTTTATTAAATTTTTTGTGTCAGTCATAAGTCTGGTAAATTTAAGTTAGGGTCTGGAGTTTGATGATTACAGGTAACTGTTTTTTGTAATATATTCAGATGGTGGTTGTTAGATCCAAATATCTCATTATTTAAATTTTCTGTATTGAAATGATTAATAAATTAGAAAGAAAAGAGACAGAGACAAAGTCAGAGATTCAGAGAGAGAGAAACAGAGAGATAGCGAGAGAGAGAAAGGGAGGGAAAGAGAGAGAAAGAGAGGGAGAGAGAGAGGGAGGAGAGAGAAAGAGAGCTCCATACCCTAAAAAAAAATAATTAAATTAAATTTCAGAGAGTGTTCAACTAAAAGGGATCTGGCTAATTATATAATCGAATAGCTTCATTTTAGATATTAGAAAACCGAGGCATATAGAGATCATGTAGTTTTCCCAAATTTAAACATTATACACAATTAGAACCTCAGAAAGGAACTCAAAAATTAGTTGATCTAATATGTAATTGAATAGTACACCCTAATAAATGATTGCCATTCTCTCTTTAAAGACATTGCTTCCCCCACCATTCTCTTCCCATACCCCAAAGATGAGGAACATACTACAAATAGCCAGATAATCACAAATTAGAATGCAGATCTAATGATTCAAAGTTAATTTCTAATGTTCCTTTCTAATGATTGAATACAGTATCAATATAGATATTTTATCAACATATTACAAGATGAATAATCAAGACATGACATACAGGAAATTCCATTTTATATGGAAGGTTCAGTAGTTCTTTATAACTTGTAGAATCAATTATAAAATCCTCTATTTGTCCTTTACAGTTTTTCACAATCTGCACCTTCCTAATTTTCCTGTTTTCTTACTTCTTTTTTCCTCTTTGCTATTTTACAATTCCTTAAAAATAATAAAACTGTTTCTCACATAAGATGCAAATCCTTTCATTTCCTTGAATGTCTCCCTGGCTCTAAATTCTCTCCCTGCTTGTCTCTACCTCCTGATTTCCTTCAAGTTTCAGCTAATAGGCCTTACTCAGAAGTGATGTTTCTCTTAGATTATCCCCAATTTAACTTGCATATATCTTGTTTGTGCATAATTATTTGCATTCCCGCCTCCCCCCCTCTTATAGACTCAGATCTCTTTGAGAGCCAGGACTATTTTGTTGCTGTAGTTGTAGTTATTTTACCTTTTTTTGTATCCCTAGAACATAGCTGAGAGCTTGGTACAGCATAGGCTGTTAATAAATGCTTGATGTTTATTGCTGAGTCAAGTATGAAGAGACTAAAATATAAATCCAACACCCACATTTTATTATGTTGTTGCTATCTGTGAGAAAGTTCCCTCAATCCGTGTATCCACAGTCAAAGATAAGGTATAATGAATTAAAATTTCATAAAAATAAGGAACAATTTTGTTTCCTAGCAGCCTTACAATAATAAAAAAAAAATCTATCAGAGATATTAAGATAAGGGAATTTCTTTTCCCCTTTGACCTATGAGGCAACATTAAAGAGAGTAGGAATGGAAATGAGAAAGAGGGTCAGAAAACAAGTAAATGAGACCCAAGTAATCCCTTTAACAGTTTCAAGTCACTATCTGCCCCAATAAATACAACTGTAAAAAATAAATAAATAAATAAATAAAAAGGTATAGAAACAAAAATGAACCATCACATGAATAAATAAAAATAAGGGCTGCATTTTTTTAAAGCACTGGAGAAAACAGATTAACTACTGATACATTTACATTTTTAAGGGAGGGAGAAATTTGAAAAATAAATTACTAAAAATTGAAATGAAAGATCATATCAAACGAAAAAAAAATATAACTCTTTGAAGCTATTTTGATCATGCCAAAAATGACAAATAAAATGATAGTAAAATATCTGTATTAACAGAACAAGAAATAAATATTTTAATTAATTGGATGTGAGAAAAATAAATAAATGGTAAATGAAGTATAAAAGAGAAAAGAAGACAAACGCAGATATATGTGGGAATTCAAATAAAAAATGAATTTTAAAAAATTTTTATTGTATATTTTTCCTGGAAAACCAGAAAAATTAAAAATCACATTTCTAACAGAAAGAATAAAATCCACAAAGTCATATTAGCACATGTATAAAATCTTTTTTAATAAAATATTTACTTATTTATATTAAAAATACTAAAATAGGAATAAATAGTTCTTTTCTTAATATGATAAAGTTCCCCCAGACCGAAAATTAGTAACTACCATTATTTGTGATGGAAAAATGTTAAAACTTTTCCAAATAAAAACAAACATAAAGAATGATGTCAATCTCTCTCATCATTGTTTAATACAATTCTAGAAATGTTAGTTAATAAAATAAACTAATTTGAGGAAATAAACTTGGGCAAAGTAGAACAGACATTTTCACAATCTAATTAGATAAGGCTAGAAGTTCAACAAAAGTAGAAACAATAAGCATAATAAATAACATATTAAAGCTAAATATAAAGAAATTATCAGCAATGTTTAAAATATAGAGCTAAGTGAATCAGTTAAACATGTTAGATGAACAAAACCCAGAAACAATCATCCAGACATGACAAGGAGCCCATCTTTTAAAATAAGATCTCCCTGTCTATAAAACATTTTTGGAAACAATGGAAAACAGTCTGAGAAAAATTAAGATCAGCATTAATGCCATATACTATAATAATAAAAATATTAAAAAACTCAATTTTCTTAAATTAAGAAGAAAAGAACATTATATCTCCTCAGTACCCTGGGTAAAGGAAGAATTTTTAAAACAAGTAATGGAATTGATTTAAAAATATAAAATATTTATATTATGTTACATCAGACTGAAAATGTTTTGTAAAAGCAATATCAATAGTTTAAATTGGAAGAAAAATAGTAAAAATAGAAAAAAATAGTAAACTTGGTGCTTTGTATCAAATACTCACATAAAGAATTGGTATCCATGCTGTATAAGGAATCCACAAAAATATATATAACCCTAGAAATAATGAAGCGGGTTGTGGTCCCTTTAAACTATATTTCCTATTGATTTCTGATCCCTTTCAGATTCTCAGCCCCTCCTGGGGAAGGCATATCCTCCCTTGATAAGTTATCTTTCCAGGATGCCAGAATCTTTGCAATTAGAAATCCTGGTCAAAAAGCATCTCTTTGAAGTGTTATTAATTCCAACAGGAGAGACAGGCTGTCTCTGGCCCCACTGGGTCTAACCTGCTTGGGCTGCCACAGCCCCCACCAAGACACCCAATATAATAGTTTCCATCAAAGGTCTTTTGCAAATGGACCTCAGTAGCTCACTTAGCTGCCAGGACTTTCTGTCCACTGAGAACTGCATTCGCAGTGCAAAACTCCATTTTCCAATAGATCTGTTGCTATAGAAGTCAGTCTCTTGGTAAACTGATTTCTATCTAGCAATAAACTTTCATTTTGCAACTAATAATTTGGGAATGAGTGAATTCTTTCACTTCTAAAACCTGTGGCCGATTTAAAGGGGATTCTTAATAACTCTCTTATAGCCACTAACCTCTAGACCACCAGGAATCTAGACCACTCAAATATCATAAAAAGTGCAAAAGTGGTGCTTATTAAAATGGAGAGTGGTAAAAATATGGTCAGATGTACTTTGGTAGTGACTATGTGGAAATTTAATTGAGATAAGCCGAGATTAAAGACAGGAATATCAAGTTATTACAATAATTAAAATGAGATGTGTGAAGTATTTGGACTTGAGTGGTGATTGCACGACTTCAGACAAGCAGCTAGATGAAAATGATATTGTAGAGGTTTAAAAAGCATAAAATTTGGCAAGTGTTTAGATATATGAGGTGAGTGAGAATAATGAGTAAAAATTGACTGCAAGGTTACAACTTAATGATAGGAAGATTGAAGGTGTCTTCAATAAAAATAGTGAAATTAGACAGAAGGGAGGGTAAATGAATGGGAAGACAATAACTTCTATTTTGGACAGGCTGAGTTTGAGATGCCTATGGGGAAATTTAAGACATTAGTATCAAATTCAAATAGAAATAGATGAATCCACCTTTTTCTTCTTTTGACTGACAAACAACCGATTAACATTTAATCTACATTTTATCATGTCTTAATAGATTTTATAAAAATTTCTCAATTATAGTTTAATCTGATTTGATTAACACTGGTAGTTACATAGTGGCCAGTGGGCCAGTAGTTTGACAGTCCTAAAGGAGATCAGAAACTTGCAAAAGATTTTATGTAAAAAGATAAGATGAGAGAGGATTTTGGGAAGATGGCAGAAGAGGTCAGAAAATCTCAAACTCTCCAGATTTCTCCCAGAAACAAAGCAAATTTACTCCTCAGGGCAAACAGACTGATGAAAAACAAAGATTTGGAGCAGAACAGAGGTCTTCCTGAGACAACCCAAGAAGAACCAAGGAAAGAATCAAGAGTAAAGGTTTAATAGATGTGAAGTGTAAATATCTTCAGGCTAACTCCCAAGAAGCCACAAGTGGGATCCCCCTCCCCTAGGGCTAAATGAGTTCAGAGGGATCCTCAGCCCAAACCACAGGAACTTTCATTTCTGAGACAGTAAAAGCAATCAGAGATCTGAGTCCAGGAATATGGAAAGAACTCCAGCTGCTTAGGAATGCCAGGCCCAGCTATGCTGCAGAGATGTGGCCCTGGAAAAGAAGGAACTAGCACATCCCAGATGCAGTGCAGATGCAGTGGAGCAGGAATGCTCATGGCTGAAGGGACTTGCATAATGGTTGAGAAGTTGCTTTGGAATTCCAGGTCAAAGGGTATAACTGAAGTGCAGCTAATCATCCTCTTCAGCCCAGGAATAGAAGTGCTTACACTATAACTGTCATAAAAAATCTGAGCAGGGGAAGAAGAAAGAAACTGATTACAGGAATGGGACAGTTGCAAGTTCATATTCAGAGGAGAACAATGAAGTTAAAAAAAAAAGCTTTCTCCTGCAAAGAGTAATACTAAATGACTATATGCCTAGAAAGCATTTATAGAACTAAAAAAGAAAAAAAAATAATAAAGGAGCTCAAAATACAAATGAGAGAGATTGAGGGAGGGAATTTTAAAAATAAAAAATAAAAACTCTCCAAGAAAAATAGGATCAACAAAAGGATCCCAACAAAAGGATCCAACAAAAGGATCCCAACAAAAGGATCCAACCATGAGATCTTTCAGATTAGAAAAAACCATTTATTTAACTCTCCAGCTTGTGTAACCACAAAATCAATAAGTTCTTGAAGACCTATATGAAACTCTAGATTGCCTATCCAGCTGTGATCTTCAAAAAATGAATTAATTTTTATAAGTTAATTAGGTTGCACAATGGTTAGAGTGCTAGACTGGGACTCAGAAAAATTTAAGTTCCAATCTGGCTTCAGACATTAGCTAGCTGTAGGACACTAAGCAAATTACTGATACAGGATACAGTTGGTACAGGACAGGTATTTAATAAATGTTTGTTTTCTTCCTGCTCCTATAGTCAGGCTCATTTAAGTCTTCATGTACAGGAAGTCAGTGACCTTATAAGTTTTTTTTTTTTTTTTTTTTTTTTTTTTTTTTTTTTTTTTTTTTTTTTTTTTGCAACACTGGTCTCATGGTGTGCATAGGACTGAATCTGACGATTTATTGGAAATTGGAATTTGGATAGCTAATATGAGCATGACCTTTATTATTAGTTGACTTAACTAACAGGCATCATCATTGTCATAATGAACAAGAAGAAGAAAAAGAAGAAGAAGAAGAAGAGAAAGAAGAAGAAATGATGCTGATGATATTATATGGCAATGCAAACAGAAGTTCTTACATACTGAGTCAAAAATACTCAGGGTAAGAGAAAAAGGATAATAAATATCTTAGAAGGAGTAATTGCTCAGAGTAGGGGACTTTTGTATCTTAAAAATAAGAATAGTTTCAAATAAGATTTGGATGCCAAATTTGGTAGAAGGCATTTCTAATCACACCCATATATAGTGGGGAAAATTTCTGGTTCACTTATTGATATTACATTTTGGGGTGTGTGTGTGTGTGTGTGTGTGTGTGTGTGTGTGTGTGTTTGTGTGGTGAGGATTGAGTGACTCTGTTGAGGAGATTTCTTTATCAGGATCAGATATTATGTGGGAGTTTAATTTGGTGAGATGAGGACTCAGGAGTGGATATGATTTATAGACACTACCATCCAGTAGAAGTCTTCTCTAGCCAGAAGCTGTGATGGTTCAAAAGCTTGACACAAGGTCAGAATTATTCAAAAAAATGGAAAAGTAAAACTGTTAAATAATTTTTTTCTCTTTATGCTCATTAATATCACATAAGCCAAAAACTTCTAAAATTGTAGGTTGCAACTCCCAAAACAGAATACGGGAATTGCAAAAAAAAAAACCTGCCAAAATTAAAAGGTATAAAATATTCTGTAAATATTTAATTCTTTTTTTTATTATAACTTTTTATTGACAGTATATATGCATGGGTAATTTTTTACAACATTGTCCTTGCATTCACTTCTGTTCCGATTTTTCCCTTCCCTCCCTTCACCTCCTCCCCTCTTAGATGGCAGGCAGTCTTATAGATGTTAAATATGTTATAATATAACCTAGATACAATATGTGTGTGCAGAAACAGTTTTCTGTTTGCCCATGAAGAATTGGATTCAGAAGGTAAAAATAACCTGGGAAGAAAAACAAAAATGCAAAGAGTTTACACTCATTTCCCAGTGTGTTCCTTCTCTGGGTGTAACTGATTCTGACCATTATTGACCAATTGGAACTAAATTAGATCTTCTCTTTGTCAAAGATATCCACTTCCATCAGAATACATCCACATACAGTATTGTTGTTGAAGTATATAATGATCTCATGGTTCTGCTCATTTCACTCAGCATCAATTCATGTAAGTTTCTCCAAATCTCTCTGTATTGATCCTTCTGTTCATTTCTTACAGAACAATAATATTCCATAACATTCATATGCCAGAATTTCCCCAACCATTCTCCAATTGATGGGTATCATTCATTTTCCAGTTTCTAGCCAATACAAAAAGGGCTGCCACAAACATTTTGGCACATGCAGGTGCCTTTCCTTTCTTTAATATCTCTTTGGGATATAAGCCCAGTAGTAACACTGCTGAATTAAAGGGTATGCACAGTTTGATAATTTTTTGCGCATAATTCTAAATTGCTCTCCAGAATGGTTGGATTCATTCACAACTCCACCAACAATGCATCAGTGTCCTAGTTTTCCCATATCCCCTCCAACATTCATCATTATGTTTTGCTGTTATCTTAACCAATCTGACAGGTATGTAGTGGTATCTCAGAGTTGTCTTAATTTGCATTTTTCTGATCAATAGTGATTTGGAACACACTCATATGAATGGAAATAGTTTCAATTTCATCATCTGAAAATTGTCTGTTCATATCCTTTGACCATTTATCAATTGGAGAATGGCTTGATTTCTTATACATTAGAGTCAATTCTCTATATATTTTGGAAATGAGGCCTTTATCAGAACCTTTAACTGTGAAGATGTTTTCCCAGTTTGTTGCTTCCCTTCTAATCTTGTTTGCATTAGTTTTTGAGTTGATATAATCAAAATTTTCTATTTTGTGATCAATAATGATCTCTAGTTCATCTTTGGTCACAAATTCCTTCCTCCTCCACAGGTCTGAGAGGAAAACTATTCTATGTTCCTCTAATTTATTTATGCTCTCATTCTTTATGCCTAAATCATGGACTCATTTTGATCTTATCTTGGTATACAATGTTAAGTGTGAGTCCATATCTAATTTCTGCCATACTCATTTCCATTTTCCCAGCAGTTTTTATCAAATAATGAATTCTTATCCCAAAAGTTGGGATCTTAGCCAATAACAAATGGTTTTGGTGACTGCTGCTTTATAATATAGTTTTAGATCAGGTACAGTTAGGCCACCTTCATTTGATTTTTTTTTTTATTAGTTCCCTTGAAATTTTTGACCTTTTATTCTTCCATATGAATTTTGTTGTTATTTTTTCTAGGTCATTAAAATAGTTTCTTGGCAGTCTGATTGGTATAGCACTAAATAAATAGATTAGTTTGGGGAGTATGGTCATCTTTATTATATTCGCTTGGCCTATTCAAGGGCACTTAATTTTTTCCAATTATTTAAAACTTTCTTTATTTGTATGGAAAGTGTTTTGTAATTTTGCTCATAAAATTCCTAACTTTCGTTTGGTAGATAGATTCCCAAATATTTTATTCTATCAACAGTTATTTTGAATAGAATTTCTCTTTATATCTCTTGCTGTTGGATTTTGTTGGTGATTTATAAAAATGATGAGAATTTATGTGCATTTATTTTATATCTTGCAACTTTGCTAAAGTTGTAAATTATTTCTAATAGCTTTTTAGTAGTACTGATTCACGCTGATTTAAAAATACACGGTCTTCACGGGAGATGAAACACCAAAGGAAATGGGAAATCAAATCAAATTAGCGGGTTTTGTAAAGGGCTCATTTGAAACAGGTATACATAAATCCAGCAATATATTGGACAGCAGCTGTAACTACTGACCGACGTATGCTCACGATCTATATAAATGGTCTTCCATTGGAAGGATTGGTAGAGACTGGTGCAGATGGGACGGTCGTTAGAGGTGCCAATTGGCCCAGTCACTGGCCAAAGATTAAAGCAGACACCTACATGTCTGGTGTAGGAGGATCAATAGCAACTGATGTTAGTGCTGCCTCTATGAGATGGACTTTTGAAGGCAAAACAGGAGTTTTTACTCCTTTTATAGTTGAAAAAATCCCCATCAATCTGTGGGGAAGAGATGTTTTACAGCAATTAGGGTTAAAAATGAGTACTTCGGTTTTTTAAGCAGGGCTGCTGTTGAAGGCCTGCCAACACTTTCACCTCTTCCTATCCAATGGAAAACTGTGTTGGATGAGCAGTGGCCCTTAATAAAGATAAAATTCAGGCCTTTTAGATATATACAGGGCAGCTTGACCAAGGACACTTAAAACCTTCTCTAAGTCCTTGGAATTCCCCAGTGTTTTTGTGAAAAAGAAATCTGGAAAATGGAGGATGTTAAGGATTTAAGAAAAGTGAACGCTGGAAACTATGGAACTCTTAGCCTGGACTTCTATCTCATATTGCCTAAGAATGGCCTCTTTGGGTCATAGATATTGGATTGTTTTATTCTATCCCTCTAGATAAAGGATATGAAAAGATTTGCCTTTTCAGTGCCCAGCGTTCTTAGCTAGCCTTATAAAAGAATGAATGGACAGTTTTGCCACAGGAATGAAAAAACAGCCCTGCTTGTTAAATGTATTTGTCCTTTTTGCTCCAAAGAAAAGCATTCCCCAAAAGTTATGCTATTACATTACATGGATGACATATTGGGATGTGCACCTGAGGAACAAATGTTAAACATGTCTACAAAAGACCATAGAAACACTAAAATTCAAATTATCCATAGCACCAGAAAAAATTCAAAGACATGCTCCTTTTCAATATTTAGGATTGAAGTATATCTAAAATGCTTTGAAAAACTGTCCTTAAGAACAGAGAAGCTAAACCTTAATGATTTTCAGAAATTGATAGGAGATATCCAATGGATGCAACCAGTGTTAGGTTTGACTACCTATGTTAAACCATTATATGACATTTTAAGGGAGACAGTGTTTTAAATTCCCAGCCACAAAAAGAAGCTCAAGAGGTTTGAGAGAATTAAATCTTTATTCAATGGGTTGAAAGAGTCACTAAAAACCCTTGGGCCAGTTTTTGCCACACAAAGAGGCACCCAGCAGTTTATCAAAGGACACAGTGTGATAGAGTGGTGAACCTCCCGCACAACCAGAACAAACCACACCCCACCCAGTGCTTGTGGTGAATTTTTTAAAAGGCCACTAAGTGGCAATAAATTATCTGGGACAAGACCTGACAAGATATACACCTTTTTACCAATACACAATTAATGTGTTTGTGAGACCCATCCCAAAGTGGCAAATTTTTTATGGTCCAAATCTTTTTAAGGGTCTCCTTAAAGATAACTAGACTATTACATAATTGGGATGGATTCTTGAAAAAGTTTTAAAGTTCCTCTTAAAGGACCAGTTATCTTACAGATGCATTCAAACATAATATTTGTCTTGTACTTCATGATCTAACTATAAAGAGAGTAGTCAGAACTCCTTTTCATCCACTCAGCAGAATGTTGTATCAATCATTCTTTTTAAATATCCAGGAGACATAAATATAATATCTGATTCCCTATTCATTAGGTTGGTCAAAAATTGGCCAAATAAAATTTGCAGCCTCTAATATATATCAGCTCTTTAAAACTTTAAGCAAGGAAAAAATCAAGTAAGATCTATATTTAATGTCCATTCTCAAGTGGACTTCCAGGTCCCTATTTGATGGCAATTCAAAGGCAGATACCTTCTCTTTTTTCAATACCCTTTATTCCAATAAGCCAAGGAACTCATTCTAAATATCATCATGCTCAAGGTTTACGTTTACAATTTAATAAAAGAGAGGAACTAAGGGCATATAAAACAGCAGCTTGCCTTCCTTTCCACGTTCCTACACTGCCTAGGAAGAACCCTCGTGGTTTGAGACCCAATGAAATTGGCAAATAATTGACCATTATAAATCTTTTGGTCGTTGTCTTTCTCCACATTGTGGAAATTTTCGGGATTCACTTTTGCAATAGCAGCAGCAAAAGAGACAGCCAGTTACTAATTCCTCATACAAGATTTGCCATTATGGTGTCCCAAACAATAAAAAAGACAATGGTCCTGCTTATACTTAAACATTTTGCACACTTTTGACGTAAGATTTTACAACCACCGGCATACCTTTTAATTCTCAAGGAACAATAGTGGAGGAGAAACAAGATATTAAGACGCTCCTCCAAAAACCAAAGAAAGGGGAGCCACAGGTAACCCTAAGAACTTCTAAATCTAGCTCTTTATACTATTAACTTTTGATTTTAAAAATGACTGGCTCCAGCAGGTTTTATAACCACGGGGGCAGGTCCAGTGAAAAGCTCACTATCTTTAGATAATGCCAGGAGATGTGGAAGACCCGAAAGTGGTGAATGGAAAGGATCAGATAGGCTAACTGCTTTGGGGAAGGTTTGTTGTATCTCACAGGTAGAAGGAATCAGATGGGTGCCAACGAGCCATATTCGCATTGTCCATCCAAGAGACGGGAGATCCTTGAAACAAAGGGAAGACCCAGAAATATCGGTGGTTCTGTTGCTGATTGTCTACCATTGAAAGAGCTGGAGTTATGGCGTTTGACTCACAAACATCAAAAGATTGTTGGATTCAAACCCTTTAGGAATCATTAGATTTCTGAAATAAATTTTTAGGACTTAAAACCTCAGGAATCATTGGATTTCTGAGACAAGGATCAAAAACCCTCAGGAATATTGGATTCTCTGAGACATAGGATGCTCTCAGGAACATTGGATTCTCTGGAAATGATAAGACTTTACAGGTTCAAAACCTGCTGGAATCATTGGATTCCCTAACACATAAAAAGACTTTTGCAGGACTTGAAAACTCAGGGGGATCATTGGATTCCCTGACATGTGAACAATGGACAATGATTGGTTTTGGACTATCTTTGGCTGCTGAAGAAGGTATTGTGACTATTGTTTAATACCCTCCTTCTAGGACTTCTGGATCTTTTCCAACACCATGTTGATTTTTTTTCTATTCTGCTACTTGCATGTACAACATGCTTATTACATCCATCAGGCCTCTGACTGTGGGAGAGTCATCCCTAATGCCTCTGGTTATTGTTTGTGTTTGTGTAATACCTCCCATGTAATGGGTTTGTATATAAGACCCTTCAGCCCAGAAACCCGCTAGCAACCCCTTCCCTTTGGTGCTTTTCATTCCTTCCCGAGATGCCAGGGAGGGGTTGATCATCTCCTTTTAGTGCTTTCACCGCCTTTCCAAAAAAGGGAGGCTGGATCCTCCCGTCTTTTCCTTCCCTGGGAAGTTAGGAGGCTGTGATCACCCTCCTTAGTTGCCTCCCTGAGGGGTCAGGGATTGGCTGACCACCTGTGTTCTAAAATAAAAAAAGTGGGAGATGTAATGGGCTGAGGTTTGAGTTGATACACTGAGGTCCCAAGTACATGGGATTACTAAATTACTATTTAGTAATTGGACTATACTCTATTAATATACATGATTGGATAAAGAATGGTCCCTGCCCACTCTCCGTGCAAGTCCTGATGTGTTGTATAGGAAATGACGATCTTGGTGGGTGGAGGCAGAGAGAGAGACAGGAAGAGAAGCTGGGGGAGATTGGGCCTGGGTTCCATACTCCTAGCTGCTGGTCATGAGGTTGCTGATCTAGCTAGCTTCTTGACTCAGCTGCACACATTGCTATCGCTGATTCTCTTCCACCTCTGATCCTTCTTCACTGAGAATAAAGACTGAAAATTTTCCCCTAACCTGAATTCCTGACTCCTGCTGATTTAAAAATGCACGGTCTTCACAGGAGATGAAACACCAAAGGAAATGGGAAATCAAATCAAATTAGTGGGTTTTGGAAAGGGCTCATTTGAAACAGGTATACATAAATCCATCAATATGGGAAGTATTACACATAGTTACATAAATTATATATGGACATAGTAATATAACATAGGCTAGTAGTGATGTAACAAATACCATAAATCAACATGAGGAATTATACATGTCCATTAGTTCTAGAAATAGTCCAAAAGGAATCTATTGTCCTTTAGTTCACGTGCCAGGAATCCAATAATCACTGCAAGTTTTGAAGTCCTATAATAGTCTCATCTTGTGTTAGGGAATCCAATGATTCCTGCTGATTTTAGGGAATCCAATGATTCCTGCTGATTTTCAAGTCCTGCAACAGTCTCATTATCAGCCATGCTCTTTCAGTGTCAGATGTTTCTTAGATCTTCTCCTTTGTTTTGAGGTTTTTCTCTTTTTTTCTGTCTCTCTCTGATGGACAAGGCAAATATGGTTCTTTGGCACCCATCTGATTCCTTCTCTATCTGTAGAAATACAAGCAAACCCTTTCTCTCAAGCAGTTAACCTATCAAGTTCCTTCTATTTACCACTTTTGGGATTTCTCCTCATCACCTGGCAATTATATTGGAGCTGCTTGCACTGAACACTGCCCTTCTATTGAGTTAAAAAGTCTGTATTCTCCCCAATTGTAATCTCTTTCTGCTATCTGATTGCTTTTTTTCAAATAATTTTTTTATTGACAGAACCCATGCCAGGGTAATTTTTTACAACATTATTCCTTGCACTCACTTCTGTTCCGATTTTTCCCCTCCCTCCCTCCACCCTCTCCCCCAGATGGCAAGCAGTCCTATACATGTTAAATAGATTACAGTAGATCTTCGATACAATATATGTGTGCAGAACCAAACAGTTTTCTTGTTGCTCAGGGAGAATTGGATTTAGAAGGTATAAATAACCTGGGAAGAAGAACAAAAATGAAAGCAGTTTACAATCATTTCCTAGTGTTCTTTCTTTGGGTGTAGCTGCTTCTGTCCATCCTTGATCAATTGAAACTAAGTTAGAGCTTGTCTTTGTTGAAGAAATCCACTTCTATGAGAATACCTCCTCATACAATATCGTTGTTGAGATATATAATGATTTCCTGGTTCTGCTCATTTCGCTCAGCATCAGTTCATTTAAGTCTTGCCAATCCTCTCTGTATTCATCTTGCTGGTCATTTCTTACAGAACAATAATATTCCATAACATTCATATACCACAATTTACTCAACCATTCTCCAATTGATGGGCATCCATTCATTTTCCAGCTTCTGGCCACTACAAACAAGGCTGCCACAAACATTTTGACACCTACAGGTCCCTTTCCCTTTTTTAGTATCTCTTTGGGGTATAAGCCCAGTAGAGACTCTGCTGGATCAAAGGGTATGCACAGTTTGATAACTTTTTTGGCATAGTTCCTAATTGCTCTGCAAAATGGCTGGATGTGTTCACAATTCCACCAACAGTGTATCAATGTCCCTGTTTTCCCATATCCCCTCCAACATTCTGCATTATCTTTCCCTGTCATTCTGGCCAATCTGACAGGTGTATAGTGGTATCTCAGAGTTGTCTTAATTTGCATTTCTCTGATCAATAGTGATTTCGAACACTCTTTCATATGAGTAGTAATAGTTTTAATTTCATCTTCTGAATTGTCTGTTCATATCCTTTGACCATTTATCAATTGGAGAATGGCTTGATTTCTTATAAATTAGAGTCAATTCTCTATATGTTTTGGAAATGAGTCCTTTATCAGAACCTTTGACTGTAAAAATCTTTTCCAAGTTTATTATTTCCCTTCTAATCTTGCCTGCATTGGTTTTGTTTGTACAAAAACTTTTCAATTTGACATAATCAAAATTTTCAATTTTGTAGTCAATAGTGATGTCTAGTTCTTCTTTGGTCATAAATTCCTTCCTCTTCCACAGGTCTGAGAGGTAAACTATCCTATGCTCTTCCAATTTATTTATGATCTCATTCTTTATGCCTAGATCATGAACCCATTTTGACCTTATCTTGGTGTACGGTGTTAAGTGTGGATCAATGCCTAGTTTCTGCCATACTAATTTCCAATTTTCCCAGCAACGGGGGTCTTTGGGTTTGTCAAACACTAGATAATTAAAGTTATTGGCTGATTTGTCCTTTGAACCTAACCTATTCCATTGATCAACTAGTCTATTTCTTAGCCAATACCAGATAGTTTTAGTAACCGCTGCCTTATAATAGAATTTTTGATCTGTACATCTAGGCCACCTTCATTTGATTTTTTTTCATTAATTCCCTTGAAATTCTTGACCTTTTGTTTTTCCATATAAACTTTGTTATTTTTTCTAGGTCATCAAAATAGTTTTTGTGAAGTCTGAATGGTATAGCGCTAAATAAATAGATTAGGTAGTATTGTCATCTTTGTTATATTTGTTTGCAGTTGGTTAGATCATACTTAATTTGTGTGGAAAGTGTTTTGTTTTTCCATATTAACTTTGTTATTTTTTCTAGGTCATCAAAATAGTTTTTGGGAAGTCTGAATGGTATAGCGCTAAATAAATAGATTAGGTAGTATTGTCATCTTTGTTATATTTGTTTGCAGTTGGTTAGATCATACTTAATTTGTGTGGAAAGTGTTTTGTAGTTTTGCTCATAAAGTTTCTGATTTTCCCTTGGCAGATAGATTCCTAAATATTTTATATTATCAGTGGTTACTTTAAATGGGATTTCTCTTTGTAACTCTGAGTATTGGATTTTGTTAGTGATATATAAGAATGCTGATGACTTCTGTGGGTTCATTTTATAACCAGCAACTTTGCTAAAATTGTGGATTATTTCTAATAACTTTTTAGTAGAATCTCTGGGGTTCTCTAAGTATACCATCATATCATTGGCAAAGAGTGATAATTTGGTTTCCTCATTGCCTATTCTTATACCTTTAATATCTTTCTCAGCTCTTATTGCCAAAACTAGCATTTCTAATGCAATATTAAATAGTAACGGTGATAGTGGGCAATCTTGTTTCACTCCTGATCTTATTGGGAGTGGTTGCAGTTTGTCCCCATGACATATGATGCTTACTGCTGGTTTTAAATAGATGCTACTGATTATTTTAAGGAAAAATCCATTTATTCCTATACTCTCAAGTGTTTTTAATAGGAATCGATGTTGGATTTTATCAAATGCTTTTTCTGCATCTATTGAGATGATCATATGGTTTTTGTTAATTTGGTTATTAATATGGCCAATTATGCTGATAGTTTTCCTAATATTGAACCAGCCCTGCATTCCTGGTATAAATCCTACTTGATCATGGTGAATTATCCTGGGGATCATTTTCTGTAGTCTTTTTGCTAATATTTTATTTAAGATTTTAGCATCAATGTTCATTAGGGAGATTGGTCTATAATTTTCTTTCTCTGTTTTCAACCTACCTGGTTTAGGTATCAGTACCATGTCTGTGTCATAAAAGGAATTTGGTAGGACTCCTTCATTCCCTACTTTTTCAAATAGTTTATAAAGCATTGGGACTAATTGTTCTTTGAATATTTGGTAGAATTCACATGTAAATCCATCTGGTCCTGGGGATTTTTTTTTTTTTAGGGAGTTGATAAATAGCTTGTTCTATTTCTTTTTCTGAAATGGGACTATTTAAGCAACTTACTTCCTCCTCTGATAATCTGGGAAGCCTATATTTTTGGAGGTTGTCATCCATTTCGTTTAGTTCATCAAATTTATTGGCGTAAAGTTGGGCAAAGTAACCCTTTATTATTTCTCTAATTTCCTCTTCATTGGTGGAAAGTTTTCCCTTTTCATTTTTAAGACTACTAATTTGATTTTCCTCTCCCCTTTTTCTAATCAGATTTTCCAAACGTTTATCAATTTTATTGTTTTTTTCATAAAACCAACTCTTAGTTTTATTTATTAGTTCAATAGTTTTTTTTAGTTTCAATATTATTAATTTCTCCTTTTAATTTTAGAATTTCAAGTTTAGTAATTGATTGGGGGTTTTTAATTTGGTCTTTTTCTAGCTTTTTAAATTGCAAGCCCAATTCATTCACCTTATCTTTCTCTATTTTGTTCAAGTAAGCCTCTAAGGATATAAAGTTTCTCCTTATTACCGCTTTGGCTGCATCCCACAAATTTTGGTATGATGTCTCACCATTGTCATTATCTTGAGTGAAGTTATTAATTGTGTCTATAATTTGCTGTTTCACCCAATCATTCTTTAAGATGAGATTGTTTAGTTTCCAATTACTTTTTGATTTGTTTACACCTAACTTTTTGTTGAATGTAGTTTTTATTGCATTGTGATCTGAAAAGAAAGCATTTACTATTTCTGCCTTCCTGCATTTAATTTTGAGGTCTTTATGTCCTAAAATATGGTCAATTTTTGTGTAGGTTCCATGAGTTGCTGAGAAGAAAGTATACTCCTTTCTATCACCATTCAGTTTTCTCCAGAGATCTATCATACTTAGTCTTTTTAATATTCTATTTATCTCTTTAATTTATTTGTTTTGTGATTTGATTTATCTAAATCTGAGAGTGCAAGACTGAGGTGTCCCACTATTATAGTTTTGTTGTCTATTTCTTCTTGTAACTCTCTTAACTTCTCCTTTAGGAAGTTAGATGATATAACACTTGGTGCATATATGTTTAATACTGATATTGCTTCATTGTCTATGGTACCTTTTAGCAAGATATAGTTTCCTTCCTTATCTCTTTTAATTAGATCAATTTTTGCTTTTACTTGATCTGAGATAAGGATGGCTACCCCTGCTTTTTTGACTTCACCTGAAGCATAATAGATTCTGCTCCAGCCTTTTACCTTTACTCTGTATGTATCTCCCTGTTTTAAATGTGTTTCCTGTAAACCACATATTGTAGGGTTCTGACTTTTGATCCAGTCTGCTATCTGCCTCCTCTTTATGGGGGAGTTCATCCCCTTCACATTTACGGTTAAGATTACTAATTCTGTATTTCCTGCCATCCTAATATCCCCAGATTATGCTTTTCTTTTTCTTGTCCTCCTTCCCCACTTCCTTAGTATTAAACTTATTGGTCCCACTTGTGTCACCCAACTCTCCCTCTTTAGTATTCCTCCCTCCTCCCTTTGAATCCCTTCCCCTTTCTTGTACCCTTCTCTTATTACTCTTTTTCCTTTTCCCTTTTCCTCTCCTACTTTTTAATGAGGTGAGAGAAGATTCTCTGTAAATCAAGTGTGTCAATTATTTTCTCTTTGAGCCAACTCTGATGAGAGTAAGATTCGCACAATGTTCCTCCCCCTCTCTAAGTTCCCTCAGATATGATAGGTTTCCTTTGCCTCATCGACGCATGAAGTTTCCCTCTTTTTATCTCCCCTTTACCTTTTTTCTGACACTATCCCCTTTCCATTTCTACTTCCCTTTTTTATGCTATATCAGTAAAATCAAATTACACATGTGATTTTTATGTATATCCACAACAGAAATACAGTTCTCAAGAGTTCCTTTTACCTTTTTCTGCTTGTCTTGAGTCCTGTTGTTGGAGATCAAATTTTTTGTTTAAGTCTGGTTTTTTCTTTAGAAACAGATGGAATTGCTCTGGTTCATTAAATGTCCATCTTCTTCCATGGAAAAAAATGCTCAGCTTAGCTGGGTAGTTTATTCTTGGCTGCATTCCAAGTTCTTTTGCCTTTTGGAATATCAAATTCCAGGCCCTTCGATCCTTTAGGGTTGAGGCAGCCAGATCTTGTGTGACCCTTATTGTGGCACCTTGGTATTTGAACTGTTTTTTCCTGGATGTTTGTAGAATTTTTTCTTTAATCTGAAAATTCTGAAGTTTGGCCACAATATTCCTGCAAGTCTTTATTTTAGGCTTTTTTTCAGAAGGTGTTCGATGGATTCTTTCTACGCCTATTTTACCTTCCGGTTCTATTACTTCTGGGCAGTTCTCTTTAATAATTTCCTGTAAAATAGTATCTAGGCTCTTTTTTTCATCATAATTTTCCAGTAGTCCGATGATCCTTAGGTTTTCTCTCCTTGATCTATTTTCCAGGTCCGTTGTTTTTTCAAGTAAATATTTGACATTTTTTTCCAATTTTTCATTTTTTTTGGTTTTGCTTGACTGATTCTTCCTGTCTCAATGGGTCAGTCATTTCTATTTGTTCAGTTCTGATTTTTAGCATGTTATTTTCTTCATTAGCTTTTTTTACTTCTTTTTGTATATGTCCGATTTAGTTTTTAAATGAGTCATTTTGCTCTATGGAATTTTTTTCCATTTCATTAATTTTTTTTAATGAGTTATTTTCTTTCTCCAATTCACAAATTCTGTTTCCCTGCACTTCTTGGGAGTTTTTTACCTTTTCCAGTTCACATTTCAGGGAGTAGTTTTCTTTTTCCACTTTGTCAAATTTTTCTTTTAGTGAGTTATATGTCTTTTCTGTACTCTCTTGCATAGCTTCTCTTTCCTTTCCCCATTTTTCTTCTAGTTCTCTTTTAAGGTTTTTAATAGTCTCTTCTAGGAGAGCCTTTTGTATTGGGGACCAACAATTGTCTGGAGACTGTCTGCTATTAGTCTCTTCAGGGTTGAAAAGCTGTTCTCTTTCTGAGTAGAAACTATCAATTGTCCTTTTGATTTTCTTACTCATTTTGTTAAAGCCTTTAGGGTCTGCCTTCAGGGCCAGGAGGTTACCAGCTTCCTCTGCAGAGCAGTGAGAGGTGTATGGACAGGTAGCTGTCCTGCTAGCCGGCTGCAAAAAGCAGTGAGGTACTAGAGTGCTCTGGGAAAGAGTTCCCCACCTGGAAGTAACTCAGGCCTGAGGGCAGAGCTGGGAAAGTGCCCTGCAAAGAACCCCACTGTGTGAGATAATGACTGCCCTGGGGCTAGACACTGAGCAGTGAGAGTTTCACTATCCCAAGCCAAATCTGCCCTGGGGCTGTGGGGCTGTGGGTATTAGCAGTTGAGCAGTGAATGGATTTGCAGGGATCAGAAGTGTCTCTGCTCCGGGAAGCACAGTCTTATTGGGGAAGTTCTATTGCCCCCAGGCCGAGCCCTCCACTGTGCTGATTAGAGGCTGCCCAGTCTGTGCCCCCCTGTTGTGTGGGTTTTAACTGCCCCCGCAAAAGCCCCGAACTGCAGGATGTAGCTGCAGGGCTGTGTTTCAGTCTCCTAAGTCACTTCTGGGTTTGAGTAGCTACAGCCAGTGTTAGGTTCTGGAGTTTTTTTAGAGTACCCTCTGTTCCAGGCTTTAATTTCTCTGCCTTTTTACTGCTTTGTAATCAAAGCAGAGCAGTTAGCCTATAGCAGAGTGGTCTCTATAACTTCTCTAGCCACAGAGATCGCCCCCGCCCCTGGTCTGCTCAGGATGCTAGCCTCTCCCTGCCTGCACTGGTCTGTTTCTGGCCCCTCAGGACAAACCTTTCCTGGTGATCTTCCAGATTGACTTCAGCAGGTAAGTTGTATGCTTCTGATCTTCATGAATTTAAGCAGTGAAGAGCTATTTCTGAAGCTGGATAAAATAGTTGGTTATGAGGGGAATGAGAGGAGCTTAGAAAGTCGCATGTGCCTTCTCCGCCATCTTGACTCTGCCTCCGAAAAAGCTATCTGATTGCTTTTTGACTGATAGATCATGTAATCCCTTTCTGCCATGTGATTACCTTTTGGCTGATCAATCACATCAGAGTCCTGAACTTCTAAAGACTCTCTTGGTCTAAACTCAGCGGCCATGCCCTACCTGTCTTTTGTACAATATCTTTTTTTTTTAATTATAATAGTTTTTATTTACAAATTATATGCATGGGTAATTTTATAACATTGACAATTGTCAAACCTTTTGTTCCAATTTTTCCCCTCCTTCCCCCTACCCCCTCTCCCAGATGGCAGGTTGACCAATACATGTTAAATATGTTAAAGTATAAATTAAATATAATATAAGTATTTTGTATATTTTGGAGCTGGGCCCCACCTCTCATTTCCCTGGGTCAATCTACATTCTGAGACCCAGTGGAAGCCCTTGTGGTATTTTTGAGATAGGTTTTTGCATCTTCTCTCACCCTGTCTTCTCACTCTATCTCTATGCCTACACTGGGCTGTCACATGTCTAATTTTTCCACACTGAAAACATCAACGATTCTCCCTAGAAGTCCCTTGCCAATAGGGACCCTGTCTTCCCATGTTCATCATAATCTGGGTATAATAAACATTTATGCCCATTGTGGCACCACGTCTTATGATCTCCTCTAAAGGAGCATCTTTGTGTAGTCCCCATATAATTCTTTTGCAAACCTCATTGGCATTTTCCTTAGCCAGTTGTCTGATCATAATTCTTGTAGCTGCATTTTCTCCAATGGTTCTTGTGACAGCTATCTGCAAACATCCCACAGAATCAGCAAAAGGTTCATTGGGACCTTGCTCTATTTTTGTGAAGACTTTACCTTCTTTCCCTGGGAGGGAGCCCCAAGATTTTATTGCAGCAGTAGCAACTTGCTCATATACGGTTATGGGATAATCAATCTGTGCTGAATTCTCTGCAGATTTACCTTCACCTGCTAGTTGGTCAAAGGTGATTTGTATATTAATTCCTGTTTGCCTATTGCATTGGGCTTGAATCCTACATAATTCATGATACTCTGAAAGCCACAACAAGTTTTGTCCAGGTTCTAAACATATCCTTGCTATGGATTTCCATTCACTAGGGGTTAGGATTTCATAAGCCAGATTATCTAGTAACATCTTAACATAAGACGATGTAGCCCCATAAAGGGTGGAACCCTTTTTTCAAATCCCTAATTTTTTCCAGATCAAAAGGAGTGTATCTTCTCCTTTTTTGACCTGAAGAGTCAAGCTCTTCAATCACAAGGTATGCATTTATTTTTTAATTAGATATATCCTGTCCTTCATTTTTTGCTTTAACCAATGCTTTTTGTAATCTTGTAATAGACTGCTTCATAGGTGCTGCTGATTGTGTCATTGCCTCTCCCCGTCCTCCTTCTCCCTCCACCCATGAAGGGTTAATTGAGGGAAGTAGGTCAAGGGATGGGAAATGCTCCTACTGTGAACTGCCATACTCAGAATTGTACTTAACTCCATTCTTATCTGATTCTTCATTCTTTTCACCTAGTTTATTTAGATCCTCCTTCTCCTGCTCTTTCTTCTTTTTCCTTATTCTAACACTTAAATAATTTCTTAAAACCAGTTGTATTAAATCATATGTTTTAAGTGTGTCTTTGGAAATTGAGTCAGGCCCATTTTCATTATAGAATTGATATAGTTGCTCTCTTACTAATTTCCACTCATTTGGATCCAATTCTTTTTCCTTAGAGAACCAAGGAGATGTGTATTGTACAATTTCTAAAAGTTAAGTGATTTGCTCCCAAATTATAATTAAATCTTGGCTTTTCATAAGTCTGACAATGCTTTCTACACATATTCCTTGAATTGGAAAAGAAGGCTGTTTTCTAAACATCCATCCCATTTTAGCTGAAGCACTAGTTTAGCCCTTTAACAAAGTTTCATTGTTTGTTTTTATACTCACCCTAATTTCTGGATCAAGGAGACTTCTCCCCTGGAATCAGGATCAGAGGCTTTTCCACTGAAATCAGGATCGTATCTGCCCCACGTTGGGTGCCAAAATGTAGTATTCTTCTCTAAAATATATTCTCCCCTGGGAACAGGTTTTTTTTGGGGCTTCTGGAGGCAGCCTTCCTTTCAGTTCAGTGTAATCACCCCAAATGCAGCCAGGAGTTAAAGTCCAAATCTTTTATTGTCTCCTTCAAATTCTTGTCTCCTTCACTTGGGGCTCGACTAGTTTTTCTGGACACCTTCTGTAGTTTTGGTTCCAAGAGCTTAAGCTGCCTTCTCTGGCTTGTGAATCTGATCATCTGAATCCTGACTGAGGTTCCGAGAGCTTCTAGTGGGCTTGTCTTCTAGTGGGCTTGTCCTTTAATGGGCTTGTCTTCCCTGGCCCTGAGACCTCCTCCCTATATATTCCATACTAAGTATATGCCGATCATTATATCACTAGGAAACCATTATTTGTTACAGGATTAAATCAATTTTAAACTAGAGTTAACCATTGTCTCCTCAATTCAACTTAGTACCTTGTTTCAAGTTCTGGTCCAAAACATCTTCTTGTAAGATCAGATCAATCATACGGAACCAGGCTAAATTAGATAATTATTGTCTCTATCAATTCCATTGACTCAGTACCTTGTAAGAATTCTAAAACTCTCCCACAAAGAGAAAGCAAATAGCAGACTGAATTAAAAGCCAGAATCTTACAATGTGTTGTTTACAAGAAACACATTTAAAGCAGAGTGATACATACAGACTAAAGGAAAAAGGCTAGAACAGAATTTATTATACTTCAGGTTAAGTTAAAAAAAAAAAAGCAGGGATAATGATCCTGATCTCAATCAATAAAAGCAAAAATAGATCTAATTAAAAGAGATAAGGAAGGATACTATATCTTGCTAAAAGGTACCATAGATAATGAAGCAATATCATATATATATATATATGCACCAAGTGGTATAGCATGCAAATTCTTAAAGGAAAAGTTAAAAGAGCTGCAAGAAGAAATAGACAGCAAAACTCTACTACTGGGAGATCTCAACCATGCTCCCTCAGAACTAGATAAATTGAACCACAAAATAAATAAGAAAGAAGTTAAGGAGATAAACATAATTTTAGAAAAGTTAGGTATGATAGATATTTGGGGAAAAAATTGAATAGAGAGAGAAAGAAATATACTTTTTTCTCAGTGATTCATGGAACCTGTACAATTGGCCATGTATTAGAGCATAAAAACCTCAAAATAAAATGCAGAAAGGCAGAAATAGCAAAATCATTTTTTTCAAATTATGATGCAGTAAAAATCACATGCAATAAAAGGCCAGGGGAAAATAGACCAAAAATTATTTGAAAACTAAATAATCTAATCCTAAAGAATGAATAGGTGAAACAACAACTCATAGAAACAATAACTTCATCCAAGAGAATGACAATAATGAGACAACATAGCAAAATTTGCGGGATACAGCTGAAGTAATAATTAGGGGAAATTTTATATCTCTAAAGGCTTACCTACATAATATAGAGAAAGAGAAGATTGATGAATTGCGTTTACAACTATGAAAGTTAGAAAAATGACAAATTAAAAACCCTTAATTAAATACCACATTTGAAATTCTGAAAATAAAAGGGGAGTTTAATAAAATTGAAAGTAAGAAAACTATTGAATTAATAAATAAAATTAAGCATTGGTTTTTTGAAAAAAACCAACAAAATAGATAAAGCTTTAGTTAATTTGATTAGAAAGGAAAGAAGAAAATCAAAATTGTTAGTCTTAAAAATGAAAAGGGAGAACTTTCCACCAATGAGAAGAAAATTAGAGCAATAATTAGGAATTATTTTGCCCCCAAAAATATGTCTCTAAATTTGTCAATCTAGATGAATGGAGGAATAGCTATAAAAATATAAATTTCCCAGGCTAACAGAAGAGGAAATAAGTTATTTAAATAGTCCCATTTTAGAAAAAAAAAAGTAAAACAACCTATTAATCAACTCCCTAAGAAAAATTCTTCAGGCCCATATGGATTTACATTTGAATTCTACCAAACATTTAAAGAACAATGAATTCTAATACTACATAAAATATAGAAATAATAAATAAAATATACTATATAAAATATGAAAAATAGGGAAAGAAGGACTCCTATCAAATTACTTTTATGACACAGATATGGTGAGGATACCTAAAACAAGTAGTATGAAACCATAGAAAGGAAATTATAGACCAATTTCCCTAATGAATATTGATGCAAAAATCTTTTTTAATAGCTTTTTATTTACAAGTTATATGCATGGGTAATTTTACAGCATTGACAATTGTCAACGCTTTTGTTCCAATTTTTTCCCTCCTTGCCTCCACCCCCTCCCCTACATGGCAGGATGACCAATACATGTTAAGTATATTAAAGTATAAATTAAATACAAAATAAGTATACATGACCAAACCGT
Source organism: Sarcophilus harrisii (assembly GCF_902635505.1). Classification (NCBI taxonomy): domain Eukaryota; kingdom Metazoa; phylum Chordata; class Mammalia; order Dasyuromorphia; family Dasyuridae; genus Sarcophilus; species Sarcophilus harrisii. Next base: position 79,748,143 of record NC_045430.1, on the reverse strand, counting down.
TATTTTGCTGTACAAAAAGAATTGGGCTCTGAAATATTGTACAATTAGCCTGTGAAGGAAATCAAAAATGCAGGGAGGCAAAAATAGAGGGATTGGGAATTCAATGCAATGGTTCTTAGTTATCTCCCAGAGTTCTTTTGCTGGGTGTAGCTGGTTCAGTTCATTACTGCTCCATTAGAACTGATTTGGTCCATCTCATTGTTGAAGATGGCCAGGTCCATCAGAATTGATCATCATATAGTATTGTTGTTGAAGTATATAATGATCTCCTGGTCCTGCTCATTTCACTCAGCATCAGTTCATGTAAGTCTCTCCAGGCTTTTCTGAAATCATCCTGCTGGTCATTTCTTGCCAAACAATAATATTCCATATTATTCATATACCACAATTTATTCAGCCAGTCTCCAATTGATGGACATCTACTCAGTTTCCAGTTTCTGGCCACTACAAAGAGGGCTGCCACAAACATTCTTGCACATACAGGTCCCTTTCCCTTCTTTAATATCTCTTTGGGATATAAGCCAAGTAGTAACACTGCTGGGTCAAAGTGTATGCACAGTTTGATAACTTTTGAGCATAGTTTCAAATTGCTCTCCAGAATGGCTGGATGTATTCACAATTCCACCAACAATGTATTAGTGTCCCTGTTTTCTCACATTCCCTCCAACATTCCTCATTATTTTTCCCTGTCATTCTAGCCAGTCTGACAGGTGTGTAGTGGTATCTCAGAGTTGTCTTTAATTTGTAATTTTCTGATTAAAAATGACTTGGAGCATCTTTTCATATGCCTAGATATAGTTTCAATTTCTTTGTCTGAGAATTGTCTGTTCATATCCTTTGACCATTTATCAGTTGGAGAATGGCTTGATTTTTTTATAAATTAGAGTCAATTCTCTATATATTTTGGATATGAGGCCTTTATCAGAATCTTTGACTATAAAAATGTTTTCCCAGTTTGTTGCTTCCCTTCTAATCTTGTCTGCATTAGTTTTGTTTGTACAAAAACTTTTTAATTTGATATAATTTGTGATCAGTAATCATCTCTAGTTCTTTGGTCATAAATTCCTTCCTCTTCCACAGGTCTGAGAGGTAAACTATCCTGTGTTCCTCTAATTTATTTATAATCTCATTCTTTATGCCTAGGTCATGAACTCATTTTGACTTTATCTTGGTGTACAGTGTTAAGTGTGGGTCGATGCATTGTTTCTGCCATACTAATTTCCAATTTTCCCAGCAATTTTTGTCAAACAGTGAGTTCTTATACCAAAAACTGGGGTCTTTGGGTTTGTCAAACACTATAGTATTAAGGTTATTGACTATTTTGTCCTTTGAACCTAACCTATTCCACTGATCAACTAATCTATTTCTTAGCCAATACCAAATGGTTTTGGTAACCACTGCTTTATAATATAATTTTAGATCTGGTACAGCTAGGCCATCTTCATTTGATTTTTTTTTCATTAATTCCCTTGAGATTCTTGACCTTTTGTTTTTCCATATGAACTTTGTTGTTATTTTTTCTAGGTCATTAAAATAGTTTTTTGAGGAGTCTCATTGGTATTGCGCTAAACAAATAGATTAATTTAGGTAGTATTCTCATATTTATTATATTTGCTCATCCTATCCAAGAGCATTTAATATTTTTCAATTGGTGAGATCAGACTTAATTTGTGTGGAAAGTGTTTTGTAGTTTTGCTTATAAAGTTTCTGATTTTCCCTTGGCAGATAGATTCCTAAGTATTTTATATTATCAGGAGTTGCTTTAAATGGAATTTCTCTTTGTAACTTTGTTGGACTGATGCAAAAATCTTAAATAAAATATTAGCAAAGAGATTACAGAAAGTCATCCCAAGGAAAATACACTATGAGCAAGTAGGATTTATACCAGGAATGCAGTGCTGGTTCAATATTAGGAAAACTAGCAGCATAATTGACTATATCAATTATCAACCTGTCAAAATCATATGATTATGTCAATAGATGCAGAAAACACATTTGTTAAAATCCAACACCCATTCTTGTTACAAACACTAGAAAGTATAGAAATAAATAGATGTTGCCTTAAAATGTTCAGTAGCACCATTTTAAAACCATCAGCAAGCATGAGATGTAATGGGGACAAACTAGAATCATTCCCAGTAAGACCAGGGGTTAAACAAGGTTGCTCGTTATCATCATTACTATTCAGTGTGATATTAGAAATGTTAGCTTTAGAAATAAGAGAAGAAAAATAACTTATTAGAAATAGAGTAGGTAATGAGGAAACCAAATTTTCACTTGTTACAGTGATAGAAAAACTTAGAAAATTAACTAAAAAAATCTAATATAAAAAATTCATAACTTTAGCTAAGTTTCAGTATATAACATAAATCCACATAAATCCACATTTTTTATATATTACCAACAAAGCAACAAGAGACACAAAGAGAAATTCCATTTAAAATAGCTATTAAAACCATAAAATATTTGGAAGTATATATGTCAAGGCAAAGTCAGGGACTATATGAACACAATTACAAAATATTTTCCACACAAATAAAGCCAGATCTAAACAACTGGAAAAATATCAAGTGCTGCTGGGTAGGTCCAGCCAATACAATAAAAATGGCAATACTACCTAAATCGATCTATTTATTTAGTGCCATACCAATCAAACTCCCAAGAAATTATTTTACAGATCTAGAAAAAATAATAACAAAGTTCATCTAGAAGAACAAAAGGTGTAGAATTTTAAGGGAATTAATGGAAAAAAAATTCTAATGAATGTGGCCTGGATGTGCAAAACTTAAAACTATATTATAAAACACCAATCATCAAAACCATTTGTTACTATCTAAGAAATGGAGTAGTCAATAAGTGGAATAGGCTAGCTACACAGGACAAAATAATCAATGACAATAGCAAATTAGTGTTGGACAAACCTAAAGACCTCAGCTTTTGAAATAAAAACTCCCTATTTGACAAAAACTGCTAGGGAAAATTAGAAATTAGCATGGCAGAATCTAGGTATTGACCCACAATTAACACCATATACCATGATAAGGTTGAAATGGGTTCATGATTTAGACATAAAGAATAATGTCATAAGGAAATTAGAAGAACATAGGATAGTTTACTTTTCAGATCTGTGGAGAAAGAAGGAATTTGTGACCAAAGAATAACTGGAGTACATTACTGAACACAAAATAATTTTGATTATATTAAATTAAAAAGGTTTTGTACAAACAAAACTAATGCAGACAAGATTAAAAGGCAAGCAATAAATTGGGAAAACATTTTTACAATTAAGGGTTCTGATAAAGGTTTCATTTCTAAAATTTATAGAGAATTGACAAATTTATAATAATTAAAACCACTATGCAATTGATAAATAGTCATTGGACATGAACAGATAATTTTCATATGAATAAATTAAAACCATTTCTAGTCATATGAAAAGTTGCTCTAAATCACTATTGATCTGAGAAATGCAAATTAAGACAACTCTGAGATACTACTGCATGCCTGTCAGATTGCCTAAGATGACAGGAAAGGGTAACGATGAATGTTGAAGGGGATGCTGGAAAACTGGGACGCTAATACATTGTTGATGGAATTGTAAATGAATCTAGTCATTGTGGAGAACAATTTGGAACTTAGCTCAAAAGGTTATCAACCTGTGCATAGTCTTTGATCCAGCAATATTTCTACTGGGTTTATAATCCCAAAGAGATCTTAAAGGAGGTAAAGGGACCTACATGCGCAAAAATATTTGTGGCAGCCCTTTTTTTGTAGAGGCAAGAACCTAGAAACTGAGTGGATGCCCATCAGTTGGAGAATGATTGAATAAGTTAATGGCATATGAATATATGGAATATTATTGATCTGTAAGAAATGTTCAGCAGGATGATTTTAGAGGAGGCTCAAGAGACTTTCATAAACTGATGCTAAGTGACATTAGCAGAACCAATAAATTATTATATATGCCAACAATAAGATAACACAATTATCATTTTTGATGGACCTCTTTCCTACAATGAGATGATTCAGGCCACTTCCAATGATCTTTTGATGAAGAGAGCCATCTTCACCTGGAGAAAGGACTGCAGGAATTATTTGTGTGCCACAATGTAGAATTTTCCCTCTTTTTGTTGTTGTTTGCTCGCATTTTGTCTTCTTTATCATTTTTTTCCTTTCTAATCTGATTTTTCTTGTGCAACAAGATAATTGTATAAATATGTATACATAGATTGGACTTAACATATATTGGATTACTAGCCATTTAGGGGAGGAGGGGGGAAGGAAGGGAAATTTTGAACACAAGGTTTTGCATAGGTTAATGTTGAAAAATTATCCATGCATATGTTTTGAAAATAGAAAGCTTTAATAATTTTTTTAAGTTTGTCACATCTTTTAGAATAAGCAATGTCTCTATTCCTTATAGAGAAAAATGTTCCTCATATAAAGAATGCTTATAAGAGTAGGGCATCTCCCATCAAATTACCATATATTTATTTGAAATTTATTTTGGTATTTTAAAATTTCCTCTTGTAGAACATAAACTCCTTGAGGGAAGGGGATTTTTCACTGTTTTCTTTAATTTCTTTAATTAAAATAAATGTGTATATATATATATATATATATATATATATATATAAAGATTTCTTTTTTGGTTTTGTCCTGTTTTGCCAAAAAGCAAAGCCATCTGCAAAACATCTTCAAAATAAAATTCTTTCAGAGTATTCAGTTAGTTCGGGGGCCCTAACATTCTGACATGGGATAAAATGGTCTATTCATCCAATGCTCCAGAGAGTATGTTCATCTATATTTATCCTTTAACTTAGGTTTTTATAGATTATTACTGATTAAAAGTCCTCCCCTACTTTTGGTGGAATAGGATCTACATCCACATTTTATACCAATCATTTTGGAGTCTCCTCTAACAACCAGCTGAGGAGCAAAGAAAATCTGAATAATCAAGACATTGCAAAAGCTAGAAGTATCTTATTTTGGACTACTTCAAAGATCAGTTGTTCTTACCCATAATAATAAGTTCAAATGATCTAGCCTAAATCTGATATTAGTAGTTACGCTATTCCATTATGCATGACATTTAACTGTTCATAGAAAGGAAACTGTGCTGCAGTCCATTAGTTGTTTTCTACTGAATGTAAGCCTGCAGATTATTGGTGCTGTTTAAGCTGTTGTGTTTGCATACTTATGATGCTACTGTTACATTCATTATAAATATGAATATAATGTAAGAATGAGGATCAATATAATAGCTATCTAATTTAGTCTCTGTATTTGTGGTTATAATTAATATTCTGCAAATACATTAATGTATTTGCCTTATATAGCCTATTTGACAATGAGTATAGAATTTTTAAAAATGTATAGATAGATAAAAATAGATAAATCCCCATTCCCCTGGCTATTTGCTCTACATGAGAAGTACAAAATTCAAAATGCATTAGCAAATACAACCCAAATTACTCTGGCTCTCTTTCATTAGCCAACAATAGCTCAGAGTGAATGTAAATAACAACTGTTTCTGCTTTGACAAGAAACTCTGAGGGTCTTCCTTTTCCAGATTGATTTGTAGGTTCACACAAGATTTTTATATTGCATGTATGCTAGCCTAATGATAGTGGGAGCTGTCTAATACTAAGATAGTAATGATAAACAGTGACTTTTTAAATTTGTGAGCAGAAAGTCGAATGGCAGCAAGCCTCATTACTTCACATACAAATGGGAATTCTTAGCTATGAAGTGAGTTGTCACTGAGAAATTCAATGACCATGTATATGGATTGAAGATGTATGCCTGAATCACTTGAAACCCACTGACATAGGGTCAGGTTTTATGATGTTTTTCTAAATGTGTTTAGCAGCATTAGGCACCTATGAATTTATCAAACACTGCTCACCATGGAATAAAGACACTGCTATAGTCTGAAAGGTCACATGACACATTATGACATTATCTAGCAAGGTTGAAGATACCTAGGGAACTAGATTCTAAGCAAGTGTTAATATAGCTGAAACCCTGAGACTTCTCAGACAACAGCCTTTTAAATTTTCCATTCAACTAAATTTTTGTGGTCTGTTGTTTATGGAGGACTTATGGTGAAATCATATGACAGGTAAGACATTGAGAAGTGATGCAAGCTAAGGAAAGAAATTGTTGTACCAAACAATGTAAATTGCAGTCCAATAAAGGTATATAAATGTAGAGATATAGACAGAAATTAGAGCTATGTAATAAAATACTGTACTCGGCTATCACTGATCTTATACTTGGCAATAGGAAGCAATTCGTTTTCATCAAAACCTCAGAAATTTTCATCAGTTTCTCCAAGTCTTTTCAATATTTTACCAGATACATTGATATCATAGACTATATTGTTCCATGGTCATGGAAACTTTACATGATTCCTTTGAAAGTGTGAATCAATAGAGGATCACAAGCACATAAGAAACGGGCTCCAACCAATTGCAGAAGTCAACAAGGAATGTGAGACTACTGCTTGTTGTGTTAAAAAAAAAAAGGACTATATGTTCATATTTAAAGAATATAAGTCACATAAAACCCTTGTGTATATTGGATTTATATCTCTGGAAAGAAATGGAAATAATATAAATCATATATTGGTTGTGACTAACCATTTTAAAAAGTATTTGTAGGAACGAGGAAACTTCTACAGTAGACAAAGTATTCTATTTCCCATTGTATGAGATTTGTTTTGCCAGCATTCATTTGGATTAAGACAGGGATTTTTAAAGAGTATTATTGAAGAATATGTTACTTTTAACTGAAAATTTGATTAGATTAGAAGATTAGTAAAACATTTTACTATCATATTAGGAACAGGTAGCTTCCATTGGCAGACTGTCACAGGAATCATTTACCTCTACAAAATTTTAGTTTCTTCAATCTTTTAAAATTATTCCAGCATAGTCCATCTGGTTTTATGCATTGTCTACATGACATTTTGGTATAATCAATCCAAACTACTTCCACCTGTTAGAAATATGGCATGTGGGCAACTCTCAGCAAATCTTAATATTGTAATTCCTTTGCTTCCAATAGTTCTAAGTTTATTGGTAAGAAATTTAACATACTTTAATTTTATAGCTGGAGAAAAGGAAAAAGAAAAACTATGATAACTCTCTTCTTTTGGTTTCTTCCATTACATGCTAGATATTGGCTGAGAAATGCTGGTCACAAGAAGAGGTTATGGACAAATAAATGTATAAAGAAAACAAAAAATGCACTTAAGAGAAAAATGTTTTGCAATAAAGCACAAAGTAAGCTACTTATAAAATTACATTCTTTCTGGAAGAGGTAAAAGTAGTGTGCAACAAATTCATTCCACAAATAACTTGATTATACAAGCCTTACAGTATAATCCTGATATAGAACACATTGACTTTTAATATATGTTCACATTTATTGAATTTATCTCATTGGGCAGATCTTTTAATAATAGGGATAAGTAAGACCAAAATGGTATTGATTATTTTTTGTAAAAGTAGTTTAAGATAGCAACCCAAAGTAACAAAATAAATCAAATTGATCAACAGCAACAGTGGAAGCAGTAGCAGCAGCAGCAAAAACAAAATTAGGAATAATGAAAGGAGAAGAAAAACCTCAATGGAACAAATCTATGTCATTTCTACTAAAAGTGTATAAATCTATCAGGAATGATGTTTTATGATATATACTTTACTTGCTGGTTGGATGAGAGTCTATTTAATGGTACCTTGAAATGAATGACTATGAAGAGACCATAGGCATTGGGCTGAAAGAAAATCTGAAATAAGTTGACCACCTAACTACAAATTTACCTTTGTTTATAGAAACAAGATATGTTACCAAAATTCCTTTTCAAAGCATTTAACAAGGAATCAGTTTTAACATGAAATTTTGGTCTGCATGAAACACATGAGTTATTAGTTTGATGGAAAACATGCTGCGTTTTGCTCAGAAGAGCATATGAAACAAAAGTTGTCATGATGTACAAGTTTATGGAGTTTTAATGCAATTTTTTAATATTTGTGGGACAATAAGATATCAGACTGATAGAAGGTTTTTCTGCATTTTGTTAAATAAAACTAGAAATTTGTCTATTTCTAGAATCATAATTAGGTGGTGCACTGGGACATGGGACTTGGAAATGGGAAGGTAGCTTCATGGGTTCAGATCCAGCCTCAGATACTTATGAATTGTATGATCCTGGGCAAGTCTTTTAATGATTTCCCTCAGTTCCTTATCTGTAAAATGGGCTGGAGAAGAAAATAGCACTAGAATGCCTTTATTAAGAAAATTATGAAAAGGTAACAAATTTACATACAAATGAACAAACTAGTAACCTCAAAAATTGGTGGGAACCTTAGAAAATTATTCCCTATAAGCACTACAACTTAATAAAGTTGAATTAGTTGAAGTTCCAAATAAGTAGATAGAAATTCACAACAGCAGATCCTAAGCAAAAGATATCACCATTTGTTTGAAGACCATCTGAACATAATAGTTTATAAACAAAACTTTCAAAGGGAAAAGGGTGGGAAGCAGATAGAAGAGAATGAGCATTTATAACTTGCCTACTATGTGACATGTATTATGCTGAATGTTTTACAAATATTATCTCATTTGAGCCTCATAGTAATCCTAGGAGGTAAAGGTTATCATTATCCACATTTTACAGATAAGGAAACTGAGACAAAACTATATGACCTGCCAAGAGTTATAGACCCTTCCTGACTCCAGGAGTAGTGTTGCAGTCCCTGAGCCCCAGAAAACTAGGTTAAATAGAAATGACTGAATCTATGGACAGCAACTTTCCATTCTAGAGTTTCAGCTATAAAGACTCCTCATTACAGATATACTTCAAATATACAGATATATCCTGATTACCTAGGGATATTTACTAATTCAGTTTTAGGAATGTAGGTTTAAAGTTTTGATAAGGACTAAATCAGATTGTTCCATCAGCTAATTTAGATATAGGACAGATAAATCAGCAAATCACAACTGAAGAATCTTTTTTTTTAAACTGATGACCAGAACAAAGTACATTATAGAAGAGATGAAAAATGTCTTCTTTCATCTGTTTTGCTACTAATTTTCCCAAAACATATGCATAGTTTTCCATACAAAAAGAGAACACATTCGTGGGAGGGTATAACCCAGATTCATTTGTGAATTGTGATATGTTTTATTATTTATACATTTGCTATAATAATAATTATTTGTGTTATTCATTTTCACTTTATTGTTAAAGAAATGATTATGTTTAAAACCTAAAAGTATCATTATTGTGAAAGGGTGATTTATGGAAACAAAATGCATTGGTGGGGATTTGAGTTAAAGTGTAACAAAATTATATTCCCCTAACCCCTAAAACCCTTAGAGAATTTTCTGTGTAACTGAATAATGGTGGTCCTTCTCTAGAAACCTAAGCCCAAGTGGTAAAACAGGTCAAAGAAAAAAATTAGTTAACTCAAAGAGTGAAAAATGAGAGTTGTGAATCTCTACAATGTGGATGGCCAGTCCACACAGGTTTTATAGAACAAATATGTATTATTACTGTGTATTCTGTGACTGAGGACAACTATTACTGAATATATAAATGAATTAAAAGTAATTAAAAGAGAATATAAGACATGCACAGATTTAATAATTGGAAAATAACTAGAGGCAATGAAAATATTTTGCATAGAAAAAAGAGAATCAAGATTTTTCTTACAAAGGGATTTGCACACATAAAAGCACAAATAATTAGTCCTTATAACACATATTTATTTCTCTGATTTTATGATTTCCCTTTTGCTTTGCAAAAATCCCTGTTACTTTTGACTCAATATGAAAATTGGTCTATCATTCATTTTTAAATTCAATGAAACCAGATATTCAAGTTTATAAAAATTGCTAATTTTGTTAAGTTTGTTAAGAAAGTGAAGAAGAGTTCATTGTTGTGTAATAATTAGCAGCGATAACAGTATTTTACTTTTCAAATTTTATTTTGAAATGTTTTTTATAAGTAATACTTTTGTTAAATTGGATTTTGAAGGTTATTATAACATATAATAAAAATAAATAAAATTTAATTAATAGGACAATGAATTTCTTGGTTGTCTTGTATTTAATGACTATTTGAAACCTGATTTCTTTAATTTTGAGTTGTGTTGCAATTGGAATAAGAGGTTTCCATGTTCATTTTTTACTTATTTTCAATATTTACATAGGAATTGTTGCTATTAAAAGCTGAAACAACTAGATGGGAACCCAAAGTGTAATACTGGAATGAGCATATGTAGATAAACTAGAATGATATGATACTTAGAACTTCCAAAATGATTTTAAAGGAAATACTGTTAAACTCTCAGTTTAAGGCAAAAAGAAAATCTAATCATGAAGAAAAGGTTCAGATTACACATTCTTAATCTGTTAAATACAGGCTTTTAGCTGTTAAATGCCCTATTACTCTAAAAAGTAAATAGCAAAGTACTTTATTCTCTATTTGAAAAATACAAGCATTTCAGATCTCTAATCTTAAGGGTATTAAACAATGACCTAATTTTTAAATTAAGTTCTGTAATTCAGGAAATTCTTAAAAAGTGATTCAAGGTTTTTTTTTTTTTTTTTAAGATTTTATCAGTATATTAGGATGCTTTTCTTTATTTATTTTGTCAATGTTTAGAGATTATTTCTATTACCTATAAAGGTCAGAAAAACCTCCAAAGAATTAATAGAAAACACTTCCCAGATGGCTATCTCTGGGATAAATTAGCTAGTCCTTTACTTCTATTATGCTTTTTCAATGTTCCATAGACATTTAAGTATCCAATTCAACAAAGAGATTAGCCTCCATTCAAACTGAACAAAAATCCAAGTTGGATCATCTCTTGTAAAAGGCAAAGAAAATGTTGATCTCAGAATAGTGAAGCTAGAAGGGACCTTAAAACTGCCTTGTTCAAGTCTTTAAGACTGACATAAAGATTCATGGATGTGAAAGGACTTGCTCAGTTTTCATAGTGACAGGCTTAGGGCTAAACTCTAGTTCTATTAACTCCTAGTCCAGACTGCCTCCATTATACCCTTTAGCTTTCTTGGACAGTGGTGATAGAATGACATGGCTTTCATATTTCAGTGAGCTTTCAAGAGACGTTTTTTTATTTGTTTGCTTGCTTGATTCTTCCTTATATTATCATATATTAATTTTATGAAACTTGGCAAAACTCTGTGGAGATGATACTGAAACTCATGATTCATGTATTTTTCTCTTGACCACTTCAAATTATAAATCTTTAGAAAAGACAAAGATAGCTACACATGTATAGATAATTGAAGTATGTATCACAGTATTAGAACTGGAAAAGAAAAAATCAATTTGGAAAATAATGAGTTCCTAGACTTTTTGAAGAAAGATCAAGTATGAGAAAGAGACAGAGGCAGAGAGATATGGACAGACACAGAGAGGCAGATAGACAGAGATAGACAAGAAGAGACACAGAGACAGAAAGAGAAAGTATTTAAGTGCTTTGTTATTTGCCAGGCACTGAAGACAGTACTTATCTATTAAATATGGGACTTAAAAAACATAAAATTGAAATAAAAAGGAGGCAGGGATGGAAAATGGCTTAGAAATGATGTGGAAGTTTGGTTCCAGGCAAGATAAAGTCATATCTAGTCTATGAAGGCATAAGGTGCTTCCAAGGGTGCTTTTAAGACCAAGGAAGATGTGGATTAATGATGACTAAGGGGTTTAGAAATGATCAGGAAGTGGTTTGAACCTTCAAATATTTACTAATTAATATTGATCTTCTAGATTTTCAGAAATTTCACTAATATGCAAGAATTTTCATAGCATCTCTTTCTGATTCTATGTAAGACTTTGTGTTTGGCTATAATTGCATGTGGAAAGACAAGGAATGCAGTTTAGCAAGTGCAAAAGACAATGATTTTGGTCCCTATGCTCAACATTTTATATGTTCTTCCTATATTCCATTCTTTTACATGGAAGAATAAAATAGACTTGGGGTTTGAAAGCAGAGAAACCACAAAATCAGAGCTTAAGGCTTTGGGCAAATCATCATTGTCTAATGTAAGTAAGCCTTTAGAAATAATGATGTAGACTGTTCATCAGAAGCTAGAAGTCACGAAGACTTCAAGACCTGTGGTTAGAAATTTAATTATAGATTAAGCTTAAAGTCTTAGTTAGCTGAGGGAATACTGGCATTATTCTAAAGAGCATGGTGCCTGTGACTGAAAATCTTCTTCTAAGGAGACGGAAGCTTCCTAGAGTCAAAAATCTGAGGTACCAAACAAAGGATACTAATAAGAGAAAGTTTTCCTGATCTTAGGTTTCATATCATTTTCAATAGAAATGTAAGCAGGGGCCATCTAGGTGGTGTAGTGGATAGAGCACTAACCTTGAAGTCAGGAGGACTTGAGTTCAAATCTGATCTCAGACACTTAATACTTCCTATCTGTGTGACCCTGAGCAAGTCACTTAACCCCAATGGTCTCAGGGGGAAGGGGAGACAAATGTAAGCAGGAAGAAAATAGATGGAATTTAAGTTTTCTACTCCTTAAAAGATGAGATAGCCAAGGATTTCTTTTAAGCTAGGCATTGGAGCTAGAAGAATTTGAACATTCAGCTGAGCAATATTTGGTGGAGATCATATATTCAGAAGAAATTATGTATCTGGCAAGGCAAAGATCATTAAATCTCTTATTTTGAGTTAATTATCCCTTTAGTTGAAGACATTTAAAAAAATGTTCATTTTAATTGCAGGTCATGTGTTTTGATTTTAGGGGATACAGATCCTCCAGAAAACTGTAAAAGTAGAGTATTTATTCATTGCGGACCCTATACAGCCACACAGACATGTTCCTCAGACATTGGCAATGATATGAAAAATATCATTTTTGTTAAATTTTATTAAAGATGAATTTTAGAAGAATATCAGATTCATTGTTGAAAGCTCACTAAATTATGCTTTATTTATGCTTTTCCTTTTTCAATAGAACAAAACAAAATCAAGCAGAATTGAAAAGTGTGGTGCACTACAGAGGAAGAGATGCAGCATCAAAGAAAGGTTACCTGAGTCTCATAAACATCTCTTGTCAACAATTATGACCCTTTTTTGTGATCTCGGTGCTATGATCTCTGTTTAATGGATGCACTTGACAGTAGTAATCCTTTACAAGTACTTTAAAAGCAGACATAAGTAAAACACTCCAGACCACATCCATGGTTAATAATTAATGTTTATTCATTATTGGCAAGCATTGATTATAGGCTTAAAAGGAAGTTCCTTGCAATATTGATCTTGGGTGTTTTTGACTTGCTGTGTAGACAACTCAAAGCAACACACACTTAATGGAAGTCTGTCACAGTGCTTAAAAAATTAAGTAGTCATTAAAGGCAAATGGTGCCGAGGTAGTCCTTGACAGTTATTAAGAAAGACATGGAGTGTCCTTGAAGAAATTTAAAAATAAAATTGATTTTAAGATGTTACTTGCCCTCTCTACTTTTTAACTCTAATAATTATGATCAGATAATTTTGTTTCTGAGATTGAGATTTCAACATCTTCTCTAAGTTCTTCTGCGTTGAACTTTGTGAGATACGCTCTTTTACAAAAATGGATTTTTTAAAATCCTGATTTGTTTTTACCATTTTAAGGGAATTGTAGTTTAGAAAGTCTTTTAACTGTTGCTTGTTGACAACTCACTCATAAGTTTGAGTCTCAGAGTTTTGTAGGGTATTTTTTTTGGTTGTTGTTTTGTTTTAAGCACTGGGAGATAAAAGTAACTTGTTTATGATGATATTTCTGATATGTATCAGAAGAAGGAATTGGAAGCAGTCTTTAGGATAATAAGGTTAAGACTGATATTTTTTTTGGACAATACTTCTCAAAAACTGGATTATATAATTGAATTACTTGAATAACTTTGCCCCCATGTAAAGTAGCACAAATTATTGTACTCATTCTACCTTTTGCAAATAACAATAAAACTACCAATAATAATAATTCTATAGCATGCTTATGAGTTGCTTCAAAGGTTATAATTCACTGAGATTGAAGTAGTATCACCAACAGTTATTGTTTGACATGAACAGGAACATTTACTATGGGCAAATAATGAAAGATATTGAAGAGAAAAGAGGGAAAATGAGTAGTGATGCAAACACTCTGTATTTGAGAAACAGCGTGTATCTACTTCTTCAGATTATTTTCTTGAACATGTGTTGAGCTACAGAGGATAGCCTCAAAACTCAAACTCCTTTTCTCTGACTTGAGATTCTACCATTTTTCTGCCAGAACAAGGTGAAAATGTCTCAAATTAGATTATAACAAAATATTCAAGGAAGTTTTATTTTATTATTAAAAATACATCTGTTCCATGGACTATAATAGAAATGTAAATGAACAAGAATATACAGAATGAATCCTTAGTTAATTACAAAGAAATTGTGAATATATTTTTTGACTTAAAATAGTATGTGTCATGGTGGATATAATATATACTTTTAACTCAAAAAAATTGAGTTCATATCCTGCCTCTGTCACTGACTTGCTGTTTGACCCTAAGCATATCATTTAACCTCATTCAATCTCTGTTTTCGCATATATAAAAGGGAATAATACTAGTATTTAATATGATTGTTATAAAATAAAATTATATGATTTATTATAAATTTCTTTGCAAAATTTAAATGTCTATATAAATTATTGGGTATATGTGTATGTTACACAATTCAATGAATGAAGCATTTCACACCTGTCATCTTCCACCTCTCTAATAAAAGGAGAGAAGAATATTTTCACAATTATTTTCCAGGGCCAAGCTTCATGATTACAATAACATGTAATTCCATATATTTAGGGAAGGCAAGGGAAGGGGTGGAAAACATTTATAAAGCTCCTACTATGTGTCAGGGATTATGGTGAATGCTTTACAAATAAATTGTTTTATTTAATCTCCTTTAATCCACCCTTGTGTACATTGTTTTATTGGCTCTGTTTACTTCTCTCTCTGTCGGGTCATGTAAGTTTTGCAAGTTTTCCTCTTAAATTTCTCATATTTACTGCTGTTATTTATGGTATAGTCATGTGCTATTCTTTTTATATATCAACAATCATAAGTTATTCCCCATCTAAGTGGCAAATGTTTTGCTTCTAATTCCCTAGAAACTCACAAATGTTCCTATGAATCTCTTGATCTTGCTAGGTTCAAATTCAAATTCAAATTCAAAAGGTATGGGCATTTTACTTGTATTTTCATTTTTAAAAGCATAACTTTAAATTGCTTTCAAGAATGATTAGGCCAATTTTCATGTCCACCAACATTGACTATTTTTCTCTTTGAAGTAATATAAAATAACTTTTTTCTAATTTTTTTTTTAGAATAATTTGCTGTAAATATTTAACAGAACTCACCTTACATCTCTCTGGAATAAAGTTCTTTTTCTTCCTTTGGTAATGTTTTTAATTGTTTATTTAATTGCATTGTTCTGTGATTGGGTTGCTTAAGAACTTTTTCCATAGCCTAGTAAGTAGGGCATGTTTTATTTTTCTAGGTAATCATCCATTTCTTTTAAATTCTAGTTTTTGTTAACATATCATTGCATATAGCAATTCAGATTCAGATCATTCTTTGTGTGTTTTCTACTTGTATTTTTTTCCCTAAAAAAATTGATAATGGGGGAAGGGCAGAGCCAAGATGGCAGAGAGAAGCATCTTTATCTGAGCTCTCCCTGATATTCCTTAGATCAACATCAAATCAAGCTTCTGAACTTATTTTGGAGTAACAGAACACACAAATATTTGGAGTGTAACAAATTTCCAACAGAAGATATTTTACAGGACTTCAAAAAAGTTTTTTTTCAATTGGGCACAAGAGGGAGGCAGCTGAACGCAGGCACAGCACAGAGAGACCCAGGGTAGTGTGGGTCCCAGACTCTGAGAAATATAACAGAAGAAATCTACAGCAGTGTTGACTATTCTGTCTGGCTGCAAGCCAGTAGATCAGTATCTGTGAGACATCCAATAAAAATGCAAAAGGCAAATTGTGAGCCCCTGAACTCCAGAATAATGCACAGGATCTGGCCATGCCTACCTAGCACCAGAAGTCAGTCAACACCAACTCAGTGCAGCCACTGTTGCCTGTAGAGGAAGCTTTGCCCTAGAAGCAGACCTCAACTTTTTAAAATATGAGCAAAAAGCAAAAAGAACTCTGGTCATATATAGTTTTTAAGGAGAAAGAGAAAAACAGACCTAAAACCCCGAGGACACAAAAAGCAGATCATTTCCAGATGAAACCCCAAAGAGTTATATGATTGGCTCCCCTCTGAAAAGACTCTCTTGGAAGAATTATAAAAGGACCTTAAAAGAGAGTTAGAAGAAAAACGGTGAAAGGAAATGAGAACATTGTAGGAGAATTTGGAAAAGGAAACACAGAAATTAACTGAAGAAAATTCCTTACAAAATAGATTTAGCGAAATGGAAAAAAAAAACTCTTTGAAAAACAAAATTTGTGAAATGGAAAAAAAATCCATTGAACAAAGCATCACATTTAAAAATTCAATTGGCCAAATACAAAAAAAGCTAAAAAAGGTAACAAAAAAAATTCACTAAAAATCATAGTTTAACAAATGGAAATTAAGGACTCAACAAGAGATCAGGAATCAGTCAAACAAAGCTATAAAATGTTTTCTTTTTTTTTTTTAAATAGAAGAAAATGTAAAATACCTCATTGAGAAAACAACTGACCAAGAAAATAGATTTAGGAGAGACAATCTAAGAATAATTGGACTTCTTGAAATCCATGATTAAAAAAAGAACATAAACATTATCTTTCAGAAAATCATCAAAGAAAAGCACCCTGATGTCCTAGAACAAGATGGTAAAATAACCATTGAAAGAATTTACTGATCACCTCCTCAAAAATACCCCAAAATAAAAACTACAAGGAATATTGTACCTAAATTTCAGAATTGTAAAATTAAGGAGAAAATATTGTAAGCACTCAGAAAGAAACAATTCAAATATTGAGGAGCCACAAACAGGATAACCCAGGATCTAGAGGCTTCCATTTTAAAAGATCAGAGGTCTTGGAATCTGATATTTCTTCTTCTTATTATTATTATTATAGCTTTTCACTGACAAAACTTATGCATGGGCAGTTTTTCAACATTGACCCTTGCAAAAACTTCTGTTCCAACTTTTTCCCTCCTTCCCTCCACCTCCTCCCCTAGATGACAGGTAATCCCATACATGTTAAATGTTAATGTATATGTTAAACAAATATATGTATACATATTTATACAGTTATCTTGTTGCACAAGAAAAATCATATTTAGAAAGAAGGTATCCTGTGAAGAAAAACAAAAATGCCAGCAAACAATAACAGAAAAAGTATAAATGCTATGTTGTGTTCCACACTCATTTCCCAGTGTTCTTTCGCTGCATGTAGTTGGTTCTGTTCATTACTGATCAAGTGGAACTGATTTGGATCCTCTCATTGTTGAAGATAGCCAATTCCATTTGAATTGATCCTCATGTAGTATTGTTGTTGAAGTGTATAATGATCTCCTGGTTCTTCAAATTTCACTTAGCAACAGTTCATGTAAGACTCTCCAAGCCTCTCTGTATTTATGCTTCTGGGCATTTCTTAAAGAAAAATAACATTCCATAACATTCATACACCATAATTTACTCAGCCATTTTTAAATTGATGGGCATCCTTTCAAATTCCACTTTCTAGCCACTATGAAAAGTGCTGCCACAAACATTTTTGCACATACAAGTCCCTTTCCTTCTTTAAGATCTCTTTGCGATATAAGCCCAGTAGTAACCCTGCTGGATCAAAGGGTATGCACAGTTTAATAACTTTTTGTGTATAGTTCCAAATTGTTCTCCAGATTCATTCACAACACCACCAATAATGCATCAATGTCCCAGTTTTCCCACATCCCCTCCAACATTCTGCATTATCTTTTCCTGTCATCTTAGCCAATTTGACAAGTGGATAGTGTTATCTCAGAGTTGTCTTAATTTACATTTCTCTGATCAATAATGATTTGGAACACCTTTTCTTATGAGTAGAAATAGTTTCAATTTCTTCATCTGAAAACTGTATGTTCATATCCTTTGACCATTTATCAATTGGAGAATGGCTTGATTTCTTATAAATTAGAGTCAATTCTCTCTATATTTTGGAAATGAGGCCTTTATCAGAACATTTAACTGTAAACATGTTTTCCCATTTTGTTGCTACCCTTCTAATCTTGTCTCTGTTAGTTTTGTTTGTACAAAAGCTTTTTGACTTGATATAATCAAAAATTCTATTTTGTGATCAATGATGATCAATGATGATTTCTTCTTTGGTCAAAAATTCCTTCTTCCTCCACATGTCTGAGAGGTAAACTATCCTATGTTCCTCTGACTTATTTATAACCTCATTCCTTATGCCTAAATCATGAGCCCATTTTGATCTTATCTTGGTGTACAGTGTTAAATGTAGGTCAATGCCTAATTTCTGCCATACACATTTCCAATTTTCCCAGCAGTTTTTGCCAAATAGTGAATTCTTTTCCCAAAAGGTGGGTCTTTGGGTTCATCAAATATTAGATTGCTTTAGTTATTGATAATTTTGTCCTGTGAACTTAACCTAATCTACTGATCAACTACTCTGTTTCTTAGCCGATACTAAATGATTTTGATCACCACTGCTTTATAATATAGTTTTAGATCAGGTAGTGCTAGGCCACCTTCATTTGATTTTTTTAATTAGTTCCCTTGAAATTCTTGACCTTTTGTTCTTCCAGATGAATTTTATTGCTATTTTTTCTAGGTCATTAAAATAGTTTCTTGGGAGTCTGATTGGTATAGCACTAAATAAATAGGTTAGTTTAGGTAGTATTGTGATTTTTATTATGAAATCTGATATTTCTAAAGGAACCTGGATGGAAAAAGAATCAAGAATCAACTATCCATCTAAATTGAGCATTATTTTTCAGGGAAGAAGATGGACATTCAATGATACAGGTGCATTTCATTTATTTCTTATAAGAAGACCAGAGCTAAACAGAAATTTTGAAATCTAAACATAAAACTCTAGAGAAGAATTTAAAAAAAGTAAAAAGGAAAGACTTCTTCAGAATTATATCTCTGTTATGGATATGCTTAGAAGATGCAAGTATAATTTGATTTTATTGTGATAATATAAAAAAAAACTAGAAGTGAAAAGATGATTATACTGGGAAAAGAGGGAAATGGAAGCAAAATGAGGTAAAATACATCTCATGAAGAGATATTTACAATTAAGGGAAAGAAGGAAGGAGGATGAACATTTTGTGAATCTTGCTTTCATCATATTTGGCTCAAAGAGAGAATACCAGATATATTTGGCTTCACAGAGAAATTTGTGTTACCTTATAAGGAAGTGGGGGGAGAAAGGGAAAAAGGAGGCTAATAGAAGAAAAAAAAAAACAGAAATAGTAGGGCAAAAGTATAAGAAAAGGGGATTGGCTATGAAGAGGGAGGGGTTGGTCAGATGCAAAATACTGGGGAGGAAGAAAAGGGGAAAAGAAAAGAAAAAGCAAAACTTGGGGAAAATAAATTGGTGCAAAATACACAGTTATTTTAACTAGGAATGTGAATAGGAACCTATGGCCTGTATTAGGTCATAAACACCTGAAAATCAAATGCAGAAAGGCAGTAATAGTAAATGCATTTTTTCAGATCATGATGCAATTAGAATTATATGAAATGAAGAATAAGAGAATAGACCTAAAATTAATTGGAAACTAAAAAAATCTTTTCCTAAAGAATGAGTGGGTCAAAGAACAAATAATAAACACAATTGATAATTTCATCCAAGAGAATGAAAATAATGAGACAACATACCAAAATTTATGGGATACAGCTGAAGCCATTCTTAGGGGAAGTTTTATATTTCTAGATGTTTACTTGCATAAAATAGAGAAAGAGAAGGTCAATGAATTGGACATACAATTTAAAAAGCTAGAAAAAGAACAAATTAAAAACCTCCAGTTACATATCAAATTTGAAATTCTGAAAATTAAAAGGAAGATGAAGAAAATTGAAATTAAAAAAATTATTGAACTTATAAACAAAACTAAGACATGGTTTTATAAAAAAAAATAGATAAACCTTTAGTTAATTTCATCAGAAGAAGTAAAAAAGAAAATCAAATTAAGATAAAAAATGGAAAGGGTGAACTTTCCACCAGTGAAGAAGAAATTGGAGTAATAATTAGGAGCTATTTTGCCCAACTGTATGATAATAAATATTATTATCTAAGTGAAATGGATGAATATTTACAAAAATGTAGATTGCCTAGATTAACAGAGGAGGAAATAAATTACTTACCTATTCCCATTTTAGAAAAATAAATTGAACAAATTATTAATCAAATTTCTAAGAAAAAAACTCCAGGGCAATATACATTAACATATAAATTCTACCAAACATTTAAAGAACAATTTATGCCAATATTATACAAACTATTTTTAAAAAACAGGGAAAGAAGGAATCCTACCAAATTCTTTTTATGACACAGACATACTGCTGATAACTAAACTAGGTAGGGTCAAAACAATGAAAGAAAATTATAGAACAATTTCTCTAATTAATATTGATGCAAAAAAACTTTAATCAAATATTATGAAAGAAATTATAGCAAGTCATCTCTAGGATAATACACCATGACCAAGTACTACCAATCATACTGGTAAACCATACATAGACCAAATCATGCCAGTAATGCAGGACTGGTTCAATATTAGGAAAACTATTAGCATAATTGACTATATCAATCAATAGAAATCATATGAATGTCTCAATAGATGCAGAAAAAGTATTTGACAAAATCCAGCACTGATTCCTATAAAAATACTAGAGAATATAGGAATAGATGGAGTTTTCCTTAAAATGATTAGTAGCACCTATTTCAAACCATCAGCAAACATCATATGAAATGGGTAAAAACTAGAAGGATTCTCAGTAAGATCAATGCTGAAACAACGTTGCCTACTATCACCATTAGTATTCATTATTATATTAGAAATGTTAGTTTTAGCAATAAGAGAACAGAAAGAAATTAAAGGAAAATTAGAGTAGGAAATGAGAAAACCATATCTCTCTTTGCAGATGATATGATGATAAACAGAAAATCCTAGAGAGTTAACTAAAATCTTAATAGAAAACAATTCACAACTTTAGCAAAGTTGCAGGATATAAAATGAATCCACATAAATCATCAACATTTTTGCAATTTACCAACAAAGTCCAGATACAGAGATACAGAGAAATTCCACTTAAAATAACTGTAGACTGTATAAAATATATGGGAGTCTACTTGCCAAGGCAAAGTTAGGAACTATATGAACACAATTACAAAACATTTTTATTCTGAATCAAATAAAGTCAGACCTAATTAATTGGAAAGATATCAAGTGCTCATGGGTTAGGCTGAACTATTATACTAAAAATGACAATATTACCTAAATTAATGTACTTATTCAATCCTATACCAGTCAAACTCCAAAGAAATTAGTTCACAGAGGTAGAGAAAAAAATAACAAAATCCATTTGGAAGAACTAAAGATTAAAGAATCTCAAGGGAATTAATAAAAAAAACATGCAAATGAAGGTGGCCTAGCTGTACAAGACTTAAAACTATGTTATAAAGCAGAGGTCATCAAAAGCATTTGGTATTGGCTAAGGAAGAGAGTAACCAATCAGTGGAATAGATTAGCTTCACAGGACAAAATAGTCGATGACTAGAGAAATCTAGTGTTTGACAAATCAAAAGCCCCCAGATTTTGAAATAAGAACTCACTATTTGACAAAAGCTTCTGGGAAAAATGAAAATTGGTAAAGCATTGACCCATATCTAACACCCTATATCAAGATAAGGTCCAAATGGGTTCATGCTTTAGACGTAAAGAATGATATAATCAAATCAAAAGAATAAAGGATAATTTACCCCTCAGATCTGTGGAAAAGGAAGGAATTTTTGTCCAAAGAAGAAGTTATAAATTATGGAATGCAAAAATGCATAATTTTGATTATATTAAGTTAAAAAGTTTTTATACCCAATTCCACCTGTTCAGTGATAAAGAGAGCCTCTACACCCAGATAGAGGACTATAGGAGCTGAATTGGAACACAACATAGGATTTTCTCTCTTTCTGTTGTTGTTTGGTTGCATTTTGTTTTCTTTCTCAGTTTTTTCTTTTTCTTCCTTCTTTATCTGATTTTTCTTGTGAAGCAAGATAACTATAAATATGTATACATATATTGGATTTAACATGTATTTCAACATATTTAACATGCATTGGACTACCTGCCACCTAGGGGAGAGGGTGAGGGGAAGAAGAGGGAAAATTTGGAACAAAACGTTTTGCAAGGGTCAGTATTGGAAAAATTACCCATGCATATGCTTTCT
This sequence comes from Sarcophilus harrisii, assembly GCF_902635505.1. NCBI lineage: Eukaryota > Metazoa > Chordata > Mammalia > Dasyuromorphia > Dasyuridae > Sarcophilus > Sarcophilus harrisii. The sequence continues at coordinate 79,725,676 of NC_045430.1, read as the reverse complement.
AAATAAAAAATTTTAATAAAAAAAGAAAATAAATAAAATTTAAATAGAAAAAGAAAAAAAGCATTGTCATTTGCACAGCAGAACATATGAGAGGAATCAAAATATGTAACTATGAATTTCTGTTTTAAGAAAGTGTACATAATAAAACGTATTCAGGGAAAAAAAAAAGTTTTGTACAAACAAAACCAATGCAGACAATATTAGAAGGGAAGCAACAAACTGGGGGAAAATTACATTCAAGGGTTTTTATAAAGGCTTCATTTCTAAAATATAAAGAGTATTAACTCAAATTTATAAGAATTTAAGCCACTCTTCAATTGATGAATAGTTAAAGGATATGAATAGGCAAATTTCATATGAAATAAAACTATTTTTATGCATATGAAAAGGTGTTCTACATCACTATTGATCAGAGAAATGCAAATTAAGACAACTAAAAACTTCTCAGATTGGCTAAGGAAGGTGCCAGGAAAAGATAATGACAAATGTTTAAATGGATGTAGGAAAACTGGGACACTGATACATTGTTGGTGGAATTGTGAACTGATTCAATCAATACTGGAGAGTAATTTGGAACTATGCCAAAGGGCTACCAAACTCTGTATGCCCTTTGATTAAGCAGTGTTTTTTTTTTTTTTTTTTCTATTGGGCTTGTGTTGCAAAGAGAGCATTAAAGAGAGAAAGAGATCTACATGTGCAAAAATGTTTGTGGCACCCTATTTTGTGTGACCCAGGGCAATTCACTTAACTCCAATTGCCTCGGGGGGTAGGGAAAGTAAGTATTTAAAACAATCCATGTATGTATTTTAAAAATAAGAAGCTTTCATTTAAAAATAACAAAATAAAATAACTGGACAGAATAAAAAACATGGTGGGGGGGATCTATCTTCCAAGACCATTTCAAGAATTATATGAACACAATTAGAAAACAGTTCTTATACAAATAAAATCTGATCTAAACAATTGGAAAAATATCAATTCTTCATGGGTAGACTGAGCTAATGTAATAAATTTTCTTCTTTTATGCAAGAAAATGTTCTATGTTCTTAACCCATCTGCCATTCTCTTTTGTTAACTTAGTTAAATTTGCATCTATGATTGTTGTTTGTGTTTTCCTTTATTTTGTATTGATTTTTCTCCTTTTTAAATATTATTATGTTACCATTCTTTCTATCTTCCTATATCTTATCTCCCTTTTTATATCTAAAAAACTTTATGAAATCCTTCTATGCTAGGTTTTTCTCTTTCTCATTTAATTCTAAGCCCTCTGCAATTTGGCTTTTGATTTCATCCTTTATTTGAAACTGGCTATTCTAAAGTAACCATTTATAACTTAATTGTCATATCTGATGGATTTTTTTTTAATTCTGATCATCTTTGACTTCTTTGTATCATCATTTGATAATCTTAATTATCTTCTAGGTGGATGGAATCTTCTCTCTAGGTTTCCCTGACATTGTACTCTTCTGGCATTCCTATTACCTTCCAGACCACTCTTTCTAGTTACTTTTGCTGATTCCTTCATCCATGTCATATTGTCTAATCATGGGTGGCACGTATATGCTATGCCCATTTCCCTTTTCACTCTATACTTTCATATACTCAGTGATTTATCACTTCTATGTAATTACTATTTACTTTGTATAATCAGCCTCAATCTCTTTATTGAGTTATGATTATACATGTTTAGCAGTGTAATGGACCTTTAAAAAGGTTTGCTTCATATGTGTTTTAAATTCAGAAGTTTCACTCAAAACAGAACTCATTATCCCTTCCAAATTCTCTCTACTTATGACCTTCCTTATTACTTTCAAGGGCATCATCTTTTGTGAGTTACTCTTAAGTCTCTTCCATTCCCAAAACTCTCCCTCATATCCCAAAGAGATATAAGTACACATATCTGACCATATTCTATCCCTGCAATTTCTTATTTCCACTGAGACCAATATGAATTCTTATTTTTTTAAATTCAAAAATCTTCATAACCAATTCCCTTACTACTTTCAATTCTTTCATTACAATACTTAGATTAGCTTAGTTGTAGATCTCAAATACCACATTCCACCTCCCATCTCCATGCTTTTTTGTAGTCTCCCTGAGGGCTGGAAATTTGTGCCCCTTCAATTCCTTGGTTTCCCTGTTTGATGTATAATTGAATCCTGTGTCCTGTAGGAACCTTTCTATGGTAGTATACACAACACACCCATCAACTATTTCAAATTTTCTTTTTAAAAAATATTTTTAACTTAAAACTTAAATAGAAAAAAAACGAGGAAAATAAAAAATTGTCATGTGCACAGCAGAATGAGAGAATTCAAAATATATGATAATAAATTTCCATTTCAAGAAAATGCATATAATAATAAAATGTATTGTTTTCTGAATTACCAACTTTGTTTCTTTCTAGGTTTTCTTTTGTTCTCTGCTGTGTACTTTTTACTTTATTCTTTTTTTAAAACCCTTTCTTCCCTCTCCCCTCCTCTTCCAAGCAGGGTACAGTTAATAAAAAATAAACAATACATTAAGAAAAAAGTAAAAGAAAAAATCCATTTATTAACTTGGACTTATTTTACTACACTTTGAACAGATTTGGGAAAGAAGTTTTTGGATATCTAAAAATACCTGTAGACTTTTTTTTTTTCAATTTTCCTCATAAGAAATATGCCATAGAGATACTATTCATGGGCAGTCTTGCTAGAATGAAAGCATTTTGTCATCCTGCTAGTAGGAAAGAGATTAAATTTATGGTTTAATAACTTGCAATACTGCATTTGAAGTATATGCAAAGTGTTCTTGTAACCTTTGCTATGTTGTAAAAAAAATTTCACACCATTAAAAATGAGAACCTTAGAGCAGAAAATAGGAAAGAAGGGTCAGATGAGAATTACCCCTTACTGCAACTTTTCATTAAAACCAAACATTTTATTACTACTCTTAAATTTTAAGGCAGAATCCCACAGGTCACATAGGGAGAAGATAATGAGAATAGACTGCAAAAACATCAATATATCATATCACAACTATGCAAAAAGGTTTGATTTTGGCTTCTGGAAAATAGGTAATCTAGATCAGCTAACACAAAAACTCTTTTGTTGGTGCTTCTTTCAATGCAAGTTAATACACATGAGATTCAGGAATAAGGGAATATAGGTCATTATGAAATGTGAGGAAAAGTAAACAGATGCTCTTCATTGAAACAGTTATATGTTTCTGTGAAGGCAAGTTAAATGGTACATATAAAATGAAGATCTCTGGGATATTAAAGGTTTTTTGTTTGTTTATTTATTTTCAGTTCAAATATGGAATATAATTAGTAGAGTAGCTTCTTCTCTCCCACAGTGTATAGATTCTGAAAAGTTCTTGAAGCAGGGAAAATTTAAGTGCCTTGCCTAAGGTCTTGTAGCCAGAATCTATTAAAGTAAGGCTAGATAGCTGATTCCAAAGCTATCAATTGCAAAATGTATGGTGGGCATGGGAGGGATTGGGAGGTGGTGTGCATGATTTTGGTGAGTGGAGGGGAGGGATTTTGGGAGTTGGGGTAAGGATTTAAGGGGGTAGGGAAGGTGAGGAGTAGAGGGAAATGGGGGAGATGGAGGCATAGGGGAGCTGAGGAGTGGAGGAGATAGGGGTGTAAAGTGGGGAAAAGGAGAGAATGGTGTTTGCCTTGAAAATGTGTCAAATGCGCTTCTTTGGTCAAAAAGACCAGTAAAATTTGAAAAACTGAGTTTTGGAAATGTATCTGATAATATTATTTACCCTTATAAAAACCATGGCATATCTGAACCTGGAATGCTATGTACACTTCTAAAAACTCCACCTCATAAAAGGTAAAACTAAATTGAAAATATAGAAAGGGCAAGTAGGTCAAGGAGAATGGGAAATCTCTATCTTATTTGGGAGACTAGAAAGGGAAAAAAAGAAAAAGAGAGAAAAAAAGAAGAAATAGGGACAATGAAAAAAAAAAGGAAGAGAAGAAGGGAAGGAAGAGTAATGAACTAAAAAATAATAGAGATTGCCTGAAGACTGATTTAGGGTTTGATGTCAGGCAGATCTTCTCAACAAAAAGATCTGTGGTTAAATGGAATGAGTTGTCTTAAAGAATTTGTTCAATAGGATAGTTTACCTCTCAGATCTGTGGAGTAGGAAGGAATATGTGACCAAAAAAAGAACTAGAGATCATTATTGATCGCAAAATAGATATTTTTTATTATATTAAGTTAAAAAGGTTTTGTACAAACAAAACGAAGCAGACAAGATTAGAAAGGAAGCAATAACACTGGGAAAACATTTTTACTTTGAAAGATTCTGATAAAGACCTCATTTCTTTTTTTTTTCTTTTCTTTTTTTTTTTGTTACTGTATTGTTTATTTAAATTGGACTATGATAATATAGAGAAGGGACTAAGAGGATATTCAGCTACCCAGAATCTTTTGCCTTTTACATACACAGATTGGGCAGCCACAAGTTACCAACCCATGGAACAATAATTCAGTCATTGCTTCATAAATACAAAATATATAAGATACTGGTCATTTCACAGTTTTGTACATAACAACTTTACATTTTCAACTACCACATTACATGTTTTGGCTGAGGTGGCCATGGTTCCCTGCCCCTGCAGCATACATGAGCAGACTAGGAAATACAGTACTGAACACACAGACAGGACATATCAATAAAACCTTTTACATATAGCACATAAAAAAAATTAACAATAACAAAAGGTCCCCTGTGATATTCTCTCTAAAATGTAATATTCTCTTGTTGGGGTTTTCTTGGGGTCTCTGGAGGCAGCCTTCCTTTCAATTCAATAACCACCACAAGTACAGCCAGAGGTTAAAGTCCAAATCCTTTATTGTCTCTTTCCAAGTCTTGTCTCCTTTCCTGCAGCTCAGTTAGCTTTTTTATAGTCCAGATCCTTTATTATCTCCTTCTTGGGTCTGGGCAGTTTTTTGGAGAGCCTTTCAGTCTGGCCTTGGTTCCAGAGCTTGAACTCCCATCTCCCTTCTCTGGCTTCTGAATCTCCCCAACTGAATCCTCGCTGCTCCAAGCTTATATGCCCCACACTGAGTATACACCAATCAATATCACTAGGAAACCGTTATTTGTTGTAGGATTAAATCAATGCTAAACTAGATTTAATCATTGTCTCTTCAATTCCACTTAGCACCTTGTTTCATGTTCTGGTCCATAACATCTCCTTGTAGGGTTAAATCAATCATACTGAACCATACTAAATTAGATAACTATTGTCTCTATCAATTCCACTAACTTAGTACCCTGTAAGAATCCTTGTTTCAAGTTCAAAGTTCTGGCTCATAACAGTCCCCCAAATAAGAGATGAACACAAACAATGCTCTTCATGTTCTAGGAAGAGGAGGAAGAGGGGGAGGAGAAGGCATGTGTGGAGAAACAAGATATTCTAAGTTCTTTTCATGTTAAATCTATTTGTCCAGTTTTTAAGCAGTATACTAAAGGCCTTATTTCTAAAATATATAGAAAATGACTCAAATTTATAACAATTCAACCCATTCCCCATTTGATAAATGGTCAAAGGATATGAACAGACAATTTTCAGATGAAGAAATTGAAACTCTTTGTAGTCATATGAAAAGGTACTCGGTGCTCCGAATCACTATTGATCAGACAAATGCAAATTAAGACAAGTCTGAGAAACTACTACCTCTCAGATTGGCTAACATGACAGGAAAAGATAATGACAAATGTTGGAGGGGATGTGGGAAAACTGGGACACTGCTACATTGTTGGTGGAGTTGTGAATGTATCCAACCATTCTGGAAAACAATTTGGAACTATGCTCAAAAAATTATTAAACTGTGCATACCCTTTGACTCAGCAGTGTTTCTACTGGGTTTATATCCCAAAGAGATTTTAAAGGAGGAAAAGGAACCTATATGTGCAAATATGTTTGTGGCAGCCCTTTTTGTAGTGGGAAGAAACTGAAAATGGAATGGATGCCCATCAATTGGAGAATGACTGAATAAATTATAGTACATGAATATTATGGAATAGTATTGTTCTGAAAGAAACGATTAGTAGGCTGATTTTAGATGGGGCTCAAGAGACTAACATAAACTGATGCTAAGTGAAATGAGCAATACTAGGAGATCACTATACATGGACACAACAAGACTATATGATGATCAATTCTTATGGACATGGCTCTTTTCAACAGTGAGATGATTTAAACCAATTCCAGTTGTTCAGTGATGACTAGAGCCATCTACACCCAGAGAGAGGACTATGGGAACTGAATGTAGACCACAACATAGCATTCTCACTCTTTCTCTTGTTGTTTGTTTGCAATTTTCTTTTTCTTCCTTCTTGATCCAATTTTTCTTGCAAAGCAAGATAACTTTATAAATATGTATACATATATTGAAATTAACATATATTTAACATAGTTAAAATGTATTTGACTACCTGCCATCTAAGGGAGGGGGTGGGGAGAAGAAGCAGATAATTTAGAACAGAAGGTTTTGGAAGAGTCAATGTTGAAAAATTACCCATGCATATGTTTTGTAAAAAAAAAAAAAAAAAAAAAAAAAAGGCTTTAATAAAAAAAAAATTTAAAGAGTTTGTTTATTACTAGGAAGTATTTAAGCAAAGGCTGAAAGTTTGTGATGGTAAAATTTGAAGAGAAATTTATTTTTAGATAGGATTTGGACTATTTTGTCATTAATGGAATTTATGTGGCAATGAAGCATTTATTAACACCACTTTAATTTTATCATCACCATTATCACCACTGTAGGAAAGGTATCTTCTTTTTTGAATTCAGGTGGTAGGTAAATGTTGCCCATATATCTACACAAAATTTAAATTTTATTATGCTTAAGCATAGATTCAGAATTTAGACAAAAAAAAAAAACACAAAAAAAAACCAATGAAATTACCCACTAGGGTTTGTTGTTAAAAATTTTATTTTTTAAATTCTAGGAAATTTTGAGCAAATAATTTGTGAAAAAAATATTATTTTAATGAATTTTACTATTTGGGTCATAAAAATTGGGAAAAGAAGATTTTTAAACCCTTTTTTTAATTAATAAAATTAAGGAAAGTTCCCCTGGAAATCCTTAGGTTTAAAGGTAAAAAAAATTTAAATTATTATTTAAGGAAAAATTGGGGATTTGAAACAAAAAAAAAAAAAAACAAACAAAACCTTTCTTATTCATTAAGGGAGTTAACAAATAACTAAAGACTTTTGGGGACAAATTCTTTAATAAAAGAAATATTTTTTAACATTGTCATTTTGTCCTTTTTATATGAAAGAATTTAGAATACCCTTTTAAAAAAAGATGTGAGGGCTGTTAAAAAAAAAAGAAAAAAAAAAAAAAAGAAAAGAAAAAAAAAAAAAAAAAAGAAAAGGGAAAAGGGAGGAGGGAAGGGAAAAAAAAAAGGAAGGGGAAGGAAAAAAAAGGGAAGAAAGGAGGAAGAAAAAAGTTTTTTAAGTTCTTTCCCAAATAAAAAAGGCTCAACTGGTTTTAAAATTTAACAACAAAAAAACTATAAGCCAGTAAGAAGTTGAAATCTAAGTCTAGCAACCTATGCAATACACTATCATGATTCTTTTTTTTTTTTTTTTAATTTAATAGCCTTTTATTTACAGGTTATATGTATGGGTAACTTTACAGCTTAAAATTAAAACCTCTTGTTCCAATTTTTTCACCTCTTCCCCACCCCCCCCAGATGGGGATGACCAGTAGATGTTAAATATATTAAAATATAAATTAGATACAAATAAGTGTACCTGGAAACTTTTTTTGCTGCAAAAGAATCGACTTTGAAATAGTGTACAATTTTTTGGAAATCAAAAATGCAGGTGGGCATAAATAGGGACTGGGAATTCAATGTAATGGTTTTTAGTCATCTCCAGGCTTTCTCTGGGGTACTGGTTCAGTCATTACCTCCATTGGAAATGATTTGGTTGATCTAATTGCTGAGGAAAGTTCCATCAAAACGGGTCATCATATATATTGTTGTTGAAGTATTTGATCTCCTGATCTTGTCATTTCACTGGATAAGTTCGAAATCTCTCCAGGCCTTTCTGAAATCATCCTGTTGGACATTTCTTACAGAACAATAATATTCCATAATATTCATATCCACAATTTATTCCCATTCTCCAACTGTGGGCATCCCACTCAGTTTCCAGTTTCTAGCCACTCAAAGGGGGCTGCCAAACATTCGTGCACAACGGTCCCTTTCCCTTCCCAGTCTCTTTGGGATTATCCAGTAGTAACACTGCTAGTCAAAGGGTATGCACAGTTTGATAACTTTTTGACATAGTTCAAAACTGGGAATGGTTGGTTCGTTCCAAATTCCACCAACAATGCATCAGTGTCCCGTTTTCCCATCCCCTCCAACAATCATAGTTATTTTCCTGTCATCTTAAATCTAAGGTGGGTTTATCTTGGTTGTTTAATTTGCAATTAATAATGACTTGGAACATCTTTTCATTTGACTGAAATGTTTCAATTTCTTATCGAAATTGTCTGTTATAATCTTTGCCATTTTCAATTGGAGAATGGCGTTTTTTAAATTAAGTTAATTCTCTATATATTTTGGAAATAAGGCCTTTATCAGAACCTTTGACTGTAAAAATTTTTCCCGTTTATTGCTTCCCTTCTAATCTTGTCCATTAGTTTTTTTTACAAAAACTTTTCAGTTTGGTATAATCGAAATTTTCTATTTTGTGATCAGTAATGATCTCTAGTTCTGATTTGGTCATAAAGTCCTTCCCCTTACAGGTCTGAGGGTAAACTTTGTTTTCCTCTAATTTATTAATAATTTCATTATTTTGCCTGGTCTGAACCCATTTTGACCTTATCTTGGTGTCGGTGTTAAGTGGGGATCAATCCCTGTTTCCCAATTTGTTTCCAATTTTTCCAAATTTTTTGTCAAACAGTAAGTTTTATCCCAAAAGCTGGTCTTTGGGTTTCTCAAAGAACAAGGTTGTTTATTGTTATGTTTTTCCCTTAACCAACCTATTCAGGATAAACTAATCTTTCCTTGCCAATACCAAATGGTTTTGGTAACTGCTCTCTAAATATAATTTTTAGATCAGGTACAGCTAAGCCACCTTCATTTTTTTTTTTCAAATTCCTTGAAATTCTTGACCTTTTGCAAGTTTTGTTGTTATTTTTGAGTCATTAAAATAGTTTTTGGGGAGCATTGGTAGAACAAACAAATAGATTAGTTTAGGTAATATTTCATCTTTTTAGATTTGCCCCCCTTCCAAGGCATTTAATATTTTTCAATTGGTTGATCAGATTTAATTTGTGAAAAGTGGTCTTAATTTTGCTCATAAAGTTTCTGATTTTCCCTTGCAGATGATTCAAATTTTTTATATTATCAGTAGTTACTTTAAATGGAATTTCTCTTTGTAACTCGACTGTTGGTTTGTTAGTGATATTAAGAATGCTACCTTGGGTTCATTTTATAACCAGCAACCTAAAGTTGTGGATTTTTCTAATAACTTTTTAGTAGAATCTCGGGGTTCTCTAAATATACCATCATGTCGTCGGGAGTGTTTTGGTTTTCATTGCCTATTCTTATTCCTTTAATCTCTTTCTCAGCTCTTTTCCAAAGCTGCGTTTCTAATCAATATTAAATAGTAACGGGAAGTTGGGACCTTGTTTCCTCAGATCTTATGGGAATGGTTGCAGTTTATCTCCCTTACATATGATGTTACTGATGGTTTAAATAGATGCTGGATTATTTTAAGGAAAAGTCCATTTTATTCCTATACTCTCAAGTGTTTTTAATAGGAATGGATGTTGGATTTTTCAAATGCTTTTCTTCTATTGGTGATGGTTTTGTTTTTGGTTATTAAAATGGCCAATTATATTGATAGTTTTCTAATATTGAACCAGCCCGTTCCTTATAAACTCTTGATCTGTTATTATCTTGGAGAGGATTTTCTGTAGTCTTTTTTAATATCTTTTTTAAATTTTGCTAATATTCATTGGAGATTGGTCATAATTTTCTTTCTCTGTTTCAACCTCCGGTTTGGTATCAGTACCATGTCTGTGTCCTTAAAAGGAATTTGGTAGGACTCCTTCATTCCCTATTTTATCAAATAATTTATATAGCATTGGGGAAATTGTTCTTTAAATGTTTGGTAAAATCCATAATAAATCTATCTGGTCCTGGGGATTTTTCTTAGGGAGTTGTTTAATTGCCTGTTCTTTTTTTTCTGTAATGGGACTATTCAACAATTTACTTCCTCCTCTGTTAGTCTGAAGTCTATATTTTTGGAGGTATATTTTCCTTAGGTTATAAATTTATTTAAAGTTGAGCAAAATAATCATTATTTCTCTAATTTCTTCTTCATTGGTGGAAAGTTCTCCCTTTTTTTTAAGACTTTTTCATTTTCCTCCCTCCTTTTTCAATCAGAATAAATATCTTTTTTTGGCTTTTCTGAACCAACTCTTAGTTTTATTAATTAGTTCAATAGTTTTTTTTTTACTTTCAATATTTTTTTTTCTCCTTTATTTTAAATTTCAAATGTAGTATTTGATTGGGGTTTTTAATTTGGTCTTTTTTTTGGTTTTTGTTGCAAGCCCAATTCATTAATCTTTTTCTTTCTCTGTTTTATTTAAGTAAGCCTCTAAGGATTTAAAATTCCCTCTTATTACCCTTTGGCTGCATCCCTACATTCTGGTATGACGTCTTCACATTGTCATTATCTTGGGTGAAATTATTAATTGTATCTATAATTTGCTGCTTCACCCAATTTCAAGTGAGATTGTTTTGTTTCAATTACTTTTTGGTCTATTTCCCCTAACTTTTTTGTTGAATGTGTTTTTTTGCATCATGATCTGGGAAAGCATTTACTATTTCTCTTTCTTGCATTTAATTTTAGGGTCATTATGTCCTAATATATGGTCAGTTTTTGAATAGGTTCCATGAACTGCTGAGAAGAAAGTATATTCCTTTCTGTCTCCGTTCAATTTTCTCCAATGATCTAACATACCTAATTTTTCTAATATTCTATTTACTTCTTTAATTTCTTTCTTATTTGTTTTGTGGTTTAATTTGTCTAATTCTGAGCGTGCAAGGTTGAGATCTCCCACTACTACAGTTTTGTTGTCTATTTCTTCTTGCAAGTCTCTTAACTTCTCCTTTAAGAAGTTGGATGCCATACCACTTGGTGCATATATGTTTAATATTGATATTGCTCCATTTTTTATGCTACCCTTTAGCAAGATGTAGTTTCCTTCCTTATCTCAGCTTTTTTGACTTCACTTGAAGCATAATAGATTTTGCTCCAGCCTTTTTACCTTTACTCTATATGTATTTCCCTGCTTTAAATGTGTTTCTTGTAAACAACATATTGTAGGGTTCTGACTTTTGATCCAGTCTGCTATCTGCCTCCTCTTTATGGGGGAGTTCATCCCATTCACATTTACGGTTAGAATGACTAATTCTGTATTTCCTGCCATCTCTAATAACCCCAGATTATGCTTTACTTTTTCTTGCCTCCCCCAACCCTCTTTCCCCTTTTTGAACTTATGTACCCTACTTGTATCACGATGCTTACCCTCTTTAGAATCCCTCCCTCCTCCCCTTTGAATCTTTTCCCCTTCCTACCGTTATTACTCTTTTTCTTTTCCCTTTTCCTCTCCCCATTTTTTAATGAGGTGAGAGAGAATTTTCTCTAAAACAAATATGTCAATTATTTTCTCTTTGAGCCAACTCTGATGAGAGTAAGATTCACACAACGTTCCTCCCCCTCTCTAAATTCCCTCAGATATGATAAGTTTCCTTTGCCTCTTAGTGGGATGTGGTTTCCTTCTTTTTATCCCTCCTTCCCACCTTATTCTGCCATCATCCCTTTTCCATATCTACTTCCCTTTTTTATGTTATATCAGTAAAATCAAATTATACATGTATTCTTTTTGTATATCCACAACAGAAATACAATTCTTAAGAGTTCTTTTTACCTTTTCTGTATGTCTTGAGTCCTATGGTTGGAGATCAAATTTTTTGTTTAGTTCTGGTTTTTTCCTTAGAAACAAATGGAATTCATTTGTTTCATTAAATGTCCATCTTCTTCCCTGGAAGAAAATGCTCAGCTCAGCTGGGTAGTTTATCTTTGGCTGCATTCCAAGTTCTTTTGCCTTTAGGAATATCAGATTCCAGGCCCTTCGATATTTTAATGTGGAGGCAGCCAGGTCTTGGGTGATCCTTATTGTGGCACCTCGGCATTTAAATTGGTTTTTTTTGGCTGCTTGTAAAATTTTTTCCTTAATCTGGTAGTTCTGAAATTTGGCCACAATATTCCTTGGGGTTTTTATTTTAGGGTCTTTTTCAGGTGTTCGATGAGTTCTTTCAATGCCTATTTTACCTTCTGATTCTATTACATCTGGGCAGTTCTCTTTGATGATTTCTTGTAAAATAGTATCTAGGCTCTTTTCTTTCATCATAATTTTCAGAAAGTCCAATAATCCTCAGATTATCTCTCCTAGATCTATTTTCCAAGTCTATCATTTTTGCAAGTAGATAATTCATGTTTTTTTCCAGTTTGTCATTTTTTTGGTTTTGCTTGACTGATTCTTGCTGTCTCAATGAATCATTAGTTTCTATTTGTTCAGTTCTAATTTTTAAAGAATTATTTTCTTCATTAGGTTTTTTTACTTCTTTCTGTATATGTCCAATTGAGTTTTTAAATGTATTGTTTTGGTCTGTGGAATTTTTTTCCATTTCACTAATTTTTTTTTTTTAGTGAATTATTTTCTTTTTCCAATTCACAGATCTTACTTTCTTGCGAGTTCTTTGTCTTTTCCAATTCACAAATCCTACTTTCTAGTGAATTCTTTATTTTTTCCAATTCACAATTCTTACTTTCCTGAGATTTTTTTACTTTTTCCAATTCACCAATTTTGTTTCCCTGCACTTCCTGGGAATTTTTTATCTTTTCCAATTCGTATTTCAGGAAGTTGTTGCTCTTTTGTAAGGCTTCTCTTTCCTTTCCCCATCTATCTTCTAACTCTCTTTTGAGACTTTTAATGGTCTTTTCTATGAGAGCATCATGTAAAAGGGGACAAGTGACATTCCCCTTTGTAGTATTGTCTGGTGCATGTTTGCTATTAGTCTCTTCAGGTTTGCTGACCTGCTCTTTTTCTGCATAGAAGCTGTCCATCGTTCTTTTCATCTTTTTATTCATGTTTTAAAGCCTTTAGGGTATGCCTCCTAGGCAAGGGTGTTACCAGCTTCCTTTGCAGAGCAGGAGAGATGTAAACCGGTTTCCGGCTCAGAGGTATGGGAGTGCTCTGAGTGAGAGTTTTCCCTTCCCCCAACAGGAGGTGGATTCAGCACTGGCCTAGCTATCAAAGTGCCCAGTTGGGCTATGTGGGTTAGTGATTGCCCTAGGCTAGAGACTAAGGGATGAAAGTGTCACTGCCCCAGGCCAGAGCCTCTTGTGGGGCTGTAGGTATTAGCACCTGACAGTAGAGCACAGATTCTACCGAAAGTCTGCCCAGAAGTCTCTGCCCCAATGTCTCTGCCCCAGGCAAATCGGCCCTGCGAAAGCTCTATGGCCCCAAGATGAGCCCCCCCCACTGGGCAGATTAGAGGCTAACCTGGGCTGTGCCCTCCTGCCATGCAGGTTTGCAACTGCCCCAAGGAAAAGCCCCATACTGTGGGTTGGGGCTGTGAGCTTGTGCTGAGATCTGTGCTCTCATGTTAGGTTTGAGGTTCTTCTCAGAAACTAATTCTCTCCCAGTCTACGCTGATCTCCCCCCTGGCCCCGGAACAAACCTTTTTTGGCGTGACTGCAGATTTTCTTCGGCTGGTGAGTTGTTATCCTTTTTATCTTTATGAATTGTAGCTGTCAAGACTATTTTTGAGGCTTGATATTATATTGATAAAGAGGGTAAGAGAAGAGCTTAGAAAGTCACGTGTGCCTTCTCTGCCATCTTGGCTCCGCCCCCACTATCATGATTCTTAAGGGATCTTTAGAAGTCTGTGATTCTGTGAAATTCTTACAGATAATATCACAATTATCAATATACACAAATTTATTTACCAAATCTTATGATATTAAAACCAAGCAGTTACATTTACTGTTTGAAGGAGATATGAAGATGATGATGATGATGATGATGATGAAGTTTATTGTTTTTATTATCTCTGTTTATCTTTCCAGGGTGAAAAGTGCAGTAGCTGTTGGAAAGCTTTATTCTAATATCCATAAGTCTGGAAGTTCTAACCTGCTCTGATTTTTCTACCTGAGTGGGTTTACATATCCTTGGACAGTAAACCTTTAGTACCCCTCAGCCTCACCACATTGGTGTCTGACTTGGTACAGTCACTTGGTCAGCTTTAACCCTGCTGAGGTTAAGAACATCCCAAATTAAAACTATTCAGCATTTTAACCTCCCTCAGTATTAGCAATTATATATGTGTGCCACCATACTTAGCAAAAAATAATTTTAGAATAAAAGGAAAAGAAAATAATATAATCCATACTGTGTAATATTTATTAATATTACCTACTGTAAATCTTTGTGGCTTTTTTTCCCCCCAACTGGCATCACCATATTAATGGCATCTTATTCTCTCTTATTTTTCATCCTGTATGGCAAATAAAATAATGACAAAACTGTTATGTGTGTGCTTGCACCATTCCTCAAAACTATTGGAATACAGAAAAGTTCTTTCACTTGCTATGAATACAAAATAACTGCCTCCAACTTACAAGGGGGAAGAAGGACTATGAACAAAACAGGGGATTTTAAGCTGAGATGTATTGAATCACATCATTGAAAAATGATGATTTCCTGTTTTAAAAAGATGAAAGATAAAAAACAGCTACTCTCCTTTAATCAGTATTTATTTTTTCCTGATGTAAGCACCAGTTTCTTGAGCCTTCTATGTCACTGATTAGTAGTTGATAGTGATTGGAAGGTGATATAACTTCTGAGGTATCATTGTAAAGTATCAACAAATTATAGATTTGGAAGTAAAAGGATTATTATCGATTATCTATACCAGATCTTGGTTTTATGAATGAATAATTTTAGGTCCAAAGAAATTTTCACAACTAAGGTCACCTTTTGTTAAATGGCAGCTCCAACTGCTTTGACTGGTGCTGACATTGTTTAATAGCAAATACAGCAAAATTACTTTAAAGTAATGCAACGGACCTTGTGAAAAGGACCTTCTGGAATTATACTATTCTTGGCATTGAGTTAGAAGAACTAGTTTAAGCCCTGGCTCTACTACTTCTTAGCTGCAACTTTATGAGCAAGTTATTTTCCCTCTTTCAGCCTTAGTATTTTTATAGAATGGGGGATGGTGGTATTTGAATTAATTTTCTCATTATTTAGGCAGATCCCTAAGAGCACTAAGAATAAAAATGGCCTCTCCTAATCTCCTACTTTATCTCCCTGGCCCCAACCCATTTAAGCCAAGGCCCACCCTGTTATCACTGGGGGGAGCAATCATAGTGGAGAAGGGACTTTCCTTGCCTACAACTATCATCAACAATTGCTGACCAGTTGTCACCATCAAGCAGGTAAATCCAAGAGACCAGGGAGACCATTAATCTCAGACTATTTGGCCCTAATTCTGACCAAGTCCATATAATCATCACCCTGTGAAGTTGTTATTCATCCTTGTTTTCAAAAGTGACTAATGACATCATAAGTGATATCCTGATCTGCCTGTGAATCAGATGGCTATGGTACAGAATGTAATGGATAACTTTGGTGTCTTTGACACCTGGTCAAGTTCTAAGCACTCTACCACATCTGCTTCAGCTTCTTTTTGGTCACTAAAATACCTGGAACTAATTATTTTGACAAAACACCCAAGCCTGTAGGATTTTCAATGAAAGGCTAGTAAAGTTTACACTTCATTTGGGAAAGACAATAGGGAATCAATGAATATTTTTAACACAAACATAGGATAAAATTAGTCTTCTTCAAAAGGAAGAAAAAATTGTAGTGAAGACAAATGAACAAGTGTGGGGCTCAAGAAGGATCCCAAAATATTGGAGTTCCTGTCCAGTGTTGTAATATATTTCAAAAAAAAATTGCAATCTTGAACCCATCTTCAAATCAAGGGCAAAGTTTATTGTAATTATAACATGAATTAAAGCCAAGTAATTTACAAAAGAAATTAGCAAAGAACCAGGAGCAAGAGAGTAATTTATAGGGAAAAATGAGAGAGACTAAGTACTTCATGTCAGTGATATGCGAATTGTATCACTTAGAGGTGGAGTTGAGTAATGGTTTGGCTGTGACTTTTTTTTGGATTCAGTACCCATAGTTCTCTGGGCAAAGCTCATGAGAGAAAACTTTCAGAGGTGTATTTTTAGGTCTGAAATGTCACTAGGTTAAGTGGCAGGCATACAGTTTTGTTTTGCACCTGTGTTAGCTTTAAATATCTCATTATTATGACTCAGTTTCAGAAATCCTGTTATCAGTGACCAACAGGCTTTTATCTGACATCCTGCAATATTTGTGGCTTTAGCATCCTGGTCAGAAATATATATATAACCAGACCATTCCCAAAGCCAGGTGGCTATAGAGCTTATTACCATGCTCCCTAGGACCTGCACCACATCAAAATCCTGTTAGGAGAATGTTGCAATTGTCTATATTTGTATGCATAACAGCTGGTACTAGAATGAAATTGTTAGGTATAGAGAGGAGGCAGATGGCAGAGATAGTGCAGAGACAATCAAGCCCAGCAATTATTACTGTGGGTGCTGGAACCCTTCTCAACAGTTACAGCTACTGAAGACCCCAAAAACATAAAATATTTTTGCTACTTAAATCTATCAAAGTGATCAATATAAAAATAGAGGAATTATGAATAAAAATTTTATTAACAATCTACATTATCATCTGCTTTCCTGCTTCCTGCTGAGGATCATAGAACTTTCCTATTAGATTTGTAGCTCAAATTCATATTTCTCCCCAATTAAAATACAAGCTCTTTAAGAGCATAGATTATCTTGTCTTTTTTTCTCTCTATCTCTGATAGGAGATATGCAATGTGGTTCATAATATAGCACAAGTACTTAATAAATGCTTTTTAATTAATCTATTCACTGGAGTGTTATTAAAAAAAAAAACAAGTACATTGTAAAGTGCTATATAAATGTGAGGTGCTCATATACATGGTTTATTCAGAGCCCAGAGAGATAGAATTGCAAACTACAGAATTTTTAGCATCTAAATTAGATGCTAAACAATAGCAATAACAAAATCTCTCATCTTGAAAATGACTGTAGTAGAAAGGAAAGGGACCTGTATATGCAAGGATATTTGTGGCACCCCCTTTGTAGTGGCCAGAAACTGGAAACTAAGTGGATGCCCATCAATTCGAGAATTGCTGAATAAATTGTGGTATATGAGTATTATGGAATATTATTGTTCTGTAAGAAATGACTAGCAGGAGGATTTCAGAAAGGCCTGGAGAGATTTACATGAACTGATACTGAGGGAAATGAGCAAGACCAGGAGATTGTTATATACTTCAACAACAATACTATATGATGATCAATTCTGATGGATGTGGCCCTCTTCAACAATGAGATGAACCAAATCAGGTCCAATAGAGCAGTAATGAACTGAACCAGCTACACCCAGTGAAAAAACTCTGAGAGATGACTATGAACCACTACATAGAATTCCCAATCCCTCTATTTTTGTCCACCTGCATTTTTTATTTCTTTCACAGGCTAATTGTACACTATTTCAAAGTGTGATTCTTTTTGTACATCAAAATAACTGGACATGTATACTAATATTATATTTAATTTATACTTTAACATATTTAACATTATTGGTTAATCTTCCATTTGGGGGAAAGGATGGGGGGGAAGGATGGGGAAAGTTGGAGCAAAGGGTTTTGCAATTGTCAGTGCTGAAAAATTATCCATGCATATAACTTGTAAATAAAAAGCTATATTAAAAAAAAAAGAAAAGAAAATGACTGTTAGTTGCTTTTTCCCATGTGATTTATTATTTTTTATTCTGTCAATTCCTTTTGACCCCACTTGAGGTAAAAATTCTGGAGCAGTCCTTATCTAGCTTATTTTACAGATGCAGAAAGTGAGATAAACAGGTTAAAAGACATGTTCAGGGTCACACAACTAATAAATATATGACATCAAATTTGAACTTAAGACTTTCTGACTCTTTGGTCCAGTGCTCTCTCTAATATAGCACCTAAAATTTTGAGCAATGTATTCATCCTCTTCTGCAAAATCTATTTTTTTCTTACCACTCTTGGAAATCTGGATTTTGTCTCTCCATCCCCCAAACATCAACCTGCTGGAACGCTAATTTTAAAACTAAAGAATAACTTTCTATTTCATACATTCAGTAATATTCCTCCCCCAACAGTTCTCCAAATTCTTGACCTATCTGTAGCATTTGACATTAATTTGTTGAATTAGCCCCAATGCTCCTACTTGATTCTTTCTTCCCCTTTAACTTTTTTTGCCATGACTTTTTTTTCCCCAAAATTTTTCTTTTGGTTATTTTTTTATTTGACATTTTTTCTTAGTTATTTTACTTATTTTGCAAAGATAGAACTTTGTATGAATGACTCCTAAGTCTGCATTTCTAGGCATCATCTTTGTGGACTAGGTGTATAGCTTGCAAATTTGGGGTTACCTTGAAGTCATTGTTAACTGCATGTCCCAATGACATCACAAAGCCAATATATCCTAAAATGAGCTTTTCATCTCTTTCCTTTTATTCCTCCCCTTCTCCCCCAATAGCTATTCCTATTGGAAGCTTTTACTTTATTGGCAATAAGGAACTTCTGAAGGGTTTGGAGCAAGGGAGTGACCTTATCAGATTTATGTTTTAAGAATATCACTTTAGCAATTGAGGGGAGCTATGGCTGTTGAGGAGAGAAAATGGAAATAAAGAGAAGAATTAGGAAGCAATTGCAATCCAAAATTAACAATGGAGATTGTGTAAGAGATGGGGACTATAGGATATACTGGAGATAGAATTTGTAATTTATATTTAGTAATTAATTTTATATGAGAAGGGTAAAGCAAAGGAAAGAATAAACTAAGAATGAGTTACAGGATGTTTATCTGGGTGACTGGAAGGGTACTATCTTTGAGTAAAATAGAGATTGCAAAAGAGGTACATTTAAGGTAGTAGATAATTAAGTCTATTTTGACCTTATAGAGTTTACAGTATATACAGAATATCTGCACAGAGATGTTCTACAGTCATTTGATGATATGGAAAGTTAAATCAAGAGATTAGGGCTTAATTCATGAATTTGAGAATCACTGACAGAAGGAGGATAAATGAACCCATGGTGCCTGATAGAATCATCTACAAAAAAGGGTATACTAGAAAGAAAATCTTTATTTAAATATTGATTGAACCATTTGTTTATTATTTATCATCTATGCATCATATTCTTCTGAGACTGTCTTTATAACTTCATCCCTGAGTATATGAAGATTTTATATCTTAGCATATAGTGGGTTCCCAGCCTTGTTCCCAACCCAAGGATAGAAGGTAGAAAGTAGAAAATGAGAGATTTGAGAAAGAATAAGACAAGTAATAAGATAACCAAATAGACTCTATGTCATTAAATTTGTGAGAGAAGAAAGTATTAGGAGGGAATTTTGTTTGGTGCAGTCAAAATGTTCAAAAAAGTTGCTCAAGATGTTCAAAAATATAAAAATTGAGAAAAAGACAACAATTAAATAAGTAGTTTCAGTTGAGTGGTAGAAGGAGAAGTCAAACTGCAAAATATTGAGAAGTGAATGGTACATAAGGAAATAGAACTAATGAATATAAAAAGTTTTTTTTTTCACAGTTTGGCTATAAAAAAGGGAAAACAGGATTTAACTTGAGAACATAGTAGAGTCAAATGAATTATTATAATAATTTGTAATAGCAATAACAGTAGAATTTATACAACACTAAAGTTTGCAATTATTATTTCATTCTGTCTTTAATAATAATCCAGGGAGGTAGGTATTCTTATTATTTCCATACAATAGATGAAGAAACAGAAGCAGAGAGAGACTGAGTAACTTGTATAGTAAGTCTCCAAGGAAGTACTTGAACTTAAATCTTTCTGACTTCAAGTCCAGTATTATATGTGCTGTATCATATAACTACGTAAACATGGCAAGATATGGGCATTTTGTGGGCTCATAAATAGATAAGTCAGTAAATAAGCAAAGACTGATAATGAGAGAGCATAAAGGTGAGAAAGGAAACAAAGAAAGAGTAGATTATATATACACATATCCAGAGAAAATGAGACAGGATGATATTAAGGGAACAAATAGAGATATTGCTTTTTTTAAAAAAGGAAGAGGTTGATTTTGACAAACAAAAAAGGAAAGAAAGAATGAGATTCAATGTAGAGGGGACTTTAAGGTACAAAATGGGTTGAGAGAAATGGGGTTCCCCATGACTAGTCTTGATTATTTATGTATGATTTCTGTTATCTGTATCTTTTCTACATCTACTAACATCATCCTAGTACCAATTATCATTCATATAAGTGTGAAAAATTACAATGGCCTCATAACAGAATTTTACTTTTTTTCATTTGTCTTTACTATAATTCATTGTTACTTCTGAGGCAGACTAATATGATTTTATCACTGTGTCAAAAATATCAATGATTCTTTATTGTTTACTAAGTAAGGTGTGAACTTTTTTTTAACCTTGCCTTGAAAGTGTTCCATAATTGTGTGCAACCTCCTCCCCCTTATTGCAAGCATCTCTCATATTATCTCTTTCTATCAATTCCCTTAAACACAAACCATAACCTTCCTCTTCTCCATGCCTTTGCACATGTTCTTCCTTTTGGTTTGGTTCTTTTCTTTTGACCTATTGAAATAAAATCTATTATTTAAAATCCAATATAAATTCTAACTTCTACATATTGTATCTACCTCTCCTAATGACATTTTCCCAGTGTAACTCAAATATTACTTTATTTTATATCCCTGTCATGCATTTATTACAGACATAGTTGTATCAATATGTTCTCTCATTAAACTATAAGAATTTTGAGGGGAGGGACTACTGTTTGTCTTTCCAGAGTAACTTGCAAAAAGTAGATGCTCAGTAAATATTTATTACGTTATTTATGAATAAAATAAATATTAATCTGAAAACTAATTAATTAGATATTATTAATTAATACTATTTTTATTATTGATATTTATGTGTGTATTTTACCTCTCTAGGATTTCTATCAAGTCCATAAAATCATTGATCCTATTATTTGAACCCAGTACCTAGCATGGTTTTCTATGCATAGTAGGTTTTCAATAAAAATCATTTTATTAATAATTTAATGATATTAAACAATTTAGTAATATCTGGATTCAAATAATAGGATCAGTAATTTCATGGTAATAAGTGTCTAAGTACAGATTTGAATTCAAGTCTTCTGGATTTCAAGCCCAGTGTTTTGTACATTGCAGCACCTACCTATCTTGTGCCACCTGCTTGTATGATCTTGAGTAAATCATTTTTCTCATATATAAAATTAGTTGGATAAGGAAAAGGCAAACCACTGAAATATCTTTGCCATGAAAACAAAAAATAGTTACAAAGAATCAAACATTATTAAAATTATTGAACACCAATAATATTTAATTTGATATTTTCCTATAATTTGATACTAATTCACATTTTATGCTGTTTTATAATTGACAAAAGGCTTCGTCCACAGAAATTAGGTAGTATGAGAATTATCTTACCCCATTTTAGAAGTGAAAAAACTAGTTCAATAGAGGGTGAGTAAATTTCACACACCTCAATTAGAGGTCAATTAGACAATTGTCTAATAAGAATCAGAAGTGGATTCCAATCAAAGTTTCATATTCCAGATCTAATTGCTTTTAATATTATAATCCACAGAAGTGGCTCTCTATTGACATAGTTAATCTCTACTCAATACAGTAGATAATTTAATTCCTGTTATATAATGTTCTTAAAATGAAGAAGTTAAGCAAAATCAGACTGAACATAATCATGATGTTCTTATGTGTAAGACACAATCTGAATTTGATATATCATTAGTATGAATATAAGTCTTATTCACTACTTCTGAGTCAACTTTGGTCTATTTATCTGAATCAAATTACCTTAAAAAAGATGAATATGAGAGAGACAGAGAGACAGAATAAGAAAGAGATAGAGAAAGACAAAGAAAGAGAGAAAAAAGAAAGAGAAGGGAGAGGGAAAGAAGAAGGGAGGAAAACAATAGCAATAGAGGAAGAGAGGGAGAGGGGGAAGAAAAAGAGAGAGGGAGAGGGGGAAAAGAGAGAGAAAGTGAGAGAGAGAGAGAGAGAGATTAGCTAAATTTTATGATTTCTTTTCAATAACAAAATTCTTTTTTTATTATAGCTTTTTATTTACAAGTTATATGAATGGGTAACTTTTCAGTATTGACAATTGTAAAACCCTTTGTTCCAACTTTTCCCTTCCTTCCCCCCACCCCTTCCCCCAGATGGCAGATTAACCAATACATGTTAAATATGTTAAAGTATAAGTTAAATACAATATATGTATACATGTCCAAACAGTTATTTTGCTGTACAAAAAGAATCACACTTTGAAATAGTGTACAATTAGCCTGTGAAGGAAATCCAAAATGCAGGCGGACAAAAATAGAGGGATGGGGAATTCTATGTAGTGGTTCATAGTCATCTCCCAGAGTTCTTTCACTGGGTGTAGTTGGTTCAGTTCATTACTGCTCTATTGGAACTGATTTGGTTCATCTCATTGTTGAAGAGGGCCTCATCCATCAGAATTGATCATCATATAGTATTGTTGTTGAAGTATATAACAATCTCCTGGTCCTGCTCATTTCCCTCAGCATCAGTTCATGTAAATCTCTCCAGGCCTTTCTGAAACCCTTCTGCTGCTCATTTCTTACAGAACAATATTATTCCATAATATTCATATACGACAATTTATTCAGTCATTCTCTAAGGGGCATCCACTTAGTTTCCAGTTTCTGGCCACTATAAAGAGGGCTGCCACAAACATTCTTGCATATACAGGTCCCTTTCCCTTCTTTAAGATCTCTGGGATATCTGGGATTTCTTTACCTTTTCCAATTCACAAATTCTGTTTCCCTGCTCTTGCTGGGAGTTTTTTACCTTTTCCAATTCACGTTTCAGGAAGTTGTTACTCTCTTGCATAGCTTCTCTTTCCTATCCCCATTTTTCTTCTATCTCTCTCTTCTAAAAGAGCCTTTTGTGTTGGGGACCAATAATTGTGTAGAGACTATCTGCTATTAGTCTTTTAAGGGTTGAAAACATGCTCTCTTTCTACATAGAAGCTATTGATCATCCTTTTGATTTTTTTACTCTTTTTTTTTTTTAAAGCTTGTAGGGTCTGCCTACAGGCCAGGAGGTTACCAGTTTCCTCTGCAGAGCAGTGATAAGTATATGGACAGTAGCTGTCCTGTCAACAGGCTGCAAAAAGCTGTGGGGTACAGGAGTACTCTGGGAAAAGTTCCCCACTGGAAGTAACTAGGCCTGGGTTGAGCTGTGGAAGTACCCTGAAAAGAATCCCACTGTGCAGATTTACAATTGTCCTGGGGCTAGAGGCTGAGCAGTGAAAGTGTCACTATCCCAAGCCAAAGTCCACAGAAGGGTTGTGGGTATTGGCAATTGTCCAGCAAATAGTCCCACACACACCAGAAGTGTCTCTGTCCAGTGAAGCATAGTTGCGTGGCAGAAGTTCTATTGCCCCAGGCCGACACCCCACACTGTGCAGATTAGAGGCTGCCTGGGCTGCACTCCCCTACCATGCAGATTAGTGACTGCCAGCTAGAGCCCCGTGCTGCAGAAAGTAGCTGCACAGCTATGCTGTGGTCTGTGCTGAGTCACTTCTTGTTTTGGGTGGACATAACCAGATCTTGTTAGGTTCTGGCATTTTTAGAGCATCCTCTACCTTTGGCTTTAATTTCTCTGCTGGTCCGCTTCGTAATCAAGGCAGAGCAGTCAGTTTATGGCAGAGTCATCTGTATAACTTTTCTAGCCACAGAGGCCACCCCCGCCCCTGGTCCGCTACAGACTCTAGTCTTTCCTATCTCCCTGCTTGCGCTGATCTGCTCTGGTCCCTCAGGACAAACCTTTCCTGGTGATCTTCCAGATTATCTTTGGCTGGTAAGTTGTTGTACTTCTAATCTTCATGGGTTTTACAAGCACTATTTTTGAGGCTGAATTTAATGATTGGTCATGAGGGTATGGGAGGAGCTTAGAAAGTCACGTATGCCTTCTCTGCCATCTTGGCTCTGCCCCCTCAATAACAATGAACAATAAGTTCAAGTTCAACTAAGAATGCATTACTTTTTTTTCCTTACTAGCTCTTATTTCTTATTTAATCTTGTTGGGTTATGGAATAGATAACTTTTGTAACCAGGAAAACAGTCATCCACTAAGACTTCAGCTCAGATATAATACAGGACCTTCTATAACTATCCTTTCAAAGAGAGCTAAAACCAAACAAAATCAACAAAAAACACACTTTTAAAATCTGTCACTTCCCTACTTGTTTTAGGAATGATGCATTCTGTTGAATCTTTCGAATAAATCTTGCTTTGCATTCTCTGTTTTTAACTTTACCATGGAAACTATTCCATTGTTTTTTTCCTTTGCGTTTATTGCCCTTGATCTCAGTAAACTCTGCAACAAATCCTTTATAGTTTAATCAGTCAGAATTAGGTAATCAGCAATACTTATTAACTGCCTTTTTGATTTTGTCACCTCATTTTTCTCTATCTTCCACATTTAGCCAGATTTCTTAATTCACACACAAATCTCTTTTGCCACATGGAGATGCCAAAATAATCTTTCTGAATCTCATGTCTGATCACCTTTTTTCATATTCACTTTATTTTATTTTTTTAGAGGTTATGTATTTATTTATTTAATAGCCTTTTATTTACAGGTTACATGTATGGGTAACTTTACAACATTGACAATTCCCAAACCTCTTGTTCCAATTTTTCCCCTCTTTCCCCCACCCTCTCTCTCAGTTGGCAAGATGACCAGTAGATGTTAAATATATTAAAATATAAATTAGATACACAATAAGTATACATGACCAAACCGTTATTTTGCTGTACAAAAAGAATCAGACTCTGAAATATTGTACAATTAGCCTGTGAAGGAAATCAAAAATGCAGGTGGGCAAAAATATGGGGACTGGGAATTCAATGTAATGGTTCTTAGTCATCTCTCAGAGTTCTTTCGCTAGGCGAAATTGGTTCAGTTCATTACTGCTCCATTAGAAATGATTTGGTTGATCTCATTGCTGAGGATGGCCAAGTGCATCAGAATTGGTCATCATATAGTATTGTTGTTGAAGTATATAATGGCCTCTTGGCCCTGCTTGTTTCACTCAGCATCAGTTCATGTAAGGCTCTCCAGGCCTTTCTGAAATATTCCTGTTGGTCATTTCTTACGGAACAATAATATTCTATAATATTCATATACCACAATTTATTCAGCCATTCTCGAACTGATGGGCATCCATTCATTTTCCAGTTTCTAGCCACTACAAAGAGGGCTACCAAAAACATTCTTGCACATACAGGCCCCTTTCCCTTCTTTATGATATCTTTGGGATATAAACCCAGTAGTAACACTGCTGGATCAAAGGGTATGCACAGTTTGATAACTTTTTGAGCATAGTTCCAAATTGCTCTCCAGAATGGTTGGATGTATTCATAGTTCACCAACAATGTATTAGTGTCCCTGTTTTCCCACATCCCTTCCAACATTCCGCATTATCTTTCCCTGTCATTCTAGCCAATCTGACAGGTGTGTAGTGGTATCTCAGAGTTGTCTTAATTTGCATTTCTCTGATTAATAATGACTTGGAGTATCTTTTCATATGACTAGAAATAATTTCAACTTCTTCATCTGAGAATTGTCTGTTCATATCCTTTGACCATTTTTCAATTGGAGAATGGTTTGATTTTTTATAAATTAGAGTCAATTCTCTATATAATTTGGAAATGAGGCCTTTATTAGAACCTTTGGCTATAAAAATATTTTCCCACTTTATTGCTTCCCTTCTAATCTTGTCTGAATTAGTTTTGTTTCTACAAAAACTTTTCAGTTTGGTATAGTCGAAATTTTCTATTTTGTGATCAATAATGATCTCTAGTTCTTCTTTGGTCATAAATTACTTCCTGTTCCACAAGTCTGAGAAGTAAACTATCATGTGTTCCTCTAATTTATTTATAATTTCATTTTTTATGCCTAGGTCATGAACCCATTTTGACCTTATCTTGGTGTATGTTGTTAAGTATGGATCAATGCCTAGTTTCTGCCATATTAGTTTCCAAATTTCCCAGCAATTTTTGTCAAACAGTAAGTTCTTATCCCAAAAGCTGGGGTCTTTAGGTTTGTCAAACACTAGGTTGCTATAGTTGTTGACTGTTTTGTCCCTTGAACCTAACCTATTTCACAGATCAACTAATCTATTCCTTAGCCAATACCAAATGGTTTTGGTAACTGCTGTTATAATATAATTTTAGTCTTAAAAGCTAAGCCACCTTCATTTGATTTTTTTCATTAATTCCCTTGAAATTCTTGACCTTTTGTTTTTCCATATGAACTTTGTTGTTATTTTTTCTAGGTCATTAAAATAGTTTTTTGGGAGTCTGATTGGTATAGCGCTAAATAAATAGATTAGTTTAGGTAATATTATCATCTTTATTAGATTTATTCGCCCTATCCAAGAGCATTTAATATTTTTTCAATTGGTTAGATCAGACTTAATTTGTGTGAAAAGTGGTCTGTAATTTTGCTCATAAAGTTTCTGATTTTCCCTTGGCAGATAGATTCCTAAATATTTTATATTATCAGTAGTTACTTTAAATGGAATTTCTCTTTATAACTCTGACTGTTGAATTTTGTTAGTGATATATAAGAATGGTGATGACTTATGTGGGTTTTATTTTATAAAGCCTTTGCTAAGTTTTGGATTATTTCAATCTTTTTGTTAGAATCTCTGGGGTTCTCTAATTATACCATCATATCATGGGTGATAATTGGTTTCCTCATTTCCCAATTTAATCCAATCAATTTCTCATTTCTTTTGCCAAAGCTAGCATTTCTAATACAATTTAAATGTAACTTGATGTAACCTTGTTTCCTCCTGATCCTTTGGGAATGGTTGTAGTTAGTCCCATTACATATGATGCTTACTGATGGTTTTAAATAATGCTCGATTTTTAAGGAAAAGTCCATTTATTCCTATCCTTAAGTATTTTTTAATAGGAATGGATGTTGGATTTTTCAAATGCTTTTCCATCTATTAGATGATCAATGGTTTTTTAATTTGGTTATTAAAATAATTATTTTAATTTTCCTAATATTGAAAACCCTGCATTCCTGGTATAAATCCTACTTGATCATAGTGTATTATCTTGGGGATGATTTTCTGTAGTCTTTTTGCTAATATTTTATTTAATATTTTAGCATCAATATTCATTAGTTAAATTGGTCTATAATTTTCTTTCTCTGTTTTCAACCTACCTGGTTTAGGTATCAGTACCATGTGTGTGTCATAAAAGGAATTTGGTAGGATTCCTTCATTCCCTATTTTATCAAATAATTTATATATACATTGGGAAAATTTTCTTTAAATTTTTAGAATTCCATTAAATCCATCTGATCCTGGGGATTTTTTCTTAGGGAGTTGTTTAATAGCCTGTTTTATTTTTTTTCAAATGGGACTATTCAACAATTTC
Organism: Sarcophilus harrisii; assembly: GCF_902635505.1. Taxonomy (NCBI): domain Eukaryota; kingdom Metazoa; phylum Chordata; class Mammalia; order Dasyuromorphia; family Dasyuridae; genus Sarcophilus; species Sarcophilus harrisii. The sequence continues at coordinate 79,697,908 of NC_045430.1, read as the reverse complement.
TTCCTCCTCTGTTATCTGGGAAGTCTATATTTTTAGGTGTTGCATTTCCTTGGTTATCAAATTTATTGGCATAAAGTTGAGCAAAATAACTCCTTATTATTTCTCTAATTTTTTATTTGGTGGAAATACTCCTTTTCATTTTAAGACTATTTTCATTTTCCTCCCTCCTTTTTCTAATCAGATTTACCAAAGGCTTATCTATTTTGTTGGCTTTTCATGAAAACTCTTGTTTATTAATTAGTTCAATAGTTTTTTTACTTTCAATATTTTTAATTTCTCCTTTTAATTTTAGAATTTCAAATGTAGTATTTGATTGGGGGTTTTTAATTTGGTGTTTTTTTTTAGTTTTTTTAGTTGCAAGCCCAATTCATTAATCTTTTCTTTTTATGTTTTATTCAAGTAAGCCTCTAAGGATATAAAATTCCCTCTTATTACCGCTTTGGCTGCATCCCACAAATTTTGGTATGACGTCTCATCATTGTAATTATCTTGGGTGAAATTATTAATTGTATCTATAATTTGCTGCTTCACCCAATCATTCTTTAAGATGAGATTGTTTAGTTCCAATTACTTTTTGGTCTATTTACCCCTAACTTTTTGTTGAATGTAGTTTTTATTGCATCATGATCTGAAAAGAAAGCATTTACTATTTCTGCTTTCTTGCATTTAATTTTGAGGTCTTTATGTCCTAATATATGGTCAGTTTTTGAATAGGTTCCATGAACTGCTGAGAAGAAAGTATATTCCTTTCTGTCTCCGTTCAATTTTCTCCAATGATCTAACAAACCTAATTTTTCTAATATTCTATTTACTTCTTTAATTTCTTTCTTATTTGTTTTGTGGTTTGATTTGTCTAATTCTGAGCGTGCAAGGTTGAGATCTCCCACTATTACAATTTTGTTGTCTATTTCTTCTTGCAACTCTCTTAACTTCTCCTTTAGGAAGTTGGATGCCATACCACCTGGTGTATATATGTTTAGTATTGATATTGCTTCGTTATTTATGTTACCCTTTAGTAAGATGTAGTTTCCTTCCTTATCTCTTTTAATTAGATCAATTTTTACTTTTGCTTGATCTGAGATAAAGATGGCTGCCCCTGTTTTTTTGACTTTACCTGAAGCGTAATAGATTTTGCTCCAGCCTTTTACCTATACTCCGTATGTATCTCCTTGCTTTAAATATGTTTCTTGTAAAAAACATATTGTAGGGTTCTGACTTTTGATCCAGTCTGCTATCTGCCTCCTCTTTATGGGAGAGTTAATCACATTGATATTTACAGTTAGAATTACTAATTCTGTATTTCTTGCCATCCTAATATCCCCAGATTATGCTTTACTTTTTCTTGCCCCCCCAACCCTCTTTCCCCATTTTTAACTTATGTACCCTACTTGTATCACAACACTTACCCTCTTTAAAATCCCTCCCTCCCCCCCTTTGAATCTTTTCCCCTTTCTTCCCTTATTACTCTTTTTCTTTTCCCTTTTCCTCTCCCCCTTTTTTAATGAGTCAAGAGAGAATTTTCTCTAAAACAAATATGTCAATTATTTTCTCTTTGAGCAAACTCTGATGAGAGTAAGATTCACACAGTGTTCCTCCCCCTCTCTAAATTCCCTCAGATATGATAAGTTTCCTTTGCCTCTTTTTGGGATGTGGTTTCCCTCTTTTTATCCCTCCTTCCCACCTTATTCTGCCTTCATCCCATTTCCATATCTACTTCCCTTTTTTATGTTATATCAGTAAAATCAAATTATACATGTATTCTTTTTGTGTATCCACAACAGAAATACAATTCTCAAGGGTTCTTTTTACCTTTTCTGCATCTCTTTAGTTCTATGGTTGGAGATCAAACTTTTTGTTTAGTTCTGGTTTTTTCCTTATAAACAAATGGAATTCATTTGTTTCATTAAATGTCCATCTTCTTCCCTGGAAGAAAATGTTCAGCTTAGCTGGGTAGTTTATTCTTGGCTGCATTCCAACTTCTTTTCCCTTTCAGAATATCAGATTCCAGGCCCTTCAATCCTTTAATGTGGAGGCAGCCAGATCTTGGGTGATAGTTATTGTGGCACCTCAGTATTTAAATTTTTTTTTTTTTTTGGCTGCTCATAAAATTTTTTCCTTAATCTGATAGTTCTGAAATTTGGCCATAGTATTCCTTGGGGTTTTTATTTTGGGGTCTTTTTCAGAAGGTGTTCGATGAATTCTTTCAATGCCTTCTGATTCTATTACATCTGGGCAGTTCTCTTTGATGATTTCTTGTAAAATAGTATCTAGGCTCTTTTTTTCATCATAATTTTTGGGAAAGTCCAATAATCCTCAGATTATCTCTCCTAGATCTATTTTCCAAGTCTGTCATTTTTGCAAGTAGATAATTCATGTTTTTTTCCAGTTTGTCATTTTTTTTTTGTTTGTTTTTCCTTGACTGATTCTTGCTGTCTCAATGAATCATTAGTTTCTATTTGTTCAGTTCTGATTTTTAAAGAATTATTTTCTTCATTAGCTTTTTTTATTTCTTTCTGTATATGTCCAATTGAGTTTTTAAATGAATTGTTTTGATCTATGGAATTTTTTTCCATTTCACTAATTTTTTTTTTTTTAGTGAAATATTTTCTTTTTCCAATTCACAGATCCTAGTTTCTTGCGAGTTCTTTGTCTTTTCCAATTCACAAATCTTATTTTCCAGAAATTTTTTTACTTCACAAATTTTGCTTCCCTGCACTTCCTGGGAACTTTTTATCTTTTCCAATTCATATTTCAGGAAGTTGTTGATCTCTTGTAAAGCTTCTCTTTCCTTTTCCCATTTTTCTTCTAACTCTCTTTTGAGACTTTTAATGGTCTCATCTATGAGAGCATCATGTAAAAGGGGGCAGGTGACATTCGCCTTTGGGGTTTTGTCTGGTGCATATTTGCTATTAGTCTCATCAGATTTGCAAACCTGCTCTTTTTCTGTATAGAAGCTGTGGATTGTTCTTTTCATTTTTTTATTCATTGTTTAAAGCCTTTAGGGTATGCCTTTTAGGCAAGGTGGTTACCAGCTTCCTCTGTAGAGCAGAGAGATGTAAACCGGTTTCTGGCTCTGAGGTATGGGAGTGCTCTGAGTGAGAGTTTTCCATTCCCCGAACAGGAGGTGGATTCAGCACTGGCCGGAGATATCGAAGTTCCCAGTTGAACTGTGTTGTTGCTCTAAGGCTAGAGACTAAGTGGTGAAAGTGTCACTGCCCCAGGCTAGAGTCCTTTTTGGGGCTGTGTGTCTTAGCAGCAAGTCTCTGCCCCATGCAAATCGGCCCTGCAAAAGCTTTATTGCCCCAAGCCGAGCCCCACACTGTGCAGATTAGAGCCTAATCTGGGCTGTGCCCTCCTGCCATGTAGGTTTGCAACTGCCCCAAAGAAAAACCCCGTACTGCTGGCTGGGGCTGCGAGCTTGTGCTATGATTTGTGCTCTCACTTCCGGTTTGAGGCTCTACTCGGAATCTTATTTCTCTCCCTGCCTGTGCTGATCTCCCCGCTGGCCCCGGGACAAACCTTTTTTGGTGAGACTGCAGATTTTCTTCGGCTGGTGAGTTGTTATACTTTTAATCTTTACGAATTTTAGCAGTCAAGACTATTTTTGAGGCTCAATATGATATTGATAAAGAGGGCAAGAGAAGAGCTTAGAAAATCATGTGTGCCTTCTCCACCATCTTGGCTCCGCCCCTCATATTCCCTTTAAAATGAAATAAAAACTAATGACTAGAACCAGCTACAGCCAGAGAAGGAACACTGGGAAATGAGTATGGACCACAGCATAATATTTCCACTCTTTCTGTTATTATTTGCTTGCATTTTTTTTTCTTCTCAGGTTATTTTTACTTTCTTTCTAAATCTGATCTTTCTTGTGCAACAAGATAACTATATAAATATGTATGCATATATTGTATTTAACATATACTTATAACATATTTAATATATATGGGACTGCCTGCCATGTAGAGAAGGGGGAAGAAGGGGAAAAATTAAAACAAAAGTTTTTGCAAAGGTCAATGTTGAAAAATTACCCATGCATATATTTTGTATATAAATAGCTATAATAAAAATGAGAAAATGAAATACAAACTCATTAAGCTCCCTTCAAAGTCTTCAATGATCTTCCTAGACTTCCTAAATTTCAAAGTGGTGCTAATCTTTCAAAACATAGTATTAGGGGCGGAGCCAAGATGGCAGAGAAGGCACATACTACTTTCTAAGCTCTTCTCTTACCCTCTCTATCAATATTATATCAAGCCTCAAAAATAGTCTTGACGCAATTCAAGATAGAAGTAGAACAACTTTCACCAGCCGAAAAAAATCCAGTCCACCAAAAAGGTTGGTTCGGTGCGGGGAGATCATCCAATGGGGAAAATTGGTTCGGAGGAGGTTCAAACCGAAAGTAAAACAAGATCTACAAATCGAAACCCTCAGTCGGGCTTTTCCTTGGGGTTTTGAACTTGCAAACGGAGGACCGCCGGTTAGCCCCCTCGGGGGGGGTTGGCTTGGGGCCATAGAGCTTTGGGCGATTTGCATCAGGATGCTGGGGCAGAAAGGTCAAACCGTCCCCAAAGGGCTAGCCTGGGCAGTGACCTTTCCCCAGTCTAGCCGGGGGCAATCGCTAACCCCACGCCCCTCTGGGCACTTTAACGGCCCAATGTTGAACCACTTCCTGTTGGGGAAGGGAAAACTCCAAATCCCCCATACCTCGGGTGGAAATAGGTTTAATCTCCCTCTCAAGGGAAGCTTAACCCCTTCCAGGAACATACCGAAAGGCTTTAAAACATGAATAAAAAGAAAAAGAACCATTGACAGCTTCTATGCGAAAAAGAGCAGGTCACAAACCTGAAGAGACCTCAAACAGCAAAAATATCAGACTTCCTCCTTTACATGATGCTCTCTAGAAGAGACCATTAAAAGTCTCAAAAGAGAGTTGAAGATAAATGGGAAAGGAAAGAAAGCCTTACAAAGAAACAACAACCCAAAAACCGGGTGGAAAAGTTAAAAAATTCCCAGGAAGTAGGGAAACAAAATTGATAATTGGAAAAATAAAGAATTCACTAGAAAGTAGGATTTGAATTGGAAAAAGACAAAGAACTCCAAGAAAATGGATCTTGAATTGGAAAAAGAAAATATTTCCTAAAAAAAATTGTGAAATGGAAAAAATTCCCAAACCAAAACAATACATTTAAAAACCAAAGGACATATACAACTAAATAAAAAAAGCTAAAAAAAAATAATTCTTTAAAAAATTAGAACTGAACAAATAAAACTAAAAATTCTTAGACAGCAAAATCATCCAAAAAAAAAAAAATGAAAACGAAAAACCATGAATTATCTACTTGCAAAAACAACTTGGAAAAAGATCAGGAAAATTAAAAATTGGACTTTCCAAAACAGTAAAAAAAAAACCAAATACTATTTTACAAAAAATCAAAAAACCCAAAAATTTAAAATAGAAATAAAAAGGCATTGAAAAACATAAACCCTTCAAAAAACCCCAAAAAAAAACCCAAAATAAGGGGAAAATTTTAACATCAATTAAGAAAAAAAAATTTTAAAACCCAAAAAAAAACATTTAAAAAGGTCCACAAAAGGATCACCCAAAATCGGGCCCTACAAAAAAAACAAACCAAAATACTGAAAGGGAAAAAGTTGGGATCAGCCGAAAAACACCAATGCACATTTTCTTCCAAGGGAAAAATGGACATTTAAACAAAAAATTTTTTTCTAAGCCAAATAAACAAAAAAGTTCCAACCATAAACAAAAATCAAAAAAAAAAACTCTTTAAATTTATTTCTTTGTATAAAAAAAAAACCCATCCCTTTTATTTAATTAAAAAAAAAAAATATAAAAAAATGGGGGAAAAAAAAGGGAGGGAAAAAAAAAACCACCCCCAAAAGGGCAAAAAAATCATTTAAAAAAAGGGGGAAAACATTGGTTACCCTCTCATCAAAGGGGTTAAAAAAAAAAACATTTTATTGAAAAATTCCTCCCCAAAAACGGGGAAAGGGAAAAAAAAAAAAAGAAAAAGGGAAGGAAAAAAAAATTAAAGGGGGAGGGAATTAAAACAGGGAATCATCCTGAACAAGGGGGTACAAAAAAAAAAAATTAAAAAAAAAGCAATCTGGGGAAGGAGAAAATTTAAAAACAAATGGAAGGAAACCCCCCAAAAAAACAAATCAAAAAAGTCAAACCCCACAAATTGTTGTTTCAAGAAACAATTTAAAGGGGAAAAAAAGAAAAAAAAAACAAAACTATTTTTCTTCAAAAGCAAAAGCCTCCTTTCCAATCAAAAAAAAAATTCAAAAAAAGAAAAAGGGAACCATCCTAAAAAAAACACAAAGCCAAAAAACCCTTTAAGGGAACACAACTTTAAAAAAATTAGAAAAAGAAAAACAACAAAAGAAAGGGAACCAACCCACCCAGTAACAAACCAAACCACAAAAAAAAAAGAAAAAAAAGTAAAAAAATTGAAAAAAGGATTTAATCAAAAAAAAAGGAATAGAAAAAAAAAACCAAACTATTCAAAAATTACCAAAAACCTAAAATTAAAAAAAGAAAGAAAATAAAACCCAATCATACAAAAAACACTTCCAAAAATTAGGGGAAATAGACAAAAAAAATTAAAAAAACAATTCAATTTAAAAAATTGGTAAACCAAAAGTAAATTAAAATTTCACCCAAAAACAAAACCATAAAACATGCACCAAAGCTAATAAGAGAAAACCCACCAAAAAAAAAAGAAAAAAATGAATTCCAACTAAAAAACAAAAAACCAATTAAAACCCCAATAAATACTAAATTGAAATTCTAAAATTAAAAAAAATTAAAAAAAAAAAAAAACCAAACAATTAAAAAACAATTGGTTCTAAAAAAAAAAAAAAATAACCTTTAGAAATCATTAAAAAAAGGAAGGAAAAAAAATTAAGCAAAAATAAAAGGGAAACCCACCAAGAAAGGAAAAAAAATAAAAATTATTTTTATAACTTTTGCCAATAAATTTGAAACCAAAGGAAATGGAACACCTCCAAAAAAACTTAACTAAAGGGAAAGAAAAATTCTTGAAATCCCATTTGAAAAAAAATAAACAGGCAAAAACAACTCCCTAAAAAAAAATCCCAGGCCAATGGTTTAATTAATTTTACCAAACATTTAAAAATTGCCCCAACAAAAAGAAAAAAGGAAAAATCCACCAAATTCCTTCCAACACAACATTTTTTTCCCAAACCGGGGCAAAAAGAAAAAAAAGACCAACTCCCTAAAAAGAGCTAAAACAAAATAAGAATTGCAAAAACACAAAAAAATCATCTCCAAAAAAACACTAGTCAAGGATTTAACCAAATGGGCCAATTAAAAACAAAATAATTGCCTGCCCCCCCAAAAAAACCTTGACACCAATAATAGGCATTTAAAAATCAACTCCACCTTTAAAAACCAAGGTAAGGGAAAAAACTTTCCAAAAACACACTCTATTTTAAAACCATCAGAAACAAGAAAAAAACCAAATTCCCAAAAATCTAAAAATTTTCTCACCTTTCTTTTAAATTGGGCCCCTGCAGCAAAAACTGGGAAAAAAATAAAAACAAAGGAAGCCAAAACACTCTTTCCATGGTGGTATTTGGCCCCAAATTTTGCAAAAAGAAAAAACCCTTGCAAATTGCTTTAAAAAAAACCCACAAATCCCAAGCACAAAACTAACAAAATCCAAAGCAAAGGACAAAGCCAAAATAACTCTAATATTTTGAAACCCAAAAAACAGAAACCCAAAAACCACCAAAAAAGCTACTCCAATTGAAAAAAAAAATCTCTTGGAACACCCAAATTAAAAAAAACAATATTACCCAAAACTATTTTTTGCCTAAAAATCCCAAAAAAAAACCAAAAAAAACAAAAATTCATATGGAAAAACAAAAAAATTTAAAAAAAAAAAAAATCAAAGGGGTCACTGTACCAAATTAAAACATATAAACCCAAATTACCAAAACTATTTTAGGCAAGAAAAAAAGGGATCAGTAAAAATTATTCAAAAAAAAAAATAAACTTGCAACCACTTTGAAAACCCAAAAATCCCACTTTTGGGATAAACTTACTGTTTGAAAAAAATTGCTGGGAAAAATTGGAAACAATTGGGCTGGCATTATCCACCCCGACACCAAATAAGGTAAAAATTTCTGCCACAAAAATATTTAAAATTTAGAAACAAAGACCTCTGACCTGGGAAGGGGAATTTTTTGACAAAAGCAAACAAAATTCGATCACAAAAAAAAAAACATTAAAAAAAATTTTTACAAAACAAAACAACAGACAAATTAAAAAAAAAAACTGGGAAAAAAACATCAAATTCATAAACCCATTTCCAAAATAAAAATCCTAATTTAAAAAATCGCCATTCTCCAATTGAAAATGGTCAAAAGGATTGAACAGACAACTCAGATGAAGAAATTGAAACTATTTCTAGTCATTAAAAACCCAAGCCCATTAAATCAGAGAAATGCAAATTAAGACCCTAAGATACCACTACACACCTGTCAGATTGGCAAGAGCAGGAAAAAAATAATATAATTGTTGGGGGATGTGGGAAAACGGGACATTGATTCATTGTTGGTGGAGGGAAAAGAATCCAACCATTTTGGAAGTAGTTTGGAACTGTAAAAAGTTATCAAACTGTGCATACCCTTTGATCCAAGTGTTACTTGGGATTATATCCCAATAGTTATAAAGAAGGAAAGGACCTGTATGTGCACGTGTTTGTGGACCCTTTTTGAGTGGTAGAAATGGAAACTGAATGGATGTCCATCAGTTGGAGAATGGCTGAATAAATTGTGGTATAGAAAATTATGGAAATTACTGTTCTGTGAAATGACCAACAGGATGATTTCAGAAAGTCCTGGAGAGACTTAAAGAACTGATGCTAATGAAATGGCAGGACCAGGAGATCATTATATACTTCAACAACAATCAGATCGACCAGTCCTGATGGATCAGGCCATCCCCGAATCAACCAAATCATTTCTAATGGAGCAGTAAAGAACTGAACTAGCTATACCCCAAAAAGAATCCGGGAGATGACAAAACCTTACATTGAATTCCCAGTCCCTATATTTATGCCACCCCATTTTGATTTCCTTCACAAGCTAATTGAAATAATTCAAGTCTATTCTTTTTGTACAGCAAAAATAATTTTTTATTATATTTTTTATCTAATTATATTTTAATATATTTAACATCTAGTCATCCTGCCATTTAGGGGGGTGGGGGTAAATGAAAAATTGGAACAAGAGGTTTGGCAATTGTTAATGCTGTAAAGTTACCCATGTATATATCCTGTAAATTAAAGGCTATTAAATAAAAAAAAAAAAAAAAAAAGTCTAGAGGGCTAATAAGTGTTTATTGAGCTGGTTCATAGATGTAAATTTTTTGAAGAATAAGGTATAATCTAGCTATCTGTAATTGCCCTTCAATGTCCACTATAATGATAAATAATTTAATTACAAATTCTTACCTAAGATTTAAAAAAACACATAACACACTAACATACACTCAATTTGAAACACATCATTTTATGTTATGTTATATAATTACTGAAAATAATTTACATCATAGCTCATCTTGAATGACTCACATTTTAGTTGTTTTATATATATATATATATATATATATTTTATTTTTCAAAATACATGCAAAGATAGTCTTCAACATTCACCCTTGTAAAACCCTGTGTTCCATGTATTTCTCTCTTCTTCTCTACCTCTCCCCTCCTCTAGACAGCAAACTATTCAATATAGATTAAATATGTGCAATTCTTCTAAACATATTTCAACATTCATTATGCTTCACAAGAAATCAGATCATAAAAGGGAAAAAAGATGGTAAAAACACAAGCAAGTGAATAAAACAAAAAGGTGAAAATGCTATGCTGTGATTCATATTCAGTCCCTATAGTCCTCTCTCTGAATGCAGATGGGCTGTCTCCATCACAAGTGGATTTGGATTTTCCCTGAATCACCTCATTGTTGAAAAGAGCCAAGCTCATCACAGTTGATCATCACATAATTTTTTGTTGTGTACAATGATCTCTTGGTTCTGCTCACTTCACTAAACATCAGTTCATGTAAGTTTCTCCAGGCTTTTCTGAAATCATCCTATTTGCATGTTAGTTTTTGATGAGATGAGGCAAATACCCTATTCACCTAAGCAAGAAATTTATGAATCATCTCAGGTATTTGTCATATTTCAGGGATATTATATTCTTATGGAAAGCATCTTTCTTTGTTGGCTTCATATATAACTTTTATATAGAAAAGAAAATCTAACAATCAGTCAATTAGGTAAATTAGAAACAGTTGGGCCAAAAATTTGCATGTGGTAACTTTAATCTATATTATTTTTTCAATTCAGTTCAGGAAGAGTATGTGTCAGAAAGTTTACTACATGCTAAAAATACAAGGGTAATAAACAAAGTAGAGCCCCAGCCCAAATTGCATTCATTCTACAAGGGAAAGAAAATATTTTTAAGAATTCAAGAAAAATAAATGCAGAGTAATTCCAGGCAGAGAAGCATTAACAACTGGGAGAAACAGGTGTGACTTTCAATAGCAAGTAGCTCCTTGAAGAAGCCTAGCAGTTCCCAGAAGTGGAAATAAAGATGGAAAACATTATAATCAAGAGAATGGATATATTATGCAAAAGCACGGAGAAATGGGGTAAAGTAATTCAATCAGTTTGTTAGAACATAGAGTGCATATGGTTGTGTGTGGTTGGGGGTAAGGAGAGAATAAAGTGTAATAAATCTTTGTTAAAATAGAGATCATATTTTAAAAACAAAAATTATAATGTAGTAAATATTTCTGGTGTATTAATTTATGTAAAAGTTATGAAAATATGAAATTAAATCACATCATTATATATTTAAATTGACTTAATTGAAAGAAGAGTATAAAATTGAGTATGTGATCCTGGGCAGCTAGGTGGTACAGTGGTTATAGTCCTGGGTCTAAGGTCAGGAACACCTGACTTCAAATCCAGTCTCAGATACTGACTAGTTATGTGATCGTGGGAATGTCACTTAACCTCTGTTTGCCTTAGTTTTCTCATCTGTATAATGGGGGTAAAAATATTTGCAGTTTTTTTTTGGTACATTTGTTCTGGCACCATAGAAATTTGGCATCCTCAGAACCTAAAGAGATGGATTTTAAGTTTTGTCTCTAACCCACACACAACCTATCTGACCCTGGGCACCTTCTCAGTTCTTTTAGACAGGGATGTCATTCTCAATTAGAAGATCCCTGAACTTCTGACTTAGAAAATCACAAATTAACATTAAATTATTATGTATGTTTTATTTATTTTGTTAAACATTTTTCAGTTGCATAATAATTTGTTTTCAGAGGCATCTCCATCAGTGTTTGCAGCCCACAGGGCTTCAGTTTGACATCACCTCTGTAGGTAGTTCACCAAAACTTGTCATTTTGCTCTGGTTCCTTACCTTAGATATCTGTGCATGCAGTTTTTTTTTTTCATCTGCAATCCAATTTGAACATTTTGGGCCAAATAGTCTTTCTAATATACTTCTCTAATCAGTTTACTACTCTATTCTAGACTTTTTTTCAGTGTTCCATTTTGTTTCATGATTCTAACATACTCAAAGAGTAGTGATCTAAAGGTGAAATGACAGAAGGAAATCAGGAGCCCTGAGAAAGTAGATGCATGGGACCATGATGAGGATGTTTTTTTAAACCATTAATTAGTTTATACAATGTATATAATAGACAAGCATCTGTTCATTTTAATAGTTTCTGTGGGGCCAACATATTATGGTAAGAGAAAGGAATGATTTCCTATTCTGCATACAGAAACCAATTATTTTTGGCTACTATTCCTGGTCCTAGAATGTTCCAGTAACGACTTTAACGACGTTAGCCAAGGCCTTACCAAAAATCAATTTGACTCATGTATTCTCTTCTGAAAGATATTGCCAACCATAATTGTCACCAGCTTTGGCATGTGCTAAGATGAACAGATGATACCATTCACAATAACCAAGATTCTTAATCAGTGGTAAATTGCTCTGTTGAAAAAAAAAAAAAAACTTAAAGTTAGTCTATAGGCAAGTAAGGAGGAACATTTTGGCTTACCTCACATGCATCTGGCTTTAAAGAAAGATTTCAGAAGCAATAGAAGTTAAATATTTTCTCATCAAGAAGCAGACTGAGCTAAATTTATAATGGGAAAGAATGAGTAACAAAAGAAGGCAGCTATCATCTCTATACAGAATGACTCCAAAATGTCTGAGTTCATGGCCAGTTCATCATCCATAGCAAACAATAATTTGGTAGAATTATGTGAACTGGAAGGAGCAGAGGATATCACATGTTGGATCTTTTGCTCTTGGACAGAGAGTCAGTGTTTATACAATTGCCCCTCTAAGGGCTTCTTTGCCCATTCCCCATAGTTCAGCAATTTCTAATTGATCTTCAAGTTAGCCCTTTCACTGCTTCTACCACAAATAATCACTATATAATTCAATGATTTGACTTAAGCAAAGGAATTTTTTAAATGGTGATTTTGAATGCCTTTATTAATTTCATTCACCCTTTCCATATATCTCATCTATTATAATTTAAAATAAAAAAATATAGTATGTATGTAGGTATATGTATATATATATATGTGGGTAATACATAAATACACATATACACATATATACACACACAAACACACTTATGTGTGTGTGTAGTATATGTATCCATGCTTCACTGTAGCCTACTTGGGGAAAAAGGAGGAAATATGGGGAAAAAGAGGAAAGTCAAAAAGGGGCAGCTAAGTGGTACGGTAAATACCGTGCTATTCCTGGAAAACCTGAGTTGAAATTCAACTTTAAACATTTGACATGAAAAAAATAAGATCAAAGGAAAAAAAAAAAGAAAACAAGAGAAAGGGAAAAAAACATAAGCTAACAAACAACAAAAAAGTGAAAATACTGTTCTCCTTAGACTCCATAGTTCTCCCTCTAGATATGGCTGACATTTTCTATCACAAATCTATTGGAATTGCCTTGAATCACTTCATCACTGAAAAGAGCCAAATCCATCACAATTGATCATCACATCATTTTTACTATATACGATGTTGTCTTGATTCGGCTCACTTCACTTAGCATCATGGAAGTCTTTCCCAGCTTTTCTCTCCCACACTGGAGTCACATTATTAAACTTTCATTTACTCTGGCTTTTTTTGTGTGAGTTGGGGAGTGATGGGGGAAGAGTTTATATTGCTTGCAAAATACTGCCCTTGTCCCAACCTCTAGTGGCTTCTGGCCATCTCTTTGTGCAGTGCTGGACTAATGAATGAGCTTACTCCTGTTGAAATTCAATTTTCTGTTCAATAATACAATCTACAATCTTTCAGATATTTGCTATTTCTATGAGAGGAATGAGCCCTTACAAAATCTTTCACATGGTTATCCTTAATGGGAAAGTATAATGGATTTTTTAAAGCACTGAATGAAATTCACTTTAGCTTTGGCAAACACAATTTAAGAGGATCAGTGACAAAGTAGATCATGACTATTCAAAGCAAGAAAGTCATGAAGTAGCTGGTTTGGGGGGAAAAAACATTTTACAAGAAGTACTTTGAAAAACTGAAGATGTTTATTCTGAAAAAGGAGATGGTGCAACTATTTTAGTAAATTTTTGAAGTATTATAATAATTGATGAAACTCTAAAGCTTAAAATTAAGACCAGGGAGGGGAGATAACAACTTAGTAATATTCCAAAAGTCAGAATGAATTGCCTTTCAATGATATTGCAGTTTCCTCTCTCTCTGATATTATTCAGAGACTTATTGGCCTCCCAAAAGGAATGTTAGTAGGAGGAAGTTGAGTAGGGATGGAAAGGAAGGAAATTGGCTTAAATGATTTGTAAACTTCTTTCCAACTCTACACTTACAGGTTCAGCCAACAATTTTAGTGATGAATGATACAAGATATATCCCATTCTTCATTTGTGATTTGAAAAAAATGTGCTCTTTGGTCACTCCACCCTTTTAATTTTCCCCTAGGAAATCTGACAAGAACAAAATTATGGGGTTTTGATGAATTCTAGGAAATGCTTTACTATACATAACCAGGCAAATTAATGAGTGATGCTTCTATGCTAACAATTCTGACCAGCTAAGCAGGTTATGTTTTTGTAAAAAAAAACAAAAAAAAACAAAAAAAAAACTTTCAGCTAAGCTCATCCTCCAATGACAAGACATATGGTCTATTGATATACTTATATTCAAAGTCTTCTGAATTTATTAGGGACTGCTTAACTTTTATTGACATAAAATGAAAGAACTCAGTATTTACTTCTACATCTTGATGAAGTATTGAAAGAGAACTTCAATGTTGAATCATAGATTGCATAAATATTATTAAAGCTATTAGCAGCACTGAAAAAAGTGTCCTAGTACCTAGTATAATGCTTTGTATGTAAAAGGCACTTGATAAATTTATGCTGAATTTGAATGAAATAATGTAAATAAATATGTACATGTATTTTATATATGGAGATATATGCATGGATATTAAAGAAAGTAAAAATTCCACTATTCTTGGTGCTCTTGTCAGTCTCCAACTATAAGAAGTTTAGTTTTATGTATTACATTTTTGGAGGGAAATTGACAACCTGGAGAGGATCCAGAGGAGAATGACCAGAATGGTATATACTCATTAAATAGTTACATGAAGAAAAATTAACATGGTAGTCAAAACTAATGATTTTTTTTTGCATTTTTATTTTGTAATTCAAAGTATCTTAACATAAATTATCTTATTTTATTATGAAAGGACTCCATGATATTTCCATGACAGATTTTTAAGTCTTGGCACAAGAAATGGAAGATATAGGATATTTCTATCACTCTCATATTTTTTCTGGATTGTATGCACAGAAAAGAAATGGATGCCCACCTTCAGAACCATCATTATCATTATAATAAAAATAAAAAATGGTCTAAGTATTAGTACAAAATCAAGTAAAATAGTTTTTATTCAATTTTTAACCTTTGCTATCTTCTGATACCTTATGAATTTGGGAAAAAATTTTAATTTTTTTCCCTGAAAATGAAAGGCATTTTACAGAGGTAACATAAACTGCATTCCAGAGTACCATAACATGTGATCTAGTCTCTTCCTGAGTCATTATTTATCTATCTTATTGCATACATCCTTTGCAATAACTAATTTATTTTTATAGTCTATTTTTAAAAATTTACTCATATTGAAATCTAATCTTCAAAAAGATATATTCTGTCCCATTCTTTCACATCTCCAATTTCTTTTTGCTTTTTTTTTCTGAAAAAAATTCTTTCCTAAATCAATGCAATTTACAGTAACAATTTATAGATTTATAGAACACTGGCTATAAGCATATATAGATGAACTATTGAAAAGTTTCAACAACAATAACAAAAAATGCCATAATAACTCTTTCACAGAGTATTGGGTAATGAGACATACCAAATAAGACATACCACATAAAAGGAAGAAATAAAAATTTAATATGACAGAAAATATTAGCAATTAATTCGTATTTATAATTTGGTCCTCAGAAACTTCAATGAAAGCTATTTAGTAAAACATAAGGAATAAAATATATTTTTATAATCAAAAATTTTAAAGATCATTAAAATTTAGTTATAAATACTGAATTATTAAAAGAAAGAAAAGGAATACATAGGGGAAAAGCAACAAAGGATATAAAAACAGTGCACATAAACTAAGGATTATGACATTAGGTTACATTAGGAACTCAAGGTTGACTTGGTAGATAATGTTCTTAGAGTAAAATGAGGGAAATCTAAGTTAAAATAAAATTTCCAAGGTGCATCAGTTGAGTTCACTAAAATTCAATTCATCTCTAAAACCAAGAGGTTAGACTGTAGGTACTCTAAGTTCCCACCCAGTATAAAACTTTTGGCTTTGCTGGAGAATTCTTCAATGATGTTTATGTGAATTCTGTATTATATTCTGAGAGAAAAAATATGAAATTGATAAAATATCAAGAAGTGGTCGATGGCAAAATAAACTGCTTTAAGATACTTTGCATATTAAATAAACTATTATGATAAGTGCAATTGTGTGTATATTTATTTTCTTTATTTATAATTAAGCAAACAAAAATAGTAGTGACATGCTATACATTTGGCATTTTTTAGGCATTAATACTCAATTTGCTTCTTTTCACAGTGAAGATATCTTTCTACTTTACATGCTTTACTTTTTCAATATATATACCAAATCAAATACTAGACAAAGAACACAGAAAGTGTGAATTTATCAATTTAGAATTCTAACAATAACATGTTCTCTTTTTTATTTTATTATTATAGCCTTTTATTTACAAAACATGTGCATGGGTAAATTTTTAACATTGAACCTTGCAAAATATTCTGCTCCAAATTTTCCCCTCCTCTCCACTAGATGGCAGGTAGTCCAATACATGTTAAATATGTTAAAATATATACTAAATGCAATATATGTATGCATATTTATACAGTTATCTTGCTGCACAAGAAAAATCAGATCTAGAAAGAAAAAAAATAACCTGAGAAGGAAAACAAAAATACAAGCAACAATAACAGAAAGAGTAGAAATGCTATGTTGTGGTCCACACTCAGTTCACATACTGGGCATAGATGGCTCTCTTCATTACTGAATAATTGGAACTGTTTTAAATCATCTTATTGTTGAAGAGAACCACGTCCATAAAAATTGATCATCATATAGTCTTGTTGTTGATATATATAATGATATCCTGATTCTGCTCATTTCACTTAGCATCATCAGTTCATTTAAGTCTCTCCAGGACCTTCTGAAATCATCTGTTGGTCATTTCTTTTAGACCAATAATATTCCATAACATGCATATACAACAATTTATGCAGCCATTCTCCAATTGTTGCGCAGCTATTCAGTTTCCAGTTTCTAGCCACTACATAAAAGGCTGTCAAAAACATTTTTTGCACATGTGAGTCCGTTTCCCTCTTTTAAGATCTCTTTGAAATATAAGTCCAGTAATTGGATAACTTTTGGAGTGTAGTTCCAAACTTGTCTCCAGAACTGTTGGATCCATTCACATTTCCACCAACAATGTATCAGTGTCCCAGTTTTCCCACATCCCCTCCAACATTCATCATCATATTTTCCATCATAATCAATCTAAGAGGTGTGTAGTGGTATTTCAGAGTTGTCTTAATTTGCATTTCTCTGATCAATAGTGATTTGGATCACCTATTTATATGACTAAAAATAACTTTAATTTCTTCTTCTGAAAATTGTCTGTTCATATCCTTTGAGCATTTATCAATTGAAGAATGGTTTGATTTCTTATAAATTTGAGTCAATTCTCCACATGTTTTGGAAATGAGGTGTTTATCAGAACCTTTGAATGTAAAAATGTTTTTTCCAGTTTATTGCTTCCTTTCTAATCTTGTCTGCATTAGTTTTGTTTGCACAAAACTTTTTTTAATTTAATATAATCCAAATTATCTATTTTATGATCAATAGTGATCTTAAGTTATTCTTTGGTCACAAATTCCTTCCTCCTCCACAGGTCTGAGAAGTAAATTATCTTATGTTCTTCTAATTTATTTATAATATCATTTTTTATGTCTAGATCATGAACCTATTTTGACCATATCTTGGTATAAGGTTTTAAGTGGATCAATGCCTAGTTTTTGACAGACTAATTTCCAATTTTCCCAGCAGTTTTTGTCAAATAATGAATTTTTATAGCAAAAGCTATGGTCTTTAAGTTTGTCAAACACTAGATTGATATAGTTATTGACTATTTTGTCCTGTGAACCTAATTTTTTTCACTGATTGACTACTCTATTTCTTAGCCACTTCTAAATGTTTTTGATGACTGCTGATATATAATAATATAATATAATATAATATGATATGATATGATATGATACAATACAATATAATATAATTAAAATAATATAGTTTTAGATCTGGTACAGCTAGGCCACCTTCATTTGATTTTTTTTTTCATTAGTTGCCTTTAAATTCTTGACCTTTTGTTCTTCCAGATAAATTTTGTTATTGTTTTTTTGTCAGTAAAATAGTTTCTTAAGAGTTTGATTGTTTTTTTTTTCCTGTCATCTTAGCCAATCTGACAGGTGTGTAGTGGTATCTTAGAGTTGTCTTAATTTGCATTTCGCTGATTAATAATGACTTGGAACATCTTTTCATATGACTAGAAATAGTTTCAATTTCTTCATCTGAGAATTGTCTGTTCATATCCTTTGACCAATTTTCAATTGGAGAATGGCTTGAATTTTTATAAATTAGAGTTAATTCTCTATATATTTTGGAAATGAGGCCTTTATCAGAACCTTTGACTGTAAAAATATTTTCCCAGTTTATTGCTTCCCTTCTAATCTTGTCTGCATTAGTTTTGTTTGTACAAAAACTTTCAGTTTGGTATAATCGAAATTTTCTATTTTGTGATCAGTAATGATCTCTAGTTCTTCTTTGGTCATAAAGACCTTCCCCTTCCAAAGGTCTGAGAGGTAAACTATCCTGTGTTCCTCTAATTTATTAATAATTTCATTCTTTATGCCTAGGTCATGAACCCATTTTGACCTTATCTTGGTGTACGGCGTTAAGTATAGATCAATGCCTAGTTTCTGCCATATTAGTTCCCAATTTTCCCAGCAATTTTTATCAAACAGTAAGTTCTTTTTTTTTTTTTTATTTAATAGCCTTTTATTTACAGGATATATGCATGGGTAACTTTACAGTATTAACAATTGCCAAAACTCTTGTTCCAATTTTTCACCTCTTACCCCTCCACCCCCTCCCCTAGATGGCAGGATGACCAGTAGATGTTAAATATATTAAAATATAAATTAGATACACAATAATTATACATGACCAAAATGTTATTTTGCTGTACAAAAAGAATCAGACTCTGAAATATTGTACAATTAGCTTGTGAAGGAAATCAAAAATGCAGGTGTGCATAAATATAGGGATTGGGAATTCAATGTAATGGTTTTAGTCATCTCCAGAGTTCTTTTTCTGGGCATAGCTAGTTCAGTTCATTACTGCTCCATTAGAAATGATTTGGTTGATCTCGTTGCTGAGGATGGCCTGGTCCATCAGAACTGGTCATCATATACTATTGTTGTTGAAGTATATAATAATCTACTGGTCCTGCTCATTTCACTCAGCATCAGTTCGTGTAAGTCTCTCCAGGCCTTTCTGAAATCATCCTGTTGGTCATTTCTTACAGAACAGTAATATTCCATAATATTCATATACCACAATTTATTCAGCCATTCTCCAACTGTTGGACATCCATTCAGTTTCCAGTTTTAGCCACTACAAAAAGGGCTGCCACAAACATTCGTGCACATACGGGTCCCTTTCCCTTCTTTATAATCTCTTTGGGATATAATCCCAGTAGTAACACTGCTGGATCAAAGGGTATGCACAGTTTGATAACTTTTTGAGCATAGTTCCAAACTACTCTCCAAAATGGTTGGATTCGTTCACAACTCCACCAACAATGCATCAATGTCCCAGTTTTCCCACATCCCCTCCAACAATCATCATTATTTTTTCCTATCATCTTAGCCAATCTGACAGGTATGTAGTGGTATCTTAGAGTTGTCTTGCATTTCTCTGATTAATAATGACTTGGAGCATCTTTTCATATGACTAGAAATAGTTTCAATTTCTTCATCTGAGAATTGTCTGTTCATATCCTTTCACCATTTTTCAATTGGAGAATGGCTTGATTTTTTATAAATTAGAGTTAATTCTCTATATATTTTGGAAATGAGGCCTTTATCAGAACCTTTGACTGTAAAAATATTTTCCCAGTTTATTGCTTCCCTTCTAATCTTGTCTGCATTAGTTTTGTTTGTAAAAAAACTTTTCAGTTTGGTATAATCGAAATTTTCTATTTTGTGATCAGTAATGATCTCTAGTTCTCCTTTGGTCATAAAGACCTTCCCCTTCCACAGGTCTGAGAGGTAAACTATCCTGTGTTCCTCTAATTTATTAATAATTTCATTCCTTATGCCTAGGTCATGAACCCATTTTGACCTTATCTTGGTGTACGGCGTTAAGTATGGATCAATGCCTAGTTTCTGCCATATTAGTTTCCAATTTTCCCAGCAATTTTTATCAAACATTAAGTTCTTATCCCAAAAGCTGGGATCTTTGGGTTTGTCAAAGACTAGGATGCTATATTTGTTGACTGTTTTATCCCTTGAACCTAATCTATTCCACTGATCAACTAATCTATTCCTTAGCCAATACCAAATAGTTTTGGTAACTACTGCTCTATAATATAATTTTAGATCTGGTACAGCTAAACCACCTTCATTTGATTTTTTTTTCATTAATTCCCTTGAAATTCTTGACCTTGAAAAAATAATGATGATTGTTGGAGGGGATGCGGGAAAACTGGGACATTGATGCATTGTTGGTGGAGTTATGAACGAATCCAACCATTTTGGAGAGTAGTTTGGAACTATGCTCAAAAACTTATCAAACTGTGCATACCCTTTGATCCAGCAGTGTTACTACTGGGATTATATCCCAAAGAGATTATAAAGAAGGGAAAGGGACCTGTATGTGCACGAATGTTTGTGGCAGCCCTTTTTGTAGTGGCTAAAAACTGGAAACTGAGTGGATGTCCATCAGTTGGAGAATGGCTGAATAAATTGTGTATATGAATATTATGGAATATTACTGTTCTGTAAGAAATGACCAACAGGATGATTTCAGAAAAGCCTGGAGAGACTTACATGAACTGATGCTGAGTGAAATGAGCAGGACCAGGAGATCATTATATACTTCAACAACAATACTATATGATGACCAGTTCTGATGGACCAGGCCATCCTCAGCAACGAGATCAACCAAATCATTTCCAATGGAGCAGTAATGAACTGAACTAGCTATGCCCAGAAAAAGAACTCTGGGAGATGACTAAAAACCATTACATTGAATTCCCAATCCCTATATTTATGCACACCTGCATTTTTAATTTCCTTCACAAGCTAATTGTACAATATTTCAGAGTCTGATTCTTTTTGTACAGCAAAATAACGTTTTGGTCATGTATACTTATTGTGTATCTAATTTACATTTTAATATATTTAATATCTACTGATCATCCTGCCATCTAGGGGAGGGGGTGGAGGAGTAAGAGGTAAAAAATTGGAAGAAGAGGTTTGGCAATTGTTAATGCTGTAAAGTTACCCATGCATATATCCTGTAAATAAAAGGCTATTAAATTAAAAAAAAAAAGAAAAAAAAAAGAGTTTGATTGGTATAGCACTAAATAAATACATTACTTTAGGTAGTATTGTCATCTTTATTATATTCACTCAACTTATACAAAGAGCACTTGCTATTTTTCCAATTGTTTAGACCTGACTTTATTTGTGGGTAAAGTGTTTTGTAGTTTTGCTCATAAAATTCCTGACTTCCTTTGGCAAATAGATTCCCAAATATTTTAAACTATCAACAGTTATTTTAAATGTAATTTCTCTTTGTATCTCTTGCTGTTGGATTTTGTTAGTGATATATAAAAATGCTGATGATTTATGTGGATTTATTTTCTATTCTACAACATTACTAAAGTTGTGGATTATTTCTAATAGTTTTTTAGTTCATTTTCTGGGGTTTTCTAAGTATACCATCACATCATCTGCAAAGATTGATCTCTTTTTCATTTTTTATTGTCAAAGCTAGCATTTTTAATACAATATTGAATAGTAATGATAAATCTTGTTTCACTCCTCATCTTACTAAGAATAATTCCAGTTTATCCTCATTACATATGATGCTTACTGATGGTTTTAAATAGATGCTATTGACTATTTTAAGGAAATGTCATTTATTCCTATACTCACTAGTGTTTTTAATAGTAATGGGTGTTGGATTTTATCAAATGCTTTTTCTGCATCTATTGAGATAATCGTATGGTTTTTGTTAATTTAGTTATTGATATAGTCAATTATGCTAATGGTTTTCCTAATATTGAACCAACCCTGAATTCATAATACAAATCCTACTTGGTCATGGTGTATTATCTGCTCAGTTTATCAGCATAATTTATTTTTGGCTACATTCCAAGTTTCCTTCTCCTTTTGGAATATCAGATTCCAGGCCCTTCGATCTTTTCTTTCCTTTTTTTTTTATTATAATAACTTTTTATTGACAGAACCCATGCCAGGGTAATTTTTTACAACGTTATTCCTTGCACTCACTTTTGTTCCGATTTTTCCCCTCCCTCCCTCCACCCCCTCCCCTAGATGGCAAGCAGTCCTATATATGTTAAATATGTTGCATTATATCCTAGATACAATATATGTGGGCAGAACTGAACAGTTCTCTTGTTGCACAGGGAGAATTGGATTCAGAAGGTAAAAATAACCCAGAAGAAAAACTAAAATGCAAACAGTTTACATTCATTTCCCAGTGTTCTTTC
This sequence comes from Sarcophilus harrisii, assembly GCF_902635505.1. Taxonomy (NCBI): domain Eukaryota; kingdom Metazoa; phylum Chordata; class Mammalia; order Dasyuromorphia; family Dasyuridae; genus Sarcophilus; species Sarcophilus harrisii. Next base: position 79,675,399 of record NC_045430.1, on the reverse strand, counting down.
TTTGAGTGTAGCTGTTCCTGTCCATCACTGTTCAATTGAAATTGAGTTAGATCTTCTCTTTGTCGAAGAAATCCACTTCCATCAGAATACATGCTCATACAGTATCGTTGTTGAGGTATATAATGATCTCCTTGTTCTGCTCATTTCACTTAGCATCAGTTCATGTAAGTCTCTCCAAGCCTCTCTGTATTCATCCTGCTGGTCATTTCTTACAGAACAATAATATTCCATAACATTCATACACCACACTTTACCCAACCATTCTCCAATTGATAAGCATCCATTCATTTTCCAGTTTCTAGGCACTAGAAACAGAGCTGCCACAAACATTTTGGCACATACAGGTCCCTTTCCCTTCTTTAGTATCTCTTTTGGGTATAAGCCCAGTAGTAGCACTGCTGGATCAAAGGGTATGCACAGTTTGATAACTTTTTGGGCATAATTCCAGATTGCTCTCCAGAATGGTTGGATTTGTTCACAACTCCACCAACAATGCATCAGTGTCTGTTGGAATCTTTACAAAGTGTAGACACTGGAGTTAATTTAATCTTAGAAAGAGTTATTTTGGGCCAGAACTTGAAACAAGGTACTAAGTGGAACTGATTGAACAATGCTTGTGTTCACACCTTTAGAGAGCTCATAAGTATCTAAGTACTCAATGGAGTTCACACATGTAGGGCTTAGTCCGAATTCACACCTCCCTTATGGCCAGAGAGCACTCTGGGAGATAACCCAGAATCCCTCTCCCTCCAGAAGGCAGAGTTAACCTTTTGGGAGATCACATATATAGGGAGTTTTTGAAGCTTGGGCTTAGTTCTTCTTGTGGGACTTAGGAGAGAGAGACTCAGGAAGAAAGCCTACAAGCCCTATCTTCGAGGCAAGAGAGATCCATTGCATCTTCTACCTTGGTGCTGGCTGGAGGCTGAAGAAAGCAAAGGCAGAAGCCAAGGACAAAGCTGCAAGAGCTCAAGCAGAGAGATAGGTCTCTGGGCTAACCGGGCTAGAAATAAACGTTTGCCTTTTTACCAGCTGGCTGCATTTTGGAGTAATTATTTCAACTGAGACTAAGGCTGCCTCCGGAAAACCTTCACAAGTGTCCCAGTTTTCCCACATCCCCTCCAACATTCATCATTATTTTCTCCTGTCATCTTAGCCAATCTGACAGGTGTGTAGTGGTATCTCAGAGTTGTCTTAATTTGCATTTCTCTGATCAATAGTGATTTGGAAAACTCTTTCATATGAGCGGTAATAGTTTCAATTTTATCATCTGAAAATTGTCTGTTCATATCCTTTGACCATTTATCAACTGGAGAATGGCTTAATTTCTTATAAATTAGAGTTAATTCTCTATATTTTTGGAAATGAGGCCTTTATCAGAACCTTTAACTGATTTCTCAGTTTGTTGCTTCCCTTCTAATCTTGTTTGCATTAGTTTTATTTGTACAAAGGCTTTTTAATTTGATGTAATCAAAATTTTCTATTTTGTGATCAGTTATGGTCTCTAGTTCATCTTTGGTCACAAATTTCTTCCTCCTCCACAAATCTGAGAGATAAACTATCCTATGTTCTTCTAATTTATTTATAATCTCATCCTTTATGCCTAAATCATGGACCCATTTTGATCTTATCTTGGTATATGGTGTTAAGTGTGGGTCCATGCCTAATTTCTGCCATACTAATTTCCAGTTATCCCAGAAGTTTTTGTCAAATAATGAATTCTTATCCCCAAAGTTAGGATCTTTGGGTTTGTCAAACACTAGATTGCTATAGCTGACTATTCTGTCTTGTGAACCTAACCTATTCCACTGATCAACTAATCTATTTCTTAGCCAGTACCAAATGGTTTTGATGACTGCTGCTTTATAATGTAGTTTTAGATAAGGTACAGCTAGGCCACCTTCATTTGATTTTTTTTTTCATTAATTCCCTTGAGATTTTCAATCTTTTGTTCTTCCATATGAATTTTGTTGTTATTTTTTTCTAGATCATTAAAATATTTTCTTGGAAGTCTGATTGGTATAGCACTAAATAAATAGATTAGTTTAGGGAGTATTGTCATCTTTATTATATTTGCTAGGCCTATCCAAGAGCACTTAGTATTTTTCCAATTATTTAAGTCTGAATTTATTTGTGTGGAAAGTTTTTTTGTAATTTTGTTCATATAATTCCTGACTTTCCTTTGGTAGATTTTCAAATATTTTATGCTAGCAACAGTTATTTTGAATGGAATTTCTCTTTGTAGCTCTTGCTGTTGGATTTTGTTGGTGATGTATAAAAATGCTGAGAATTTATGGGGATTTATTTTGTATCCTGCAACTTTGCTAAAGGTATGAATTATTTCTAATAGCTTTTAGTAGAATCTCTGGGGTTCTCTAAGTATACCATCATATCATCTGCCTACTCTAATTCCTTTAATCTCTTTCTCATCTCTTATTGCTGAGAGTAGCATTTCTAATACAATATTGAATAATAATGGTGATAGTGGGCAACCTTGCTTCATTCCAGGTCTTACTGGGAAAGGTTCCAGTTTTTCCCCATTGCATATGATGCTTACTGATGGTTTTAAATATATGCTCCTGACTATTTTAAGGAAAAGTCCATTTATTCCTATACTCTCAAGTGTTTTTATTAGGAATGGATGTTGGACCTGTCAAATTGGCTAAGAACACAGAAAAAAATAATGATGATTGTTGGAGGGGATGTGGGAAAACTGGGACATTGATGCATTGTTGGTGGAGTTGTGAACGAATCCAACCATTCTGGACAGTAATTTGGAACTCTGCTCAAAAAGTTATCAAACTCTTCATACCCTTTGGTCCAGCAGTGTTACTACTGGGCTTATGTCCCAAAGAGATCATAAAGAAGGGAAAGGGACCTCTATGTGCACGAATGTTTGTGGCAGCCTTCTTTGTAGTGGCTAGAAACTGGAAACTGAGTGGATGCCCATCAGTTGGAGAATGGCTGAATAAATTGTGGTATATGAATATTATGGAATATTATTGTTCTGTAAGAAATGACCAACAGGATGATTTCAGAAAGGCCTGGAGAGACTTACACAAACTGATGCTGAGTGAAATGAGCAGGACCAGGAGATCATTATATACTTCAACAACAATACTATATGATGACCAGTTCTGATGGACCTGGCCATCCTCAGCAATGAGATCAACCAAATAATTTCCAATGGAGCAGTAATGAATTGAACCAGCTATGCCCAGAGAAAGAACTCTGGGTGATGACTAAAAACCATTACATTGAACTCCCAAGGGTGGGGGGGTAAGAGGTGAAAAATTGGAACAAGAGGTTTGGCAATTGTTAATGCTGTAAAGTTACCCATGCATATAACCTGTAAATAAAAGGCTATTAAATAAATTTAAAAACATTTAAAAATTACATTGAATTCCCAATCCCTATATTTATGCCCACCTGCATTTTTGATTTCCTTCACAAGTTAATTGTACAATATTTCAGAGTCTGATTCTTTTTGTACAGCAAAATAACAGTTTGGTCATGTATACTTATTGTGTATCTAATTTATATTTTAATATATTTAACATCTACTGGTCATCCTGCCATCTGAGGGAAGGGGTGAGGGGTAAGAGGTGAAAAATTGAAACAAGAGGCTTGGCAATTGTTAATGCTGTAAAGTTACCCATACATATAAACTGTAAATAAAAGGCTATTAAATAAAAAAAAAAGGAATGGATGTTGGAGTTTATCAAATGCTTTATCTGCATCTATTAAAATGATCATATGGTTTTTGTTAGTTTGGTTATTGATATAGTCAATTATGCTAATAGTTTTCCTAATATTGAACCTTCCCTGCATTCCTGGTATAAATTCTACTTGGTCATAGTGTATTATCTTGGGGATAATTTTCTGTAATCTTTTTGCTAATATTTTATTTAAGATTTTAGCATCAATATTCATTAGGGAGATTGGTCTATAATTTTCTTTCTCTGTTTTCAGCCTATCTGGTTTAGGTATTAGTACCATGTCTGTGTCGTAAAAGGAGTTTGGTAGGACTCCTTCAATCCCTATTTTTTCACATACTTCATATAGCATTGGAGTTAATTATTCTTTAAATGTTTGGTAGAATTCAAACCTGGTCCTGGGGATTTTTTCTTAGAGAGTTGGTTAATAGCTTGTTGTATTTCTTTTTCTAAGATGGGACTGTTTAGAATATTTACTTCTTTCTCTGTTAATATGGGTAAACTATATTTTTGAAGGTATTCTTCCATTTCATTCAAGTTGTCAGATTTATTGGCATAAAGTTGGGCAAAATAACTCCTAATTATTGCTCTAATTTCCTCTTTGTTAGTGGCAAGTTCTCCCTTTTCATTTTTAAGACTAACAATTTGATTTTCCTCCTTCCTTTTTTAAATCAGACTTGCTAAGGGTTTTTTATTTTGTTGTTTTTTTCATAGAACTAACTTTTAGTTTTATTAATTAATTCAATAGTTTTTTTTTCTTTCAATTTTATTGATCTCTCCTTATATTTTTAGAATTTCAAATTTAGTGTTTTTTTGTGGGTTTTTAATTTGTTCTTTTTCTAGCATTTTTAGTTGCAAGCCCAATTTATTGACCTTCTCTTTCTCTATTTTATGCATGTAGGCCTTTAGAGATATGAAATTTCCCTTTATTATCGTTTTGGCTGCATTCCACACATTTTGGTATGATGTCTCGTTATTGTCGTTTTCTTGGGTGAAGTTATTAATTATGTCTATGATTTGCTGTTTCACCCAATCATTCTTTAGTATGAGATTATTTAGTTTCCAATTATTTTTTTCGTCTACTTTCCCCTGGCTTTTTGTTGAATGTAATTTTTATTGCATTGTGGTCTGAAAAGGATGCATTTACTATTTCTGGCTTACTGCATTTGAGTTTGAGGCTTTTATGTCCTAATATATGGTTAATTTTTGTATTCCATGAACTGCTGAAAAGAAAGTATACTCCTTTCTGTCTCCATTTTGTTTTCTCCAGAGATTATCATATCTAACTTTTTTAGTATTCTATTTACCTCTTTGACTTCTTTCTTATTTATTTTGTTATTTGATTTATCTAATTCTGAGAGTACAAAGTTGAGATCTCCCACTACTATAGTTTTGCTGTCTCTTTCTTCCTGCAGCTCTCTCAATTTCTCTTTTAAAAATTTAAATGCTACACTGCTTGATGCATATATGTTTAATATTGATATTGCTTAATTATCTATGCTACCCTTTAGCAAGATATAGTGCCCTTCCTTATCTCTTTTAATTAGATCAACTTTTGCTTTTGCTTGATCTGAGATCAGGATGGCTACCCCTGCTTTTTTTACTTTACCTGAAGCATAGTAGATTCTGCTCCAACATTTTACTTTACTCTGCATGTATCTCCCTGCTTCAGGTTATGTTTCCTGTAAACAACATATTGTAGGAATCTGGCTTTTAATCCATTCTGCTAAATGCTTCCTCTTTATGGGGGAGTTTACCCCGTTCACATTTATGGCTAAAATCACCAGTTCTGTATTACTTGCCATCTTGTTAACCTCTGTTTATGCTTTTCTCTCTTCTTTCCCCCTTACCCCTCTTCCCTGTATTAAACTTGTGAGCACCACTTGCTTCTCACAGCCCTCCCTTTTTAGTATCCCTCCCCCCATCTTAAAGTTCCTCCCCCTATCTTACTCCTTTCCCTCACAGTTTCCATATTCCCTTCCACTTAGCTTATTCCTTCCCTTTTCACTTTTCCCTTCTCACTTTTCAATGAGATGGGAGAAGTTTCACCATAAATTGAATATGTCTAAAATTTTTCTCTTAAAGCCAATTCTGATGACAGTAAAATACACACTATATTAATCCTCCTCCATGGTTTCCTTTGCCTCTTTGTGAGATGTAGTACCCCCAGTTTACCCTTTTTCTGGTACAATGTCCTTTCTACCTCTAGTTTCTAGAACAAGTTATACATGTATTCTTTATATATCATTATAGCAGAAATATAGTTCCCAAGATATCTTTTTACCTTTTTAGGTTTCTCTTGAGTTCTATATTTGTACATTAAACTTTTTGTTAAGTTCTTTTTTTTTTCATCAAATATAAGTGAAATTTGCTTATTTCGTTGAATGACCATCTTCTTTCCTGGAAAAAAGATGATCATTCCAGCTGAGTAAGTTATTTTTCGTTGCATACCGAGTTCCTTAGCCTTTCGGAATATCATATTCCAGGCCCTTTGATCTTTTAATGTGGACACGGCTAGATCCTGGGTAATCCTTATTATGGCTCCTCTATATTTGAATTGAGTTTTTCTAGCCATTTGCAGTATTTTTTTCCTTCATCTGAGGGTTCTGGCATTTGGCCACTATATTTCTTGGTGTTTTGAGTTTAGGATCCCTTTCAGTAGGTGATCAATGAATTCTTTCAATATCTATTTTACCCTCTGTTTCTATGACTTCTGGGCAGTTCTCTTTGATAATTTTCTGAAAAATAGTGTCCAGGTTCTTTTTTTATCATATTTTTCTGGGAGTCCAATAATTCTCAGATTGTCTTTGCTATTTTCCCGATAAGTTGTTTTCCCAAGTAGGTATTTCCATTTTTTTTTCTATTTTATCATTTTTTAGGTTTTGCTTGGCTGATTCCTGATGTCTCCTCAAGTTATTCATTTCTTTTTGTTTGGTTCTGATTCTTAGTGAATTATTTTCTTCATTTACTTTTTAAACTTCCTTTTGTTTTTGTTCAATTGGTTTTTAAATGAATTGTTTGTTCTATGGAATTTTTTTTTTCCATTTCACAAATTCAGTTTTTAAAGGAGTTATTTTCTTTTTCCATTTCACAAGTTCTTTTTTCCTGGGAATTATTTACCTTTTCCATTTTGCAAATTCTGTTTTTCTGGGAATTGTTTTCTTTTCCCATTTTGTCAAATCTATCTTTTAATGAGTTATTTGCCTTTTCCAAACCTTCTTGCAAAGTTTTCCTTTCCTTTCCCCATTTTTATTTTAGCTCTCTTTTGAAATCCTTTTTAATTTCTTCTAGGAGAGCCTTGTGTGATGGGGATCAAGTCATATCATCTTTTGAGACTTCATCTGGAGATGATCTGCTTTTAGTCTCCTCAGGATTTGAAATTTGTTCTTCTCTTTCGCCATAAAAACTATCTATGGTTAGAGTTCTCTTTGCTTTTTTAGTCATTTTAAAAAAATTTGGATCTGCTTTTAGGGCAGGGGAAATTTTCCAAGTTTTCTCTACAAGTGGTTACAAAGTGGCTGCAGTTGTGCTGGGATCATATTCCTGGTGCTGGGTGGGCATTATCAGATCCCATGAGACTCTTGCATTTTGGGGTTCACTATTTTGTATTTGTGTTGGATATTTTATAACTTCTCTGCTGATCTAGCAGATCTGATGATCTGGCTTGCAACCAGGGTAGAGTAGCCAACACTGATGTAGGTTCCTCTCCATATATTCTCTGCCATGGGGAGTCTGCACTGCCCTGAGGAGATCACCCCCCCAACCCCCTTCATCTACACAGTGTGTGCTAGCATCTATACTCTACCTGCCTGCGCTTGGTCATCTCCTTTTGTGCCTGACTGAAACAGAGCTTTTCTGGTGATCTTTGAAATTATCTTTGCTGGTAATTTGCTACACTCCCAATATTCATGAATTCTGCCTGTCCAGAACTAATTCAGAGGCTGAATTTGTTAATTAGTTGAGGGTCACAAGAGAAGATCAGAAAGAAGAGTGTATCCTCTCCATCATATTGGCTCTGCTCCCTAATATGTTCTCTTTTAAATGATTATTTCCCTGTTGGATGAACAACAAGGATTCTACATAAGTCGTTACCCAGAAAGAAGATTTCCAGAGTAGGTGATATGAGTAAAAACTTGTCTTGCATATCTTACATGCTGTCTCACTATTATTATGGAGTAAGTTTAAGCTTTATTCCTTCCATCAATGCCATTTGTATTTATGGGGAAAAGGTTTTGTATTAACTGTTACTGTGTTAATTGAGAGGAGAGTATCCTTTCTATCTCGGTTATATTAAATGAACCAAAACTGAATCTGTCACAGTGGAGAATGTAAAGAATATATCTCATCTATATTATAACATCTGTCTTCAAGGAGAAAATAGATGGCAAAAATGGCAGTTTTAGGCTAGTAATAAACCTAATGAATCTGTAGTTAATAAAAGCCAACACATTTTGTTTTGGCGTGTGTGTGTGTGTGTGTGTGTGTGTGTGTGTGTGTGTGTGTGTTTCAAGAACAAGTTATACCAAACTAATATCATTTACTTTTTTGTGACAGATTTACTAGATTAGCAAATCTGGTCATTGTAGTAGATAATTTTAGTAGATTTTTAACAAGACATTGGGAGGATATAAATGTATTAAAAAAAAAAAAACTTTTCCCCTCCTATACCTGTCTTCAAAATTAAGTTACTTTAAGCACAGACATTTTTAGTGTTTAGTTGGTCTGATTGAGTTATTTCTTCTGCCTTTTTTTACATTGTTTCAGTTTGACTATGCAGAATATTAGACACAACACATTACAACAGAAATGTGGCATTTCTATTGTTATTTGTGAAGAAAATAAACAATAGAAATGTAATTAGATTTCTGCTATTTTACTTCTAATTTTTATGCCTTCATGATTGTTGTTTCATTTTGTTTTCTTTTTTCTTGTTTTTGGATTATCATTAGGATTAACTACATTAAATTGAGCCTCAAGTAAAGTTTTCTTCATACAGTGTTTGATATAACCACTTCTTAAGATTAAGTAGCTAGTAATGACCATTATTTCCTACAATGTCTTATTAAAGGTTTTTCAAATAACTTTATATTATAAATTGGTATCACTTATAACTTACTCTTCTGTACATTAGGCAAGAAAATCAATTGTTTTCTGTTTTCCAAAGGGATTTAAAGGCTTTTTTGATCTAGTTTTTATGGCAACTATGTATAAATTAAACCTCAATGGAAAATAATTATATTCCATATAACCATCTGTTTCTTTGTCTATTTCTCATATTTCATACTATTTTAATATTTCAGAGTGGAGGTGTTTTAGTTACACACCATATATTTTGCTCATCTTTATTTTTTGTAATGTGTAATACATGAGTAATTTGCAAATATCTCTATTATCAATAACTATCATTTATTAATTTCTAACATGGTAGATGTGTGTATATATATATATATATATATATGTTGGAATACACGGGAGAGCTGTTGGAATACATGAAAGTCACATGACAGTGGCTGCTGGAGACCCAACCCAGAATGCATCTTCTCTTGTGAGAGGATGATACAAGGAGACTGAGAGGCAATTGCTGTTCTCTGACTCTTTGACTGAGAGGCTGTTGCATTTCTCCACTCTCATGGACTTCGCCATATAAACTTCAAAATAATAGAATATACACACACATGTAACACATACACATATGAACATACAAAAATGTTAACATAGTCTATGCATATATGCACAATATGCATTGTGTGAGTCTGTATATATTATAATAATCAACACATTGAAATATATATAATATGTATACATATGTGCAACTATAGCTTTGTGTATACATGTGTGTAATTATATCTATTTATATGCCTACACATCTATATCTAGATGTAAATATATATATATATGATAGATAGATAGATGCCTATAAATAGTTTGTTAAATACTACACAATTTAACATTGCTTCAAAATTTTTATTATGTTGTCCTTTTGGTTTTTCTTTCCAATGATACAGATCTCAATCTGTTAAACCTCAACCTTAGGGTTGTCTGAAAATGGTGGACACAGAGCCATGTCAACCACTTTCAGTTATTAGATAAGACGGGGCTTTCCAGTTTTTGCATTCTCCTTATATAGTTTTCAAGAAATGAGGGTGATCTCCAGAGGACATTTGTACACTGTATACATATATGTGCTTTTAAAAAATATATGCATCATGGGGCAGCTAGTTGATACAGTGGACAGAGCACCAGCCCTGAAGTCAGTAGGACCTGAGTTCAAATTTGACCCCCATCACTTAACATTTCCTGGCTGTGTCACTTAACCTCAATTGCCTCAGCCAAAAAAAAAATGCATCATGTTAATGAATTGTTTTCATTTTTAATGACTTTCCTACTTTTTGCATCTGAAAGGATTCACTTGTATTTAAACATATGCCTGTATCAATTTTTTATTCAATACTATTTTATTGGAACATTGTACTAGAAAACTTATACTTTTATAAAGTAAGAAGTACATGAAATATATTGCTTATTTTTTAACAGAAGTACTTCAAAAATACTAATGACTTACTTTCTTAGAAGAGATAATTTGCAATTGAGATTTTATTTATTATTTAAAGCAGATCATTTTTAGTTTTTTTTTTTATTATTTGGGAATTGTACTTTACAGAAATATTTAATCTGACAACTCACTGACTATGTGTGTTCATATATAAACCATTTAAAAGCTGAGCTGAAAAACTAGAAATTTTTCCATCTTTCCTGAAACAGATGCATATTACTTTTTTGTGATCATGAACATTTTCATATGTTTTGATGATAAAGAACACTGTTAAACTCATATTAAACTTTTTTTCTTTTTAACTTCATGCATTTTCATTAAGCTGTTAAGGTAATCATTGAATCCATATTAGATTAAGCTTTGGGATGGACTTAGTTATAGAAGGACTTGACCCTAAAGTCATATCTATTTCCAATTCCTGTTTAATGAGCACAGTCAAACTTTATTGCTTAATTGCATTACACATCAATGAATTTTGCATTTTGATTAGGTAATATTTTTATGTGATTCTCTGGATCATTTGAGGATACACCCAAAGAACAGTCAAACCATATTCATTAGTGCCTAGAAGGACAAAGTGCTGTATTGCTGTTTATGTAATCCACTTGACATCTTCAGAGACTTTCACTCTTGGCATTGTTCATAAAGTGATGTATTTATTTGGGATTCTCAAGATACTCTTCCAAAATTGTTTTTTTCTGAACTCATAATGATTTATGTATATCTTACTAAACCACAGTGGGTGAAATACTTCATATTTTGATTTTCTGTTTAACATATTCTGTCATTTCATTGAGTTAGGGAGTTCCCATTCTGGACCAATTCAAATGATCACTTTCTTTGCAACTTGTAGTCTTAGTTGCCTGGGACATTGAGGAATTAAATGAATTAAGTAGGTAACAGTCAGAATGGGTCAGAAAAAGGATTAGAATACAGATCTTCCCAGTTTTGAAGTCAGCTCTCTATTACCCCATGAAGTCTCTCTTTCTGTATTTTCCCTATTATTAAACTTTTCTGTGAAACAAAGAAAAAAAGTAAAACCAAGGAATTCTATAACTACATTTAACATTTATACTTCTCCACTGAAAGTACGAACATGTCTATTGTTATTATTTCTCTAGTGCCAGGATTTGCCACCACAATATAAGAGGAGATTGTTTGCTCTGTTATTTTTATTTATGTAATTTATGTAATCCTTTGATCCCATAGTCTGTGTTCTTACTTCTTCCCCACATTGTTTCTAAATTGAGAGTTGATTTTACAGAAGGATACTTACTATTCCAGGTTCTAGGTATCCTGGGGATCTGAATTACTAAAACTACCATTTTCAGACTTTTTTGGTTGTTCTTGTTCTTAAGTATCAACTAATACACTTAAATAGATTAAGTGACAGTCAAAGTTATATGTAACAATAAAAATTCAATTTGAACTTTGTACCTCTGAAACCAAATTCAAGAGGTTTTCTATTTTACCACAAGTATTCCCTTGTTGCATTAATTTTTTCATATTCTTCATTTAGCAACTGTTTCACGTTTTAACCTATTTTTTAAAATTTCCCCCCATCAAGTTCATTTCTGAATCCCCCACAATGAATGTTAATTTTTTCATTTGTTTATTTTCTAAATTTATTTTTTCAGACTATTTTATTATTCACAAATATATTCGATAGCCTTCAACATTCACCTTTGCAAAACTTTGTTTTCCCAATCTTTCTCCCTCTCTTCCCTTTTCCCCCTTCTCAAGACAGCAAGAATTTGCTATGTTAAATATGAAATTCTAAACATATTTTCATATTTGTCATTCTGCTAAAAAAAATCAAATGGGAAAAAATAAATACGAGAAAGGAAAAGACATAAGCAAATAACTTCAACAAAAGGTGAAAATACTATACTTTGATTTATATTCAGTTTTCATAGTTCTCTCTGTATGTGAAAGGTACTTTCCATCACAAGTCTATTGGAATTGCCTTGTATCACTTCATAATGAACTTTTCTGTGTTAAAATAACAAGAATAATAAGAAGCACAAAAATCGATTGATCAACCATTCAATGGACACCATTCATGTCTATTATCAGACATGATAACATATGATAACATGGAATACCTTGTACTCAGAGCTTCATGATTTCCATAAGTTCCATAATTTAGAGGGAGAGAGGCATATTCCTTCATTTTATTCCTGAGACCAAGATGAGCTACTACAATTACATGACCTTTAATTTCATTTTGGTGTTCTTTGCATTTGCATAATGAAATAGACTATTTTCCCAGTTCTGCTTATTTCAACTTCTACCACTTGTACAAAAATTCCTTATGCTTTTCTGAATACCACATACATATCCATCATTTCTTATGTTTTTACTAAAATTTATTCAATCATTTCCCAATTGTTACCTGTCCTATTATTTTTACAAGAATGAGACCTTCCCAAAAATGACAAATAAAGGTCTTTCTTTAGAAGATTTTAATTGGAAGTTCCAGGTATGTACATGATAATAAGTTCTTGGTAGAGTGTAAAATTGGGTATTAGATTCAGTTTTTAGGAAGTTTTCATAAATGAATTATTCATTATGTGCTTGCAAAGTGCAAAGTACTGTGATAAATGCACAAATAGAATAAATATCTACAAATAAGATGGAATCTACTTTCAAGAAACTCATATTATAATGAAGGAGATGACTAAGGCGTACTAAAACCAGCTCAAACTATCTCATGATAGACAACTGTTAAATTTGCCATGTGAGAATTTATGTTTCAGAAATTGGTAAACATTGCAAGGTATAACTTAGTGTTTTCTTCATTGTCTACCCTTACAAAAGTGATAGAAAATATTTATGCAGCAGATTTAAATTAAAATATTCTATACATTCTTCATTCTCCTTGCCCAGAAAATCAGTTCTTAAACATTTATCAGCATAATACTGGAGGTAGCACATATAGAAATTTTCATTTCATCAAGTTAGATGAAATGTCTCATATTCCTTAAGATGCATTAACAAAGCATATAGTAGTTCTTATTCTTTAATTATTCTCTGTTGATAAAAATCATATTAGTTTTTTAAGTGAATCATTTGACAATACCAAGCACTTTTGTGTCAATAACTTTCTTTTCTGGATCATGACAATAGAAAGAGGAATATATCTTAATGTTTATTTCTCCAGCATGAACATAGGAAAATATAAGGTACAAAATAGGAAAAGGTAGGAAATGTAAAGCATGAAAGGAGAGTGATAAGTAGGGAGGAAAGTGGTGTCATCTTTTTTTTATTTTTTTCCTCTGACTCAAACATATTTACTAAACATAAACTTCAGATAGTAGATAAAATGCAATATGAAAATTCCATTTTCATGTGGGCCACCACAGAACCAATTAAATATGTAGCATTTCCTATTAATTTTTCAGGCTGTTTCAAACTGATAATAACTGTGAAAATTTTCACAAAGACTATAATGCAAGGAACCAGTCTATCTAGTATTAAATTTCCTTTTGGTCCAAGTAATGAGATATGATCCCATTATTATTATGTGATATTGTACAAAAACAGAATGCAATAATTGCATTAAAGAAAAAGAAAAAAAATCTCACACCAAACTCTCTCATATGTATACTGAAATGGAAATCCAGTTGAAATTTAAACAGTTGTGAACTATATTGCTTTTTTCCACTCATCTGAATAGTTCTCAATTTTTTTTTATTCTAAGTTTTTTCTGAGACAAAATGTCTGAGGAAAACATTGTTACTTTAAAAAAACAAAAAATAGAGATATCTTTGTAAATGTATTATATCATGTATACTATGAAGTAAACCTAGTGATAAAATCACATTCATTCAGAAAATATATATTTCTTAAAATATTTCCAGTAATGGACCTACACTTTGACAAGATATCAGATTCAAATGCAAAGCTTAGTTTAACCAAAAAAAAAAAAAAAAAAAAAAAAAAAAAAAAAAAAAAAAAAAAAAAAAAAAAAAAAAAAAAAAAAACAGCAATAGAATTTCACTAATGGCAGTCATCAGAGTCATCAGCAGTTTTTCATTTTTCATTTGATGATGGGTTTGTTAATTGGGTTAAAGCTGTTGCTAGCTATAATCTCAGCAAGAGGCAGTTAAAGGTAGGACTATCAAGTCACACCTGGTCTGTGTACTGGGAAATGTTGAACACAGTTAATGAAAGGCATTTAACATGCAGTCCATGCACATAATTAACTGTGGCTTATTTCCTTGTTTAAGAATGTGCTTATCATTGATAATATATCTCAACTAACAGATGATGGCTTCTGTATTTGAAATGAAATATCTAGTATTTGAATTAGGTGTTATTCAAAGGTAGCCCCAGATATTTTCAATTGATATTGAATAAAATTGGAGGTGATTAACAGAAGCTTAATACCTAACATATATGAGTATGAGGGAGAAGCATGTGCCTGGCATGAGTTGTCTCAGTGATCTATGTTGCTACTTAAAATATTTTTTCAAGGGAAAATAAGATGAATTCTAAAGGCATAAAAGGAAACTTGCTATTGTAGAAAACAGTGTATTCCTTTTCAACACAATTACACAAAGTTTTTCACTCATTTTGGTTCAACTCACCACCATTCCCTTCCACAATTCATACTTTTCCTCTCATCACTGGCTTGTCAATAAACAGCTGTCTGCTCCCAAGAGCAGTTATATTGGTTTTTCCTATGCAGGCACCCGCAACAGTTGTGCAAGCAAAATGTTCCATATCTAGCCCCATCCTATTTGTTTCTATCCAGCATACTTTACCACAAGCATTCCTCAAGAGTCAGGATCTGCAGCACAAAGGAATGACTAGTGAGATCCTTCCTCACTCATTTCATTATTCCATTTGGGGAAGAGTAAATTGTCTAGTTTGAGTAGGTATGAATATGTTGAGATCTATATCACAGATCTGTTTGAATTTAGCCTCCAAAACTGTCTCTATTCCTAATTTCTGTAACCTTTTGAGGTTACCATCTTCAAAATGGTTATCCAAGTTCCTAACAATTCCTCATTCTCACTTTGCATATGTGAGCAGTTGATAAACAATCTCACATATACTTCCATAATATCATTTCTACCTGCATATAACTGCACTTTTGTTCAGGCCAACATATCATATCTAGCAAGACATGTGGTATGAATAAGGAGGTCATGAAATATGTATAACATGGATCACATCCTAACCCTTGGTATATATGCTATATATCCTACTTGTCTCTGGTCTATGTGAAGGTTGGATGAGCTTGATACTAGATATGAATAACTGAGGGGCTCTTTTCACCCCATCCCCCTCCACTTTAGAGAAAACACAAGTATAATCCGTTTTATGACAATTAATCCACAAACATTTATTGAGCTTTTCATATGTACCATGCCCTGAGCTAAGTGCTTACGATTTGTTGTTTCCATTTACTTGCCTAGTGAGGCAGAATTGAACATGCATTTATGAAAGATTTGGGCAATTCACATTGTCCCCTAACAGCTTTACAGGATGAATAACTGCTGCTGTAAGCTTAGGTGATTGTTAGTAGCAGAAGTTTAGTCTTTCTTGGATCTTTACTTAGGTTCAATTTATCCATGAATTCATGGTACTTCTATTTTCCATGTGTTCTATAAGAAATGATCAATAGGATGATTTCAGAAGGCCTGGAGAGACTTACATGAACTGATGCTAAGGGAAGTGAATAGAAACAGGAAATCATTGTAAACAGCAACAAGATTATATATATCTAACTTTCAAAAATGTAAAGGGGAAACTTTCCACCAATGAAGAGGAAATTAGAGCAATAATTAGGAGTTATTTTGCCCAAGTATAAGTCAATAAATTTGATAACCTAAATGAAAAGGAGGAATATCTACAAACATATAGATTGTCCAGAATAACAGAAGAAATAAAATACCTAAATAGTCCCATTTTAGAAAAAGAAATAGAACAAGTCATTAATCAACTCCCTAAGAAAAAATCCCCAGGACCAGATGTATTTATATGTTAATTCTACCAAACATTTAAAGAACAATTAACTTCACATATGTGTGTGTTTGTGTGTGTGTTTGTACACTCATGTACACTCATATTCAATTTGGCTATTCATATATATATATATATATATATATATATATATTCCCATTTTTTGGAGATTTGATGCAATGATGTCTGATTATTCATATATATTCATATTCATATGGAGATAGAGATATGTCTTCATATTCAATTTGGCTATTCATATATGTGAATATATATGTATGTGTGTATATGGCAAACAGCATTGCAACAAATCTCTAAAAAATATGAGGGAGGGAATACTCCTTTCTTCTCCTCCTCAATTCTCTACTTGAAAAGGGTTCTCATTAAGGTTGATTGCAAAATCATTCAACAAAAGAAAGTGGTCTCCATTGCTTCTTTATTACCATTGTAAGATCCTTAATTTATTTCAAAACCTATATAACTCAATAACAGAACAGAGAAATGTGTTCTCTGGCAGTCAGAATGTTGGGCTTTGCCTCCAAGCAGGCTTAAATATAGGTATCTATGGTCAAAGAAGATGCAATGCTACTGCAGTGCTATTTCCCCTAGCCTCTTCTTTCCAAATTCTTTGAAATTTTTGAATGAGGTCCTCTGCAGATTGCTTTAGTTTTTCTTTATAAAAAGTTATGGGAAAAATGAAAGTAAAAGGTAATGTAAAGGGGACATAATGTACCCACATGAATTTAAAATTCCAAAGAATATCAAAGAGTAATAACAAATGGGAGGGGAAAAAATGGAATGTGAAAGACAAGAAATAACTTTATAAAAGAGTTACCAAGGGAAAGTTTCTTGCAAAAACAAGTGTGATAAAAGATTTTTTTAAATGGTAGGGTTTTTATAGAAGCAGAAAAATAAAGAAGGGATGGAAAGAATTCACAAAAGAATTAAGCTTAACAAAAGAAAAGAGCTTAACATCATCTAATAACCAAGATGATATGGTTATTTATCTAAAGACAAACATCCTGGAGAATGAAGTTAAAGACTAGCGGAAATGATGAAATTCATATTGAGCTATTTTAAACTCTAAAAGATGATCACTGTTAAAGTACAGCATTCAATATGCCAGCAAATTTGGAAAACACAATAGCTATTGGATTGGAAAAGATCAGTTTATGTCAATATTAAAGAGAAACAATAAGAAATGTTCAAATTACTGATCAATAGTCCTCATTTCACATGTCCTCACATTTCACAGCAAGGTTATGTTTCATATTCTGCAAGTGAGAATTCAGCAATATGTAAACCAATAATTATCAGAAGAGCAGGTTGGTTTTTGAAGAGGCAGAGGAACTAGAGAACACATTGCCAACATACACTATATTAGTGAGAATTTTTAAAAATTATATGCAAAGTAAATCATGCAAATTGATCGGGTGGATGAATAAAATGCTGGAATTAAGGCTGTTGGGAGAAATATCAACAATCTTAGATATGCAGATGAAACCACTTTGATGGCAGAAAGTGAAGAGGAATTAAGAGGCATCTTGATGAAGGTGAAAGAGGAGGGTACAAAAGTTGGCTTGAAGATTAACATTAATAAAAATAGCAACAACAAAAAAGCCCTTCAAAATCTTGGAAATTCATCTCATCACAGCCTAGTGAACAGAAGAATTGTAAGCAATGTCAAATTTTGTAGTCTTGTGCTCAAAGATCATTGCATACTTCAACTGCAGTCCCAAAATTAAAATATATTTGCTCCTTGAAAAAAAGGAAAGCTGTGGAAAATTTGAACAGCATACAAAAAAAGTAAAAACTTCTTCTTCTTGATGAAGACTCATATAGTCAAAATTATATTTTTTTCCAGTAAAAAGTTGTGAGAGTTGGACTTTAAGGAAAGCTAAATGTCACAGAACAAACACTCTTAAATTGTGGTGCCAGAGAAGGATGTTGAGAGCTCCTTAGACATCAAGAAGATGAAATTAATCAATATTTAAAGGAATTAATTTAGGCTATTAAGTGTTAGTTCAAATACTGAAGCTGAAGCTGAAATATTTTGGTCACATAATGAGAAGATAAGTATAATTGGAAAACATCTTAGTATTCACAGAAACTGAAGGCAAAAAGAAAAAGGGATGGCAGAGGATGAAATGAATAGATAATATCATGAAACAGTGAATTAGAACTTGGACACAATTCTAGATATAGTAGAAGATAAAAAGTCTTAGAATTATATAGTGCATGGGTCTTAAAGAGTCAGAAGCAACTGAATAATTGATCAACAAAAGCAGATGAAAGATTCATAAAATTCATAATGTTGAGTGGTCAATCACCTTCCAGGTGGTAAGGATTAATAGAAGTTCCTGATTAAAGATATCCACATTTTCAATTCACTTTTCTCCACTCCTTTATAATAGTTGGTACAGAGTCTGTAATAAAATAAGTAATTGAAAAGTCAATCATTTTAATGGAATGGGAAAAAAAGGCAAAGAAAGGTAACCTAGCCATACCAGACCTAAAACTGTATTATAAAATGGCAATCATCAAAACCATTTGATACTAGCTAAGAAAAAGAGCAGTGGAGCAGTGGAATAAGTTAGGTTCACAAGACACAATGGTTAATAAATATAGTAATCTAGTATTTGATAAACCCAAAGATTTCAGCTTCTAAGATAAGAACTAACTATTTAACAAAAAATGCTGAGAAAACTGGAAAATAGTATGACAGAAACTAAACAATGACCAACATCTAATACCCTATGCCAAGATAAGGTCAAAATATGTTCATGTATTAGACATATAGAGTATAGACATAAAACAAATTTGGAGAACAAGGGATAGTTTACCTCTCTGATCTGTGAAGAAAGGAGGATTTTATGGTCAAAGAACCAGAAAACATTATAAAATGCAAGAAGGATAATTGTGATTACATTAAATTAAAAAGGTTTTGTACAAAAAAAAGGAAAGCAGCCAAGATTAGAAGGGAAATAGATAGTTGAGAAAAAAAATTTACATCCAATATTTCTGATAAAGGCCTCATTTCTAAAAAAAAAAATATATATATATATATATATATATATATAAATGACTTAAATGCATAAGAATGCAAGACATTCCCCAATTGATAAATGGCCAAATGATATGAAGACGATTTTAAGATAAAAAAATTAAAACCATTATAGTCACATAAAAAGATATATATCTATATATATCTATATTTAGATATAGATATATATTACTATTGATTAAAGAAATGAACATAAAGACATCTCTGAGGTACTGCTACATACTTCTTAGATTGGCTAAGATGCCAGGAAAAAATAATGATAACTGTTGGAGGAGTTGTGGAAAAACTGGAACACAAATGCATTTTTGGTAGAAGCTATGGAGAAAGCTCCAACCATTTTGGAGAGCAATTTAAAACTATGCCCAAAGGGCTAAAATGGGGTGTACCTTTTGACTCATCAGTGCCATTACTGGGTCTATATTCCAAGCAAATAATCAAGGAGGGTAAAGGACCCACATGTGCAAAAATATTTATAGAAGCTCTTTTTGTGGTAGCAAAGAATTGGAAAAAGAGTGGATGCCCATCAATTGGGGAATGGGTGAGTTATGGTACAGGAAGATAATGGAATATTATTGTTCTATAAGAAATGAAAAGCAGTCTGATTTCATAAAGATTTATATGAACTGATGCTAATAGGTGTGAGTGGAATGAAGAGAACATTGTACACATCAGCAATAAGATTATGTATGTGATGAGCAACTGTGAAGGACTTCACACTTTTCAGCAAAGAGTTGATTCAAAGCAATTCCCAAATACTTGTGATGGAAAGAGCCATCCATATTTGAAGGAGTGGGGGAACTATGAAGAAGAAATGTGCATCAGGGTAATGTATTTTCACATTTTTTTTCTTTGGGATTTTTTTCTCATTTTTCCTCTTATGATCTAACATTTTGTTACATAACCTAATGAATGTGGTAATATGTTTAGAAGAATTGAACAAGTTTAATTTATACTGGATCACTTGCTGCCTAGAGGAGGGGAATGAGGGAGAAAAAGGGAGAAAAATTTGGAACACAAGGTTTTTCAAAGGTGAATGGTGCAAACTATCTTTGTATGTATTTGGAAAAAAATAAAAATATATTTTTAAAATATATATTTTTATATATATTGATATATATATCAAATAAATAGAAAAAAAAATAATTGTTGAGGAAGTGAATATTCTCTGGGATGGTGTTCATTACCAAATCTCTATATATATTCATCACCTATCAATATGCCAGTTTTATATGAGTCAGACATGACTGAAAATTTCTAAACACTACACACAAAATCTTCCAAAATCATGGTCAGAATAGCTGCTTATAGGTCACATGAAAGCTTCTGTTTATAGCATTATTTAATAATCTGTTGTGCTGCCAAAATAGAAACAAACAAAAATCAAACCCAAATGAACAGACCAAAAAAAATCCACTCAAGCCTTTGCCCCTAAAATTATCAGTGCTTTTTATTTATATAATTAATTGGCTAACTATAAAGGTGTACCTTAACTTGAATTTTTTGACATCCAAATGGTTACCTTTTGACTGAATTTTGTTGTTTTCCAGTATTGTTTTGAATTAGTTGTAAAAATGTGTATATTATTGTCACCTCCCTTAAAAATGTTGTTTACATTAAAACATTTATTGATATCATTTGTTTTGACAGTTACTGCCTTCCAAACATACAAACAAAACCCTTTACAAAGTCTACAAAGTAGATTTCCTAAAAAAGAGTTCATCAAAGTCACTTAATAGCATAATCCAGACTGACAATACACATTTTTTACACTTTTATAATTTAATTGATACTAAGCAAAAAGAAAGGCTAGCCATTAACTTTAGTAATACTGTAAGAGCTTTAGTTATTTTACCCTTTGTTTCTATTTTTTCAAGTTCTCCATTATTGATATAAATCTTTTCTTGTTTACCCCAAATCATTATATTCATTTTCCTCATAATACAATAATATTGCATGACAATAATGTCACAGTTTATTCACTTCAAAACTCTAAAGAACACAAACCATTTCCAGATATTTGTCACTGCAGATGGTTTTATATATATATATATATATATATATATATATATATATATATATATATATTTGCATATAAGGGTCTCTTCTTGCTGGAATTACCTTTCATGGCTCATAGGTATACCCAAAAGTGAATGTATCAAAAGGTATGAACAGTGTAGTAACTTTTTTGAAAATTCAAGTTTTCCAAAATGATTGAAAAAATGTAGTTCCAGTAACGATACATCACTGATCTGGCTTTCCTTAGCACTTCCAACTTTCTGTGACCTTCTCTGACCTTCTCTTAAATCAACAGTAGATTAAGCTTCTAAACTGGTTTTGGAATCAAAGAACCCACAAATTTTTGGAGTACCACACATTTCCAGGAGAAGAGACCTTGAAAAAAAACTTCAGAAATGACCAACAGGATGATTTCAGAAAGACCTGGAGAGACTTACACGAACTGATGCTGAGTGAAATGAGAAATGAACAGGGCCAGGAGATCATTATATACTTCAACAACAATACTATATGATGATCAATTCTGATGGCCCTGGCCATCTTCACAATGAGATGAACCAAATCAGTTCCAATGGAGCAGTAATGAACTGTACCAGCTATGCCCAGGGAAAGAACTCTGGGAGATGACTAAGAACCATTACATTGAATTCCCAATCCCTATATTTTTGCCTGCCTGCATTTTGGATTTCTTTCACAGGCTAATTGTATAATATTTCAGAGTCCGATTCTTTTTGTACAGCAAAATAACGATTTGGTCATGTATACTTATTGTGCATCTAATTTATACTTTAATATATTTAGCATTTACTGGTAATCCTGCCATCTAGGGGAGGGGGTGGGGGGAAGAAGGGGAAAAGTTGGAACAAAAGGTTTGGCAATTGTCAATGCTGTAAAATTACCCATACATATAACTTGTAAATAAAAAGCTATTAAAAAAAAGAAAGAAAGAAAAGAAAAAAAAAACTTCAGAACAGGTCTGTTTCAAACAGGGAGGTGGATAGTCTGCTGAGCATAGAGCCCAGCACAATGAGTCTGGGGCAAGGAGCTAGAGTCGGGAATCAGAGGATTGTAGGTTCCACATACCTCTGAATCTTCCGTGAGCCTGTTAGGCTACTCTGTCTTGGTTGCAAGCAGATGGTTTGGCAGATTTAATACAAAAGGCAAATTGTAAACCACTGAGCTTTGGAAGAATGTGGTACCTAGTCATGATTACCCAGAACTGTAAGTCAATCAGCAGAACTGTCTTAGGGCAAACTAAATCAGCTGTTCTTTTTTTCTGTTAAGAGAAGACTTCAATTCTTAAAATTGATGAACAAACAAATAGAACTCTCACCACAGAAAGGTTTTATGGTTAGAGAGAAGAACAGACCTCAAATCCTGAGGTTCCTAAAAACAAACAATTCCAGATGAAGCCCCAAAGGGAGATATGAGCTGGTCTCTATTTCACAAGGCTTTCTTAGAATATTGCATAAAGAATTTTAAAAGAGTTAGAAAAAATGGGGAAAGGAAATGGGATCATTACAAAAAGGGATGGGAAAAGCATATAACTCCCTACAAAATAGATTTAGTGAAATGGGAAAAGCATATAATGCTTTACAAAATAGATATGAAAAAGATAACAATTCATTAAAAATATTGTGAAAATTAGTGAAATTTGTGAAATGGAAAAAAATGCCATGAACCCTCACAATTCAATTGACCATCTACTAGAGGAGCTAAAAAAGTAACTGAGGAAAATAAAGCACTAAAAATTAGAACTGAACAAATGGAAGTGAATGATTCAATAAGACTTCAAGAATCAGTCAAACAAAAACAAAAAAAATAGGAAAATAATATGACATCAGGAATGGTAATTCTGTTGTTGTTGTTTTTGTTTTTAACTTCACATGTAGCATAATAGATTCTGCTCCATTCCTTTACCTTCACCCTTTATGTATCATTCTGCTTAGAAATGATAGGAAAAACAACCGACCTGGAAAATAGATCTAAAAGATAAAATCTAAGGATTATTGGACTTCCTGGAAGCCATGATGAAAACAAAGAAAAGATATTATCTTACAGGAAATCATAAAGGAAAACTGCCCTGATATCTAAGAATCAGAAGATAAAATAGCCATTGAAAAAATTCACCAATCATCTCCTGAAAGTAAGCCCAAAATTAAATCCCAAAGGAATATCATTCCTGATCTCATATCAAGTAAAAGTAAAAATAGATCAAATTTTAAAACATAAGGAAGGAAACTATATTTTACTAAAGAGTACCATAGATAATGAAGCAATATCAATACTAAAAATATGTACACCAAGTGATAGAGCATCTAAATTCTAGAGAAGTTAATAGAGATGCAAGAATAAATAGAGAGCAAAATTATACTAGTGGGGAATCTCAAACTTGCTCTCTCAGAGCTAGATAAATCAAACCACAAAATAAATAAGAAACAAGTTAAAAAGGTAAACAAAATGTTAGAAAAGTTAGGTATGATAGATCTTTGGAGAAAATTGAATGGAGGCAGAAAGGAGTATATTTTTTCCTCTACAATTCATAGAACCTATACAAAAATTGACAATATATTCCCCAGACACCCTGAAACCGTGCACAATGCACTAGGCTGCATGAAGAGAAGCCATTTGATTTCATCTAGTCAAGAGGAGAGAAGACCACCGCTCTGTTGCCTGAGAAAAATAAGGCACTGTCAGACATTGCCCTTTGAATTGTTGCTCCAGGCAAGGACATTTTGGCATCTAATGAGTCAATAGGTAGTATGGCCAAGTGACTGAGCACAGATTGGGCTTGAGAATACAGGAGAAAAATCACAGGCAGTGTCACCAGATCCTGTTCAGTGCTGATGGAAGGATCAAGAAATGCATTGGGGGCATCATCTTTTTCCATGAGACCCTCTATAAGAAGGGGGATGATAGGGTGTCCTTTGTTGGCATCATCCAGGACAAGGGCATTATTGTGGGCATCAAGGTTGACAAAGGTGTGGTGGCTTTAGCTAGAACTGATGGAGAAACCACCACACAGGGGCTGGATGGGCTCTCTAAAAACAAACTCTGAACTCTGAGCACTCTCAATACAAGAAGGATAGGGTCAACTTTGCCAAATGGCACTGTGTGCTGAAGATCAGTGATAATACACTCTCTCCCTTGGCAATCCTGAACAACACCAATGTGCTTGCCTGCTGTGTCAGCATTTGCCAGCAGAATGGAATTGTGCCTATTGTGGAGCCTAAGATCTTGTTGGATGGAGACCACGATCTCAAACATTGCCAGTACATCACTGAGAAGGTGTTGGCTGCTGTCTACAAGGCTTTGAGTGATCACCATGTGTGTGACTCTGCTCAAGCCCAACATGGTGACCCTTGGTCATGCCTGCCCCTTCAAGTATATCCCAGAGGTGATTGCTATGGCAACTGTCTCAAGGACAAAAGACAATCAAAAAAGGAAATTAATAAAATTGAAAATAAGAAAACTATTGAATTAATAAATAAAACTAAGAGTTGGTTTTATGAAAAACCAACAAAATATAAAAAACCTTCACTTAATTTGATTAAAAAAGGAAAAGAAGAAAATCAAATTATTAATCTCAAAAATGAAAAGGGAGAACTTTCCATCAAAGAACAGGAAATTAGAGCATTAATTAGGAGTTATTTTGCCCAACTATATGCCAATAAATTTGATAATCTAAATCAAATGGAAGAATATCTACAAAAATATAGATTACCCAGGTTAACAGAAGAGGAAATAGATTATTTAAATAGTCCCATTTTAGAAAAAGAAATAAAACAACTTATTAATCAATTACCTAAGAAAAAATCTCCAAGGCCATATGGATTTATATATGAATTCTACCAAACATTCAAAAAACAATTAATTCCAATACTATATAAACTATCTGCAAAAATAGGGAAAGAAGAGTTTTTCCAAATTCCTTTAGCTGATAGCTAAACCAGGTAGGGTGAAAATACAGAATGTTTTCCCTAATGAATATTGATGCAAAATTTTTAAATAAAATATTAGCAACTAGATTACAGAAAGTCATCCCTAGGATAATACATCATGACCAAGTAGGATTTATATTAAGAATACAGGTGTGGTTCAATATTAGGAAAACTATTAGCATAATTGACTATATCAATAACCAAATTAAGAAAAATCATCTGATTATCTCAATAGATGCATAAAAAGCATTTGATAAAACACAACACCCATTCCTCTTAAAAACACTAGAGAGTAATGAAATAAGTGGACTTTTTCTTAAAATGATCAGTAGCATTTATTTAAAACCATCAGTAAGCATCAGATGTAATGGGAAAAAAACTAGAGCCATTCCAAATAAGACAGGGGTGAAACAAGGTTGCCCATTATCACCATTACTATTCAGTGTTATATTAGAAATATTGGCTTTGCCAATGAGAGAAGAAAAAGAGATTAAAGGAATTAGAATAGATAATGAGGAAACCAAATTACCACTCTTTACACATGATATGATCATATACTTAGAGAATCCTAGAAAAAATTCACAACTTTAGCAAAGTTGCAGGATACAAAGTAAATCTATAGAAATCATCAGCATTTTTGTGTATTACCAGCAAAGTCCAGCAGCAAGAGATACAAAGTCCTCTTTGTATTTATTCCATGGAATTCCATTTAAAATAACTCTAAATAGTATAAATATATGAGAGTGTACCTGCCAAGGCAAAGTCAGGAACTACAAAACAATTTCCATACAAATAAAGTCAGATCTAATCAGTTGGGAAAATATCAAGTGTTCATGGATAGTCTGAGCAAATATAATCAAAATGAAGATACTACCTAAATTAATGTACTTATTTAGTGCCATACCAACCAAACTTCCAAGAAATTATCTTACATACCTAGAAAAAAATAGTAACAAAGTTCTTCTCGAAGAACAATAGGTCAAAATTTTCAAGGGAACTAATGAAAAAATGCTAATAAAGATAGCCTACCTTTGCCAGACATAAAACTATATTATAAAGTAGTGGTCATCAAAACCATTTGGAACTGGCTAAGAAAAAAGAAATAATCAGAAATAAGAAATGATCAGGAGGATGATTTTAGAGAGGCCTGGAGAGACTTATATGAACTAATGTAATGAATAGAACCAGGACATCACCGTACATGACATCATCAATATTATACTATGATGAATTCTGATGAATGTGACATTTTGCAACAATGAGATGACTGATACAAGTTCCAATGATCTTGTGACAAAGAGAACCATCTACACTCAGAGACAGGACTGTGGGAATTGAATGTGGATCACAACATAACATTCTCAAACTCTTTTTTGTTGTTCACTTCCATTCTGTTTTCTTATTCATTTACTTTCTTTTTTTGATCTGATTTTTCTTGTGCAAGAAGAGAATTGTATAAATATGTTATCACACATTATATTTAACATATATTTTAACGTTTTATAAAAAGGTTTACATTTTCTCTTTGTAAAATTATTTCCTCGAAATGGATACATAAACTGAATATAATATGTCACAGAATAACAAAAACAAATCAAAAACAAATAAACAAGAACACGAAAATAAGATCAGATATTTTTCACAACCATGTCTAAAGGGAGAATTGTTAACTAGATAAGGAATAGAAGATATCAGGAAAGGTAAGATAAACAAGTATTAAATTTAAAATTTGCAGAAATTAAATAAATGAAAAATTGAATGTGTAGAAAAATGGTAGAATGGAGAAACATTGTTTTAAAGTTTTTAAAGATTTTATTCAGGAATACAATTTATCTGAAATTCAGCTCCTTATTAGTATTTTTTATTATAGCTTTTTATATACAAAACATATGCATGAATAATTTTTCAACATTGACCCTTATAAAAACTTCTGTTTCAACTTTTCTCCTCCTTCCCTCCAACCCCTCCCCTAGATGGCAGGCAGTCTCATACATGTTAAATATGTTAAAATATATGATGGAGAAACATTTTTATAAAATCTCAGTAATAAAAGTGTGAGGCCTAAGATGTATAAGGAAATTGTGAAGTTCTTGTTCCAAAATCGCAACCAGCTGATACAAGTTCAGATCTTTTATTGTGTGCTTCAATATAGCCCTGTTAGCTCAGAGGCCTATCTCTCTGCAAAGCTCTTGCAGCTTTGTCCTTGGCTTCTGCCTCTGCTTTCTTCAGCCTCCAGTCAGCACCAAGATGGAAGATGCAATGAAATCTCTCTTGCCTCGAAGATAGGGCTTGTGGGCTTCCTCCCAGAGTGCTCCTCTCTGACCCCAGTCAATGTTCCGGAGAAATTCTTTCCAAAGTGCTCCTTTCTGATCCCTGGGAATGTTCCCAAGAAACTCTCTTGAGTGGCTAACTGGAGCTGTATTTATACTACTTCTCTGAGGGTGGGATTGTGGGATATCTCCCAGCATGCTCTCTGGCCCTAAGGGAGGTGTAAATTCAGATATCTCTTTCTAAACCCTGAAATCTCCCAAATGTGTGAACTTCATTGAATACTTAGATACTTATGAGCTCTCTAAAGGTGTGAACACAAGCATCATTTCTATCAGTTGTACTTAGTACCTTGTTTCAAGTTCTGGCCCAAAATATCTCCTTCTTAGATCAAATCAATCATATTGAACCATGCCAAATTAGATAACTATTGTCTCTATCAACTCCAATGGCTTAACAATTTGTAAAGATTCCAACAGGAAATGGCACAAATGTATACTACTAGAAGTCATTATCCAATAGATAAATGGTCAGAGTATATAAACAGCTTTAAAAGTAAGAATTGAAATTTATAAATAATCATGTGTAAAAATGCTAATAGTAAGGGAAACACTAAAATCACTAATATCTTGCCTGACATACTACAAATTGGAAAAAGGTGAAAAAAGAAGAGAACAATCCATTTATAGGAGTTATAGAATAGTACCTTGAGAGAATGAAATGAGGTGAAGTGCCAGATAAATCATATCAGTTACCCCAAATACCCTCTCCCCTCAAAAACTAATATTTATATCATAGGATTGAGTTGAACAGCTCTGGAAATATTAATGCTTCTCATTCCACTGGATGGCTTCTAATATAATCCCTGAAATCATCAAAGAAGATAACAGAATCTGTGGTCACTGGATACAATTTTCTCAGTAATATCCATTGCATAACTGTCGACCACAATCAGGTAAAATGAAGACCGTTGGTTCATAAATGATTGCAGGATCAAATAAAATTTCTACTGGCTTTCAAAGCCTTTAAAAACCTTTGTTCTTTTTAGCTTTGCAATTTTCTTACATCTTACATCTCCTTCACTCTTGGAATTGTTACTGGCTCTTTTCTAGGCATGGCAAACTATTTCACTTTTTCTCTAACTGCTGTTTTACTCAAATCTCAGCAAATATCTCATTTTTTAAATTAAAGTTTTTTATTTTCAAAATATATGCCTGGATAATTTTCAACATTCATCCTTGCAAAAACCTTGTGTTCTACTTTTTTCTTCCCTACTCTCTCCCTAAATGGCAAATAATATAATATATGTTAATCATGTGTAAATCTTGCTGTATTAGTTGTTTTTTTTTACTCCTTTTCATTTCCATTCAATTTTCTCCAAAAATCTATCATACATAACTGTTCAAAAATTCAATATGTCCTTAACTTCTATCTTATTTATTTTGTGGTTACATTTATCTAGATCAGAGAGAAAATTTTGAGATTCTCCAGTGGTATAGTTTTGCTTTCTATTTCTTCTTGCAGCTCTCTTAACTTCTCCTTTAGGAATTAGATGCTTAGTATTGATATTACTTCATTACCTATAGTGCCCTTTAGGAAGATATATTTCCTTCCTTATCTTTTTAAAATAAGATCTATTTATGCTTTTGCTTGATCTGAGATCATAATCATTGCCCCTACTTTTTTACTGCACTTGAAGCATAGTAGATTCTGCTCCAGCCTTTTACCTTTACTCTAAATGTATCACTCTGTTTTAAATGTTTGTTGCAAACAACATAATATAGAATTCTGACTTTTAATCCAGTCGCAAATCTGTTTCCATTTCATGGGAGA
Source organism: Sarcophilus harrisii (assembly GCF_902635505.1). Lineage (NCBI taxonomy): Eukaryota > Metazoa > Chordata > Mammalia > Dasyuromorphia > Dasyuridae > Sarcophilus > Sarcophilus harrisii. The sequence goes on along the minus strand of NC_045430.1, from coordinate 79,646,041 downwards.
GTTCATCAAATTCACATTCCCAGTTAAATAAAATTACTAATTCTGTATTTAATGCCATCTTATTTATCCCAAATTATTCTTTTCTCTTTCCTTTCCCCCTTTCCATTTTTTACAGTATTTTGCTTCTGACCACCTCTTTCCTCAAACATCCCTTTCTTTACAGCCCCTCTCTTTTTCTTATACCTTTTTCCTACTACTTCTATTATCCTCTCCCTTTAATTTCTCCTTTCCACTCCCACTTCTCTATATGATAATTTTCTCTGTAAAACCCTGATATTCTTTGAGCCAAATCTGATAAAAGTAAGATTCACACAAAGTCCAGACTAGCTTTCTGGAGGATTTCTGGATGGGCCTTGGTCGTTAGGTGGACAAGTGATAAAGGCAAGAGAGCCACCATGAGGCTGGTCAAAGATGGAGTCTGAAGTCTGGAATATTTTCTTGTGTCTGTGGCTGAGACTCTCCATTCCCAGTCCTCTCAGTCCTTAAATACCTCAGTATAATTACATCACTATAGCAACTAATTATGTACCAGCTGTCACACTAAGTATATTCCAACTAGAGTGATTACATCATTATATCACATTAAATGTATGTTTAAGTAGATAACTATGATCCCATCAATCACATTGAAGAGGTGTTTAAAAATACTATAAGCACCCTGCTGTCCTTGATTCAAGTATACCTTTCCAGAGTTGTGGCCTTCTATACCCCTCTCTTCTTTCCCTCAATTATAATTTTCCTCAATCTTCTTTCCCTCTTCATGAGACATAATTTCCCTCATTTTACCTCCATTTACCTCTTTTTAAATATAAGATATAGAGAGACAGAACTCTGGAGAAGCATACTTGAAACAAGGTGTTAACTCAGAGGAATTGATAAGACAATGGTTATCTAATTTAGCATGGTGATTAATAGTTCTCTAGTTCAGTATATGTACTTGATACTTAATATAGTTCTACAAGATTGACACCTATTATACAAGATTGACACCTATGATGATGTAATTATAATACAGTATATAAGAGCCAACAAATGACTAGAGACATTTATTCCATCTCCCACCACTGTGGTGGCTGGCCTGTCCTTCTTCATTTCTCCACTGAGACCAAGGCTCCTCTGAAGGGCCTCCAGAAAGCTAGCCCAAACCCCAGACAAGAAGACAGACTGTGAAGGAGACAATAAAGAATTTGGACTTTATTCCTGGCTATTCTGGTGATTACTCAGTTGAAATGAAGGCTGGTCCAAAGATCTTCAGAAAGCTAAACAGAACACTACAACTATCCCCTTTCCACATCTAATTTCTTTTTTATATCATCACAATAAACTCAAATTATGCCTGTACTCTCTAAGCATACCCATAACACAGTTATAGTTCTCAAGAGTTCTTTCTTTATTACTGTTTTATGCTTCTCTGGAGCTCTGTGTTTAGAAGGTCAAATTTTATGTTCAGCTCTGGTCTTTTCATCAGAAATAACGGAAATTCACCTGTATTGTTGAATGTCTATCTTCTTCTCTAAGAGATAATGCTCAATTTAGCTCACCAGTTTATTCTTGGCTACATCCCAAGTGCCTGTGCCTTTTTGGAATATCAGATGCCAATCCCTTTGATCCTTTATGGAAGAAGCTGCTAGGTTCTGGATAACCTTGATTGTTGCTCCTCAATATTCAAATTGTTTCTTTTTGACTGCTTGCAATATTTTTTCTTTGGTCCAATACTTAGAAATTTAGATACAATATTTCTTGGAGTTTTTATTTGGTGACCTCTTTCAGGAAGTGATCAGTGAATTCTTTCAATGGCTATTTTACTTTCTGATTCTAGGACATCCGGACAGTTTTCCTTGATGGTTTCCTGAAAAATGGTGTCTAGGCTCTTATATTTATCATGGTTTTCAGAAAGTCGAATAATCTTAGATTGTCTCTCTCATATATATATATATATTTCCAGGTCAGATGTTTTTGCAGTGAGGTATTTTAAATTTTTTTCTGTTTTTTTCTATTTTTTTTTGTTTTGCTTGACTGATTTTTGACTTGATAAGACTGATGTCTTATTGATTTATTCATTTCCATTTGTTTAGTTCTAATTTTTAGTGAATTATTTTCTTCAGTTATCTTTTTTAGTTCTCTTTGTATTTGGCCAATTGAATCTTTAGATGAATTCTTTAGTTCTATGGTTTTTTTTTCCATTTCACAAATTCTGTTTTTCAAGAAGTGGTTTTCTTTTTCCATTTTGTCACATCTATTTTCTCATGAGTTATATGCTTTTTTCCATTTCATTAAATCTATTTCGTAACAAATTTTCTTCAGATAATTTCTATATTTCCTTTTCCAAACCATCTTGCCAAGTTCTCATTTCCTTTCCCCATTTTCTTCTAACTCTCTTTAAAGATCCATTTTGCATTCTTCTAAGAGAGCCTTGTAAGATGGGGACCAATTCATATCACTCTTTGGGGCTTTATCAGGAGATTATCTGATTTTAGTATTCTCTGGGTTTGAAATCTGTTCTTCTCTTTCTCAATAAAACTGTCTATAGTCAGAGTTATTTTTACTTTTTTGTTCATTTTTTTAAAAAAAGATTGAGGTATGCTTTTAGGGCAAAGAGGAGATTGTCCCAAGCTTCCTCTACAAGGGACAGTGACTGCTCTGGGTCAATGTTGACTAACTTCCAGTGCTGGGTGGGTATGGCCAGGTCCCATGATATTGTATGGTTTAGGGGCTCACTATTTGCTTTTTGTATTTGCACTGGATGTTTTACAGCTAATCAACTAGTCTGATAATCTACTGGCTTGCAATAAAGACAAAGTAGTCAACACTGCTATAGATTTCTCCCAGTAGAAGCTCTAGCACAGGGAGCCTAGAGCAACCCGAGTCTGTGCATTGCCTACACTCAGTGCCTTTCAATGGCTAGAACCCCTCTGGTTCTAGGACATTAGAGTAGTTTTTCTTGATTATTTCTTAAAAGATAATGTCTAGGTTCTTTTTTGCATCATGGTTTTCAGGAATTCCAATAATTGTTAGATGGCCTCTTCTATATCTATTTTCCAAGTCAGTTGTTTTTCCAATGAGATACTTTACATTTTCTTCTATTTTTTTCCATTTTTGGTTTTGTTTGATGGATTCTTGAAGTCTCATTGAGTCAATCACTTCCATTTGTTCAATTCTAATTTTTGTGAATTATTTTCTTCAGTTACTTTCTTTTTCTTAAATCTCCAGCAAATTTTTTCATCCAGCAAATTGAACTTTTAAATGGGGTGTTTTGTTCTTTGGATTTTTTTTTCATTTCACAAATTTTGTTTTTTAATGAATTGCTTTCCTTTTCATATCTATTTTATAAGAAGTTATATGATTTTCCCTTTTACTAAATCTGCTTTTTGGAAGTTTTCTTCAGATAATTTCTGTGTTTTTTTTTCCAAATTTTCATTTTCTTTCCCCATTTTTCTTCTAAATGTCTTTTAAGATCCTTTTTGAATTCTTTCAAGAGAGCTTTGTGAGATGGGGACCAACTCATATCACCCTTTGAGGCTTCATCTTGAGATGATTTGCCTTTAGGATTCTCAGGATTTAAGGTTTGTTTTCTTCCTTCATAAAAGCTATTTATGGTCAGATTTTTTTTTGCTAATTTTTTTAAAAGGCTGAGCTCTGTTTTCAAGACAAAGGGGATATTGTCCCAAGCTTCCTCTATAGGTGATGATGGCTGTAGGCTTCCCTGGGACAATGCTGCTGACTTCCTTGTAGTGCTGGTTTGGCATTCAGAGACTCAGTATTTGCCTTTTGTATTTTCATTGGATGTTTCACAGCTAATCTGCAAATCCAAATTGGTTGATTAAATATTTAAGCAATGGTTTGCTTATTTATGTACCAAAAAAGTTTTATGTACCAGTACTGGTTTATAATTCACTTAATTTAGGTAAAAATGCAAGAATCATCTAATCATAATGAGTTTAATCAATTTCATCTAATCTATGTATATAAATTATTAACAGATTCTAATAATACTTGTGATTCATAGGCAGGGTAGCAGTCCAAGTCAAATCTGATTGACTTTACCTCTTAGTCCTTGTCAATTTGACCAGCAGCAACAGTGAAATGTAAGGGCAGAGAAACAGAACTCTGTACTTTTGGGCAGAAAATGCATTCCACTCTATGCTTATACCATTGACATACTTATTTTTGTCCCTAATGGGCTTTGGTAGCCTATTTTTGAATGCTTAATGTAATCATGTGAACATCTGTATTTCTTCTTAGTACTTCATCCAAGGTCTTCTCATAGCAAATGATAAGTGATTTTTTTTTTTTTTTTTTTTTACTATTTCTCAAAAGTCCTGGGGAAGAAGCAACCAAACATATCTCTTCCTCAGTATAGAGAGATGAGATTGGAGTGGTGTCTAATGTAGCTACTGTTGTGGATGTATTTGCTTATCACAAAGGAGACATAGATAAACTTGGTTGAGAAATCAAAATGAATGGACAAATGTCATCACATACACAAATACATATACACACATATGCATATGTACAAATATATATATTACATATACACCCATACTAAAATAAGCTATTTATATACTTTGGGCATTTAACTATTAACCAATAGTATTTAGTTTTAGATATTTCTGCCAATTATCCACATACTGTAGATTTTATCAGAGATGATTAATGCAAAGTTTATTTTCCTCCAAGCAATGAGTTTTCTCCTCATTCTAGTTTCATTTCTGCCTCCCCACTCCCCACCCTCTGGCATGTGTTCCATTACATCTGGATTTTCATAGATTAGTGCAAGATGTAAGGATTTTAAATGGTAATTTGGGGTTATTTTTACCCACAGAAACAGTAAAACTGGGAAAATGTGAGATTACATCAGATATGTAGTTGATCAACAGGCTAACAAAATTCTACCCTGCTACCAAAAGATTGCTAAAAGAAATCTGAATGCTGAGTAATTGAAAACAAACAAGCAATAAGGATACTGGTGAATAGATTATAAAATATGCTTCCTTCTTCAAAGGAGACCAGCAAACAAAGTCAGAATGCTTTCTATTTTGTTGTTTGTGATCACTGCTTCAATTATTTTTGTTTATATGTTTTATTTATAAACTTGTGTTTAATTTTTGTGATCAGTAGGGGGATGGATATGCTAAAAATAACTGGGAAATCATGATACAAAGTATCATTTTTGTTCTTGTTAGTATTTCCTATATTTTTTCAAAAATACTAATTTTCTTGTCCTTCAAAATTTTTCTTTTAGGAAATCTAATTTACTACCTTGTTTCTTTCTTTAGCTATTTCAATAAGGTTGTAATTATCTCTGATCGCTATTAACTTCACTATTAACTATTAACAAGTGAATAATATTCACTATTAACTAAATTAGTATTTAGTTGTTTATGTTTTTTCTCCAAACATTTATCTTCACTTTCTTTTACTGCACAGTAAATATTATCCTTGAAAATCTTTTATTCTTGCTCATTCCTTTAGTCATTCTTTTTTTATTATTCTTTTACATCTCTTTTAATGTTTTCTTTTGTTTTAGATAATATAATCATACTGATTTAAGATGATTGAAAAGCAAATTTAAACAAAATTTCCCACATAGTTATATTGCTGTTAATCTAAATTTCCTTCTCATAAGAATCACAGAAAATAATGATACACTATTCATCAAAATAAACTCAAAATGATTAAATAAACTAGATATAGAAAGTCACTTTATAAACAAATTAGTGGAGCAAGGAAGAAATTGATTTTGGATTTTGGATCGGTGGATAGGGAGAATGTTCATGCCTAAACAAGTAGTAGAAAGGATTACAAAAGATAAAATATATAATTCTTATTAAATATATTACATTTCAAAGTTTTTGCACCAACATTTCTAATGTATTGAAAATTGAAAAGGGAAAAAGATAATTGTAGATATTTTATTATAACCAGTTTCTTGATAAAGTTTATATTTTTAAAATGTTATACAATGACTTAAATTCATAGATCTAAGTTATTCCTCTGCAAATAAATGACCAAAAGATATGAATATTGAAAGAATAAAACATTTCTTCTAAAGTACAAGTTTCTTCCTTACTATTGTATTATTACTTATGATGTAATTAATGTATATTAAGTAATAGCCAAGTAAATAGAATCCAAATAATCTATATCACAACAAAATCTTTATGAAAAGAAAAAAAAATTTGAAAAACATAAAAATTCTGATAAATGCAATGAAATACTATGAGTCCACAATAATGAAGAAAAATCACACCATTCATATTCTGCCAGAGAGTTGATAAATTTAAAAATGCACAGAGACATATATTTTATGAAATTGTTATTCTGGTGGTTTTTTTCCTGAATATATAATTACATATGAAGGCTTGTCCTCTTTCTCTCTCTCTCTCTCTCTCTCTCTCTCTCTCTCTCTCTCTTTCTCTTTCTTTCTCTTTCCCTCCCTCCCTCCCTTTTCCCCTTCCTCTTTTTCACTCTCTCTTGCTCTCTCTCTTCATCTCTAATTTGCTTAGTAAGGTTTATAGAGCAAAAGGCACATTAATTAAAACGTTTTCTTCTGAAGAAATATATATTTTAAAAAATTATCATGGAAAATCGAGATTTCAAATTAATTATACTCTAGACCAATGAGGGGAAAATCATAGTGATTAGATCATATATTAATTAAAGAAAAAATAAGGTGGTGTCATAGAAAGAATACTTACCTTAAGGTCTAATAATATTGGAGTCCAAATTTTGATACTTAACAGTAACTCTCATTAACTCTGAGGCTGAATTTCTTTTTCCATAAAATGGAATACTTTCCCTAGCTAGGCTATGAGGTATTATCAGGAATGTATTATGTAAAACATTATATAAATTGAGTCAGTATAAAAATAAAAGAATTATCACATTCGAACACACTCAGTATTCAATTCCTGAAAGAATTCCCATACTATGAAAGTATAGAATTATGCCACCTGACATCAACCTTAATTTTATTCCTTAGTAACAATTTATGATTCTCTTATTGATAAAGTGCAAAAATCATTTTGAATTCATTTATAGCCTGTCAATGCTACATCTTATGGTAATGAATTGATGAAATATTTAAAAGAAAAAAGAAGACCAGAGGAAGAATCTGAGAAATATGGGTAAAGTATTCTAAAGGTAGAATTTCAAATTTCTAAAGGTAGAATCCAATTACATTGAATAATGTTTTAAATAAGTCTACTAAAAGTTTAATTGTTGATTGGAGGAATTCATATTCTATTCTATTTTTATGCTATGTTCATGCACAAATCACATTTATATACATGAGTACTAAATATACATTATATATGCTAAATACCAAATATATGTGTTTAAACATACAAGTTCATGCAAGCACACATATGTATACATATCTGTTTATATACAAACACATATAATCCTCAAACAATTATACTCCTAAAACAACAATTCAATTTCACCTTAATATATATGTCTATGAACTTGTGGGGACATATATGTTGATGTAAGTGTGTTATTATTTGAGAATTCTGTGTGTGTTTGTGTGCATGTGTGTGTGTGTTTCTTGAAGAATTAAACTTCACCTTAGCATCAGAAAGTTGGGGAATTCATTGTATTCCAAGGAATCGTAAGATCAAGTTAAGTTTCTTTGTGTTTTTTCCCTAAGTTTTCTTTGTGTTATTTTAGCTTCATTTCTTCAGTGTAGAAATGGAAAGCAATATAATAAAAAAGGTTGGATATTAAGAGTGAGGAGGGAGAGGAAGAGTATCCTCCTTAAGCCTTAATTTTCCCAACTGAAAAAGGAAAGAAATGGAAAAGTTGCAGTAACTTTGGGGTTTTGTATATACAGAAGAATGTAAACTCTTTGACATCATTTATTACTCTTCACTTTGTAGCATGAGCATCATACAACATACCTTTCATTCAGTAATTCTTTCATAAATACTTTGTATGGATTATATTGTAGCACATAAGAAAATCCATTTATTTGTAATATCTGAAACAATTTTCATGTTCCTCTGCTGGGGTTTAGAAAAGAGTGAGTAAGTTGGGGAATTCATTGTATTCCAAGGAATCGTAAGATCAAGTTAAGTTTCTTTGTGTTTTTTCCCTAAGTTTTCTTTGTGTTATTTTAGCTTCATTTCTTCAGTGTAGAAATGGAAAGCAATATAACAAAAAAGGTTGGATATTAAGAGTGAGGAGGGAGAGGAAGAGTATCCTCCTTAAGCCTTAATTTTTCCAACTGAAAAAGGAAAGAAATGGAAAAGTTGCAGTAACTTTGGGGTTTTGTATATACAGAAGAATGTAAACTCTTTGACATCATTTATTATTCTTCACTTTGTAGCATGAGCATCATACAACATACCTTTCATTCAGTAATTCTTTCATAAATACTTTGTATGGATTATATTGTTGCACATAAGAAAATCCATTTATTTGTAATATCTGAAACAATTTTCATGTTCCTCTGCTGGGGTTTAGAAAAGAGTGAGTAGATTCCAAGATATAGGACCTTCTGTTGGTTTTATTTAAGGGGATGTCAAAGGACTTTTTTGAGGAATCTAAAGGAAACAGAGATACTAGCTAAGTAAGAGAACAGTAGGGCACAAATCATTCCCAAGCTAGGCTATCAGCTGATACTGTGTAGATAGGACGGGGAATGGCAGGAAAGGTAATATACTTGACCATGACAGGAGGAAGAGAATCCATTTGGGTTTTGTAGAAGGCAGCTCTTTACTTAGGCTATTGTACCAAATTCTTACTGTTCCCCATTTATCAGAAAACCTAAGGATTGCCATAAGAAGAAAGATATTGTAACAAGGGTGGGAGCACATTTGATGGATTTTTCTTTTCTGAAGTCACCACTTGGAAGATGCCAACTGCTAAGGTTGCAGAGATAGTAGATAATTTGCAAAGGGTGAGTTCCAGAAAAAGAGTGTCAGTAATTTAAAAAAATAAGTTCATGTCATAAGGCAAAAATTGCTAGACCATAAGGGAAAGACTATCCCCCAAATACTGTTATCATTCCTCCCCCCAACTCATTATAGCAATAACAGAGTTCATTGGCCAAAAAGACACTTTTGAAGAGTGGAATATGATCAAGAGTCATTCAAAATCAACCAATTCAACTGACCATTTGAAATGTAAGTTCCAATTTAGTTCATATTTGAGGAAAGGAAAACAAGCATACAAAAAAAAAGCAAAGAAGCCTAAATTAGAAAGGATGAATGTGATGATCAATATGATCATTTTACTCTAATGAAACTTTAAGGAAGCTGAATTCATTCCCATTAGGGAAAAATGATTTATTCTGCTTAAATCAAGACAGAGACAATGACCCTAATGAACCTGAAGAACTCTAACAACTTCTGAATGTTTCTTCTTTTCTTTGTTTTCTTTGTTTTCTTTAGTTCTTAGCATAATGCCTGTCACATAAAAAGCTAGCCTGCTTTGTATTGTAATAGGTTTTTCATATCAGATGTGACTTTTCACAGTAAGATAATTCACTACCATAAACCATTTTGGAAATCCCATAGAGCCTTTCCACATCGTATTTACTGTGCTGATGTGCCATTTGCATCATTATACAATTAATCCAGTTGTGTTACATATGCTTAGCTATGCCAGACTGACTCCAAAGAACTATTATACTGGAAGTGCTAGATTCTCATGTTAATACATCCAGTCATGGGCCCAGATGGTTGAATTCTGGGAAATGTTAAAGATAAATATAATGAAAATGATAAACATTTATTAAGTGTTTCCTGTGCACTCAACATTGTGCTAGTAAAGATGTGAAACAGATAAGGAAAGTTTCCTGCCTTCAAGTAAGTTCTAGTCTACTGCCCAGACTGAGAGAAGATTCTCTCTCACATATGTAAAGAAATCATAAAGACAGAAAGGAGATATAAAATCTGGAATTCCTGGAAACAAATTCAAAATGGCAAAGCAAACAAGATATGAAGAAAAAGCATCATTTTATTTAAATTTTAAATTATCTCTATCTAAATACTTATCTATCTGTCTGTCTATGGTTCTTGCCTGTCTATTTACTTGCTTGCTTGCTTTCTGTCACCTATTCCTTTATTTGTGTTTAACCATATTTGCCATTTTATTGATAAGAAGATAGGGAGGAACTCTTGTTGAAGAAACAGCAATGTAGGTAGCACTGACTCTCCAAAAATCTTATACAATTTCTTAGACCCTAAGGGACTGAAGAAGTAGGATTACAGAGTATTTGTTAGAAGTAGCGCCTGAATCTATGTCTTTCAGATTTGAAGGCCAGATCTCTACCAACTAAGTGAGGACCTCAAGATTATTCAAGAACATAGAAGAATGCAGAAATAGAGAGAGAGAGAGAAAGAGAGACAGAGACAGAGACAGAGAGACAGAAAGAGTCTTTAGAATAAGGTCATATAGCTTAAATTGAATAGACACTCAAATCTTTCCTCAGAAACATATCATTGAGTGCTTAAGGACATGCCATTTAATCTCATTAAATATTTAATCAATGTTCCAGGCAATTTTTGAAGACTCCAAGCTACAGATATGTTTTGAATCTGCATAAATAGTATTCTCTATATTGATAAAAATACAGGTCTAAATTCAATGAAGTAAGAATGAGGAAAAATGCATTAGAAGGTAACCTCATTGAGGGCAAGAACTGATATTATTTTTGCTTTAATATTCTTAGCATCTATCATAGTGTCTGCCTCATGGTAAGCACTTATTAAACTTTTGTGTAATTAATGAATTATCAAATATTCGCCATGGATTTAATGTATACCAGGCAAAGTTCTATGTGCTGGTGATACAAAAACAGAAAGAAGTTTACATGTTTTCAAACTAATTAATTATTCGATTGATTTGAAAACTTATATGGTTGTACAGATATATAAAACCTAATTTTATGTTGATTAGTTTTAGGAAAGCTGCTCACCCCTTTCTATATAGTATATATATATATATATATATATATATATATATATGTATATACACACACATATACTGAAGTTTTTGTTTGTTCATTTTTGTTTATTTAAGTTCCAATTTAAATGGTCATTTTCAATCAAAATATGAATCTCCCTTAGAATTTCCCCTATATTACCCAAAGATTCCCAATAAAAATAAGAGCAGAAAGGAAATGGAGACTAATTTGGTCCTAAATGTAAAACTATTGTGATGTACAGCTTGTTTACAAAGAGATCCAAAAGCACCATGAATCAATAATTCTGTAATCAGGTCTATACATCTCCAAGAGAAACAAAGACTTGTTTGGATGCATGTGGAAGAAAGAACGCAAGGCTTATGCTCTTTTTTTCCAGTTTCTGAGAAGGTCATTGTAGAACTTCACCTGTCCTGGCCATTAGTATTGCTAATCTAAGTATTGCTAGTCTAAGAAGAGAACTATTCAGAACAGAGACTATATACCTGGTCACAAGTCATTAAGGGATATGAGGAAAGGGTAAGCTCAAAGGCCACCTTAGCCTCTTCCCACCAAGTTTTGCTTTTAGAGAAGACCATCCAAAAAAAAAAACAACCTAATAGAGAACAAATATCTTTATCCAACAAAGATCCATACAGATTAGAAAAATACACATATTCTTTTGATGGGAATGAAACAGAGAATAGACCTTCAAACTAAGAGACAGATAGAGAAATGAAGAGAGACAGAGACAGTCATAAAGACACAGAGATACAGAAATTGAAAAGAGAAACAGAAAGAAAGAGAGGCAGAAAAATTAAGAGACAGAGAAACAAAGAGACAGAAAGAGAGAGGCAGAAAGATAAAGAAGTGTAGAGACAGAGGCAGGCAGAGAAATGGAGATAAAGGCAGAGCGAGACAGAAACAGAAAGAAATAGACCGAAGCAAAGACAAAGGCAGAAAAACAAATATATAGAGAAAAAGAGACATAGGGAGAGAGAGAGAAGGAAAACAAATTTGAGGAGAGAGAAAAACACCAAAAGAAGAGAGACAGACAGACACAGAGACAGAGTGAAAGAGAGGGAGAGGGAAAAGAGAGGGAGGAAAAAAGGGAGCCTGCAATAAAAACAAAACAAACAAACAAAAAAACTAAAGAGAAAATGTCTCATTTAGGTGTCCAAAGAAGCAAACTGGATTTCAAGGACATGTTGAAGAATCGGCATCTATTCAGTTGCCTGCAATTTCCAAAGTTATACCTTCTCTTCCCTTCCTTAATTCAGTGCTTAAGGAAACCTGGAAACCTGTCAACATTCATACCCCTATCAAAGAATGTCTGGAATTAACTCTAGCTTCATATTATCTATACCATTCTAGAGCTGTTTCACATGTTGCTTGAAGCACAGAGCTGACCTTCCCAATCTGGTTTGAGAAGGAGTCAGATTACATTCATGTTGTTCTTCTCTCCCTTTTCCCAAAAGGACTAGTATGTGGCATGTTTTGGTCATTTCCCTTTTGATTCTATATAATTTTAATTTTTCATAAATGTCATAAATATCCATGAAGTCTTTTTTTAAAATAGCCTTTTATTTACAGGTTATATGTATATGTAACTTTACAGCATTGACAACTGCCAAACCTCTTGTTCCAATTTTTCCCCTCTTTCCCCCCACCCCCTCCCCAGATGGCAGGATGACCAGTAGATGTTAAATATATTAAAATATAAATTAGATACACAATAAGTATACATGACCAAATTGTTATTTTGCTGTACAAAAAGAATCGGACTTTGAAATATTGTACAATTAGCCTGTGAAGGAAATCAAAAATGCAGGTGGGCAAAAATAGAGGGATTGGAAATTCTATGTAATGGTTCATAGTCATCTACCAGAGTTCTTTCACTGGGTGTAGCTGGTTCAGTTCATTACTGCTCCATTGGAACTGATTTGGTTCATCTCATTGCTGAGGATGGCCAGGTCTATCAGAATTGGTCATCATATAGTGCTGTTGTTGAAATATATAATGATTTCCTGGCCCTGCTGGTTTCACTCAGCATCAGTTCATGTAAGTCTCTCCAGGCCTTTCTGAAATCATCCTGTTGGTCATCTCTTACCGAACAATAATATTCCATAAGATTAATATACCACAATTTATTCAACCATTCTCCAACTGATGGGCATCCACTCAGTTTCCAGTTTCTGGCCACTACAAAGAGGGCTGCCACAAACATTTGTGCACATACAGATCCCTTTCCCTTCTTTATGATCTCTTTGGGATAGTAACACTGCTGGATCAAAGAGTATGATTTTGAGAAGAGTTCCAAATTGCTCTCCAGAATGGTTGGATGTATTCACAATTCCACCAATAATGTATTAGTGTCCCTGTTTTCCCACATCCCCTCCAACATTCCGCATTATCTTTCCCTGTCATTCTAGCCAATCTGACAGGTGTGTAGTGGTATCTCAGAGTTGTCTTAATTTGCATTTCTCTGATTAATAATGACTTGGAGCTTCTTGTCATATGGCTAGAAATAGTTTCAATTTCTTCATCTGAGAATTGTCTGTTCATATCCTTTGACCATTTATCAATTGGAGAATGGCTTGATTTCTTCTAAATTAGAGTCAATTCTCTATATATTTTGGAAATGAGGCCTTTATCAGAGCCTTTGCCTATAAAAATATGTTCCCAGTTTATTGCTTTCCTTCTAATCTTGTCTGCATTAGTTTTGTTTGTACAAAAACTTTTCAGTTTGGTATAGTCGAAATTTTTTATTTTGTGAAGAGTAATAATCTCTAGTTCTTCTTTGGTCATAAATTCCTTCCTTTTCCACAGGTCTGAGAGGTAAACTATCCTGTCTTCCTCTAATTTATTTATAATCTCATTCTTTATGCCTAGGTCATGAACCCATTTTGACTTTATCTTGGTATATGGTGTTAAGTGTGGGTCGATACCTAGTTTCTGCCATACTAGTTTCCAATTTTCCCAGCAATTTTTGTCAGACAGTAAGTTCTTATCCCAAAAGCTGGGGTCTTTGGGTTTGTCAAACACTAGGTTGCTATAGTTGACTGTTTTATCCTTTGAACCTAATCTATTCCACTGATCAACTAACTATTCCTTAGCCAATACCAAATGGTTTTGGTAACTGCTTCTCTGTAATATAATTTTAGATCTGGTAGAGCTAAGCCACCTTCATTTGATTTTTTTTTTCATTAATTCCCTTGAAATTCTTGAACTTTTTTTTTCCATATGAATTTTGTTGTTATTTTTTCTAGGTCATTAAAATAGTTTTTTGGGAGTTTCATTGGTATAGTGCTAAAGAAATAGATTAGTTTAGGTAGTATTGTCATCTTTATTATATTTGCTCGCCCTATCCAAGAGCATTTAATATTTTTCCAATTAATTAGATCCATCCATGAAGTCTTAAACTAGTGTCAGTGATGAGTTAGTTCCTACAGATATTTTCTCCAAAGACTAAGACTGATCATTTGGAAAGTTCTCTGCACATATCAATTTCCTAGATCTTACCAATCTATTTTCTCATAGTCCCTATCCTTGTTCTTTTTTTCCCTACTGCTGGCTCTAGTGCTTTTCCTATATTTTCCATTTCCTGGAGCCTTTTTATTAAAAAGAAAGATAGAAAGTAGATGATGTAGTCTAATCATTTAATGAGTATATTCTACTTTGAAATATCATGATTTCTAATACATAGGAAGAATAATGATTTTGTAGGCTTCTGATCTAATTTAGAAATGTAATGAAAGAACCTGAACTGTTTTACTTTTATACTGTTAAACAGAATGCTAATATAGACATGTCTGCAAATAATATTTGTCATGAGCCCGTTCAATGAGGTGATATATGGTGCTGTCAGCAGGCAGCTTGGAGGGCTTTGGAAATGGTCCAAAGCATGAGGAGAATCAGTTTCCTTATTAATTTTTTACTTTTAAAGCCTTACATAACTCCTTCATATTCCATGTTCTAACTTAAATAATTTCTTTTCATTTTAATGTATAAGATTTGATTTCCAGAATGAGAGAATAAGAAACCTTTATTTTTCCTCCCATTTTTAGCTTGTTTCTAAATCTATCTGACTAAGATGTGATTGGTGAAACTAATTCACTCTGGCCAAGGAAAACAATCACAACCACTCTTTAGAGGCAGAAGGAACAGTTTGGCCACTTGCTATCTAGCTCTTAGCAAATCAGTCACATTGACATTTTTCAGTTTCATGTCATGGGTTTCCACCAGTTGCTTACAAATGCAGTCTGTTTCCACACATGACTACCATTTAGACCATTTGACTTGAAATGACCAGTGGCCTGAAAACAGAGGAGTCAGAGAAACAATGCTTGAATGCCTATGAAACTCTAAAATGGAACTAACCATACTTCTTCAATTTATAAATACTGTGAAGAAGAGATAGTTAAAGGTGATAGATACAAAAATGCTTTGAAAATAAACTGTACCATGTATAATAATGTTATCCCCACAAGTTCAATAAGCTTTCCATTATGGTTTGGTATCTCTAATGATACCCGGGGCTACATTTTCTAAGGAAAAAGCATCAAAACTCTATAATGCTCCTAATGATTCAATAGTGTACAGTGATGATCCAAGAGACTAACATTCAATAGCTGCTTTCAGTTTTGCACTGGTTGTGGTCATTATATTATTTCACATAACGTACCAAAACCAAATTTGATTTCACTGAACTATTTGTCTCAATTGCTTTCTACAGTAGGGAATTTTACAGATTATTTTCTCTATTTTCTCTAAAGGCATACCTTTACAATAAATGGAGTTGTACTGAATTTACCTTTTAGTTTCAATCTTCTGAACTGGTAGTTATCTAAAAGCTAAAGAATTTCAGAGGGAAAATCCTCTAATTCTTCATGTATGAAGTTCTTGAAGGATTTGACTAAATTTTATTTTGTTTGTTTGTTTTTTTATTGAACATATGCAGCACACCACAAAGACTGTTTGTGAAGTATGTATAGGGCCATGTTCAGGAAAAAACTTCAGCAGCTTTCATGATTGCAAAACTAAAGTGGGACATACATTATCTTTTCCTTTACTTAAAGTTTAATGAACCTGAATTTCTTGTTGTATAAAAGATGCTTATGGCGCATTCCTTGGAGAACATAGAGCAAGACATTGCAAATATAAAGGCAAAGAAAAAACAATTTCTGCCCTCAATTAGGTTACATCATGCTCATTAAAACAGTTTGCAATCAAAGGCTCTGGATTTGAATTTTAACAATTGATGTGTACTATTACACTCTATGATTTTGGACAAATCACTTAATCTCTTTAAGGTTCAATAGTCTCATCTGTAAAATGAAGGGGTTTACACACCTGAGATCTTCTAGCTCCAAATTTATGATTCTATGTATGTTGTAAAGCAAAATCTTTTTCAGGTTTATGTTAGTTGGCCAATGAAGTCCTTCTAATTCTAAAATGTGATTCTGTGCAAATAGTTTGAGAAAGATAAAATAGTGAGAGATTCCAGTAAGGCTTTCTTTAGAAGAGAGCAATCTAACTAAGCTTTGAGAATCCCAGTTAGTATAAGAAAGTGTTCTGATCATTTAGAAAGATTATTTTGGTAGCTATATAAAGTATACATTGGAGAGCGGATAGCTTGGAAGCAGGGTCACCCTCTTGGAGGTTACTGCATTAGTATTAGCAATACTTTATCTTACTTGCTGACCAATTAAGATGAAAAGAGGGAATAGCTATGAGAGATTCTGTAAAGACAGGACTGATGTTTGCCATGTAATTGCTAATCAATTTGGAGTAAGGAAGAAAATAAAATCCTAAATGATTCTGTGGTTATAAATCCATGAGCCTAGAAAGTGTTGGTGGTTTCTTTAACAGAAACAGAAAAGTTGGGAGAAGAGGTAGATCTGGGATAAAATATGAGATATATTTGAAACACTTTAAGTTAGAGATGGTAGCAGAATTGCCAGGTGGAGATTTTGACAATGTGGTACATTGTTTATATACTTATCTGTATATGAATATCAAATTTTAATAAAGTTCCTAATATGTATTACATCACTTTATATACTAACAAGACAATAGACAAATAGCATGTGATTTTCTCAAGTAGAGGGATAAACCTTTTACATAAATAATATTTCATGTTAATATTAAGAAGTAGTGTTATTTAGTGGACATATAAAAGCCAAGAAGAATTGGGTTCAATTCCTTCTTCTGAAATAAACTGATTGTGTGATTCTGAGGAAGTCACTAAACCTCGATTATAACATACAAAAAGTGACAAGTTAAATTAATAAGGGAAGTTCCCTTACCTGGGAGTTCCTTCTAATCATTAATTAGAAACACGTTCCTTTTCTACCTTCATATAGAATTTAAATATATGTGTGTATGTATATATGTATGTGTGTGTAAACACACGCATATAATTTTTTTTCTTCACAACTATTTGAACCAGTTTATTTGAATATCAGTGCATCTTTCTAAATGTGAGGAGACTAACTCTTAGAGACATGAAGTGACTTTCCAAAGTTCCAGAAAAAAAGCAACTTCTTATTCTTAATCTAATGATATTGCCATTAGGAAACATAGTTCTTATAATAATTATAAACTGGGATAGAATGTTAAAACTACATAGGAGAAAAAAATAGTAAAATGTATAGGCAAAAGCAAAGAATGAAGAGTAAGTATCATAGAGAGAAAAAGATAACTTCCAGTCAGAAAATTTAAAAAAGTTCCTGGAAAACCTATATGTTCAAAAATATTTATGGCAGACCTTTTCGTAATGTAAGAAACTGGAAACTGAGTGGATGCCCATCAGTTGGAGAATGGCTGAATAAGTTATGGTATATGAATGCTATAGAATATTATTGTTCTGTAAGAAATGACCAGCAGGATGATTTCAGAGAAGCCTGGATAGACTTACACGAGCTGGTGCTGAGTGAATTGAGTAGAACTAGGAGATCAGTGTGTATGATAACAACAAGATTATACAATGATCAATTCTGATGGACTTGGCTCCTTTCAATAGTGAAGTGATTCAGGGCAATTCCAATATACTTGTGATGGAGAGAGAGGACTATTGGAACTGAGTGTAGATCACAATATAGTATTTTCACTCTTTTTGTTGTTGTTTGCTTGCATTTGTTTTCTTTCTCATTTTTTCCCTCTTTGTTCTTACTTTTCTTGTATAGCATGATAATTCTGGAAATCTTATAAAAGTATTGCACATGTTTAACTCTACTGATTTACTTGCCTTTTAGGGAAGGATGTGGGGAGAAAGGAGGAAAAAATTTGGAACACAAGATTTTGCAAGAATGAATTTTGAAAATTGTTGGAATCTTTACAAACTGTTAAGACATTGGAGTTTATAGAGGCAACAATTATCTAATTTGGCATGGTTCAATATGATTGATTTGATCTTAGAAAGAGATATTTTGGGCCAGAACTTGAAACAAGGTACTAAGTACAACTGATGGAAACGATGCTTGTGTTCACACCTTTAGAGAGCTCATAAGTATTTAAGTACTCAATGGAGTTAACACATTTGGGAGATTTCAGGGCTTAGTATGAGATCCGAATTCACACTTCCCTTAGGGCCAGAGAGCACTCTGGGAGATAACCCAGAATCCCTCTCTCTCCATAAGGAGGAGTTAACCTTTGGGAGATTATATATATATATATATATATATATATATATATATATATATATATATATATATACATAGGAAGCTCTTAGAGCTTGAGAGAGTTACTTGGGAACATTCCCAGAGGTCAGAGAGGAGCACTCTGGGAGGAAGCCTACAAGCCCTATCTCTGAGGCAAGAGAGATTTCATTGCATCTTCTAACTTGGTGCTGGCTGGAGTCGGAAGGACAAACCTTTGGATTTGGAGACATTTGGAGGGAGCTCTTGGAACCAAGCAGAGAGATAGGCCTCTGAGCTAACTGGGCTATATTGAAAGACACAATAAAAGATCTGAACTTTTATCACCTGGATGTGTTTTGGAAAAAGAACACCACAGAAAATTATCCATGCAAATGTTTTGAAAATAAAAAGTTTTAGTTAAAAAATAGGTTTCTTGTAGTAAATGGCTACTAAGGTGAGTCTTGAATAAAGGCCAAGATTACATTAGGAGGAGATGTGAGCATTGTTCAGGGAAGCAAGGCAAGTAGAAAACTTACATCAATATATGGAAACATAAAAGGGCAGTTGGCAAACTGACAAATTAAAATTGTTGCCAAAACAGACCAAAAAATGTTGTTAATATTTAACACTTTTGAGTGTCCATGATTATTTTGTTTTTAGTTTTAGTCTATATTTATTAAAGAGAAAGATTCGATTTCTTTCTTTTTTTAAATTTAATAGCCTTTTATTTACAGGTTATATGTATGGGTAACTTTACAGCATTGACAACTGCCAAACCTCTTGTTCCAATTTTTCCCCTCTTTCCCCCCACCCCCTCTCCCAGATGGCAGGATGACCAGTAGATGTTAAATATATTAAAATATAAATTAGATACACAATAGGTATACATGAACAAACTGTTATTTTGCTGTACAAAAAGAATCAGACTCTGAAATATTGTACAATTAGCCTGTGAAGGAAATCCAAAATGCAGGTGGGCAAAAATATAGGGATTGGAAATTCAATGTAATGGTTTTTAGTCATCTCCCAGAGTTCTTTCACTGGGCGTAGCTGGTTCAGTTCATTACTGCTCCATTGGAAATGATTTGGTTGATCTCATTGCTGAGGATGGCCAGGTCCATCAGAATTGGTCATCATATAGTATTGTTGTTGAAGTATATAATGATCTCTTGGCCCTGCTCATTTCACCCAGCATCAGTTAGTGTAAGTCTCTCCAGGCCTTTCTGAAATCATCCTGTTGGTCATTTCTTACAGAACAATAATAATCCATAAGATTCATATACCACAATTTATTCAGCCATTCTCCAATTGATGGGCATCCACTCAATTTCCAGTTTCTAGCCACTACAAAGAGGGCTGCCACAAGCATTCGTGCATATACAGGTCCCTTTCCCTTGAAAGATTCAATTTCACTTTCAAATGTGCTCCTTATTAACATTAGAATCTCAACTAGCCAAGAGTGTGCCTGAGACACAGCTTCATTTTAATTACTATTCAATTGATAGGAAGTATTCGGTACAACAGAATGAATGTAGTCTTTGTTCACATGGCAATTGGGAGGAAACCACAACATCACTAAAGCTACATATTTATGAAAAAACAAAACAAACAAGAATTTCTATAATATGGTATAATAAGTTAAAAAAAGGTGATTACACATAAAAGTGCAAATCAATTATGTACAACTTGAGATTCTTTTTAAATATGCAACAAAGTTGCCACTGAAATTTTTGTTTTTATTTTTGTTCCCTCCTTTCTTTCCCTAGAGATGGCTATCATTAGGCAAGAATATGTGTGTGTGTGTGCATGTGCGCACGTGTGGTATAAAATCATTCTATACATCTATTTTTTATGACACCACTTTTTTATTATAGCTTTTTATTTATAAGTTATATGCATAGGTAATTTTACAGCATTGATAATTGCCAAACCTTTTGTTCCAATTTTTCCCCTTTTTCCCACCATTCCCTCCCTGAGATGGCAGGTTGACCAATACATGTTAAATATGTTAAAGTCTATACATCTACTGATCAGTTGTGTTCCCCCCCCCCAGATGTAGATAGTATCTTTCTTCATATGTTCTTTAAATTTAATTTGAGAATTTATAATAGCCAAAATGATTTATTCAGTCAAAATTGCTTTTAAAGTAATATGGTTCTTATTACATATAAAGGTTCTGTTTGTTTCATGCTTCATTATTTTATGCAAATCTACATAAAGTTTATAATTTCTTATAGCATAATAGCATTCCCTCAAAATCACATAGCACAATTCGTCCTCAGTTGATAATTATCTCCACAATTTCCAATTCTTAATCATCACATAGAAAGTTGATACAAATATTTTAGACTATACAGTTTCTTTATCTTTTTCCCTAAAAATTTTTGGAAATAGACCTAGTAGTGCTATCACTCAGTCAAAGAGTATGAGTAGTTTAATAACCCATTTAGCAAAATTCCAGATTATACTGTAAAATTGTTGGATCAGGTCACAATTCCACACACAATGACCAATTTCATAGCTATAAAATTATATCTCAATGTTGTTTTAATTTGTATTTCTCTATTCAGTAAAGATTTAGAGAAATTTTATGGAACTACAAATTCTTTTCATTTCCTTTTTCTTAAAAGTGCCTATTAATATCTTTTGATAATTTATCAATTAAGAAATGGTTAATCTTCTAATAACTTTGATGAAGTTCTTTATATATTTGAGATACAAGATCTTGATCTGAGAAACTATGTATAAAATTTCCCCATTTTCTGCTTTCTTTTTAATCTTGACATTTGTTTTATTGTACAAAGCCTTTTTAATTTAATGTAATTGAAATTATACATTTTATACCTCATACTTTCATGTCTTGTTTATTCAAAAATTGTTCACCTCTACACAAGACTATTAAGTAATATGTTTCATATTTTTCAAAGTTTTTTATAATATCTTTTTATACCTAGATCATGTATCCATTTTGACTTTATTTTGCTAAATAGTATACGATATTGATCTATTTCCAATTTCTGTCATAATTTTCCAACAATTTTTACCAAATTATTAATTTTTATCTCCAAATCTTAAGTCTTTACACTTATCAAATAAAAAGTTACTATGTTTATTTGCTGCTGCTAATCTGTATGTCTATTCTGTTCTACTGATCTAGTTTTCTATTTCTTTGCCAGTACCAGATAATTTTGATAATTACTGCCATATAATATGGTCTACAATTTGATAGTCTTCTTCCTTTACTTTTTTCCCATTAGTTCCTTTGATATTCTCATGGTTTGGTTTTTGTTTTTGTTGTTCCAAATGAGTTTTGCTATAATTTGTTGTAATTTTGTTATAATTCCAGATGAATATCTGTTATATTTTAGTATTTATTTAATATAGCATTGAATGTATTAATTAATTTATGTTAAAAATAAAATGCATTTTTATGAGATAGTATGTTATAGTGAATAGAGTGTTGGACTTCGTATTAGGAAGATGGAATTTAATGTATTGCAGCCATGATACACCAAATGGCACCCTGATGATTTGGTTCTGATACTTTCTGGCTTTGTGACTACTTTCACTTAATTCTTTAAGTCTCAATGTTCTCACCCAGAAAATGGAAATAATAAGCTCTACAATTTGCATCTCATGGGATTCTTGCAAGGCACTCTCTGGTTGATGTAAGTTGTTGTTTAGCAGTTTTTCAGTTGTGTTTGTTTTTAAACAAAGATACTGAAGCAGTTTACCATTTTTTCCTCCAATTTATTTTATAGATGTGAACACTGAGGCAAGCAGGGTTAAGTGGCTTTGCCCAAAGTCACATAGCTATAAGTTTCTGAGGCCAGATTGACCTGATTTGAACTCAGAAGATGTTTTTTCTGACTCCAGGCCCAGCATTCTATGTACTATAATGTCATCTATTAGCACAAAAGCAAGTAAAGCACTCTAAATTTAAATTTAAACAGCTATGCTTTTTGTGGGTTATTAGTGATGGTATAATTAATAACTTAGTATCTAGTTTAAAAAAATTAAAAAACTAAACATCATTTTGAATCAACAGAGGTGATAGCTGAGGGTAGTAGAGAACTGTGAATTCAGAAGACAGCAGAAGATTGAAATGAATAAACATACCTTTTTAGGTTGGAATCCTACATTTCTTTTCAATGTCCATGGCCCAGGACAAAGATTGCCCACTCTATGCTGGTTACATAATAATCATATTAATGGGGAATAACTATATAAAATAACTCTAAAAAGCGTCATTAACTAACTTCATACACAGCATTTCAAACTGTAGCTTGTAATTGCATATGGGATTGCACAATTGAATGTGGGGGCAATGAAATTATGATTTATTATAAGTAAATGTTTGATTTTTATACCTATTTTATATGCCTCAAAACCTGGGGGTGCATAAAAATTACTCTGGTCAAAAGGGATTGTTAGTGGAAAAAGTTTTAAAAAGCCTGATTTAGGTACTCTTTTTGTACTGATTTTTTTATAGAATCAGCATACTACATACATCTCTCCCTCTTTCCATTCCTCTCTTCCTTCATCTCTACTCCCCTCTCTTTTTCTCTCCCCTACTCTTCCTCTTCTCTCTTTCCCTTTCTCCTCCCTCCTTTCTCTAACAAAACACAAACATGCACACATTTATGAGTGTATGCATGTGCGTGTGTGTGTGTGTATGTGTGTGTGTGTGTGTGTCTTATGTAGAGTTCAAAACCATTCCTTCTAACTTCCTAGGAGCAAGGTCTGATTTACCTATATAGAAATATGTGTATAGTCATACACTTCAAGGATCTAGGGATATTCCAGAAAGAGGTATGGGCCCTTTTAGTTGTCTAAAAACTTTGTTGATCATGAGAATTTGGTCTTCAATGGAAGAGCTCAAGAAGTATCCATGCAGACCAAGCTCTTGACTGATCCACTCAGGTAGTCATGGTATCCACCTCTACATATAAGAAACAAAGAGCTTCATTGCAGGGAAATAATAATCTATTTAATAAAGACATTTCTACCTACTATTAGACTATTACCTTTTTTAAAATTTCCAACCATCTACCTCTCCCAAGAGTCAATGTCTATATCTGATAGTACTAAAATATAACAACAACAAAAAATTTAAACTTCAAATTTTCCCCTAAATCAAACTAGACTTTACCTAACTAAATTTGAATCAGGGGCCTGCTTTCTTTCTTTCAGAACATATAAATCTGATTCCCAAAATGCTTTGGAACAACATGGAGTAAATACCTTTACTATGAGAAGACAATATATTATTTGAACTTATTCTTCATTTTTACCTTGGAAATAATGATCATAGCTTTAATTAGGAATATTTTTAGCTTGGAACAAAAACAGTGAGAAGTTAATGAAATATCTTACCACATTTATTATTCCCAGGAATTTAGGAGGAATTCTGAACTCTACAAGAGACAACATGGAAATAGAACTTTGAAACAACTGATAAAGAAGGACATGCTGGGAGAGGATCAGAGAGTGATATGCAAGGATATTCCAATTAGATGTTCTCCATATCTTAGCATTCTTGTAAGAAATCCCCATTATCCCAAACTCATATAGTAGTACTGCCTCATGCAATGAAAATGAGGGAGATAATAAACAATTATTAAGCACCTACTATGTGCTAACCATGCTAAATCCTTTACAGATACTGTTTCATATTATTAACTTCGTTTTGCAGAAGAGAAAACTGAAGTAGATATTGTTCTTCACCCAGTTATACAGCTACTGAGTATCTGAGGCTGGATTTGAACTCATGTCTTTTTGAAGGAAAGCCAGTGTTCTATCCCATGCATCATCAAATATAGGAGAGGAGTTGTATTCAGTTTTAAGGTGTGGTCTTAAATCCCATGAAGAAAATATGTTTAAAATTAGTTTCAGTTATTTCCAGAAACCATAGTGAGTTCTAAATTGCAACAACTTGGGAAGGCAAATAAGTGACATATACTATTGCATCTTGAAGCAAGAGAGATAGGCAACATGAGTCAGTTTGTAAAACCTATACCAAAATCAATATAATTGCGAAAGTGATATTGTATGACATTCCATATATTTATTTCATTAATGCATCTCTAGAGACCTTTAAGCCTAAGCCTTAAAACTGTTTTTTGTTTTTTGCTTTTTTTGTGGACATTCTTTTTATTTAATTTTGGATTCTGTGTGCAAAATAATGATTGACACACACCTTTCCCACAAGATGACTGTGACAAGTTAGGAGCTGGGGGATTCTGTGTAGTAAGCCCCATCCCTTATGCTCATCATTATAACATAATTAAAATGTGTTCCTTTTAACAGCATATATATTAAAATTAGAACAATTTAGAGATTAATATAGATACTGCAGAGTAAGGAAGAAAGAAAGAAAGAAAGAAAGAAGGGAGGGAGAATAAAAGGAGGGAGTAAAGAAGGGAGGGAGGAAGCAAGGGAGGGAAGGAAGAAGGAAGGAAGGAGGGGAGAGGGAGGAACAGAAAGAAGGAAGGACAAGTATCAAAAATGAAAATGGTGAACTTACCTCCAATGAAGAAGAAATTAAAACAATTACTTTTGAAGTGGATAAATATATATATGTAAATGGTCAAAGAATATTAATATGTAACTTTCAAATGAAGAAATTACAGCTATCTATAGTCATATAAAATGCTCTAAATCACTATTGATTAGAGACATGCAAATTAAAACAACTTTGCGGTGTCACCTCACACCTATCAGATTGAGTAAGCTAACAGGAAAATAGAATGATGATGAATGTTGGAGTGGATGTGGCAAAACTGGGGCTCTAATTCATTGTTAGGGGAATTTTGAACTGATCCAGCCATTTTGGAAAGGAATTTGGAACTATGCTCAACGGACTATCAAACTGTGTATATCCTTTGATCCAGCAATGTCTCTATTGGGTTTATAACCCAAAGAGATCATAACCCAAAAGGAAAGAACAGACAGGTGCAAAAATGCTGTAGCAGCTTTTTTTGTGGTGGTAAGGAATTGGAAAATGAGTGTATGTCTATCAAGTAGGGATTGACTGAATAAGTTATAATATATGAATGCAAAGTAATATTATTGTTCTGTAAGAAACGATTAGCAAACTGATTTCAGAAAAACCTGGAAAGACTCACATGAAGTGATGCTCTGCAAAGTGATACAAATCAAGAGAATTGCATAAAACAAGATTATATGATGATCATCTATATTAAGCTTCACTCTTTGCAGCAACACATTGATCCAAGACAATTCCAACAAACATGGGATGAAAAATGTCTTCTGACTTAACACTTCCTATCTGTGTGACCCTGGGCACACAACTGCCTCAGGAAAAAAAAAAAGAAAAAGAAAAATGCCATCTGCATCCAGAAAGAGAACTATGGAGGTTAAATACAGATCCAAGAATACTGTTTTCACTTTTAAAAATTGTTTGCTATTTCTTTCTTGTGGTTTTCCCTTTTGCTTTGATTTTTCTTTCACAACATGATTGATATGGAAACATATCTAAATTGATTGTATATGTGTAACCAAGTCAGATTGCTTGCTGTCTTGGGGAAGAGGGAGGTAAGAGAGGGAGTGAAGAAAATGTTTTGAACTCAAAATCTTACAAAAATGAATTTTGAAAGCTATCTTTACACGTAATTGGAAAAATAAAATACTACATGAAACAAAAACAAAAACAAAAAAAAAGAAGGAAGGAAGGAGTAAGAAGCTGTCTCACTAAGCTTGAGTTGAATAGCTCTTCAACAAATGTCGGTAAGAATCTGGAGTTTCAAAAATATATGGGGTATGGGGTATGACTCAAATTTAGAGACCTTGAGGTGTAATTTAAACCTTTGATGATTTGTGATGGGGAAAGCCTGGAACAGAATATGATGATAAGCAAGAGAAAAGAATGACTAACCACCTACGTAGAAGATTCTATTCAACTCTTTTCACAAGACAAAAGAATGGAGCTGGGCATTGTTAAGAATCAGTTGAAAAGAGCTGTTTTAGAACCCCATTGGTAGTCACTTTTACTGCTCAGTATTGAATGTTTCCTATCAGTGTTTTGTTGCATGCTACAATGCCCCATCTTTCAATCATTTGTATATTAAGTACTTCTATATGACACAGTGATAAGGTGAATCGTTTCCATCTCAGCTTTGAAACTTGTCCAGGAACCTTTTTATGAAGTACTTGAAAAGCAGCTTTAGTAATAGCTTAATGTTTGAATAAAGTGACTATTTTATTCAATACCCAGGAATATGGGGCAAATAAAATTCATTTTAAATTCCATTTTAGTTTTTTTTCTTTTTTATCATTCTGATCTTAGTGCTGAAATTATGGGTGCAATATGATGAAATATAAAAATTGTGTTTTTTAAGGTCAGAGTAGATGGCTTTGAATACTGCTACTGCTCCTCCCTATATGAGTCTGAATTTGCCAATTAATCTTTCTGATCATTAGTTTCCTCACTTATAAAATAAATAATTGGGAATAAATGTTTTCTGGAGCCTTTTCTTCAAGGCAGGCAGGTGGTACAGTTGATAAATTGCCTAGCTCTAGAGTCATCTTCTTGAGTTCAAATCCTTCCAGAGATACTTATTAGCTATTTAACCCTGAGAAAGTACTTAATAATTTGGTTAAGTTTCCTCATTTGTACAATGATTTGGAAAAGAAAATGACAACTCACTCTAGTAATTTTGTCAAGAAAACTTGAAACAAGGTCCCAAAAATCAGATGCGACTGAACACATACACATATACACAAGACCTTTTCCAGCAACAGCCATGGTTCAAGACTGATTTCTTCACTAGCTAGGACTACTCAGTACTTTTTCAATATTCTCCAGTTGGGGATCCACAGTCAAATGGTCTTCTCAATGTTAGCAAATTTGAACTTCTTATAGAAGTTCTGAATATGCTCCAAATTTCAAGTGGTATTGCATGAGCCAAGTACTGTGAATAAGATAAAAAAGACTATACTTATTGGTCAGTTCCTTGTTACAGTAGTTCCCAATGCCTGTGCTACTTGTCATTTTAGTAGTTAGAGCTTAATGAGGTAGGTCAATGCCAATCACAGCCTCCTCTGTGAATAGACAGATAGATAGATAGACTTACCTGTATTCAGTATTTCTGCTCTTTGTTTAAAATTGCTTGAAGAAATTTTAAGATTCACACTTTAACAAATTCATAATTTTAAAACAATTCTTGTGTGCAGATCATTGTGCTAGATACTGAATTAAAGAAAAGATAAGTGTGACTGATAATTGGGAAACTCAAGTGGGTTGCTCAGGATGCCAATAAAGAAAATCTTGGCACCTGAGTAATTTTTTTTAGGAAAAAAATTCTTCTAGCTAATAATTCAAACTCCCAAGTCAGCTAGCAACAAATGACTTAGGTGTTTAAATAGGTTCAAGTTGGGATAATAATGTACCAATTAGTACATTGGTACTAATGTGCTAGTTCCCCCCCTTCCTTTAAATCTAAACTTCCATCACATACAGAATACAGAAAATATAAATGCACATGGTCTTACACACACAGTGGAGATGGGTCAGTCATAATAATAAGAAAAAAAATAACATATGGCTAGCCTATGAACTACATTATTACCCAAAGAATGTCAAAAGTATTAAAATGCCTTCAAAATTGGTTTTAAGGATGGTTTATGAGCGGATATGCACAAAGCAAATTCAATCATAACATTCTTTATAGATTTTTTGCTAAAGCATAGGTTTGTCTGGACAAATAGGTGACATTGTTTCTAATTCTGACTTCCATATAAAATTATATTTTACTATATTGGTAAATAAAATGCTGAACTAATGTTCAAAATTGATGCTATGTCTACATACCTGAATGGTTTGACTCTTGTCTAAGTGAACCATCTATCAACTTGTTCCTAGCCAGTAATCCAGTCAAGAAGCCTAATTAACAGGTTAGCAATAGGGTTAATTCAATCAACAGCTAATTAGTAGCCAATTAATTTAGTGAAACTGTTGTATATGTTAATAGATTCTCAATTATTGGATTTATACATTTACATAAGGTTGTTTTCTTATTTGTAAAGCTTCATTCAATTATACTCTTAATCACAACTCATTTCTGTAGCACTTTGCAATAATAATCCTATGATATATATATCTAACAAATATAACACATGAATATTTTATAAAATACATATAGATTTTTATTACAAAGTGTCCCTAATATAAGATGAAGACATAATTGAGATTTAGAGAGATCATTTGCCAATGGTCCCTTATTAACTCAAATAAATAAATAAAATAAACCAAAACCAAAACAAACAAACCAAAAAAAAAAAAAAACAACAAAAAAAACCCAATGATTTAGGAGCTTACCATTTTCCAAATCAACATTTTCTGCCTGTGTATCATGGATTATTATAGACTCTGAAGAATTAAAGTCAAGGATCACCTAAAGCAGGAATTGTTAAACTATAGTCTTTCATCAATACCATTCTTAGCTTAAAGGTTATATACAAAAGCAGGTGACAGGCTTAATTTGGTCCTTGGCTCACAGTTTACTAATGCTTCACCTTAAGGTCAATGATGGACATAAGCAATCATTCTGCAAATGAATAATTAAGAGGTAAACTGGTATACAGGATATTAGAAAATAAATCTAGAACATGGACTGATCATGTTGTAAGACTGAGGGATAAATGGACAGCTTAACCTCACAATATCAAGAAAATTTGAGAAGATTCCCCCCTGCACTGAGTGGATATTTTGTGGTGGATTCATGAAAGAGCATGGGCAAAAATTACATAGAATAAGCAAGCATAAAATATTTATGGTCCAAATTGTCTGAGTATTAGAATATGTAAGCAAAAGGAGCCAAGTTTATGCCTCTTTAAGAGAAAAGTGGGAATCATAAAACAAACTTTCATTTTTACTTCTATTCCTAAGAAGTACATAGGACATTAGAAATGGCTTCTCTTTTACTTCCACACAATTCATACACATTTCATGACATTGGGGCATTGAAAGAAATGTAGGCAATTATTGAATGCAACATCCCATGCAATGAGAAATTATCTCTATTTCTAGTCTCTGAAATATGGTGATAAACTTTTCCTGAACATGTACAGTGATGAAATAATTACTAATTTTAGAAGCAATTATTCAATTTTCAAATAATATGTTATTTCAAAATATTGTGATTAATCAGCAACATTTTACCAATAAAAAAATCCACAGGACAAAAAATATCATTAATTAGATATTGAATAGCCTCCATGGTGTCATGATCTATTGTTATACATACAATGTCAAAAGATTTAAATGAAAGAATATAGGACATTGAATGAATCTCCCATACAGAATTTTTAGAGATGACATGTACAAGAATTGCCCAGAACAAGAAAATATAAATAGATTGCTAATCTATATTATTAGAATGTTTAAGTAAATTAATTAGAAACTGGGTCAATTGAAATTTTGAAGTGAATCATTAGAAAATTATTTAGTATTTTAAGAAAAAATCAAATGTCTTGAAAACTTCCACTTCTCATTTTATTTCTGCTCAGTGAAGTAACTTTGGGCAGATCTGTTCTCTCTTTTAAATTATGCATCAAATAAATATTTGAATTAAACTTTATTTTTACTTTTCTGTAAGTTAAATATTTATTCAACTTCCTCATTTGATCTAAATTCTATACTATGTAGTATGTTCACCATCTTCTCCTTGATTCACATTATTTTGTCAGTTTATTAAAATATGATATCCCAATAGTGGTAGCTTAACATATAAAGCATTATGTTTTTAAAGTATTACTAGTGTCCTACTAAACATTTGTCCTATAAACTTTTTAAAACAAAGTTATCATTTTTAATAGGAGTATCCATTATGTAGTGTAAAATTAGGGGATTTTTGCTTTTTAAAAATGAAAGGAAGTCATAAAAATCAAGAAACTTTCTTTAAACCAACAAAGTTTTCAGAGCCTAAGAAATCTAAGAATAACAATTGAATGTTCAGTGAGGAAGAGGGACAACTCTTTTTTTTGAAATGTGGCAATTAGATGTAGTCTAGTGATAAAAGTATTTTTATGTCAATAAACATTTATTAATCAATTATTATCTGTCAAGTACTGAGTTCAATACTCAGATTAATAACACAAGTAAAAAGAAGGAAAATCTATTTCCTCAGAGAACTTAAATTCGTATTGGAGAGGACAAGACATAAATAAAAATTGGATAGATTGGAAGGAATTGAAGGTATCCATTTGGAGATTTGGTGGAAAAAAAAATGTAAGTACCAGCAGAGATTGACCAATAAGAAGACAGTGCAACAGGAATAGAATGATTTTTTCCAGTGGTAAAAATAGGATTGGGAAGAATGATCTTCCAAAGTGAGGATGAGTCTAGGTAATTCTGAGGAAAAAGGTACAGAGTCAGGAGGGAAGCAAGAGAAGTATCTGGTTATTTAAAATGAAGATGTTAGGAGGAACTGTAGAATCAAGGAAAGGGACAAAAAGGGCAAAATGATCTTTCAATGAGAGAAATATACAGAATTGTGATGAAAAAAATAAAAATCAAGAAACTCAGGAGCATAGTACAGAGAATGAACTTTTAGCTAAGTGATTCCTAATTAGAAGGAGAGACTACATTGGTTCAGAACTTCTATGAGAGCTCTTACCCATCACTGAAATCTAGGAAGATCAAAAGGCTTAATTTCTCAAAAGGATTAATTATTCTCTGTTTCCACTGTCTTGAGAGTAAAAAGAAAAGGTGAAGGGTGGGGTGGCATAATTAGCTTCAGGGGACTGATTTCTTTTTTCTCCTCCCTACTCCAAGGATTATTTACTTGCTTTAAATAATTAATCTGATATATATTTCTGAATGCTTCTTTCTGATGGAGGAAATCCTCATCTAGGTGAGTGAATAACGGAATGGATTGATTTTTATACCCATGAGATATTTGTCAAAGTATGAGTTCTACAGTTTAAAAAAAGAGTGATTCATACTAAGAGATAATACTTTATAAAAGCCTTTTAAAAGAATGATTGCAATTTTAAAAAACTTGTATTATATTTAAGTAGAGAAAAGAAGAGGTTTTCTCCAGACAAAGAATGGTGTGGATCATCTATCAGTGAACAGAGAAGCACTTTTGTGTGGTGTATCTGTTATTGAATGAACTGATATCAATTCTTTTTCCCTCTATTTTTTCTCTTCTGTTCATCAAAAAAGAAAACTATCCCCAATATATATGTTTATTTTACTTATTTTACTTTGTGAACTATAAAAACATTAAGATTCTGATTGTATTTCAATTATTTCTTCTCCCCTTGTTAGAAAGATCCCAGAGAAGTCTATGGTGAATGATTTCCAGAGATCAAGATATATTATCCAAATATATTTTCTTAACTTTCAATCTATTATCAAAAAAAATGGGGTTCAGTATGACTAACTAGGAAATCAATGTTATGTGGGTGTATTAAAAACAAAACAAAACCATTAATGTGAGAAATGGATAGACATTTGTTTGATTCCCACAGTTCTGAAGGTTGAATTGGAGAAATGCAATTTGAATTGAAGGGTTGAAACTCAGAAATATCGGTGAGTGGTCAAAGTGAAGGTTATCTCCCTTAAAAGAATGTGTAAGAATACAAGATCCTTAGGGGCAAAGACTGATTTTGTGATGGAGGTGGTGGTCTGGGATTTAAAAGAAACTTTTTTGTTCATTGCCCTTAGTTTTGCACTTTTGAAGCGTCCACAATGTATTCACATTCTTGCACAACACCTCTTCTTGTGACTCAGAATTGGGGAAGGGCAAGACTGATTACAAGTCTTCTCCCAGTTGAGCAGGCATCTTTGTTTTGTGCTCTTTTGTTTCTGGGGCAAGTTCCCGAGTAAGTTCTGAAGACCTAAAGGGTGAGTGGGGGGACTCCTGTTTAGGGTTTTTATAAACTTGCTGAGAACTACTCACTTTTGCATTCACTTGGTGACAGTGTTTTGGTTGATACTGGGTATGTCTTTTCTCATGAGAAAGCAACAAATTTCTTTTTGTCTCTCCTCCAAATCTCTGATTAATTAATTGGAGGAGGGCACACAAGTAATAAACTACCTGACAATTTATTCTAATTTTGCTTTTGTCATTGCAATCAAAATTCTTGTTCTGTATTATATAGAATCTTCAAGTTTTTGCTATTTAAGTGTTTGGATATTATTTATTTTCAATCTTTAGATATTTTTTTTAACAACTATGTAGTATAGTGGGTAGAGTGTTGGGCTTTCAGTCATGAATACTTCAGTTACAATATGGCCTCAGACATTTACTAGTTGTGTGACCCTGAGCAATCAGTTAACCCTGTTTATCTCAGTTTCCTCATTTCTAAAATAAGCTGGAAAAGGAAAAGGCAAAAAGGTACTCTAGTATTTTTGCCAAGAAAACCTCAAATGGGGTCATGAAGAGTTGAACATAACTGAAAACAACCTAATAAAAACAATTTTTGAATATCTCTGTTATTTCCATTTGTTTTCTTTTTTAAACAATTGCCAATAGAAGAAAACTTCAAGTTAAGACAGTGATGGAAAACATTGTAGGAGAGTTCAGCTCTCCCATATATATTCCCATAATGATGTAAAAAGAGCAGCAGATCAAATAATTATCAATAAATCCAAAGGGTAACATAGATGAGCATTTTCAACAAGTATTGTAATGTTTACTAAGACATCCCCAAAGTATAAGAACTGAAAGAGAAGTTCTACCAGCAAAACAATCATGAAATGACAAAAACTGCTCAGATGACAACAAAAGCATCATAAGGCTATGTGTTAGAAGACCACAATAGAAGCCCAAACAGGACAATCATACACAGGATAGAAAACAAACAAACAAACAAACAAAATGCAGCATAGTTTTTCAAACACCTTACTAAGGATGCCTTGGAGAACCAGAAAACCAAAGCTCATAGTTGGACGTTGCTGAAGCCTTCGATACTCACATTTCAACTAAACTGGGGGAGGAAGATGTCAGAGATTAAAATAAACAGACAAAGAAAAAAACAAAACAAAAACAGGAGACTAAAAGTCAGGAGCAAATAGTGCATATCTTCCCTGTTCAAGAGTGCAAAGAAGAGTGAAGTCTGATTGACACAGAGTGCCAAATCAGGGTTCAGTACTCAAAAAGAATAAAAATAAGGAAATATTGAAAATTGATGAAATAATACGAGTTAAGAGTTATCTATCTGCAGCAAAAATAATTAGATTAAACTGGAGAGAGGGGGAAGTTTATTGGCACCAAAACTACAAAAATACATTTAAAAAATTTAAAAGAGAGATAAAATAAATTTAATAGTGAAATAGAACAGGGGAGAATGAAAAATCCATAAATAGTAGAGAACAGAAGGTAGGAAACCTCATTAAATAGCAGATGCCCTGAAAAATAGAAGGGTGCAAGCAAAACTCATGGATTACATTAGCAATGAGAAATATTAGAGTTTTTTAAATGAAAAAAAATGCAAGAACATGCATATTTATTTTCTACCAAAAACACAATAATCTGAAAAAATATGCCAAGGAAAGAACAATTTAAGAATAATTAGACTACCTGAAAATTATGATTAAAATATGAATACAATATTTCAAGAAGTCATAAGCTGAGGGCTTTGTGGAAATAAAAACAATGTCCCACTTATTCCTCTACAGCAAACACCAAATAAAAAGTCCCAAGAATACCATATTGAAAATCAAAAGCTTCCAGTCATTCCATCTGCTGCCTCTGCACCCTCCTTCCCTCCAAAAATAAAAAATACTTCAAGCATCTGGAAAGAAAGTAATTAAGTTATAATGAAGCATGGCCAAGATTATAGACGAACTGACAGAAACTAATTTAAAGGACAGTCATAGAATACAACATTATAAAAGGCAAAAGATAAAAGCTTGCAAACAATAATAACTTTTCCTATAATAATTATAATGGTGCTTCAGGTCCAAAGTAATGGATTTTTACTGGAAAAAAGATCTATTCAATAATACAGGAAGAAAAGTCCAAAATAAAATACAGCACCCATTTCTCTTAAGGACATTAGGGAATATAGTAACAAATGAGCCTTTCTATAAAATGGCAAATAGTATATAACAAACGAAAATGCAGCATTTTATGTAATAAAGATAAACTAGAGCACTTTACAGTAAAATTGATGGGGAGGGGGAGGGGGACGTAACAAAAAGGGATAATAAGTATATCCATTGTTACCACTTTATTTTTAATATAGTGACAAAAATTCTGTCTATATCAAGAAAATAATAGGGGGAATGAAATTGAGAGAATAGGGGAAATTATCTTTCCCCCATTTTATTTATTTATTCATTCATTTATTTATTTATCTATTTGTTCAAACATTTATTTATTTATTATTCAATAGTATTTTTTATTATCACAAATACATCTCAAGAATATTTTTCAATCATTTTTACAAGATTTTGAGTTCTGATTTTTTCTCTCTTTCCTTTCCCTTTAACTTTTTTGAAGATGGTAGACAGTTTAATACAGTTTATATATCTTCTATAGTATAAAACATTTCCATATTGGTCACAGTTGTGAAAGAAAAAACAGATGGAGACTTGTAGGATCCAAGATTGATTAAAATAAATTAAAAAAAATATCCTTCCATCTACATTGAGTCCAACAATTCTTTATCTGGCTACAGATAGTACTTGACTAGGATAATTGTATTGCTTAAAAGAGCTGAATCATTCAAAGTTGATCATCACATAATATTGCTAGTGTTGCTATGCATAGTGTTTTCCTGATTCTGCTCATTTCCCTTTGCATCAGTTCATAGATGTCTTTCCATGTTTTTCCTGAAATCTTTCCCTGAGTTCTTATTGTACAATAGTATTCCATTAAATTCATAAACCACAGCTTTTTCAGTTATTCCCTAATTGATGGTTATCCCATCAATTTCCAATTCTTTGCCACCACAAAAATGGGTGCTATGAATATTTTAGCATATGTAAGTATATTTCCTTTTTTTTATGACTTCTTTGGAAAATAGACCTAGTAGCAATATCACTTTATCAAAGAATATGCATAGTGTTGTTGACATTTAGGTGTAGTTCCATATTCCTCTTCAAAATGGTAGCATCAGCTCATGACTCCCCAAATAATGTATTAGTGCTCTAATTCTCCAACATTCTCTCATTTATAATTTTCCTTTTTTTTTTGGTCATATTAGTCAGTCTAATATGTGTGAGATAGTGTCTCAGAGTTGTTTTAATTTGCCATTCACAAATCAAAAATGATTTAGAGTACTTCATCATATATCTTTAGGTATCTTTGATTTTTTCATCTTAAAATTGGCTATACTACCTTTAACAATTTATCTGTTAGTGATTGGGTTATAGTCATAAATTTGAATTAGTTTTTTTTAATACATTTTAGAAATTAGGCTTTTATAAGAGACACTTGCTATAATGATTGTTTCCCAGCTTTTTCCTTTCCTTCTAATCTTGGTTGTATTTGTTTTGTTTGTACAAAAGTTTTTTGATTTAATATAATCAAAATGACCTATTTTGCATTTTGTAATACTCTCTGTGTCTCGATGGGTCATAAATGCATCCCCTCTCCATAGATCTGGCAGGTAGACTATTTCTTGCTCTTCTAATTTGATAGTAATGTCACCCTTTATATCTAAATCATGCACCCATTTTGACTTTATTTTGGTACACAGTATTAACTTAGTTTGTTCCTCTTGTTTTCTAGATTTTTTTCCAGTAGTTTTTTTTTTTTTTTTTTTTTGGTCAAATAGTGAGTTCATATTCCAGAAACTGGGTTTATCAAACATTAGGTTACTATGGACATTGACCACTGATTCACCAGACTATTTCTTAGCTAGTACAAAATAATTTTGATGCTTACTGCTTTATGATATTGTTTGAGATCTTACATTGTTAGACTACTTTTATTTGTATTTTTTCATTAATTTCCTTGATAGTCTTGATTTTTTTGTTCTTCCAGATTAATTTCTTTGTTATTATTTCTTGCCCTATCAGTTAGTTTTTTGGTGACTTGATTGGTATGGCACTGAATAAATTATTTTAGCCAATAATTCATATATATATGTATATATGCTAGACCTACCTGTGAACAATTGATATTTCCCCAATTATTTAGATCTGACATTATTTGTGGAAGAATTATTTTGTAACTGCGTTTATATGATTTCTGCATTTGTCTTTGCAAGTAAACAAGTATTTTATATAATTTGCAGTTATTTTAAATGGAATTTCTCTTTCTATCTCTTGTCACTGAACTTCATTGGTCATAAAAAATGATAATGGTTTATATAGGTTTATCTTCTATCATAAAACTTTGTTAAGGTTGTAATTATCTTAAATAGTTTTTTACTTGATGCTTTAGGGTTTTCTAGGTATACCATCATATCATATGGAAAGAGTGATAATTTTATTTCCTCATTACCTATTCTAATTCCTTTGATTTTATTTTCTTCTCTTATGTCTGTAGCTAGGGTTTTTGGTACTAAATTAATCAACAGCAGTAATGATAACCATTGCTTCACCCATGACCTTTTTGGGAAGCTTCTAGCTTATCCTTGTTACAGATAAATCTTGCTGATGGTTTTAGAAAAATACTGTTTGTCATTTTAAGGAAGACTCCCTTTATTTCCATGTTCTCTACTGTTTTTAATAGGAATTCTATATTTTGTTGAAGACTTTTTCAACATCAATTGAGATAATCATGATTTCTACTGGTTTTGGTTTTGATACAGTCTAATATTTAACTAACTTTACATTTTTCATATGAAACTCACTTCATCATATTGTATAATACCTTGTGCTATATTTCTGTAATTGTCTTGCTGGTATTTTGTTCAAGATTTTTGCATCAATATTCAGTAGGGAAATTGATCTATAATTTTCTTTCTCTGTTTTAGCTCTTCCTCGTTTAGGTATTAGCACCATACCTGTGTGATAAAAGGAGCTTAGGGGGATTCTTCTTCAACCGTTTTTCCAAAGAGCTTATATAATATTGGTACTAATTTTCCTTTAAATGTTTGTTAAAATTCACTCAGGTATCCATCTTACCTTGGGGACTTTTTCCTAGGGCATTCATTAATGACTTGTACATTTCTTTTTTCTAAGATGGTGGTATTTAGGGATTCAGTTTCCCAATCTAGTAATCTAAGTAATTTATATTTTCATAAATATTCATCAGTTTCACTCAGATTTTCCAATTTATCAGCATATAATAGTACAAAATATTACCTAATGATTGCTTTTATTTCTTCTTCATTGGTAGTGATTTCACCCTTTTCCCTTTTTATACAGTGTATTTGGTTTGCTTCTTCTTTTTTCATCAAATTCACCAATTACTTATCTATCTGGTTTTTGTGTTGTTGTATGATTGTTTATTTGGTTGTTTTTGTCCTTTGCTTTGACTTTCAATCTTATTATTCTAACATTTTATTTTCCAGATTTCTAAATGGGTACTAAATTGGATATTCTTAATTTATTCTTTTTCAAGTTTTTGTTTTACTATTATTGTTATTGTTTCTTTTTATTTGCATACTCACTTTATTGATCTGATGTTTTCCCATTTTGTTGACTGCAAAAATTTAGAGAAATTAGTTTTCCACAAAAGGCTATTTTAGCTGCACCCCATAAATTTTGGTTGTTTCTATGACTCACTTTGTTCTTTGACTCACTTATTCTTGAGGATTAAATTATTGTTTATACAATTAAGTTTTAATCTATATTTCCACTTTCATTTATTGAATGTAATTTTTATTGCATTATTATCCTAAAAGATTGTATTTAATGATTTTGTCTTTCTACATTTGATTTTGAGAGTTCTATTATTATTATTACATGGTCTATTTTTTCTAGGTGCCATGTGCTGCTGAGAGAAAGGCATGTTCTTTTCTGTTCCCATTCAGTTTTCTTCAATAATCTGTCATACCTAATTTTTCTAATTTTCTATTTACACCCTTTGATTATTTTGTTTGTTTGTTTGTTTCCTTTCTGGCTGATTTTATAAGAGTTCTGAGAGGAACAGCGACATCAGTATTTAGAATTGACATTGTTTCATTGTCTATGGCTATTTTTGCTTTTGATATTTTTTTTCTGTGATCAGGGTTACTAGCTATTTGTTTGTTTGGTTTTTTAAACTTCAGCTAAACTAGCCCCTTACCTTTATTCTGTGTGCATCTCTGTTTCAATTGCATATCTTGTAAAGAATAAATTGTAGGATTCTGGGTTTTGCTCAATGTCTGCTTCCATTTTATGGGAGAGTTCAGGCCATTCATATTCAAAATTATGATTAATACCTGTGTATTCCTTTCCATCCTATTCTTCCTGTTTTTCTTCTTTCTCCGTTCAGCCTTTCCCACCTCACTAATGTTTTACTTCTGTCTACAAACTTTTCTGATCTGCCCACCATTCTAAAATGATCCCCACCTCACATTTATGCTATCTCCTAATTACCTGTTGGATAAAAAAGATTTCCATATTCAAGTGCTTATGCAGATTATTTCCTTTCAGAAGCTATAATGACTAGAGTAAGGTTCAAATGATGCTCATTATCTAACCTCCTATTTTTCCTTCAACTGTAAAAGTCTTTGACATCTCTTTATGTAAAATAATATGCACCATCCTATCTCTCCCTTCTTCTGAAACCAGAATACTATTCTCTCTCCTCTCTTTTTATAATGTCATTTTTTTCAAATTCATCTTATACCCATAACCTCTGTCTATATATATTCTCTCTAAGTGTACTATTACTAATATAATTTTAAAGAATTTTAAGTATCATAAAGATGAAAATACTATCTGAACTAATCTATTTATGTAGTACTATATCAATCAAACTCCCAAGAAACTATTTTACTGACCTAGACAACAAAATTCACCTGGAAGAACAAAAGGTCAAGAATTTCAAAGCAACTAATGAAGAGAAAAGCTAATGAAGAGAAAAGCAAATGAAGGTGGCCCAGCTGTATCAGGTCTAAAACTATATTATAAAGCAGCAATCATCAAAACCATTTGGTACTGGATAAGAAATAAAGAAGTTGATCAGTGGAACAGGTTAGGTTCACAGAATAAAATAGTCAATGACTACAGCAATCTAGTATTTGACAAACCTAAAGGCCCCAACTTTTTGGATAAGAATTCACTATTTGACAAAAACTTCTGGGAAATTAAAAACTAGTTCAGCAGAAAGTAGTCACAGACCCACACTTAACACTGTATATCAAGATAAGGTCAAAATGGGTTCATGATCTAGGCATAAAAAATGATATTATAAATAAATTAGAAGAACACAAGATTTATGGAAGAAGAAGGAATTTGTGATCAAAGAAGAACTAGAGACCATTACTGATCACAAAATAGATAATTTTGATTATATTAAGTTAAAAAGTTTTTGTACAAACAAAACTAATGCAGATAAGATTAGAAGGAAAGCAATAAACTTGGAAAACACTTTTATATCCAAAGGATCTGATAAGTGTCTCATTTCTAAAATATATAGAGAATTGACTCAAATTTATAATAGTTCAAGCCATTCTCCAATTAATAAACTGTCAAAGGATATGAACAGACAATTTTCAGATGAAGAAATTAAAACTATATATAGTCACATGAAAAGGTGCTCTAAATCACTGTTTATCAGAGAAATGCAAATTAAGTCTGTCATTTTGGCTAAGATGACAGGAAAATATAATGACAAATGTTGGAGGGAATGTGGGAAAACTGGGACACTGATATATTGTTGGTGAAACTGAATGGTTCCAAGCATTCTAGAGAGCAGTTAGGAATTATGCTCAAAAAGTTATCAAGCTGTGCATACCCTTTGATCCAGCAGTGTTTCTACTGGGCTTATATAACAAAAAGATCTTAAAGGAGGGGAAGGGACCCACATGTGCAAAAATGTTTGAGGCAGCCCTCTTTGTTGTGGCTAGAAACTGGAAACTGAGTGGATATCCATCAATAGGAGAATGGCTGAATAAATTATGGCATATGAAAGCTATGGGATACTATTATTCTGTAAGACCAGCAGGATAATTTCATAGAGATTTGGAGAGACCTGCATGAACTGATGCTAAATGAAATGAACAGAACCAGGAGATCATTATACATGGCAACAAGAAGACTATACGACAATCAATTCTGATAGACATGACTCTCTTCAACATTGAGATGATTCAAACCAGTTCCGCTTGTTCAGTGATGAAGAGAGCCATCTACACCCAGAGAGAGAAACATGGGAACAGAGTGTGGAACACAACATAGCATTCTCACTCTCTCTGTTAGTATTTCCTTTCATTCTGTTTTCTTTCTCAGTTTTTCTTTTTCTTCCTTCTTGATCTGATTTTTCTTGTGTATAAATATCTATAAATATATTAGATTTAATATGTATTTCAACATATTTAACATGTATTGGACTACCTGCCAGCTAGCGGAGGGAATGTGGAGAGGGAGGGGAAAATTTGGAGCAAAAGGTTTTGCAAGGGTCAATGTTGGAAAAATTACCCATGCAAATGCTTTGTAAAAAAAAAAAACAAAAACTTTAACACACAAAAAAAAATTAAGTATAATTTTCTCATTAGGGATACAAACAGTAGCTTTTTTTAATATTAATTTGCCTTTTTATCTGTTTATGCTTCACTTGGTATTGATATTGGGGGTCAGATTTTTTATTTAATTATGGTCTTCTGTTAATGAAAACTTTTTTTTTTCTGTTTCATTGAATGACCACTTTTCCCCCTGGAAGTATCATCCTTAATTTTGCCAGGTAGGTGATCCTTGGCTGTAGTTCATTCATCTTTCAGAATCTCATGTTTCATGACCTCTGGTCCTTTAATGTTATAGCTGCCTAATACTATGCCATTGTGTGTGACTCCTTGATATTTGAAATGGTTTTTTTGAAGTATTGTATTTTTGTAGTGTTTTTTCCTTAATCTGATAGTTCTGAAATTTGACTATTAAGATTCTTGAAGTTTTTATTTGGGGATCTCTTTCTTGAAGTGATAAGTGGATTCTTTCAATTCCTATTTTTCTCCCTCTGGTTCCAAGACATCAGGACAATTTTTCTTGATAATTTCTTGAAAGATGCCATTCATGTGCTACTTTTGATTATGGCTGTCAGATAGTCCAATGATTATGATATTACCTCTCCTGGATCTATTTTCCAGATCTTTTGTTTTTCCCATGAAGTCTTTTTTTTTAAAACAATTTCTTCCATTTTAAAATATGTGTTTTGTTTGATTGATTCTTGATGTCATAGAGTCATTAGCTCCTATTTGTTCAATTCTAATTTTTAAGGTTTTTTCCTTGATTAACTCTGGTACTTTATTTTCAATTTAGCTAATTTTACTTTTTAAACAGTTTTTCATTTTTTCCCATTATTTTCCAATAATTTTTGTATCCCTTTCATTGCTTTTCCTAACTTTTCTTCTACTTCTTTTATATGATTTTTAAGCCACTTTGTGAGCTCTTCCATGAGTTCTTTTTGGGTTTAAGACCACTTTCCATTTATTTATCTTTGAGGCTTTACCCATAGATGTTTTGATATTGTTGCCTTCTTGTAAGTTTGTATCTTGTTTTTCTCTGTCACCATATTAATTTTCTATGGGCAGATTATTTTTTCTTGTTGTTTTTAATTATTGTTCTTGTTTGCTCATCTCCCCCATCTTTGTATCTCTCTCTCACACACATATATACACATACACACAAACACATGCCTTTGACCTTTTTCTTTTTTAAATTTGAGTTTTGTTCCCAAAGTGGAAGGGCTACTTTTTCAAGATTTTTATGCCAGAAGCTACAGGCTTTGGCTATTAATTTGATGCTCCACTGATGTTACCCTGAAAAAAATGGATGACCTCTGTGGCTGAGGCTAGTTGTGGGCTTGGGGTGAATGGTGGATGTCAGTATTGATGAATGTAGGGGTCTGGCAACTTACTTGGTTCTGAGCTAGGGTCTTAGTAATTGTGTCTTGTATGTTCTGAGTCATTTCTCTTGATACATTGCAGCATGTGGTGGATGGATGTGTTGGGGGATGCCTGTTTACCTGGGGCTATGCTGAGGCACATAGATATCTGGCTTCTGAAGAACACCTATTTGATTGGGACTGAAGGAAGTGGTGATTCTCAGAAATAGAGTCCACAGACTTTCCTGGTTTTGCCAAGGTATGTGAGGGGTCCTAATGTTAGTATACATCCATTTCAGCACACTGGAACTCAGGATCTTCTACTGGCTTGTTGAGGTAGGGTTTGCTGTTGCCTCCCTGAGAAGCTTCCTATCTTGATCTATACCCTCTCCCTCATATTTGAGTAAATTACCCTTCCTGCTAATCCTCTAAGTTTCCTGGGCTAATTTTGTTTTTTGTTTTTTTTTGTTTTTTGTTTTTTGTTTTTTTTTAGTTCTGTCTCTTTGCTGGTGTCATCATTTCAGAATGATCTTGGGGTGTTATTTTATTGTTGACCAGAGCTAAACATAGGAGGTTGCAGTGAACCATTGCATACTCTGCTATCTTGGCTTCAAGAAGTAGAGTCCAAAATGATCACTTTTTGTATATGTGATTCTATACTTAATGAACCCTAGAAATTTGGAAAATTCATAGTCTATTCACAGATAACTAACATTTCTACATGATAGCATTAAAATCCAGTAGACGAAGATAAATTCTAATAATTTAAGCACAATAATTTCATAGATTCAATTACAAAACACTCATAAACATACAGAACCCAGAAATTGCAAAAAAAAATCCTCATGATTAGAGCTGGTTAATATAATAATAATGAGAATATTAATTGTTAATTTACATATTTTTTTGGTTGGATGTTGTCCTTTTTGTACTTGAAGAGGAGGAAAATGATATAAATATGTTAGAATCAAGTAACAATATGGTTGATTAGAATATGAGCCTATAATACTCTACCACTGATTGGGTACAAATAGTCCATGTGAACATTTGAGATAGATTTTCTAACTTGGGTATCTCACATTTCTTTTGACATCAAAGACATGCATACCATTTTACATATTCAGTATAATATCAAACTACTGAAATTACCTTATGGAACTAAAATAATAAAATAGAGATATCAAGCAATGGAATAGAATAGATACGCAAGGTAACAAAGTTTATTTATAAGTATAGTGATTTTTAAAAAAAAATCCAGTTACTAAAAAAAAAGACAATATTTATTTACTTTACAATTTGAAAATTGAATATCAGTATGGGAAGATTAAGTTTAATTCAACATTTCACACTATATGCCAAAATAAGCTCCAAATGTATGTAGGATGTAGCTGTAGGATGTCAATATAAACAAATTAGAGAACTGCATACTAAGAAGATGCCTAACCACTGGACAATGGTTGAACAAGTTGGGGTATTTTTAGCATATTTGTTGTTCAGTTATTTCAATCATGGCCACCTTTTTATGACAACACCCCATTTTTTCTCAGTTTTCTTGGCACACCTACAAATTTCCTCCTTTCCTTTCTCCAACTCATTTTGCAGATGAGGAAAATGAAGAAACAAGGTTAAATGATTTGCCTAGTCACATAGATAGTAAATGTATGAAATCAAATTTGAATTCAAGTGTTACTGACTCTAATCTTGGTACTCAATCACTGTGCCACCTACCTGTATAATAGAATATTATTATAAGAAATGAAAAAACAAAGTCATTTCAATCAGACCTGGAAAACTTTCATGGCTTGACTAAAGAAAAGTGAACAGAGTCAGAAGAGTGATAATATTATAATTCCAATCTTTTAAAACCATTTATTTTAAAGATGCTAATAAAAATTTAAATATATATAATATAAAATAAAAAATAAAATAAATAAAAATAAAAAATATATAAAACAAAAATAAAATATTAAATATTAAAATAATAAAAAATAAAATATAAAATAAAATGAAGTCAGAAGAAAATTTTATACAATAATAATGCTTTGAAGACAAACAATTTTAAATTGTATAAGAACTATCATCAATACAATTATCATGCAAAATTCTAAAGGAAAAATGATAAAATATTGTTGTCTACTTCCTGACAGAAAGATAATGGATTCAAGGTTAAAAATGAGGCATATTTATGTTCTTTTTTCTTTTTATACTTTTTTCTTTCTTGCTTCCTTCCTCCTTTCCTTTCTTTCTCCCTTTTTCTTGCCTTCTCTCCTTCTTTCCTTTCTCTCTCTCTCTGTCTCTCTGTCTCTCTCTCTCTCTCTCTCTCTCTTTCTCTCTCTCTCCTTTTCTCTCTTTTTCATTAAAAATAAAAACAATTGGAAACAATTTAAAATTTTTTTAATTATCTGAAAACTATGACAACAACAAAAAGATACA
The DNA here is from genome assembly GCF_902635505.1 of Sarcophilus harrisii. NCBI lineage: Eukaryota > Metazoa > Chordata > Mammalia > Dasyuromorphia > Dasyuridae > Sarcophilus > Sarcophilus harrisii. Next base: position 79,601,165 of record NC_045430.1, on the reverse strand, counting down.
GGATAGCATTTTTTTCTTTTTTTTTAAGTAGTTTATTTTTCCAAAACACATCTTATGATTTCTTTGGGATACAGACCTAGAAAATACATTACTGGATGCACAGTTTGATAGCCCTTTGCATGTACTTCCAAATTCTCTCCATTGGTTGGATCATTTCACAACACCTCCAGAAAAATACTGCTCTGATATACTAGAACCAGAGGGCAAAATAGGCATCAAAAGAATAACTCAAATCACCTCTTGAAAGATATCCTACAAGGAAAAGTTCAAGAAATAGTGTAACAAAATTCCAGAACTAAAAGGTCAAGAGGAAAGAAACAAATTGACAAGACATAGTCAAGAATTCTTAGGATTTGGCAGTTTCTACAATAAAGGATCGGAAGGCTTAGGATACCATATTCCTTAGGGCAAAGGACCTTAGGTTACAACCAATAATCAATAATACTGAGTATAATCTTTATTTCCTCTTCTATTAATTTGGGCAATTTATATATTTGAAATAATCATCCATTTCATTGAGATAGTCAAATTTGTTGGCATAAAAATGGTCAAAATTACTCCTAATTAGTGCTTTAATTTCTTCTTAATTGTAAGTATTTTTTTTCATTTTTGACTGGTAATTTGTTTTTTTTTTTCTAACCAAATAAACCAATCTTATTTATTTTGTTAGTTTTTATTAGTTTAATAGTGTTCTTACATTACATTTTATTAAAACATCATTTAATTTTCAGAATTACAAATATGGTATTTATTTGGAGGTTTTAATTTTTTCTAGCTTCATTAGTTGCATGCTCAATTCACTGATATCCTCTTTCTCTATTTTATTTATACAAGTATTTAGAGAGATAAGGATTTCCCTAAAATTTGCTTTGCTTGCATTCCAATAGTTTTAGTATGTCGTCTCATTATTGTCATTCCTTTAGATGAAATCATTGATTATTTCTATGACTTGATATTTGACCCACTCATTATTTAGAATTATATTGTTAATTTTCAATTAGATTTTAGTTATCTTTCAAGGTAGGAGGTGAATCTTTAATGAAGCAGAAGGACTTTCAATCATTTCTGATGAAAAGACCAGAACTAAACAGAAAATTTGATCTTCAAATACAAGACTCAAGAGAAATATAAAAAGTTAAGCAGGAAAGACAAATAGCATATTATTTAAAGATTGAACTGTTTATATACCTACATGGGAAAATGATATTTGTAACTCTTGAAAACTATATCTTTTCTGAGGACAATTACAAGGAGAATATATAGACAGGGTCCATAACTTTGATGTGATGATTTTTTTTTCTTTATTAAAGCTTTATTTTTTCAAAACATATGCATGGTTGATTCTTCAACATTAACCCTTGCAAAATCTTATGTTCATATTCTTTTTCCTTTTTCCCCTATCCTGTCCCCTAGATGGCAAATAGTCCAATATACGTTAAACAGGGTATAGAAATATATATTAAATCTAATATATGCATACATATTTATGCAGTTATCCTGCACAAGAAAAAAAAATCAAATCAAACCAGAAAAAAAGATAAATAAAATAAAATGCAAGCAAACAACAGAAAGAGTGATGTGATAATATTTTTAAAAAGACATTTTGGGGTGGTAAAAGTATTGTACTATGAAAAGAGGAAAGGGGAGATAAAATGAGGTAAATTAGATCATTTTAAAAAGGCACAAAAGACCTACTACTAGAGAAAGAAGGGAACAGGATAAGCATTGTCCAAAGCTTAATCTCATTAGATTTTATTCAAAGAGTCATATACACATTCCATTAATATAGAAATTTACCTTAACTAGAGAGAAATAAAAAAAAAAAAGAAAAGGAAAAGAAAAGAGACAGGTTGGATAGGATAGAGGGCAGAAACAGCAGGGAGAAGGGTTAATTAAGGGAAGGAAGAAGTAGTGGTAGAAGGGAGGGGAGGTTGAGGGAAGGTGTAGTGAGAAACAAAACACTGGTAAAGAAGAATAGAGTAGAACGAGAGAATAAAGTATAAACAGGAGAAAATAGAACTGAGTGAAATACACAGCTGGTAATCATAACTGTGAATATGAATGCAATGAACTCTATAAAACAGAAGTAGATAGTGGTGAATTAAAAAGCAGAATCATATGATATATTGTGTATAAAAACACATTTGAAACAGAGTAATAACATACTGAGTAAAATAAAAAACTGAAGCAGAATTTATATTTTAACTGAAACATAAAAATAACTCTAATCTCTGAAAAAGCAAAAGCAAAAAGAAATCTAAAAAAATCTCTAAAAGGAAATCAGCTACATCATATTAAAAGGAATCATAGACAATGAAATAATATAAATATTAAATCCATATGCACAAACTAGTATGACCTACAAATTCTTAGAAAAAAGGTTGTCAGTTATAGCAAGAAATAAACAGCAAAACTATAGAAGCAAGGGACCTCAACTTCCCCCTCTCAGAATTAGATGAATCTAATAACAAAATAAACAAAAAAGAAATTAAGGCAGGGAATAGAATTTTAGAAAAAACTTAGATATGGTAAACCTCTGGAGAAAATTGAATGGAAATAGGAAGGAATATACTTTTCTCAGTGATACATGGTACCTACAAAAAAACCGACCATGTATTAGGGCAAAGAAATCTCACAATCAAATGCAGAAAGTTGGAAATAGTAAATACATCCTTTTCAGATCATGATTCAATAGAAATTACATACAATAAAGAATAAAGGGCCAGAAAAAGAAAGATTGTGTAATGATCAGCTATGGTAGACTGAGCTCTTCTCAGCAATTTAGTGCTCTAAGGCATTGCCACTAAATTTTGTGTGGAAAATGCCATTCTCACTCAGAGACAGAACTGTGGAGACTGCAGATCAAAGCATACTATTTTCACTTTTTTTCTTATCTTTTTTTTTTGTTTCTTTTTCATCATTTTTTACCTTTTCTTCTGATTTTTCTCTCCTAACATGACTCATATGGAAGTGTTAAAAAATTGAAGCACATATATATGTGTGTATATATATATATATATATATATATATATATATATATATCTAAAAATGAAAAAAAGGGTTAGTTTTTAATGTACGGAATTTATTATATACTTTTTTAAAAAGCTGCATATTTTAGAAATTTGCATGTTAACAAACAATTTTCCTTTTCTGTTTTTTATATAAAAATCTTCATCATTTTATAGAAATTCAAAGTTCAGATTAAATGCAAATTTCCCAAAAGAAACTCTTAAAAAAGAAATCTACTTAGAGTGTTCCTTTTACCTACACTATCAAAGCACTTTGCAATTCTCTTTCCTTATCATTATATATCATACCTTGTCATACACTATTTTGCATTATAATTACTTGTGTCCTATCATTATCCATTCTATTCTGTACACACCAGGAAGAAAAATAATACTGGTTTATTTCAATTAAATCTAATTCAACAAGCATTTATTAGTTACATAGCAAAATTCAAAGCACTACACTGAAATTGAAAAGTGAAGAATTGAACCATCAGTGGTTTCAAGAAGTTTACATTCAACTTTATAAGAGGAAAGGGAGGCAGGATACAAAAAAAATTAATAAGTAAATATAACATATTTTAGGAAGAAAACTGTAATGGGCCAGAACTCTGGAGAAATATACTTTCAAGTACACTTAGCTCTATACAGAAAACAAATAGCAATAATTATGGAGAGCAAGGAATCCTTTGCTTATTATGTGAATACTGAACTTAGGCTTCAATGAGGTAAGGGTTTATGGACATGGTGATGATGAAAGAATATACTCCAGGATTAGAGAAGGAGGTTTGTAAGAATTCATAGAAGTGGAAAATCTTTGAATTTACTTTATTTCCTTCAGTGAAACAGGCAATCAGAAAACATTTGTTGAATCCAATCAAATCTGTCATTGATAAATCACAAATGACAAACTGTCAAGGAGATTAATTGATTTTCTTATAACTCCATTTACAATCCCTTTAACTTTATTTTACTTTATGATTTTTCCCCTTTAACTTTCCAAATCAAAATGTCCCACCTAAGCTATCATTCTTGTGCTAACTTCCTGTCTCATAATGAAGGTTCTTGAAAGGAAAAATTCTTCATTTGTTACTTTGTACACAGAACATTTCACTTTGCATGAGCTCATGGAAGTCTTTCCAAGTTTTTCTGAGAATATGATTTTCATTGTTTTTGTAGTACAATAATATTCCATCACAATAATATACCACAATTTGGTCAGCCATTCTCCAATGGATGGACATACTTACAATTTCAAATTATTTACCAAAAAAGAGAGCTGTTATAAATATTTTAATACATATAGGTTCTTTTCCTTTTTTGTTATTTTTTATCTCTTTAGGGATATAGACTTAGTAGTAGAATGTAGAATTTTATACCCTTTTGGATGTAGGTCCAAATTGCTCTACAGATTGGTTGAATCAGTTTATGATTCAACTAACAATACATTAAGGGTTTCCTTTTCCCATATCTCCTTAACCATCTGTAATTTTCCTTTTCTGTGCTATTTGCCAATCTGATAGGTATGAGATAGCATCTCAGATTTTTTTAAATTTGCATTTTTCAATCAATGGTAAGTGGGGGAATTTAAAAAAATATCGCTGTATTTTTATTAGTTCATCTGAAAACTCCACATTTTTTTAAATCATTAATTAACTGGGGAATGGCTATTAGTTTTATCAATTTAACTCACTTCTCTATATGTTTAAGATATGTGACCTTTATTAGGGAAATGTGTTTCATTTCCTCCCACAGTTTCTATAACTAACTGCATTATCCTTTATATTAACTCCCTTTGTTTATTTTATTGTCATTCATTTCAAAATGTCCCTCTTCAAAAGTGTTTTGTTTATGACTGCTACTCTTAGTCTACTCTCCCTTCTATCACACTCCACTTCTCTTATCTCCTTGACTTCCTACTTCCCAGTAAAGTAAAATAGATTCATATACCCATTTGAGTTTATTATTCACTTTTTGAGCCAATCTTGATGACAGTGAGGTTCATTGTCTCCCCCACATTCCACATCTTCACACCCCATATAAAATCTTTTTCTTCCCTTTTTTATGCAAAATAATTTACCCCATTGTACCTCTTCTTTTCCCTTTCTTCCAGTACATCTTAATTTTAGGTTTTTAATCTATTATCCCTACATATTTACTCAAACCTATGCCCTCTGCTAATATACTTTTTCTTACTGCCCTAATAATGAAAAAAGTTTTTATGAGTTGTGAGTATCAGTTTCCCATAGAGAAAAGTAATCAATTTATCCTTATTAAAAACTCTTATGATTTCCCTTCCTGTGTACCTTTTTATGTTTCTCTTGAATCTTATATTTGAAAGTCAAAATTTCTATTCAGCCCTGGTCTTTTTGCCAGGAATACTGATAATTGAATTGTTTCTTTGTGGATGGTTGCAATATTTTCTCTTTAATCAGGTAACTCTGGAATTTGACTATAATATTGCTGAGAGCTTTTATTTTGGTATCTTTTTTAGGAGGTGATTGGTGGATTTTTTTTCATTTTTCAGTTTATCCTTTGGTTATTGATTATCAAGCAATATCCCTTAATAATTTCTTCAAAGATGATGTTTTGGATATTTTTTTGATGATGTCTTTCAGTGCTTCTTTATTTCTAGATTCTCTCTCCTGAATCTATTTTCTAGGTCAATTGCTTTTCCAATGAGATATTTTACATTTTCTTCTGTTTGTTCTAATTCTTTTGCTTTTTTCTTGTTGTTTCTTGATTCCTTATAAAATCATTTGCATTCATTTGATCAATTTTTTTAAGAAAGTATTTTCTTTTGTAAGCTTTTGTTAATTCCTTTTTCCATCTGGCCAATTCAAAGACCTATTTCTTTAGTGAATTTTTATGCATTTTTTCTATTTGACCAATTTTGCTTTTCAAGGCATTTTATTCTAATTTTTTTCAATAACTCCTTTACCATTTAATCTAGTTGGTTTTTTAAGATGCTATTTTGTTCAGTATTTTTTGTGTCTCATTTATGAACCAATTGACCCTTTGTTCATAATTTTCTTGCATCATTCTTATTTCTCTTCCTAATTTTTCCTCTAACTCTCTTACAGTATTTCAAAATTATTTTTTAACCCTTCTATGGCCCCAGATCAATTCTTTTTTTTTTTTTTTTTGAGCCTTTAGATGGTGTTTTTAGATGATGTTTTTATCTTTATCTTCTACTAAGTGTATGTGGTCTTGATCTTCATTGACATCATTGTAACTTTCTATGACTAGAATATTTTCTGTTTTCTACTTTTTCCTTTTTTTTTGACTTATAACTCTTTGTTAAAGTGAGCTTCTGCTTCTAGGATGAAGTATATACTATTCCAAGGTCCTAGGGTTGTGTGCAGCTGTTTTCAGAGAAATTTTCAGCTTGTAAGTTTTCAGTTCTTGCAAGGAGATATATATTTACTACTTTCCTGGCCTGTGCACTGGTCGTGAATGACCACAAACACTCCTTTATTCCCAGTATTGTGAGGAAGATCTCTGCTACACATAGAGGAAAGCTTGTGCTCCTTTTTATTCTGTGGCTGCCACCCACCAGATCCAAGTATGGGCAAGTCAATGTAGACCTGCCTCACGTACTCGAAAAGAGAACCCTATAAATTTCTTTCTGTAAAGTTTTTTGATCCCCTTACAATCTGTGGGCTGGGAGTTATGGTGCTGATTCAGTCACTCCCAAAGCCTGTTCCTTCTTTATTGGGGCCCTATTTTTCCTCTTGCCCCTGTGCTTAACTGCACTCCACTTTTACCTGGTGTTACACATCTTTCCAATTGACCTTCTAAATTATCTTTGGCTGGAAATTTATTTCACCCCATTCTTTTGTGGCTTCTTCAACTTTAGAAATTGTTTTATGGCATTGTTTATAGATTTGTAGATGGGTTAACTCAAACAAGGCTTTTTTTTTTTTTAGGCATCTTAGTTTCATCTCTTATCTACTATTTTAGATAAGCCTCAGTACATTCTAACCATTTAAAAATATCTTTCTATGTCTATGCTACAATTGTTTACTTCTCTTTAACTAATTTCCTTTTCTCTATGTAATTTTCCATGTCTTCTTAAATTTTGCATTCTCTAAAGAATTATGAAACATAAGTAATTTCATTAATTTATTTTGTCTACCAATTTATTTTCCTTTTAAAATCTTTTAATAACATATATGGATATATAAATATATCTACACAAAAAAATTACCTTTTGAGCTTTCATGCTTCTTAAGTCATACTCTCCTTTAGCCTAATCAGATTGTTATATTCTTATCTTATCAGAATTTTGTCAATATATTTTTCAAAGTTTATATTTCTGATTCTTTCCAGTATAAGTTTTTCTTGCACTCTCCTCTTATCATTTTCTTTCATTTCTACTTTCATGTGTCCTTAGAAAGTTGGGAGGTGTCAAGTTTCTGCCATTAACTTTATGCCCTCATTAGTAATGTTCCTTAAATTTTAGGTGTCCATACACCCCATTTCCATTTAACTATTTAATAATTGTATTTAGTTTTACAAAGGAATATTTACTTAAATGTCTAGCAAAAATAAATTTCCTCCTTGTACTATTATTATATGGCCTTATTTCTATCAGTTTTAAAATTCAAAATGTCTTCTTTCTTTCCAGCAGGCTTTTTTTATTTATTACAGTGTTTCATTCCTGTGAGTACATTGGTAAAGATTCTAATAACTACAGGTGTTCTCTGTTGTTTTATCTCTGTACCCCTACTCCTCTTTCCTTCTTCCCTTCCTGACTTTGTGATGTTGAGAAGGTAGAAAGTGCCTGATATTGTGCCAATGGTTATCAGTTAATCAAATGGAATTCCCATGAAATGATTAGGAAACTTCTATAAGTGCAAGGAAAGGAAATGAATAAATTAAGCGAGTTTATTTTGCACGTACTTATGATTACAACTGATTTGTTCGAAGAAAGAAAAATCACTGACATATTTCTTTCTTGGGTAAAAAATAGTGCCTCAATTGGGACTTTACTCAGGTCTCTTAAATAAATAATGGATACAGATGGTCTTCTTTTTTCTATTTTGAAGTCAAGGGGTTAAACATAGATAGGAACTAATCAAAACTATTAAGGGAATATTGAAGCTAGTACCAATAGTTGATGACAGATGTAGGGCTCTCTGTATATGAACCATAACTTACTCAAATTCTCTATTCCCAAATTTTGGCATTTCTTAAAATATTTTCTAACTATTCTGAAGAAACATTAATAAAGTGAATGTCCTAGTTTGAATATCCATGCTAACTTACATTTAATACATTTCCATAATATTTTATATTGAAAAATCTTCAATCAACTATTATATATTTGATTTAAAATCTGTTCAAATATTTCCTGCTTAAAATGTTAATAATCCTTCCCTTCTTTCCTTCCCTCATAAAAGTGAATGTTTTTGTTTTTAATTCTATGGGACATATTATAAATATCTTTGGAAAAAACATGTTTATGTAAATGTTTCTCTGTCATATTTTCATTATCTGACTAGCAAATAGTTTAATAAATGTTTAGTGTTTGCTTTTTGAGAAAATTGAAGAATTCTCAGATTTCTAACTACAGTTATATCTTTACCCTTTAGCTAACATATTTGGGTATTTTCCTACAAAATCAAATCCATGCATATCGGCAAGCTGCAACTAAATGTCTGGTATGTGCAGAAAAAATTTCCAAGGAATGTAAAGACCAAAAAGAAAGTTTCCTTGCCCTCAAAAAGTTTACAACCAGGAAGTGATGGCATCAGGTTCCACTCCATTTCTAAATGAAACATGAATGGCAGTTTCCTCACTTAGAATTAGATTTCTGTGGATACATATGTGTGCAGTTTCATCATGTCTGGGATCCCTAACTTATATAAATGCATATATATTATGTAGATGGCAGACAAACTATTTGCTACTTAGGTCCTAATTCTTTGTCTCTCTCCCAAAAAAATCATTTCTTTACAAATATTTTGTGGTCAGTTCTCAATTATCTGTGTCAATGACAAGCATAAATGAAATGGATATCCCATAGTAGCCCATAATCCAGAAACTTTTATAGTTGTTCGTTATACTAGTATCATGGTGAAGGCAACAGATTTGCATACTTCATTTTATTTTGCTTAGGCTGATTAGCCTTCATTCTCCTTCAGACTATAAAAGAGCCCCAAACCATCTGGGTGACAGGTGGAAACCAGTCTCTGATTACAAATATCCTGTGATAAACCAAGATCTAACTGCTTACTCAGGAGTGTTTTAAATTTACGAAATGCAACTACTGGTTTAACTTCAAAGTTCCAGTAGTTAATATGAAATCCTGTTGTTGCCAATAGGGGAAACTGAGAATCTTCTTAATGACTTTTGTTTTCTCTAAGAATAACACAGAATGATCTAAACATTTTATTATACTAATGATTAAGGATTGTGTTTTGAAATTTGCAGGTGGTACTCAGTATGTGAGGCTGAGTTTTAATTGTTTAAATCAACTTTTCATTTGTGTTGGCTTTATTTGCAGCCTCACGGGACTTTTCCAGAGCCCCAGAATGAACCAAAGGAAGAAGATACAGAACAGAATTTGTGAGATATTAGAAATGATGATCAGCTGAGATCTTAGAATATTCCCATTTTCTTCTTGAGAAATATATTTTCAGTTGTTTTTGTTGTTGTTTGTTTATTTGTCTTTCTTTTCCCCTTGGAAACAGGGAGCAAACATATGCTAATTAGATAAAGATTCCCAGTCACATGGATTAATAGCAATAGGTTTTTGGAGTGAGTCCCTGTTCTTCTGACAGTTTGGTGGACTAGTGTTAAAATGAGTGCTACAGAAACAATCAGGTGAAAAGTAGAGCTAGAAACCCTTAGTGAAAGTTTATGAATACTTAAAATAATTATTCCCAAGACTAATAGAGTAGAGCTATCAGACTTGCCACTTGAGTTCTATTTGCCATTCTTATTCATTTTCTACTCTCCAGATTGACACCCATCCTCCTATCCTTCTATGGTCTGTAAATATGGATGATTCAGAACCTCTTTTTAGGTACCTAGAAGTGGAAAGAATGTTTAAGGGGAGTAACAGCATTCTGAAAAATACCTATTTCATTTTAAATATCTAAAACTGAAGACCATATTGCTATTTGCCTGAATTTTATAAAGATGAGAAGTATAGCAAAGATGGGTAAAAACTTAAAGCCATAGATTTTTCCTGTACTGTAACAATATTTTGGAACAATATTTCATTTTCAAATATTGATATCAATATCATAGGATGAACATGCAATTCACCAAAATAGCCACATGGAGTTGGAAGGGTAGAAAAAACTATATATAAACTATATAAACTGAGTATGTCCTCTGTTGGGAAGAAGTAAACTCTGTCCCTTAGGAAAGTTCATTGTGTACAAGAATGTCCCAGTATACCAGAAAAGATCTTATACCACTGTATTGTTGCTTAGTGGACAAATGATTTATTTTACTCTCCTTAAGGTTAATTAATTTATTTATTATATATAAACTTAGAAAAAGCAGGATGTGATCTGGATATGGATTGCATTACTACGATACCACAACAACTGTCACCTGAAATACCTGCAAGTGCATACACAATCTTCACCACTATTATGCATAATGATGAAATTAGTCAAGAGAACATTTTCTTATACAGTTCAAGATAACTGTATAAATATCTATGCATTTAATATGTATTTCAACATATTTAACATGCATTAGACTACCTGCCACCTAGGGGAGGGGGTGTGGAGAGGGAGAGGAAAATTTGGAATAAAGGTTTTGCAAGAGTCAATATTGGAAAAATTAACCATGCATATGCTTTGTAAATAAAAATAATATATATTATAATATATATTGTAACAAAAATTTAAAAATGAATACCATTTTAAAAACTAAGGAAAATAGAGTTTGTTTTTTATGTCCTTTTATATTTATTGTCTTTGTTGAAAGTGAGCATTGTGAGTTCCTTTCGCTAAAACTGAAGGTGATAGACAGGATTCTATACAGAAAAGAGGCTTGATTGTAAAGGGAAAAACAATGTCTAATAATTTCACAATTTGGGTACCTTCTCTGTGACTGCTACTTTACTAGTTAACAGATTCGTTCTTTTTCCTGAAAATGAGTTTTGCGATTGTTCTTTATTTTGAAAATTCTTCTCCTATGTATACTCTTTTCCACTTGGTACCATTTCATATAAGTCTTTTCAATTTCCTTTAAAACTATCTGGGTTGTTTTTTTTTTCATTTCTTATAGAATAATAATACTATCAACAATACGATTATCATGTATTTAAAAATCTACCAGACATCATTAGATGGCTAGTAGATACAGATAAAAAACAAATAAGGGATGTGTGCTGGCAGGGTGCATAATATGGCCATTTGATGCAGATGGTAGAGTTAGAACAAAGCATTATAACTTCTGGTAAAAGAAGGGATGGCTGGGTTTTTGAGCCCTCTATGAAAAAAGCCTTCTCTTTCGAACTCTCCTATTAGAGGAAAAAAAGCAACTGAATTGAGGGATATTTTTGAGGTAGTATTGCCAAAGCTGAAACAGTCCTATACTACTATTATTACTACTATCTCTGCTACATGTACTTTACTTCTACTTCTCCTCTATATTTATATGTAATAATTTGTTTACTCATTCCTTAATAGAAATATATCACCTTAGTTCTTAATAGTTGGCTACCTTGAAACTAGATGCTTTTAATTCATTTGTCAATATAGGTACTTTCCCCTCTTTGTTTGACTTTACAAAACAGGCATAGTAATGGTATAGATGGAAAAAAGGGCAGTCACTATTTAGTAGCTTTTGGAGTATAATCCTAAATTGCTTTCCATAATGGTTGAAATAAATCTTATCTCCACAAGTGCTAAACATATCATATTTGAAAGTAGTAAAATTGATCAATATTAAATTTCTTTACTCTGTGTATGCAGAAAATGTTTAGAAAAGGGATTCTTAATTTGAATACATTTCATGCATTCTATTAACTTTATTGGTAAAATTATACATTTATTTTATTAACTTTTAATTTTTTTGTAATTCTACATATTTTAATTTATGTGTTTAAAAACATTATTTTGAAAGTTGCTCCATAGATTTTGCCAGACTATCAAAGTGATCCATGACAAATCCTGGATTAGATAGAAGTACAATTTCTTAGTTATAGAAATGTAGTGTTTTCCCTTTCATTCCTCTTCTATTTCCTCATCAGTACCCCAATTTGTATCTCTCCTTTAGAACTTCCATTCTGGGAAAGATTGTAATACCAAATGCTTTCCTAAACTTTAAAGTCTTTTGATCCCAATCTGGGTTGCTATGGTGACTCCCTCTTAATGAAATGTCTTTAGGGAATTTGGTTGAGGGCAGATTGCTAGCATAAAGAGTCATACCAAGGCTACCTGGAGAGACTGTGATTACTGGGGTGCTTCATTAGCTTTTTTGCTGAAACAGCAAAATCTCTTAATTCAGCCCTTTTTAAAATTTTTCATCAGCGATTAATTCAAATTTTCCTTTGTTCCTATGGAGACAGATTAGAATTTAGGACCTGAAGTATGGGAAGAGGTTTTATGTTTATTACTATGCAAGTAGACCAGGAGAAAGGCCAAAAAGAACAAAAAAAAAGAAGAATCTTACAGGGACCTAATGGTTTTATATGACTTAAAGATGATATTCTCTAATTGCCTAAGAGAAAGTTATTGAATGAATATATTCCTTCAAGCTTCAAGGGAAGTTGTAATACAAATTCAATGTCATCTTTGAGAGATTTTAAATTGATTAAAGGATCTTATTCTCCTAAATCTTCTCTTTCCCAAAATAAAAACTATTGTGTTTTACTGTGAGACAGGTTTATGAATGAATTGGAAAGAATGGTGTGCCTTGAAATTATTAATATTATTGTTGTTATTTATTATTATTATCTAAATACATGTGAAATGAGAACAGTAGAGATAGGTGAAATATTTTTCATGACCTTGTTTCTCTGCTCATAAATCTAGTAAATCTTATATCCAGCAGTTAATGCTAATCAATCACTATTTATTAAGTTCCTTCAAATTACAGGTTGAGTGAGTGCAGCATACACACACACACACACACACACACACCAGATTATTAAATTGTTCAAATGTAAATATATCAATTCAAAATGATTATTTTTACCAACTATTTTTTCTGCTGGCTTGCTTTATATGTTATTTTCAGATGAACTGATCATCTACTATATCTAGTGGGAATACTGGTAAGAACAATGTTTGATTATAGCCCCATCTGTTGAGTTAAGACTTCTTTTAGATCAAATTAATTTTAGAAATAATTGACACAGTTTTGCACTGATGGATCTACCACTAGGACTCTTAAAGGCAAAATTTTCAGCAGGTTGTTTTGATAATGATGATGAAAATGATTAGAAATTGCATAGCTCTATAAGGTTTACAACATTCTTATTTGAGCTTAATAATAAAACCTGGGAAGTAAATGTTATTATTTTCTCCACTTTGCAAATAAGGACACTAAGGTTGAGAAATATTCAGTGATTCCTTCAAGATCATGTTTTACATACACATGCACACACATATACACACACACACACAGAGAAATTTGTATGTGTATATGTGTGTATTTCTTTCAGCATGTTTGACCCAAGATTCTTCTACAATCCCCTTTTAGAATTTTCAAGGTTCTGATGTAGGAATATGCAAAACCTCAGAGGACCATATAGTCCAACATATACATTAAAAAACAAAAACAAAAGAAAACAAAAAAGAAACTCACAAAAGTATATGCAGACCAGCTGAGTCAGCTTCATTTAAATTTTACTATCACCTTCATCATGGCCTTGCCTCAGTGAACCCATACTGTCTCCTGAGACTCACCTCTTAAAAAGATTAAAACTGGCACATTAGAGGCAACAATCCATCTGAACTCTTCCAGCATTCCCTTCTATGGTGCTTTAGAATAATGCCTCAAATTGAATTTTGGAGCAGCAGAGAAAGCAAAAGGTAATGGTAAGATTATTCCTGCCTATGACAATTTAGATGGTCTATGTCATCATGCTTGGGGTAAGATAGAAGTGCTATCTCACATTTTGATTTCACATTTCACATTTCTATAACATGGAAAATAGATTGAGAAAAGATAATTTAATCCAAAAAAAGAATGCAGATTTCATATTTTAATAAATTATTAAGGAAAATTGCCCTATCAAAATCCAGAGGATGAATTTTTAAAATGCACTAATGATCTCCTGAAAGAGATTCCAAAAGGAGAACCCCAGGGATATTATAGCCAAATTGTAGAAATTTCATGTCAATAACAAAAAGTATTGCAAGTAGCCATAAATTAGTTTAAATATTATGAAACCACATTGAGTATCACACAAGATTTAGCAGCTTCAACTTTTAAAGGAACAAAGCACTTGGAATATGACATTCAAGGAGGTAGGATTACAACCAAGAATTACCTATCTAGCAAGACAGAGTACAATATTTGGGGGTAGGAATGGTGGTGAATATTTAATGAAATAGAGAATTTTTAATGTTTCATTGTGGGGAAAAACAGAGCTAACTAAAATATTTCATATTCAAAAACAGAACTCAAGAAGTATAAGAAGGTAAACACAAAGGAGAAATCATAAAAACCTTAAGCCAAGTCAAACTGTTTATATTCCATTTAAAAAATTTATATGCAGCAAATAGCCATGCAGCCTTTGTTTCAGGAACAGTAGGCAGATGGACAGCCATTCTGATACAACATATTCTATTTATGAACCACTTCAGTTATTAGGAGGTCATCTTTAGCATAAGTATAAATTTGCTTCTTTCCAACTTCCATACATTGTTTCTAATTCTTTCCTCTAGAACTAAGCAGAACATTTGTATTACCAGTATGCAAATGGGACAGACTGGCTCAAACCCCAGAGTTCAATGATAATGATGGTAAGAACAATAATAATAGCTCACATATACTGTAAAAAATTACATTTTTGTAAAATAATAACTATAATCACAATAACACTGTAATGAATAATCTATATAAATAATTGAAAATAGGGTATAAATAAAAGAGAATATTTTCAAAAATTCCTGATGAATTTACCAGACCTGGATATGATTTTTGAAATACTTTAAATTCTTTACAGGATAATTCTTTTAATAAATATATGAATGCATATAGAGTAGGTAAAAACTTATAAGACAAATTAAAATTTATATACTATCATTACTTCATATAATCTAAAGTCAGAAAATCCTGATAATATTTTCTGTTTACTAGGTGTGTGATCTTTGATGTCTCTCATCTGTGAACAATAG
Source organism: Sarcophilus harrisii (assembly GCF_902635505.1). Taxonomy (NCBI): domain Eukaryota; kingdom Metazoa; phylum Chordata; class Mammalia; order Dasyuromorphia; family Dasyuridae; genus Sarcophilus; species Sarcophilus harrisii. Next base: position 79,585,837 of record NC_045430.1, on the reverse strand, counting down.
TTTTTCTTAATTATTTGAGCTGCTTTGGAACATTTGATCTCTTCCCTTCGTTTTCCATATCATGTAATGAAAATAATAAAAGCACCAACCAGGAGCTTGACTATTGATTATTGATTAATTATCTTAATGAAGATGACCAGATTGTATGTGGTCTACCAGAATGAGCCATGGAACAAGCTCATCAACATGAATGATTAATTGGATGACCAAATGACACATATATTATTTTTTTTATTCACAAAATATATGCATGGGTAATTTTTCTTTTCTTTTCTTTTTTTTTTGCAGTTTTAAGCTTTTATTTTATGATATCTACTCTTTTAAAAAATATTTATTAAGGTCTTAATGCTCTTAGTGCATCAATAGCCCTGATCTAACAATATACAAGTATTCTGTTGCCCGTCCTTGGGTCTTTTTTTAAATTTATTTATTTTTATTTATTATAATAACTTTTTATTGACAGAATCCATGCCGGGGTAATTTTTTACAACATTATCCCTTGCACTCACTTCTGTTGCGATTTTTCCATTCTCTCCCTCCACCCCCTCCCCTAGATGGCAAGCAGTCCTATATATGTTGAATATGTCATAGTATATCCTAGATACAATATATGTGTGCAGAACCAAACAGTTTTCTTGTTGCACAGGGAGAATTGGATTCAGAAGGTAAAAATAACCCTGGAAGAAAAACAAAAATGCAAACAGTTTACATTCATTTACAGGTAATTTTTCAACATTTATCCTTACAAAGTCTTTTGTTCCAAATTATCCCCTTTCCCTCACCCCTCCCCTAGATGGCAGGTAGTCCAATACATGTTAAATATGTTAAAATATATGTTAAATCCAATACCTGTATACATAATTATATAGTTATCTTGTTGCACAATAAAAATTGGATGAAAAAAACCTGAGAAAGAAAACAAAATGCAAGCAAAAAACAACAGAAAGAGTGAGAATGTTATGTTGTGGTCCACACTCAGTTCCCACAGTCTTCTCTCTAGGTATAGACAGCTTTCTTCATGACTGAAAAAATGGAATTGGTTTGAATCATCTCATTGTTGAAGAGATTGATGATCATATAGTTTTGTTGTTGACATGTATAATGATCTCCTGGTTCTGCTCATTTCAGGCCTCTCTGAAATCATCCTGTTGATCCTTTCTTACAGAACAATAATATTCCATAATATTCATATACCACAATTTATTCAGCCATTCTCAAATTGATGGGCATCCGTTCAGTTTCTAGTTCTTGCCACTACAAAAAGGGCTGCCACAAACATTTTTGCACATGTGGGTTCCTTTCCCTTCTTTAAGATCTCTTTGCAATATAAGCCCAGTAGTAATACTGCTGGATCAAAGGGTATGCACAGTTTGATAACTTTTTGAGCATAGTTCCAAATTACTCTCCAGAATGGTTGGATCCAGTTCCACCAACAATGGATCAGTGTCCCAGTTTTCCCACATCCCTCCAACATTCATCATTATCTTTTCCTGTCATCTTAGCCAATCTGACAGGTGTGTAGTGGTATCTCAGAGTTGTCTTAATTTGCATTTCTCTGATCAACAGTGATTTGGAACATCTTTTCATATGACTACAAATTCTTCATTTGAAAATTGTCTGTTCATATCCTTTGGGCATTTATCAATTTGAAAATGGCTTGAATTCTTATAAATTTGAGTCCATTCTCTACATATTTTAGAAATGAGGCCTTTATCAGAACCTTTAAATGTAAAAATGTTTTCCCAGTTTATTTTCTTTCTAATGTACGACACATATATTATTAACTTCACAAGGTTGTGGTTAAGATCAAGTGAACCTATGTAAGTGAAGACCTTTGTGACAAAAAAAATATATAAGCTATTACTATTAAATATTTTTGAAAGTTTATTCCTCTTTTCAAGTCACTTTTCATATTCTTAAACTAAAAAGAATTCCTTTCTTTGCTTTGAGGGACATTTTTGATATGAGGTCAAAGGCTTAAAATTAAGCACCAATCATCCCATTGTTTGTATTAATTAAACATAAGGAGATAATTGTATTTTGCTTCCAATTGAATTAAATACTCCCAAGGCAATATTGGAAAGAGTTTCTTCATTTCTTCAAAGTGGAATTGTCAAGAAAAAGCAATGTTCATAGAAACAACAATTGAAACAATTAATTAGTTTCAATTTTAATTAAATGATGATCCCATTTAGCAGTGATTAAATTACAACAGCTAGATAAATCCAAGCAGCAACATTTAGTTAATTTAATTAAGTATGGTATGCTTTTCTTTATTACCATTATGAATGACTAACAGTCGAATTCTAGAATTTCTTCTGCAAAAACATTTCACTTCTACCCACTGCTAGTGAGTAATTAACACAGACAATATATCTAATGTGTAAACTTAAAAATAAGAAATCTTGCCATTTGTTCTTTTTTTCTTTAGACTGGGCTTATTATTTTATCAGTGTAGTAAGTTTTCAAAGAAGAAGTTTCTCTACTAATCCAGATAAACACTTTCAATTTTATCAGTTTAGAGTCCTCATAGTGACTTGTTTCAAATCATTGACCTAGTCAATGCCAGAGGTAAGATTTGAACCAATATCTTTCTTCAGAGTTAGTTCTCTATTTATTCACTATTGGACACTCCTTGTATTTTCCATGTTATAATTGTAATTTTCTGCATTGAAGAAGTCATCAAGCATGTTGTTATGAAAAGCCATTTTCTGATCTTCCCAAGCCATGTAGAGTCTAATCATTATTCTTATCTTTCCCTTTCTCCAACTACAATTTCTCCTACTGAATCAACAAGCTCTAATGAATGAACTCTCACCTTACATGACCAGAAACCAAGTTTCCATGCAACTTCCAGACATCTCCAGATCTTCCTGAATACTTTCCCACAATCTTTTGCTTTCCAACATTTCTTCTGATATTTCTTTCTCCATTAGATATAGTACTTTCATGCTTACTGTTCTGGCCCTATTCCTACCAATATGACCACTCTTTCTCAGTATCCTTGATTTGATAGATATATATATATATATATATATATATATATATATATATAGTCAGGTTAAATCCACACGAATCCATCCACAGCTCAGTTACTACTATGATTTCCCTCAAGATCAGATATAACCTTGTCATATCCCTACTTAATCAACTCCAGGTGCTATCTATCACCATCAAGATCAAATAAAATATCCTCTCTTTGGTTTTTAAATGGACTTGGCCAAGTTTATAGTTAATGGATGTGTAAGACTGAATTTGAATTTAGGTTTTTTCTTACTCCAGGATTTTCACATCCTGGTCCTTCCTACTTTTCTGGTCTTCCTATACTTTACTTTATTCCATGTAAAGTTACTGTACTCTACAATCCCCACTAATCACTTTGTTGTTCATCAAATAAAATTCTCCATTTCCCAGCTATATGCATTTCTCTTGGTGTATGTTATACCTAGAATTCTCTTCCACTTCAAAAATGAGAATTGGGTGAAATGACTTGCTCCTGGCCACAGGAAAAAATGAAATTCAAAACAATATTTTTGAACCACAAGTACAAAAGTCTTTTTTTTTAAACCACTTTTTACTACAACTTTTATTTTTGACCTAAATTCAAATCTAGCTTAGACATTTATTAATTGGATAATCTTGGTTGACATTTAAACTTTCTGCTTCAGTTTTCTCATGTGTAAACTAGAGATAATAATTACATGTACTTCCCAGGGTTGTTGTGGGGAACAAATGAGATGATATGCATAAAGCACTTAGTACAGTGCATTGCATTTAGTAGAAATTATATAGATGTTAGCTATTATTATTAATGCTCTAGAAAGTGTTTAGGACAGGATTGGACAAAATTGAAATTTTCTTGGGTCTGAGTTTAGTGTTCTACTCATTACACAAAAAATAATTGCTTAATTTTTCTAAGATTTCAACTTAAAAATTACCTTTAGGTGCTAAAACTAACTTTTGTCTTGGAACTGAAAGGGCATGATTTCATCTACTCAGCTTTTTTTCTTTACCTTTTGAGTATAATTCTAAATCTTTTTGTTTGCCATGATATTTTCCCCCTTAAGTTTGACTTTCCCTGGAAGATTTAATGTCAGTGGTGTTATGCCTATGCTTTCTTTTCAAACTTCAGAGAAGCTTTAGATTTTCATGGGGACAAACACACAGACCATTCTATGTACAGCTTCAAACATGTTTCTACTTGTGAGACATAGTTATCCAAGTTCTTTCTCTTTGAATGGATATCTAAGACTTCAAATGTTGGTGATCTTTAGTCAGAGAGCTCAACACAAATAGAAGCAAAACTTCTTTCTATGGTTACAGTAATGAAAAATAGTTTAGTTGAAATAAAATAATATAAAGTATTTTGAAAATAATTTTAGTCAGTCAATATGATTAAAATCATTTTAATTGTTTTGTTCTTGGAGTTATACTTTCATTAAAGAAAAAAACAAACAAACAAACATTCACAATAGCCTGTTTTGATCAGATAGTTTTTTTTTTTCAGATAAATTTTTGTGTGAATTTCTTCATGTAACATTTAGGGGGAATCCACACATACATACATACATACACACACACACACACACACACACACACACACACACACAGAGAAGAGGAGGTGGGGGAGAGAGATAGAGAGGAAGGAAGGGAGGAAAGAAAAGAGAGTCAGAGAGAGAGCCATACATATAGTTCTGTTTTTTCATATCACATTAAAACTTTAGTTCTAGACTACCCTGGCAGCTTGTTACTGCATGCTCTTCATGCTCTTCCTCCCTCTGAAGCTTTCCTGCTGTCTTAACATTTTTGACTTTTTGAATTCAAGGGGGATTACTTTTGTCTCAAAGAATAAGAACTTTTTCTAAGATACCATTGTTTCTCAGAGTTCTGTTTTTTTTTTTTCTGTGTCCTATTTTTTTTTCTCATCCTTGAATTATGGAATATGCCAGTGACTTCAAAGTAGCTCCAATGCTGGAACAATTGAAGACTAAGTGAATGGAAGGAATTTTTGCCAACAAAAAAGTTGTAGCATTGGCCCAAGGACGAGATTAACAATGTCTTCACTTTTTTTTTGGAGACAAGGCTAAAGATTGGTCATTTCTTAATAACCTCTTAAGCTTAACAAACTTCAGAAACTTTACATTTGATGGTCATCAGTTTCAACAACCCCTAAAAAGCAGTATCTATTAGAATGGACACTTTTATACTCTCTGCAAGGAAAGATTTCCATAAATTAATTTTTCATACTTAGACTTACACACACACACACACACGCACACACACAGCATGAACCACTGATTGTCATATACACAAAACTATGTCCTCTTGTAACTTTTAATTTGGTGAAGAAGAAAAGAAAAAAACTGTATGAAGGAGAGACACCATTTATTAAGCATATGTTCAGCTAAGTGGTACAATGGATAGTGTCAGGCCTGGAGTCAAGAAAACCTGAGTTCAAATATGGCCCCAGACATTTTGCCAATGTTAAATTACTAAGTGAATTACTTAACCTTATTTGACTCAGTTTTCTCATCTGTAAAATGATCTGGAAAGGGAAATGGCAAATCCCTCCAATATCTTTGCCATAAAAACCTAAAATGATGTTATGGAGAGATAGTAGGCCATGATAGAAATGACAGAACAACAATAACAGCAACATGTACTAGCCATTATGATACAAGTTGAGGATATAAAAGAAAGATATTGTCCTTGTTCTCAGGAAAGTTTATCCTAATAAGGAAAGACAATACATACATTTAAAAAGATGGGAGAGTACCCAACCCTAAAGTACAAAAGTTTGAAACAGAGCTAAGGAAAAAAAAAATAAGATAGGAAACTCACTTGGGATCCTCTAGAAAATGAAGGCCCTAGAAGGAACTTATCAATGGAAGGAGGAGGAGCCTGTCTTGGCAAAGAGATATATTAGAGTGAAAATATCACTGAAATAATTGCATATTATAGGATGCTGCAGATACTGGGGAAATTGTAGAATAAGACAGTAGTTGAAGTGGACTTGGGAGGTCTGGAATTTACAATACAGGGTAATGAATATAAGAACATGAAAGTCCAAGTAATCAAACCATCTCAAAACAGAGCTTTGAATTGAAGTAGGGGAAACAAAGGGTGGGGGAAGAAAATAAAGAAGCTATCCCATGGGTGGGCAGAGGTTAAGGATCAGAATTAAAGCAGAAGAATTAGCTGGAATAGAAAAGAAGAGACACACAAACACTACAACAGGGATCAGGATAGAATTCACTAAAGGGAAAAAAAAGTTTGGTTAGTAATCATTGTTCTTGATAAATGTAAAACTTAAAGATTCAATCAAAAGAAAAATTTGTATTATGTTAGCCATATTAATATTACTTTAGACCACATTTACATATTGGTAAATACTTGTGAGTCTGAGTATATGTAGATATGTATGTGTTGTTCTATGTATGTGTATATATAGATATATGTATATGTGTGGGGTCTATGGGTGGGTGTGAATTTAGATACATAGCTAGATAGATGTGTGTGTGTGTGTGTGTGTGTGTGTGTGTGTAATCAAGAAATTTGTGTCTTTCAAAGTTGTAATTTTGGAAATTATCTGCTTCTTGAAAGTTGAATAGAATTAAAAAGAGTGGTAAAATGAAGTATATGGGAAAGTCTTCCTTATCCAATATTTTCCTGTCTTTTTCTTTCTGTTAATTTTACTTCCATAATCTGAGAAGTGCTAATGGATACACTTATCACAGCACCTGTAACATAGTAGGTCTTTAATAAATCCTTATTCTCTGATTTAATGACTTACTGTTGGCATTGGGGTGGCCACACATTTCTCTCTCTCTCTCTCTCTCTCTCTCTCTCTCTCTCTCTCTCTCTATCTCTATCTCTCCCTCTCTCTTTTGCCCTCTCCCTATCCCTCTACCTCTCTCTTTCTCCTCTTTCTCCTCCCCCTTCTCCTCCTTCCCCTTTTCCTCCTTCCTCCTTCTCTTTCTCCTCCTCCTTCCCCTTTTCCTCCTTCCTCCTTCTTTCTTCTTCTTCCTTCTTCTTTTCTTCTAGTAGTAGTGGTTTTCACTTCTGAGGAAAAAGAGTCATTGCTACTCCCTCAGCTCCATGTCTCCACTCCACCCCATTCATAAAGTTTTCAAATAATCACCATTTATAGTAAATACAGATGACATATTTTTTTTTACTTTTGAAAGTTTGCCAACCTATGTTCTAGTTATATGCTCATGTACTTATATATGTATACTAACTGAAATATATAATTAGGGGAATTGAAGTTTTATCATCAGCAAATAACTTTCTACAATATTATTTTCAAAACCAGTCCAAACAACTATATGAAGCTACCAGAAACATTAACTGTGATAAGAGTCAGATTACACTGGGCCAATAAGCATTTCTCAATAGCTTAAAAAAAATCAGATTGACTTTTCATGCTGCTCAAATTCATAATATAACTTTTCCTTCAACTTATTTTACTTGTTTAGATAATGGCAAAGTCTTGAAAATACAGTTTTATTGTCCTCTATGTTCTTGTCTCTGGGAAGTAATTTACTCTAATTTATTTGGTTACTTATCAGGTTGGGGAAGATAGGGTTAGCAGTTGTACTTATGGTAATAACATTGGTCCTTCTCACATCAAGTCTTATTTTCATACTTGAATATATCATGTACCTTAAATGCATGGATATCTCCTCACATATCCCCACTATGGAATTTATTCAGTTGCTGCATGGAAGTGAGTAGCTTTCTAATGGGGATTAGAATGAGCCTAATGGATTTTCATTTATTTTCCACTAATATATTTTTCAGAAAGTATAATCTACTATCTGATGGCTCTTTCTCTATTTACAAATTCCCATGATCGCACAGTAATTTATTAGTAGTATTTATTGGAAAATATATGTTTTGACATATTGCTTGAATATATGCCAGATAATAGGTTAAATATTCTCATTATTCAGGTAACATATGCTAGTTTGACCCAAGTGCAAAGGAACATAATTTCTGGAAACAATCTCTCTTCATCACAAAAATTAATTCTTTCATCAGACCTAAAGCCACTTTCAGTTATTAATATGCAATTACAGTTTCATCAGTTCCAATCTTCAGAATTAATTACCATTTTAATATTTGATCTTGCTGTCACAATTTACTTTATAAATATGTTCTCAAAGCTGTAACTCCAGGTACTATCTGCTTTAGCCACCTCTAACATCACCCCACTTCAGAAGATTCACTACAAGTATTATCACTAAAAGTGAAGGGTTAGAACACTGTTAAATCACAACAATATTTACAGAAATATCAGAATGAACAATGGGAAAGATTTTATTTTATTTTTTTTTATTTTTGCTTTTTGTTTTTTCAGGGGCAAAGGAATTTAGACTCAAATTTCATGTTCTCACCAAGCTCCTCAGCATAATTGGAATGCAATTTAGAGGAGATAAATGTGTAGTCCAAAAAATGCACATAAAGGAGGAACAGAAACAGATTTAGAAATACATGGCTTAATTGATGTCCTGAGGACCTATAACAGCTGGAGGCCTCATTTCATTATTCCATTTCTTAAAATTGGAAGGAAAATACACAGGGAGCTTTGTCTGTCTGGGAGAGCATCCATCAACCTATTTCTCCATTGTAGTTACAGTTATACACTCCATGCTTGCGAATAATTATTGAATTTTGAAAGAACTGGGAATTCTTGGATTTTATGCAGTGGTATATGGCATGCTTATAGAATTACTTCTACAATTGAAAAGCACTGATGTGTCTTCTGAAATGAAATGCCTGCTACTATGGAAAAAATCCAGAAATCGCCACAGGTTGTTTTATGTACACTGACATTCAAGTTAATGTCATCTGGATGGACACATGGGAGCACAGGGAGATGAGATGAGGAATTAGGAATGGTAGTTTTACTTTCCTTTAATAAGATCAAAAAACGTCACTTTAAAAAGCAGTCATAAAAATAGTCATATAATAGAAATACAAAATCAGACAAACTTATACTGTCTTTTTTCTTAAAGAGAAATAATAAATTTTTGTTCAATATAAAAAGCTCATTTTCTTTTAGGCCAATGTTTCCTCCAATATAGGGAAACTCATAATTGAAAAGAAAGTGAGGTTTTGATTTTGTATTTGTTTTGCTTTGGGGTTTGGAAGTTGTTTTGTTTGTTTGTTTTGGGAGGGATTGAGGGGGCTTACACTGGGAGATGGAGATGAGAGGCAAGTATTTGGAGTAATAGGCAAGGACATGGAGTCTCAATCTCTGGTTCTTGTTAATGTTGAATCATGTATTTTTTGTGCCTCTTCCCTACCAAATTAAGGGAGAAACTGTGGAAAATTAAATTTTGTTGTTTAAAAGATTATTAAACAAAAAAGTAATTGAGATTTTTACTTCAAATAGATTGAAAGTTAATTAACACACTTCTTTAGAAAACTCAATTTCAAAGTGTAGAGGGCCGCAGATAGTGGGGGAACTCTGGATAAGATATAAGACCCTTCAGTCCAGAGAGAACCTGCTGACAATGTCTGCTTTGGCTCCCCACCTCCCTTTGGTGTTCTCACCCTTCCTGAAAAGTCAAGGAGGGGGTGACTACCTGTGTTCTACTTGAAGCAAGAGATACTTACAGTAAGAGGAATTTACATATCAATAGCAGGGTGCTTATAGTTAGCACTTGCTCAGTATGAATAGCAGATGCTCAGTGATGATATAATGGTTCTCTAAATGTCACATTCCTAGTGTACTATAATGATGTAATCATACCAAGGTATTTAAGGGCTGAGAGAACTTGAAATAAAGACACTCCATCTTTGACCATCCTCTTGGGTCTCCTCTGTCTTATTCACTCCTCCACTAAGACCAAGCCTGGTCCCAAGATCCTCCAGAAAGCTGATTGGGATGGTATATTTTGGCACCCCAATTTGGGGGCTCTAGAAAGTACATTACATTTTGGAGTCCAAATAGGGACCTCCAGAAGGTCACTACATCAAAGCACATATTATATTGAGAGAAAAAAGTGACAAAAGATTATTTACAGAATCATCTTTTGTCATTACATAAAGTGTGACTGAAAAGACAAGAACAACAATCCTTCCCTCTCCTTTAATCCAACATTTAAAAAAAATTATTTATTTATTTTAGTGAAAATAAGATAAGGACCTTTCTAAAGGTGAGTTCTTGATAAAGAAACTGGGTCATAACTCTTTTGAGCACCCATAATTCCTTAAAATGGAACATTAAACAGAGATTTCAGGTTTTCTCGATATGCATAGTTATAAGGGAAGTGGGTTCTGTCCCCTTTTGAATTGTTTTGAATTTCAGGTTTTCTCCATATGCTTAGTTATAAGGGAAGTGGATTCTTTCCCCTTTTGAATTGTTTTGAATTCAGACACTCCCACAGCAGGTGTATGATAAAAGAGCAGACTTATAGGACGAATTAACAAACCTACATTCAACTAGGATTATGGAATATAATCTCATTGGCTGAATTGTACTCATTAACTGAATGATAGAAAATCTGTTTTATTTGGGGCAGAAATGAACAATATCTAAAACTTATATACATACATATATATACATATATATATATATATATATATGTATATATATATATATATGTACGTATGTATGTATATGTATATATTCTGTGTAGTTTATCAGGTACCCCTGGAGGACTGATGGAAAGACTCATTCATGTATGAACTATTTCATTTGTCAGGGTATGATTCCAAAAGGAATCCTAAATTTCCCTGCTTCCTTTTGGATTAGGCTTCTAAATTATCAATCAATTTATATCTTCTAGATCAGATTGCATTATAGTATAATTTCATTTTTTACATCATAGAATATATCTATGTGAAAGTCTAAAATCATTTTGAAAGTGAGGAGAGGTAAAACCATTTTTCATGGTCATTCAGATACTGAAACCAATTTTTTTTCAATCAAAATTGAATTTCTGATCTCCAATGTTTTTGATCTACGTTAAGATCAAGGTTTGTAGTAGGAAATTAAGAATTTGTTGACCTATAGTGCCTACTATGTGCCAGATACTCTGCTAAACACTTTACAAATATTAACTCTTTTGATTATTACAATTTTAAGAGTGAGGTGCTGTTATTATTTTCCAATTAAAAGTGAAGAAACTGAGGCAAATAGAGATGAATTACTTGCCCAGGGTCACAAAGAAAGTGTGCATCTGAGGATGGATTTGAACTCAGGTCTTCATGACCAGAACTTTTGTCTACTATGCTATTTAGCTGCCCCCCTGATAAATGAGTTGCTCATATGTAGTGATTGTCATAACTACTTGAGAAGTATCATTGAAAGTAACATTTTCTTGATTCAAAATGTAGTACTTTATATGTGACTATAGACCATTGTCACATAGCTATTTTTTTTAGACACAGGATAGCTTTTCTCGACTCAAAGACCAGAATAGAATTTGTTTAACTTGTTTTCCCTCTGGACTAGATGCCAAGTTTACTGCTAATTTATCTCCTGGCTGAAATAAATTGACAGGTATATCAGATTACAAATGCAAATGTTATGCAAAACCTAACTGAATGAATTATATTCATAAATTGGCACTTATATGAACTACTAGATTCATGAACTTTCAAGTTACTGCTCTAAACTCTATAGGTTATACCAATTTTCCAAATTTTATGGAGTGATGTTTTCCCTTTAAAAATTATGGCATTCTCTCATACTTTTCAACCAATAACTTATGCAACCAATTTTCTTTACCTATATTTTATTCAAATGAAGTTTATAATTTATTACAATATTTATGCACACAAACCCATCTTAGGTTTATACTAAAATAAACATGTGGGTATTTATAAATAATATTATTATTCATATCTATAATATCAAATAATCATAATAGTATTATTTAATGTGATTAGCATGCTTGCTTTTCAATACATGCTTCTTAAAAATAGGATTACTGATCATGTTACAATTTGTAAAACATTTTTAAGCACAATCAAGATCAGTCATATCTTTACATTAGTTATAACAGAAAATTTTTATTTCATAGAAATTAGATTACAAATGGTAATAATGTATGTAATTTTTTTGTTTATTAACTGATAGGACTCCTTATTTACACATTGCAATGTCACAGGTACACTCCTAAAGGTCTGTTCTGGGTCTTCTTTTTCCTCTATAGTGTCATATCTGGTGATCTTATCATTTTCCATGTGTTGAGACATCATATCTATGCAGATGACTAAAAAATGAACACATCTAGCATTAGTTTCTCTCCCCAGGTCTATCTATCTGGATAGAGATAGTATGCATCTCAAATTCAACATGTACAAAACAAATTCATCTTTTAAACTCTAACCTTTTTTTTTCCCCTTCAGCTCTCCCCCCTCCAATTAGAAATTGGATTATTATCAATAAGGAATCATAAGCTCATATAGAGAGAGTCAAAAGAAAGGTCATATTTGTAATCATTTACTCCAACTCCATCATTTTACAGAGGGGGACACTGGGTCCAGAGAACTTAAATGATTTATTTAAGTCAACACAGGCAGAGGGTGTAATTAGAATTAAACTTCACCTTGTGTTCCTAATTACTCTGTAAAGAGTTGGGCAACATGTTTTCTTATAGGTTCTCTGGAGACATTATTTGTCACTAAAATAATGAGAACTCCAAGTATTTCAAAGCTCTTTTTATTGGCAATGTTGTTGTCATATTTCACATGTATAACTGAGATTATATTGTTTGCCTTTGAGTGAGGAGAAAGAAATTTTAAAATTTAAAAAATAATAACAAATTGGTAAACAAAATAATAAAAATGAAAATAACAATGTTTTGTCATACAATTTTTTTCTCATAGTTCTGCTGACTTTACTTTGGGTTAGTTCATGATAAGCATGAAGATTGTTTTTTGTCATTTCTAATAGCACAATGATATTCTATTATATTCACATTCCACAAAATTTTAGGTATTCTTTAATTGTTTAAGAATCAATAAAATATACTTCCTTAGATTTAATTCTTTATTTTCCCCTTTGAATCCCCCATTTAGGATCAATAGGTCTGATTACTTGTAATTACTTTCTTTCTCCAGCTATATGGTCTTCTCTCTACTATAGAGTGGAAGGCATAGAGTCAAGAAGACTCATCATTCTCACTTCAATCTGGCCAGACAAATCTGACAGGGTGATCTTGTGCAAGTCACTTAACCTTATGTGCCTTCTTTTCCTCATTTGTAAAAGGAGCTGGAGAAGGAAATAGGAAACTACTCCAGTATCTCTGCCAAGAAAACTCCAAATGGGGTAAAAAAAAAATGGAAATGATTGAAAAACAGAATCTTCATCCTCACATTCCTTCTTGTTTTACTATTCAGTTTGATGTAATGCTTTGTCAAAGTGTTTGTGCATATATTTAAAACTCATTTGTATCTTTTAGAGTGAGGGCATATGATGCATTCTCTTCATGTTAACTCCAATTGTGTTATCATAAGTTGTACTCTATTCTTCCTTTCCCCCTTTAAATTTGTATATCCTATTTACTCTTTCTTCTCCACCATTTTAGATCTTCAGAATAGAACCAATTTACCCCCCCCAAAAAAAACCCATTATTTTTATTTAACAGTTACCTTAGTATATTTTGAAAATATTAGGGATCTGAATTAATATTTGTTTCTTCTCTATTAATAAGTTATATTTATGTTATGCTAGCTCAATTAAATTCATCTTTAAACACTTAAATTTAGAAAACTTTACAGATCCTCTATTTCAATAAGAATCCATTTCCCTCCCTTTATGGCATTATACTATTTTACAATGTTAGTAATTCTTAGTAGCAAACCTATTTCTTTTGTCTTTTTAGGTTATTATATTCTGAGATTTCTCATTTCTTAATAAAATATTATTTATTTTAATATGATTTATTTGAGAAAACAACAATTCTCTATCAATAACAGAATTTATGAATCCTTATGATACATATGATGTATCATTTTCTGTATTGGATTTTTTATTCTAAGTTTTTGTAGTCATGCTATATAAATGGACTGGTTTTTGTACTAATTTCAGTTGTTCTACTTAATTTTCTGCTCAATCTGCATATGGATTTAGGAATCAGAAAAACATTAGTTTGCTTTTAATTAATAATAAAATATAGGACAAACTTAAATTTTTATTTTGAAAATTGTAAATTATTATCTAGAATCATTACTTAAGTCATTTAAATTGCTTTTAAAAATTAAACCTTTTAAGGATATACTTATAGGGCATTAAACTAAATAAATGTATGAAGGCATAGGTGTGCATACACAAAATGCATATGTTCTACTTGCACACAAAGATTAATTTCATCTTCAAAAGCAGCAAGTAGCATGATACAACACATATCATGGGACAATATCAGGTGATGTTAAAATAAGCAGATCTTACTTGCATTGAGATTCAATAAATGCCATCTCAAGTTGTATTTTTTAACCTCATTTGCAAATACAGCATTCAATAATTCATTGTACTGCATTTACTATCATTTGGAGAGAACTTCTTAATATTATCTAACTTTTGTTTTCTTCAATATTAACTTTTTTTTTAACAAACATAAGTGCAAAAAGTACACTAAAAACAACACAATAATTTTGATCACTGCTGTGTGCCTCCCATACCCCTCTCAGGGAGGGTAGGGACAATTATTATTATCTAGATATGTCTGACTCTTCCTATCCACAGAGTTTTCTCGGCAAAAATACTAAAGTAATTTGGCCTTTCCTTCTCCAGTGGATTAAGGTAAGCAGAGGTTAAGTGACTTGCCAGGTTCACAGAGCAATTAAAGTATCTGAGATGGAACTGAACTCGTCTTCATCACTCCTGCCCCAATACACTGAACCAGTTAGCTACCCTAAGAGGGAAAATTGGGGACATGTAAAATAAGTTTGTAATACTAGGTTTTCTTTAGATTTTATGTAAGTAAGATTACTGAGTCAAATAGTTTTCAAGATCCTGCCAAAACAAAATGCTTTACACATGATCTCACTAGAGTCTCACAACCCAATAAAATAGCACTTGACTCACTTGAACGTTAAGGAAAAGTGAAAATCAAAAAGTTGATTTTTTTTCCTTCCAAGAATATTATAGCTTCTAAATATCACAGGCAGGATTCAAATCCAACTCTCCCTACTTCCAAGTTTAGGACAAGATATATCACTCCATTCTGGCTTTTAAGTTTTGGATAGGTAGTTCATATGAACGTTGCCTTAGTTTCTTATGTTTGATAATCAGAACAATTTACAGCATATGTGAAAATATGTACACTTTTGTTCCAAATTTATGAATGGCTCCTATGGAATGTTACTAGAACGCATGTATTTGATAGAAAGGAGCACAATTTGAGTCTCTTAAAATAGCCAACTGAATGTTTTTTTAAATTATAGAATTAGAAGTCAGATCAAAAAATCCATTATTACCTTGTCAATATATTGGGTCAAGCCTCAGGGCTGGAAAGACATTGGGATGCCTATTTCAAATTAAGCTTTTTCCCACAAATGTAAGGCATATTTTTGTCAGTTATTTTCCTTACTTTTTTCCCTTATTTTCCTTAAAGCCAGTCACAGGGGTGGGTAAAAATTCAGAATGCATTCTCAGAAAGAACCACATTAGGGGCAGCTACTATTAACAGCAAAGGAAAGAAGGAATAAAATTGATTAAGTGATTTGTTAGATAGCCACCTCTAAGACCTCTAAGCCCACATAAATAAATGCAAATTGAAATTAGAGACCTGCCTGCTAAGGAGCTTTGTTTATCCAAAAGAATACCAGTGACCAGTTTCATCTCCTCTGAACTCATCAATCAACAATCAGCAAGCATTTATTAAGCTCTTAGTATTTGACAGGTACTGGGCTAAATTCTGGAATACAAAATAAAAGCAAAACATAGCCCTTGGCCTCAAGAAAATTACATGGTAAAGGGAAAGGCAAAATATAAATCAGGACATACAAAAAAAAATACAAAGTAGATGGATGGTAAGTTTTTTGGGGGATTGTTTTTCTTGGGGGAGATGGGGGACTATTTGGGGGCGGTCTGTGAACCAGCTGTGGGGATCAGGAAAAGGTCTAATGAACGAGATTATTTTTAGCTGAGTCTTAAAGAAAGCCAGGGAATCCAAGAGTCAGAAGCTAGAAAGCAGGAAATTCCAGGTATGGGATTTAGCCATTTGCAAAAATACAGAGATGGGAAATGGAGTATTATGTTTCAGGAATAGTAAGCCAGAATAGCTAGACAATAGGATGTATGGAGAGGAGTAGAATCAAAAGAGTGGGAATGGATCAGGTAGAAAGATGATTAATTTCATTAACAAGAGAATTGCTTCTAAAAGTAATGGGAGTCAATGGGATTTACTCATAGTGTTCAAATCTGTGATTTGAAGGGTCACTTTGGCAGATGAATGGAAAATGGATTGGAGTAGGAAGAGATTTTGAGGAAAATAGAATAATTAGTAAAATATTGAAAGACTTTAGTAATAGGTGATGAGGTCCTACACTACATTGGTCTCTGTGTGAATGGAGAGAAGAAGACATGAGAAATGCTGTGAAGTCAGAAAGAATAATATTGGGGGAATTTATTGGATATGTAGTTTGGAGAAAAAATAGATCAAGAATGACATGATTGTAAATCTGATTACTGAGAAGATCTAGTGACACCCTTGACATTAATGATAACTTTCAGAAAATTTAAGAATGGGCTTTAACTGATGGAGAAGAAAATGAAGATTATTTTTAGGTATATTGATTTGGAGATGTCCAAGTAGCATAAAATTCAAAATGTCCAAAAGCATTTGATGATATAGAATTGAAGCTCAAGAGATAGTTGATATATATATATATATATATATATATATATATATGTATATATGAATGATCTGCATAGAAATAATTTAATTCATCAAATGAAAGGTCATCAGATGAAACAATATAGAAAGAAAAGAGGGTACAGAATCGAGTTATGGGTAACATTCAGGAAGTATATGAGCCATAGATGAAAATTTAGGAAAACATGTATGAAAATTCAGATAAAAACAAGAATTGATGATCAAACAGAAGACAAGAACTGGAAAAATTGATTAGCAAAATTCAAAGAGGAAACAGGAAGAGAAGGTGATGAACAATGTCCAACACTTCAGGATAAGTAATAAGAACAAGACTTAATATTTGACAACTAAGATAGAATTGTTAACTTTTGTTGACAAGTTTCTGCTGACTTTTGTTGACAACAGTTCACTACACTATTGGAAATTGTAGTGAATAACATTTTATTAAAAAATGATTAGAGAAGAAGCATTAATGGTCTTTTTTCAAGGAATTTAGGCGACATGAAGAAGAGAGAAAGAGTGATAGTTGGTGGGTATAGTAGAATCTAGTGAGTTTTGTTTTATATTGTTTTAGGCTGACTTTTGGGAAATGTGTACACAGCTGTAATGAAAGGAATGACTAAGTGTAGAAAAACTAAAGAGTGGAGACTGAGGATAATGTTGGAGACGAGAGAAAATAGAATGGGATGGGATCAAGGGATTGTTTGGATTGCCTTGGCTATTGTGGAACTCAGTTACTGTTAGGAAGTTCTGTAGGTTTCCAGTGACTAAACTGCTTGATTTCCCTTTGATGTTTATTGCATTTCCTTCTTTTATTCTAGGTTTATATTCAGGGCTACAATTTGGTACTGGGTTCCTTGTATGTGCTTGAGCTCAGAGAATAGTGGAACTATTTCCTTGACATCTGGACTGCTTCTTTCAACCCTGGAACTGAATAACGGACAGTAGAATTGCCAGTGGTACCTAAATGTTCTGTGTTCTTGTGATTGGTCATAGACCTCTTTACATTTCCTTTACATTCTATTTTCTGCTAAAATTCTCCTCAATGATGCTACAAATACTGTAGCTGCTCCCTATATTTCTTCCTCTTCTACTTCTGCTGCTGCTCTGCATTTCTGGCTAGCTCCTGTCCCAGTGTCCAAAATCTCTCTATTTATTGTCATAGGCTGTCCTGGGCCACAAAATGACTCAGTATGAGGAGGTTTTTTTTGTATGTATTTGTTTGTTTGTTTGTTTTCATTTTCTTGACTTTTCTGATTAGAATTTAGTACAGTGAAGTTTTTTGCTTGGTTTGGAGATGTGTTGATTAGGTGAAAACCAATGATTCTCACTCTATCATCTTGATTGTCTCTTCTGAGGTTTTTGATACTCTTCACCACTCCCTTCTCTTAGACACTTTTCTCCACCCTTAGCTTCCATTATATTATCTTCCTTCATTCTTTTCTCTAATCTATCCATTTTGATTTTCTACTCTTTGAATCACCTTCTCTCACATGTCATTGGAGATTTCATCAGTTTTTAATGGTTTAATTGTCATTGAATTCCTGAATTCCAGTTACACAGCATTTTAATTGCCTGTTAGACAATTACATTTGGGTATCATCTACACATAGTAAGTTCATCACAAGAGTAAGGTGACTTACCTTCCCAAATTATTTTATTTTTCCTTCAAGTTCACCATTTCAGCTGAGGACAATCTATAATCCACCTAATCACTTGGATTGATACCCTTGTAGTTATTTTTAAATCTTCATTATCTCTTACTGTTCTTTCCATCTTCTACCCTAGATATAATTACTTACTAAATGCCATCAATTTTACCTTCACAGCATCTTAGGTATTTCCTCTTTCTCACCATTCACAGAACCACCACTAATTCTCCTGACTCCTCAGCTGGACTTCTTCAATAACTTCCTTATTTTTTCCCCCTTCTTCTAGTCCCTCTTCTTTCCTATCTAACTTAAAAAGAAGCCTTGCTAAGACTCAAGTTTGTTCACTTCCTCTGTTCAAATGTTTTTCTTTCTCTTCCTTCCTGTCCTCTCCTTTCCTTCTTTTTTCCCTCTATCCTTACTTTCCTTCCTTCCTTCCTTTCTTGCTTCCTCCTTTCATCCCTCTCTTCCTCCCTCCCTTCCTATCTCCTTTTTCTTCTTTTCTTCCCTCCTTCCCTCCCTCTTTCTCTGTTTCTCTGTCTTTGTCTCTTTCTCTGTCTCTCTTTCTCTTTCTTTCTCTCCTTCCCTTCCTCCACCTCTCTCTCTGTCTCTATCTTTCTTTCTTTCCCCCCATCTCACCAAAATTGTAAGTACACCAGACACTTATAGGCCTAATTTTCCTATTATAAGTTTATTCCTCCTTTGGCAACTTAGTGAACTACTCCTAGAAAATCACCATTTTGCTGTCAGACTGCAGGGACACTCAGTTGACTTAATCCTTTGCAATTGGAACTCTGAAGCTTCAGCAATACACCAACCTCAAGCTCTCTGTAGCTGGGGTCACAGATATGCATCACCACTCTAATCTCAATTTTTTTCAATTACTCTTCACATCTCTATTGCAAAATGTAAACTCCCTAAACTGACATTTAAAATTCTATAATTCTGACTCCTAACTATCTCTACAGTCTTTTTTGCTATTATCCCATGAAACAAATACTTCTATATTCCAGTCAAATTGAACTATTTTTCTGAACATAATGCATCAACTCTTACCTCTGGGCTTTTTGTACCAGGTATTCCCAGTACTTGAACCATAATACTCCTCTCTTCTTTATCACTCCAAATTCTTGTCTTCCTTCAATTCATTTTACTTCCACAAATATTTCTGTATTCTATCAATTGATAGAATTTTTTGTCTCTTTGATTTCTTCGCTATATAATTTGTACTATTGTATGTTTTCTCCCCTCAATATAATGCAATCTTCCTGTAGGCAGAAAAGGGGTAAAACTACTTGGAAGAACAACATCAAAGTAAAGTGACCATTTTCTATTTTTCTACCCAAGGAAAAACACGTAAGAAAGATTACATTAAATAAATTCTAACCAGCGGACAATGCTGGACATATTAAGTAATATTACTCAAGTTTAGAGCAACCTTCTAGTAAATACTTTTAACAAAGGAAATCTTAAATGTCTATGTCTTGAACCATCTCAACATTCTAACAAAGCAAGTGATGACAACAGCTGATTTGGTGACATAAGAATCTCTGCAAAGTATGAATATTAAATGCCAAAAAAAGAAAAAAAGTTAAGAACAAATATCTCCTCCTCACAAAATGAAGGATTTAAGCATAACTAAGGTATCAGTGACAATGTCTATATAGTCTGATACAATTACATAGAATCAAAATGTTTAATCATCTGTTCCTATTACATGTGATAAAGATAGGGCAAGAAACATTATGATTATATATGAGTGACTTAAATTAGAGCTAGAAAACTTTTTCAGGGAGGTCTTTCCTAAATATAGAGATTTTCAGTGGCATTAGTCAAAGAAATACTAAGAGTTTTTAAAGCAAAGATCTAATGAATATTAATTTATTGGAAAATTCTGATGAATCAGAATGTAACTAAGAACATTTGGATAAATTAGATTGTATGTAACTCCTTCATACTGTATATTTACAAGTATTTATAAAGAGAAATTAAATAATTTTACGGAGGATTTCAACATAAAAAGCTGTATCATAACATATCATTGTCCTTCAAATTATATAGCAAGGCAATAGTAGAATCCACCATCACATAATTTCATTGACATGTTTCCCCAATAGATATATAAAAGTACATATTAATTATACAACTGAAGCAAAAAAAGTATTTCAAATAATTACAAAACCATAATAAAATGTATTTATCACAAGTGAACTTTTATGTATTTCAAATAAATTTTCATAATTTATTTGCAAATACAACTGGTGAATTCATTTATTTCAAATACCATTCTAAACCTATGGTATAAAAGATTTTCTGGCATATTATGGAGTACTTAATTGAATTCAGCAGTGATTTCAGTAATGCATGCCAACAGTTAGTTGTAGGAAACCAAAGAAAATAAAAATAACATTAACGGGAAGGAAGACAGGCTAGTCAAACACAATTTAAATGTTGTTTTGGCAAAACAGTAAAAATCATGAGTAAAACAAGAAAACTGTCAACTCTGAATAATGGTTATAGAAGTGGGGAAGGTAAGTTGGGAGTAATTTTAGCCCACTTAATAAATCTAATTGTACTTAGTATCTAGACTCATATGTGAATCATATTTTTATGTGAGGAACTCATGTGAGTTTAGCACAAAAGAATAGTCTATCAGAGAAAAAAATACATCTATTCATATTCTTTTGATTACTAAATCAACTGTCTAGTGTTGTTTCCTAATATTTTACCAGCATGATATATTTGAGAAAGTATAAAATATAAAACAATTATTGAACCTACCTTATGGTTGGAAAGATACAAAATACTATACTGTATAGTCATAACTCAATTAATTTAATTTTGGGGATTTTTTCCTTTTGTTGGCAAAGTATGTTTATCTTATAAGGGCTTATGGTTTCTGAGGAGACTAATTTGCAGTAAAAATGTAAATATAATTTTATCTCATAGAAGCTTTGTAATTGGTATAAAATTCTGGGTTTCTGAAAAGTATGTTAAGATGAAAGCTTTGCTTCTGAAGAGCCAAGATGGTGGAGAGAAGCCAAGAAGTTACCTGAGTTCTTCCACTTCCCTCAGGGGAAAAAAAAAGTATATTAAGGCTTCACACAGTCTCTAAAGTGATAAAACCCATAAAAAATTCAGAGTAAAACAATTTTCCAACTTAAGATATCTTGGAAGAATTTGAGAAAATGTCTGCCTCACTTGAGAAAATGTGATCCAGCCCATCTGTGATGTGTGGAATCTAGTGGGAAGGTCTTAGCCAACAAACTCGCAGTAGAGACCACTCTATCCTGATTCAGTAAGCCAGTGGCCTACCAGGCAAGCTATGAGACTTTCAACCCCAGTGCAGAAGACAAATTATGAGTCCTTGAATCCTGGCACAACAGGCAAGATCTAGGCCAGGCCAACCTAGTAGATTGGGAAGGTCAGCTGCATCTCCAGGCCCAGTTCAGAAAACCAGATAAAGGTGTCTGTCCCCCTGCAAAAAGAAACTTGGGACAGTCTCCTCTGGGCCCTAAAAGCGTAGCTCAGCTCTTTAAAATAAGCAAAAAAAAAAAAAAAAAAAAAGGAAAAAGAGTTCTAACCATAGAGAGCTCTAACTATACTATGGAGATAGAGAAGATAAGAACACAAATTCAGAAGAGAAGAGGAATGTCAAAATACTTGCATGTACAGTCTCAAAGTTCTCAAGCTCAAAAGGTTCTCTTGGAGGAGTTCAAAAAGGATTGAAAAAATAATTCATTAAAAGTTAAAATTGGACAAAGGGAAGTAAATGGCTTGATGAAACATCAAGAATCAGTCAAACAAAAATTTTTAAAATGGAAAAAAAACCAAGAAAATATGAAATATCTTATTGGAAAAACAACCAACCTCAAAAATAGATCCAGGAGAGACAATGTAAGAATTACTGGGGCTATCTGACAATCATGATGAAAAAAAGAGCCTGGAAAACATCTTTCAAGAAATCATCAAGCAAAACTTCCCCAATATCTTAGAACCAAAGCATAAAATAATCATTGAAATAACCCACTTATCCTTTCCTGAAAGAGAACCCCAATAAAAACTCTAAAGAATATTGTAGCTGAATTCTACAATTAGTATGCCAAGGAGAACATATTGCCAGTAGCCAGAAAGAAATAATTCAGATATTTGGGAACCACAGTCAGGAGTACCCAGGACCTTCTAGGTTCCACATTGAAAGATTAAAGGGTTTAGAATATGATATTCCAGAAGGAAAAGGAGGTTAAACTACAAACTAAAATCAATTAACAAGCAAATCTGAGCATTATCTTTTAGGGAAAAAGATGGATATTGAATGAACTAGGGAATTTTCAATAATTTTTGATGAAACGACCAGAGCTGAGCACCAAATTTGATCTTCAAATACATGACTCAAGAGAAGCATGAAAAGATAGAAAAGAAAGAAAAAAAAAAGCATTTAAAGGTTGAACTGCTTACATTCCTACATAAAAATAAATGATATTTATAATTCTTGAGAAGTGTTATCTTTTTTAAGACAGTTAAAAGATGTATACATGAAGAGAAGGTATAGGTATAAGTTGACTTTGATATGATGATATAAAAAATTATGGAATTGAAAAAGAATTATACTGGGAGAAAAGGGAAGGGGAAGTAAATGGGGTAAATCACATTACATAAAGAGGATCAAAAGACATTACAGAAGAATAAAAGAAAGAAAGGGAATGAGCATTGTTTGAATCTTAATCTCCTCAAATTTGGCTCAAAGAGGGAATGACATACACATTTCATTTAGTATAGATACTTATTTTATCCTAAAAAGAAGAAGAAAGGGGGAAAAGTTAGACTGATTGAAAGGAGGAGATAAATAGCAGGAAGAAAGGTAAATAAAGGGGAACTGATAGAAGGGAGGACAGATTGAGGGAGGTATGGGACAAAAGCAAAACACTTGTGAGGAAAGAGTGAACGAAGAGAGGAAATTGTAAATGGGAAAAAGAAGATGGGGGAAAATACAGAGTTAATCATCATAACTATGAATATGAATAAGATGAACTCTCCCATAAAAGGGAAGTATTTGGAAGAGTGGATTAAAAGCCAGAGCCCTAAAAGATATTCTTTATTAGGAAATACAATTGAATCAAGAAATACACACAGAACAAAGGGGGGAGGGAAGCTGGAATAAAAAATATTATGCTTCATATGAAGGGAAAAAAAACAGAGGTAGCATCAGGGAAAAGAAAAAAAGAGATTACTCAAAAGGGATAAGGAAGGTAACTACATCTTACTAAAAGTTACATAGATAATGATAGTATTGACAATAGTAAACATATATGAAGCAAACAGAATGACATCCATATTCTTAGAGGAGAAATTAAGTGAAGAAAGAACAAGTAGAAAGAAGGAATAAGTAGAAACCAAAACTATATTAGAGAGGAATCTCAACCTAGCTTTCTCAGTACTAGATAAATCTAAACATAAAATAAGAAAAAAGTTAAGAGGTGAATAGAATTTTAGAAAAATTAGGTATGACAGATCTCTGGGGAAATCAAATGGGGATAGAAAGGAATATATCTTTTTTCTCAGTGATACACAGAACCTCCACAAAAACTGACTATATAATAACACATAAAAACCTCATACTCAAATATAAAAAGTCAGAGATATTAAATGCATCCTTTTTGCATAATAATGCAATAAAATTATATGTAGTAAAGGACCATGGAAAGAGAGACTGAAAATGAATTGTAAACTAAATAATCTAATCCTAAAGAATGTGTAGGTCAAACAACAAATAACAAAAACAATAACTTCATCCAAGAGAATTACAATAATGAGACAACATATCAAAAGTTATGGGATGCAGACAAAGCAGGTATTAGGAGAAAGTTTTCCTTTCTAGGTACTTATATAAATAAAATAAAGAAAGAGCAGAATGATAAATTGGGCATACAACTGAAAAAGGTAGAAAAATAACAAATTAAAAGCCCCCAGTTAAATATAAATTAGAAATTTTGAAATTCAAATGAAAGGTTAATAAAACCAAAGGAAAGCTATGCACTAATAAATAAAACTAAGAATTTGTTTTATGAAAAAAAAGCAATAAAATAGATAAACATTTGGTTAATTTGATAAGGAGAAAAGAAAAAGCCAAATTACCATTTCAAAAATGAGGTCTGAACTTATCAACAATGTAGAGGAAATTATAGCAATAATTAGGAGAAATTTTGCCAATCGTATGATAATAAATCTGACAATGTAATTGAAATAGATGAATATTTACAAAAATATAAATTGCTCAGATTAATAGAAGATGAAATAAAATATTTAAATAACACCATTTTAAAGAAAAAGAAAAAAAGAAATTGAACAAGCAATCAATAGATTTCTTTTAAAAAAAAATCTTCAGAGCCAGGGTTGGTGGTGCCTGCCTGTAGTCCTAGCTACTTGGGAAACTGAGGCTGGAGGATCACTTCAGCCCAGGAATCACTAAGTTCGGCATCAATATGGTGACCCCCTGGGTACAAAGGAACCACCAGGTTGCCTAAGAAGGGGTAAAACGGCCCAAGAGGGAAATGGAGCTAGTAAAAAAATCTCCAGGGCTAGATGAATTTACAAGGAAATTCTACCAAACATATAAAGAATCATTAATTAAAATATTCTAAAAACTAATTGGAAAAATAGGTGAAGAAACAGCCCTGTAAAATTCTTTTTGTCACACAGATATGATCCTAATAGCTAAAGAAGGAAAGGCCAAAAAAGAAAGAGAAAATAATAAACTAATTTCTCTAACAAATGTTGATGTATCAATTTTAAATAAAATATTAGCAAAGAGTTTATTGCAACTTATTACCAGGATACTACAATATGATCAAGTGGGATTTATGCCAAGATTTATACTGATTCAATATCAGGAAAACTATCAGCATAAATAATAAAACCAAACACAAATCATGTGATTATCCCCATAAGTGCAGAAAGGGAATTTGACAAAATATAGCTTCCATTGCTAATAAAATATTAGAGAACAATGGAATAATTTTTTTTTCCTTAAAATGATAAGTAGCTTCTATATAAACCCATCAATATATTGTATATAATGAGAAGAACCTAGATGCCCATTATTACCACTATTTTTCAATATTATACTGGAAGGAATTAGATAGAATAGGCAATGAGGAAACACAGCAATATATAAAATGAGTCCATATAAATCATTGTCATTCCTGCTGCTAACAAGCAGAAAGAGATAGAAAGAGAAATCCCATCTAAAATAACTGTAGACAATGTAAAATAATTGAGAATTTATTTCCAAAGACAAACCCAGGAACCATAAGAACAGAATTGCAAAACACTTCACACAAATAAAGTCAGATTTAAACAACTGCAAAAATACAATACCATAAATAGGTAAGCCATGCTAATAAAATAAAATACTATTGGAAAAATAAAATACTATTAAAAGAGAAAAGTAGGTGAAAGCTTTGCTAAGTTCTAACAATCTAGAATATGGTTCAGGAGGAGTGGAAATGTCCCTGGATAAAATTGGAGTACTTGTTCTTTTTGTGCTAAGGTTTTCTACAGGTCTTAGTTTGAATGAGGCTACACTTATTCAGTGATTTAGGGCAAGTAACAGTTGAAGCTCTGGCCAAATCACTTGATTGCTCTTCATATTCATTCTGAGTCATTCAGCACACAAAAATGGCCAAATGGGACTTGATCTAGGACCTATTGGTAGCCAATTAGAATAACATTGATTTTGGTTTAAGGTCTGATTCTTAAGAAAGAAATCTAGTCAGTAAAGTCCAAGATGTTTTTGGAGAGTTCAGAGGTGCAAAAGAGGGGAAAAATGCTTTTATCAGCACTTGTACTTAAGTGTATGATACCCTATGTGGACAGAGAGAGGAAAGGAGGAAAGGAATTTCTATAGCAATAGTGAAAGAGTCATAAGGAAAAAAAATATAGGTTGCTAAGAATCAGAACAATTTTCAACTATATCAAAGATATTCATTCAAATGTTAATACACTAAATATGCAATATTTGTCTAAACACTAAAAATCAATACACTGGAACAATTGAGTTTTATAAATATCTACATTGCTGCTATAAATGAAACTAAAATTTAAAAAATAAGTGTAAAAATATCCCAGAGGTTATTCTTCCAAGATTGAATTTGAGAATTTCAAAAAAATTCATCAGATAATTATAAAGTCCCTACTATATGCAAAGCCTTGAAATAAGTGCTGGTCCTTCAGGAAACAATTATTTTCATGTGTAGAAAGGCAAGGAGTAGCATATGACACTTAATCATCTCATTTTATAGTACATATTTCAAAAATAATGATAGCTTATTTGTGTTACTTCAGTACTGCCATTTCATTTCTGAGAGAACTCCAGATTTATTTAATTTTCCACAGAACAAGGTAGATAAAATAGAATTTGTAGGACACCAGTAATTGAGATAGTCCTGCTTCTCTCTAACATAAAGAAAAAAAAAGCATATATATATATATATATATATATATATATATATATATGTTTTTACTTGTGCTCTGGAGTAGAAAGTGGCACAGGCAATATGTTATAGGACCTACATTAACTTTGTATCATTTCTTTTTCTTCCTATTGCATTGAAAGTTGGACATAATGACTGTGAATAAAATACAATTAGCTCTTACCACTGAGTTTTGATTTCAGTTTTCTATGAAGTATACTAAGTACTTGTAATTATATCTGTGGCTACCAGGCCTACCGTATCTCAGGGCTTCAGTAACCAATTTTCCGTTTTTATGTTTGTATTCCTTATGCTGTCATGCAACACTTAATAAATATTTGTTGATTGATTAGTTGTTTCTAAAATCAGATAATCTGGCTTCAAATCTCACCTGTATGATATCCATCAAGTTACTTAACTTCCTTAGACTATTGCTTCCCAACTGTAAAATGAGAAAGATTAATATAGATAATTTCTGAGGTCACCTCCAGATTTATTACTATTGCCCTAAACACTGTTTCATTTAAAAAAAAAAAAAAAAACTATTTGGACCCAGAGAATAGTTGAAGAACTACTCTGCTTTTCCTTTGCAGAGGTAAAAGATTATATATTTCATTATTACCTTTATAATTTGACATCCATCATGACATCCATCCATCAGTTTCTACTGATATTTTTTTTAATCTGTTTATATGAGAAACTGGCTGGATAAGGGAAAAGGAAAAAAATATTCATAAGATAGTATAAATACCAAAAGTATCACTATCTAAAGCAAATGTTCATACTCCTTTTTTTTGATACTATTAAACAAATCACATTTTTTTTTTTTTTACTTTGACTATGGTCAACTAGTATCATGTAGTATCATTTTTGATATTTCACAAGCATAATTCTGGTAAATAAAATCCACAAAAGCTAATTATAATTTTGCAATCCCTACTCCCCATCCTCAGTGGAATAATTCACTAGAATTGCAGATAAATAACATTGATTGGTTTCAGGTGAAAGTCATTTCACACTCTAGTGAAATGGGATAAGAAATTTTGAATGGCCCCAAGGTACATAGTAAGAAGATGAAAGAAGAGCAATGAAAGGTCTTAAATAATTTATAGGATGGTTAATAAGCATCTGAATAATTGAGAATTGACTATAAACATTACCTCCTATTGTAAAATCAAAGTTCTAATTGGAAAATACAAAATGAAATACAAAACTTCCATTTTTTCCCCTTAGATTTATTCAATGCTTTGCCATAGTTTTGTTTCTTTTTAAATCAAAGATGGAGAAAAATTTGCTATTGTTGATAATTGTGCCATTTCCTAACTAGTACCTACTAATAACATTAATAAATTATTAATTTCTGAATAATCATAACCTTAAAAAATCAATAGTTTTAGATTTTAAAATGATATATTTGAAACAGATTAATAGGGCATCATCTTTATGGCAAGAAAGTTTCTATATTTTGAACAGCTCCTTTTGATGATCAGCGCGCATTTAGGGTTAGGGTTGGGTCGGGAGGCCGGAGGCACGCGCAAATTTAGGGTTAGAATTGGGAGGCGCATTTAGGGTTAGGGTTAGAGTCGGGTTAGGTCTAACCCTAACCCGACTCCCAACTCCCGACTCTAACCCGACTCTAACCCTAAACCCTAAATTCGCGCTCCCAACTCCCGACTCTATCAAACACTCTATAAATTTATAGATTTGGATAATAATCACTATATCTATCTTTAAAAGTTTTATTGATGGTCTTGTATCTTTATATACTATCACACTCAGTTTCTAATGAATCAACTCCCCCTTCCCTCAAAATAGAACTATTATTTATAAAATATAAGGAGAGTTAATTAAAGCACATTAATATGTTAATCTTATATGAAAATTGTGCTTTACTTCATTCAACTAGACCATCTCTCCCATAAAAAGCGAGTGCATGCTTCTCTATCAATTCTTTGAGGTCAAGACTTCTTACTGCATTTATGAGAATTCTAAAATCTTCCATTTTTGTTTTCTTCATGCATTATTGTGGTCTTAATGCAAACATTACTCTTCATTATTATTATTTTTATTCATTAGCTCATCAAAGTCCTTCCCAAATTTTCCTAAATTCTTCATATTTCTAATTATTTTTTTATAATCCCATTATATTTATATGCCACGTTTTTTTTTTTTTTTTTTTTTTTTTTCCAGCAGATGGAAATCTACTTTCTTTGGAATTCTTGGCTACAATAAAAATGTTGCTGTAAATATTTTTGTATATATTGGTCTTGCAACATAAATCTATTAGTAGTATAATGAATCAAAAATGTTATATTATTTAGTGACTTTTCTAGAGTAGCAAGCTTTGGGACACATATTTTAACAGGAAGAGAAGGGCCTTCATAGTCTAAAGTCGTTATGTCCATTTCTGGGAAATGTGATCTAGATGGACAGTTTGTTCTACTACACTTGGTTTTTCTTCCCTCAACCCCATCCTTAGCAGATACTTAGGCTAAGGTAAGAGGTAAAATGTGTTTGAGTAAAACAAATGAGAGGAAAGAAAGAGAAGAGAGACTCGACTGGGCAACAAGAAACTTCATATTGAATTACTTTTCTCATCAGCAGCTGTCTCCACTTGCCAAGACAGTCTGCTGGATGTATCTGGGAAAGATTCAAGACTGACTGACTTCTACATCTCTCAGAGATCAAAAATCTTGGTGCTAAGCTTTAGCTCCCTTCCCCCTCACTTATTTTGTACAAGACAACAAAAGTTTATTCTACAGCTTTTACTCTAAAACCCTTTCATAATTTTACTCAAGAATTTTAATTTTTCCAGCTACATAAAACCCAATTGATCCTCATTATTAGTGATTTGTGATTAAATATTGGTAAAGTGAAGGAAGAAAAAAAAGAGTAAAGGAATTGATTTTGAAATGAAAAGATTTAACTAAAAAATAAAAAGAGCAAGGTTTAATTTTTTTGAAAGGTGCTACTTTCTCCTTAAAAACTAAAGAAGTGATAAAATAAGGGACAACTTAGATAATTTTTGACATTAATTTCCATTAAAATTTCCAAGGCAAAGTCTAGATGTACTCATGATTTTTGTTATCCCTCAGATTAAAGTGACCCAATAAGCATTTCTTTTTTTGAAGAACTTTTAGGATTTATCCCCCCTGATTATTTCCTGTATTCTTGGTCAGGAAAAATTCTCTGAAATGCTAAATTCAAGATTAGTGACTAGAGAAGGGGAACACTTAGGTAGAAAGAAGAAAGGGGTTTGTGGACTTGAGCAATAACACTGAAATTCCAAGGGTGGGGGCCAAAGGATGGAGAAAGTACATATGTCTTTCCTTTTTACTTGCATTATTCAAAAACTAATTCATACAAATATTTAGTTTGGCATAATTTCAACAAGTTTTAAGGCATGAATCCTTGAGTTTTTAAGCTATATAAATAGTTTGTTAGTTTGCCTTTCTTCACACTGACTATGAATAGATTCTCATCAGGAAATTAAGGAAGGTGACTTTAATGTTTAAGAATAATTATGTTGTATTTATAAAGCCACAATATGAAGGTTTTTATAATCGTCTTTTTGGAAAGAATATCCATTATATGAAAGTCTAAGGACAATTACAAATTTTGTTTGTTTTTTTAAAGTATACTTTAGAAGTTCAGTCTGAATAAATAGATTTTGTGTGTGAGCTAAAACTTATTGATTATGTAAATATTAAATAACACTAATTTTGCAGATTATATATGACCTACAGACATGCTAAGATAACAATCACAATAATATACATTATCAAAAAGAATGGAGAGCCTGAGGAGGAGTATTTGGCAAGCAGATAATTTACTATACTATTTTTTTTACTCTAAATCCATTTGGGGAAAAATGAGTATTTCAATACAGAAGCCTAAGTAATCAATCCAAAATGAATCATGAACATTTCAGTGGAATGTATTTTGACTAAATCTACTCATTAAAAAGCCAAAGCCAATTTGCTTTCATAAAGTATTTGCAAAGTTCACATTGTACTCACTAAATGCAGTATGGAAATTATTTTGGAAAAGATACAAAGTCCTGAATCTATTATGTAATTTTGAATATAATAAGTAAATCATAGAGAGCTAAAACAAATTTTTAGAAGCATCTAGTTCATCCACGTGCAGATGCACACATACATACATACACACACACACACACACACACACATACACACAGAAACACATACACCATACACTTTAAATTAACTGAAAAAACTTAAGCTATGGAATGTTAAATCATATGTTAAAATCATTGAGATCAATGAAAGGTCAGTATTTGAACTCAGGCCAGTTGATTCTGAATAGTTTGTTTTATATATGTATATATGTATATATATATATATATATATATATATATATATATATAATATTTATTTTTTATATGTTCGCTTAAGTACAAATTACACTATTTTCTAACAACTGCTACTTGATACATTTTATCAATCAATCTTTAAATGAGGATTACAACATCATTAATGTATTCATTCCACCTATCTATTAATCTTTATATCATGTTATTTTATTCTAGTAATTTGGAGATGGAGGTTCATTTGTTTACAAGGGAAGTGAAAATGCTGTCTACTTTACAGGACTATTTTAAGAATCTTGTAAAAAAAAAGGTTTTTTAAAAAAATTATAGAGGATGATACAACATTTAGAAGGCTTTTTTGACCCTCTAGAATAACATGGTAGTCTCAAAGTATACCCCAAGTGGTTTCTTAGTTGTTCTCCACTTCATGATAACAGAAATGGGGCAGGTTTT
Source organism: Sarcophilus harrisii (assembly GCF_902635505.1). NCBI lineage: Eukaryota > Metazoa > Chordata > Mammalia > Dasyuromorphia > Dasyuridae > Sarcophilus > Sarcophilus harrisii. The sequence goes on along the minus strand of NC_045430.1, from coordinate 79,554,093 downwards.
CATGATAAAAGAAGACTTCTAGATGATAATTCTCTTTGCCTGATCTTCCTAGAGGAAAAGATGAGATAGGCAATGAGAAATAGAGAGAAATAAGATCCTTTACTATCACACAGTTCTCAAAAACTCTTTCTATATTGTGTTAACACAGGGAGACCAAAGAATTTCTGTAATGGAATCTCTGACTACCTTTGACTCCTTCTTTAGATTTCCTCTCCTTATGTAAATCTTTGGTATTAATTTTAAGAGAAGCACCTTTCACCATTGATAGAAAAGCAAAAATTTGTATCAAGAAGAGAATGAGGGTTCTAGGATAATAATCCTGTTGAGTGATGTGATCAGATTGTGCTCAGTGGAGGTTAAATGGGATCTGGCTAATTAGTAGTCTTAGAAAACAAATCCATGTCCCAATTAGTTTTGAATATTAATTTTTTTAAAATGTTTGTATTAATGTTGATGTTAATGAATTCTAATCATCCTATGATGATCTGAAAAAAATGCACTGTTTAATTTTTGGGGTGCAACAAATGCAAATAAATAACATGTTCTATATGTTATTCATGTTTATATATATGTGCATTATTTTTTTTTCTTCCTTCTTTGGAGGAAATCCTGGCCTAAAGTTATGACCATTACTAGAAGTTGATACCCAACTGAGGACCCAAAAATATTGAGAATGAGGGAACCTATTTACAATATTATGAAGACAGTTGAATCTAATTGAAGTATCAGATAAAACATAGGGATTAATGCAGGTACTAGCATCAATAGTAATTATCTAGTAGTGCATAGCTAGCCACTTTGCTCTATTGATTCAATCATCCTGACTACAAAAGGAAGTGGAAAATTGAAGGAAACTTCTTCCAAGTGATTCTTTCAAAAAAGATGTTAAAAAATGAACTCACTGGATCATTCCCTACCTCCTAAATCACATGGAAAGAATATCTGCACAATTTTCTGCTTGAGTTCCACACAGTCACTCCAGTTTTCAGATAGGAATTTTCAGAGTTAATTATGTGATAGTGTCTTCATCATTATAGATGATTTTGTTGTTATATTATCATTAATCTCATTATTAGATAATACTGAGGATTCATTATGAAAATTTGATCGATGGATTAATTCTAGACTTTTTATATGTGATTTATTAATAAAATATTCATTTCTACAGTTTTCCTTTTAGCTTTACATTTGTATTTTTATGGAATAGTCCAATTAATAGATAAGGGAAAGTCTATGACTATAAATTATTAAAATTTTACATATTTTTAAAACAAATTATCTCACATACTTTTTATGGAGTAGAGAGAAATGTATACTAGAAAACAAATTTTTAAATGTTTGAAAAATTTAAAGATTAGTTATTCAAAGAGTAGTTATCCAATATTCCTTTTGTCAAAGATATCCCATGTAATACCCAGGTTTGTGCTTGGCCCTACACTCTTTTATATTTTTATCAGTGAAATGGAGAATGACATGTTCAGTGAAAATGTACAAGGCACAAAGCTAACATACTGGAAAATAAAGTTGAAAAAATAATAAATAGCTGGAGCTATAAGATCTCATATCTGTACAAAAATTAACTTCATAAGTGAAATATGGGAGAAGAATAGCTATGTAGCAGTTGTCCTTACAACAAAATGACAATAATAAAATCTAGGAATTTTAGTACACAGTAATCTCAATATGATTCAGTAATATGAATTGTCAAAAATTTTAAAAATGTAATATTTGACTGCATTAAGGAAAGAAAATAGTATTTAGAGATAGAGAAGAGATTATTCCATTGTGTTCTGCTTTGATCCAGTCCCAGTTAGAATATTGTGTTCAGTTCTGGACATTAAAGTTTAAAGACACTGATAAGCCAATGGATGCCCAGAGGATAATTAGAATGATGAATCTAAGAGACTCAGTTGAAGGAAGTGTTGATAATTTAGAGTGGAGAAAGCTCAAAGGGCACATGGTAGCTGTCTTTAAACATTGGAAGGTGTATCATATGCAAGAAAGATTAACCTTGCTCTGTTTGGCCCCAAAAGGCATACTTAGAAGCAGTATATGTGTTTTGATGAAACAAATTGAAATTTGATATCAGTAAAATAATTCAGACAATTAAAGATGTCCAAAACTGTAACAAGTTGCCTCAAGAGATGGTGGCCTTGCC